>NC_091994.1:61682155-62282155 GCF_044704955.1 Pristiophorus japonicus | reverse complement strand
TCTAATATTTCACACTCCTCTTCCTTGATTGCAATATCTGCATCACCACTCTCTTTTGTGAAAACAAAGGCAAAGTATTCATTAAGAACCGTACCCACGTCTTCCGTTCCACACACACACTACCTTTATGGTCTCTAATAGGCCCTACTCTTTCTCTAGTTATCCTCTTGCTCTTACAGTATTTATAAAACAGCTTTGGGGTTTCCTTGATTTTACTTGCCAACATTTTTTCATGCTCTCTCTTTGCTTTCCTAATTTCCTTTTTAATTCCCCTCCGCACTCTCTATACTCCTCTAGGGTTTCTGCAGCATTGAGCCCTCGGTATCTGTCATAAGCCCCCCTTTTTTTCTTTATCTTACCCTGTATGCCTCCCTTGACATCTAAGGGGTCTAGATATGTTAGTCCCATCCTTTTTTTTAAGGGAACGTACTTTCTCTGAACCCTCACAATCTCCTCTTTGAATGCCCCCCACTGCTCTGACACTCTGACCTTCAAGTAGCTGATCCCAGTCCACTTTGGCTAAATCACATCTCAGCTTAGTAATATTGTCTTTTCCCCAATTGAGAACTTTTATTCCTGGTCGAGTATTGTCCTTTTTCATAACTACCCTAAATCTAACTGAATTATTATCACTAGCACCAAAATGCTCTCCCACTGATACCCCTTCCACCTGCCCAGCTTCATTCCCTAAAACTAAGTCCAGAACCACCCCCTCCCTGGGCTTGCTGCATACTGGCTAAAAAAAGTTCCCTTGAATGCATTTTAGGAATTCTGCACCCTCATTATCTGGTCATTATCACATTGCTGTTTGTAGGAGCTTGCTGTGTGTAAATTGGCTGCCGTGTTTCCTACATTACAACAGTGACTACACTGCAAAAGTACTTAATTTATCGCTAACCAGCTATTTAACCCCACACATCAGGAAACACAAAGTAAGTTTGGTAATTTCCATTGCACATTTATTTCCAGATGTTTAAACTTCTCACATTTAAGTTGTTGAAATAACGTGACTTGAAACATAAATGCCGGAGAGGAAAAGACTTGCTGCTCCATCCAGCGTGTCCCCCACAGCTGCGATGCTCTGTACCCACAGACAGCATTCGGTGATGACTTGAAACTGCTCGGTGAGTTGTCCTGAGTTCCCCCTTCTGTGTTGTTCCGGCTCGCATGGAAACCGTCCTCAATCTTGTTTGTGAAAGTGCTAACTGTCACACCCTTTCATTTGCCATTCCTTTAGGCCGTGCCATACTCAGTGGATTGGAATTGAGTTACAGAGCCAGCAATGCTTGGATGGAACACCAGCTCCTAAACATTAACGGGCCAAAGGGGAGTGGGGGGGGGTGCGGGGGGATTGGGGGATGGGGTGGGGCGGAAGGGAATGTGGACCTAATTATTGGGATGCGTCGGCACAATTTGTCCCTCCCCGGCTCCCGTACTGTGATAACATTTAGCACATCCAGAACTCAGCTTGTTGGCACCCAAAGACAACCCAGAACGAGGAGAATCCATTCATTTCCCTCCCCACAAGACATGAGAGACAACCAGGTGGCTTGAAGAATAAAGAGTAGCTGACAAGGGAACAGCTTCCAAGGGAGCTGATCTTCAGTCGGGAATTCCCCACACACTGCTGGCGACTAACCAAGTAGCCGAGGAGGATGGGAACGGAGCTTAAGTGACCAGGACAGACATGATAAAGTGATCATTACCCATGAATGCCACACTGCTGGGATACCCTAATCTGATGGGCATTCCATCTCAACAGCCAGCCCACCAATCAGAAGCTGGCAAGATCCAAATCCAGATCCTGATGGTTCAGTTTACTGTTTGGATCTGACGCTGGCACTCACTTTGATCAATTTGGGAGCCGGAGAGTCTGTTCCTGTGCAGGATCAGCCCTTCTCACCCTGAGTACCAGTGGGTCAGTGTCCAATGGTGTGTGGAGCATGTTAGAATGAAAAATAACGATTCCCTAAATAGAAAGTAGGCTTGTCTTTAATCTTTAAATGACTCCTCTATGCTTCTGAAGTCAGACCAGCAATATTTAACACCAGGGTGTATGAGAAGCACGGTTTGTGAGGCAAGTAAAGGGTGAACTAGAACCACCTTCTGCTGCGATGTTCTGTAGCATACTGGAGATCAGGCTACCCTGAGCAACAGAATCTAGAAACAAAAGAACGAAAGGCTGTCCAGCCTCCGCCCTAACTGCCTGAGGTGAGGTCCTCGAGCAGAGAGGTGATTGTCCGCTGATACGGGCAAGTCCATCGATCTGGTAACCCCCAAAGTGCTGAAGATATTCTGGACCACCTCAGTGTGGATCATCCACGGGTCAGGATGAACCACAGAGCGGCTGAGTGTGCTGACTGTAGTATTGTCCACCCCGGTCTAATGTGGCAGCAAGAGTGTCACCCCGTCGTTCAAACACCAATGGGAAACAACACGTCAACTTGACAGAGGGACCCAGGAGGGGGTCAGACTGTAGAAATACCCGACTACTATCATACTGTCTGTCTGTAGACATGCTGACTTACCCTGCTCTGAGTCTGAACGTGTACAATGTCCTATTATACCATTCACACCCCGAGCCTGCCAAAATGCCAAGTGAACTCATCCATGTCCACCGGCCTGGAAGCCCATTCCTCCTGAATGTCGCAGCATTACCTGAAGAGCCAGATGGCTGTAGCCCAAACACCTGGAGGACACTGTGCCCCAAGACCACCATCTCTCGTTCAGCTGCTGCGACAAAGGAGAACTGTGGAAACATTACTAGGCGAGTGTCAGACATCAGGAATGCTCAACTGGAGACATATCTTCATCAGTTAAGCCATCGGGATGACTATCACTCACTCTCAGTGTGGATGGTGACCAGTATGCCCACTAGTAGATAGTTCCTCTGATGGTCAAACCAAGCCACATTGTGAAACACACGCTGCTAATGCAGAGGAGATTCACTACTTCTAGTCTCCTGAGCCCAAGCGTCCAGAGTAATTCACTTGCACAGGGAAGTACTGGAAGTGACCCAGCTCTGTAGTGGGCTATCAGCAGTCACTGCTTGGGGAGGTGTAGTGGGCTATCAGGGGGTCACTACTTGGGGAGGTGTAGTGGGCTATCAGGCGGTCACTGCTTGGGGAGGTGTAGTGGGCTATCAGGTGGTCACTGCTTGGGGAGGTGTAGTGGGCTATCAGTGGTCACTACTTGGGAGGTGTAGTGGGCTATCAGCGGTCACTGCTTGGGGAGGTGTAGTGGGCTATCAGCGGTCACTGCTTGGGGAGGTGTAGTGGACTATCAGGGGGTCACTGCTTGTGGAGGTGTTGTGGGCTATCAGGGGGTCACTGCTTGGGGAGGTGTAGTGGGCTATCAGCGGTCACTGCTTGGAGAAGTGTAGTGGGCTTTCGGGCGGTCACTGCTTGGGGAGGTGTAGTGAGCTATCAGGGGGTCACTGCTTGGGGAGGTGTAGTGGGCTATCAGGGGGTCACTACTTGGGGAGGTGTAGTGGCTATCAGGCGGTCACTGCTTGTTGAGGTGTAGTGGGCTATCGGGCTGTCACTGCTTGGGGAGGTGTAGTGGGCTATCAGCGGTCACTGCTTGGGGAGGTGTAGTGGACTATCAGGCGGTCACTGCTTGGGGAGGTGTAGTGGGCTATCAGTGGTCACTGCTTGGGAGGTGTAGTGGGCTATCAGGCGGTCACTGCTTGGGGAGGTGTAGTGGGCTATCAGGCGGTCACTGCTTGGGGAGGTGTAGTGGGCTATCAGTGGTCACTGCTTGGGAGGTGTAGTGGGCTATCAGGGGGTCACTGCTTGTTGAGGTGTAGTGGGCTATCGGGCGGTCACTGCTTGGGGAGGTGTAGTGGACTATCAGGCGGTCACTGCTTGGGGAGGTGTAGTGGACTATCAGGGGGTCACTGCTTGTGGAGGTGTAGTGGGCTATCAGGGGGTCACTGCTTGGGGAGGTGTAGTGGGCTATCAGCAGTCACTGCTTGGGGAGGTGTAGTGGGCTATCAGCGGTCACTGCTTGGAGAGGTGCAGTTGGCTATCAGGGTGTCACTGATTGGGGAGGTGTAGTGGGCTATCAGGGGGTCACTGCTTGGGGAGGTGTAGTGGGCTATCAGGGGGTCACTGCTTGGGGAGGTGAAATGGGCTATCAGGGGGTCACTGCTTGGGGAGGTGTAGTGGGCTATCAGGGGGTCACTGCTTGGGGAGGTGTAGTGGGCTATCAGCGGTCACTGCTTGGGGAGGTGTAGTGGGCTATCAGGGGGTCACTGCATGGGGAGGTGTAGTGGGCTATCAGGCGGTCACTGCATGGGAAGGTGTAGTGGGCTATCAGCGGTCACTGCTTGGGGAGGTGTAGTGGGCTATCAGGCGGTCACTGTTTGGGGAGGTGTAGTGGGCTATCAGCGGTCACTGCATGGGGAGGTGGAGCTGGACAGGGTATCGAAGGTCACTGTATTCCAGGTCCTATTCTGGAATGATGGGCCAGCAAGGTACAAAGGACATTGCGGTCCGGATAAAGCCTTGTGAAGGCTTATGGAGGTAAATGTACACAGGAAACGCGGCACAGAAAGAGGCCATTCAGCCCAGTCAGTCCAAGCCAGTGCTTGTGCTTCACTCGAGACTCCTCCCGTCTTTCCTCATCTAACTATCTGCAGAACTCTCTATTCCCTTCTCCCTCATGCTTGTCTAGCCTCCCCTTAAATAAATCGATACTATTCACTTCAACCTCTCCCTGGGGTAGTGAGCTCCACATTCTCACCAGGCTCTGGGTAAAGATTTTCAGGTACTGCAGGTGCCCGTTGGTGCTGAGGGCTTCTTTGGCGAGCAAGTGGAGGAACTGCTGCATAACTTCTCTACCTTTCAATTCTACCCCTCTAGAAATAAACCCTAGTGCTTGGTCTATTTTGTGGTACCTTATCGACTGGTCTATAGTTCACTGGACATGGATACAGGAATGGATTGGTGGTGGTGCTGCATCATCTAGAGGAGGAAGGTCCAGAAACAACTGCCTTTACAGTTCCCGGGCGGACAGCTCCCACATTCTGCTGGCTTCCATACGGCCGGTGGCACGCTGGAGGATGAGCGGCTCTGGGATTTGTTCCATCAATACTCGGCATGGCTGAACGTTCTGCTGCAGCAGCTCCTCCACTTGCTCACCAAAGAAGCCCTCAGCACCAAATACTAAAGGGCACCTGCAGTGTCTGAAAGAGCCCCAAGTTGCATGGCCAAGCTCATTGGCAAGGCAAGACCTACTGGATGCTGGGCCCTGCTCCGATATTGAGGGCACCCACACAGCTTGTTGCTGCACTAGACGCTCTCTGAAGGTGGTCGTCACACTGTGACAGGGGATTGCTCCCTCACTCACCTGCGGGGCATTAGGCTGCTGGTCAGTAAAGCCGGCCGCAAGGTATTTCATGGCAGGGAATTTGGGACTTGCACTAAACCCTGCAGGAAGGCCCGCCAGACCCTAAATGTGGGTGGACCAGGACTAGTTTCACTGGGCAGTAACCTTCCTTGACGACTGAAGTTCACCAGATGCCAATAAATTGCAAGGTGTGAAAGCAGGGTGGCAGAGGCACTATGGATGCTGTCTGCCTTGGCCTTAACTGGAGGGCGCATATTAAGTCCACCCAAACTGTCCAGGAAATTAGTAGGATGAATACAGCTATAGACTGAGGCCTTTGCAAGAGCCCAAGTAAAAACTAAACCCCCCGCGCTCCCCCCCCTGCCCCCCCAAGTGAAGGGACTTCCAGAACTCACAGTTTCAGACTCGGTCACCCTCGTGTTAAATACATGAAAAAGCCTAAACGACTGGAGATCGCGGTCCGGCTCAGGCTCCCAGCTTGGCTTCCGAAGGCGGGATGGCTCTGGGAAGCTGCCTCGGGCTGAAGAGACAGGGAAGGTTGATAGTGAGGCTCTGGAAACTGAGATGAGGGCCTTACGATCAGCCTTCCCTGCTGGTTCAGCCTGAGGAAGCTACCTGGAGGCTTCCTGCCTTCGGAAGCGATTAGCTACAAGACCCTCCAGACATGAGTCCCCGCCTCGTGGGGGAGGTGCCACTGAGGCACCCATATCCTCCCTTGGAGTGAGAGCCCTTGGAACCATAGGAATTGGGAGAGATCCTGGCACCAGCAGTCACGGACTCCTCCAAGCCAGCTGGAGGCAGGGGAGGACTCCCTCTTAATTCTGGGAAGTCTCGGGGCAACAACCAGAGCGTCCCTTAATAAGAACATAAGAAATAGGAGCAGGAGTAGGTCATACAGTCCCTCGAGCCTGCTCCGCCATTCAATACGATCATGGTTGATCTGATCATGGACGCAGCTCCACTTCCCCACCCCGCTCCCCATAACCCCTTATTCCCTTATCATTTAAGAAACTGTTTATTTCTGTCTTAAATTTATTCAATGTCCCAGCTTCCACAGCTCTCTGAGGCAGAGAATTCCACAGATCCACAACCCTCTGAGAGAAGAAATTTCTCCTCATCTCTGTTTTGAATGGGCGGCCCCTTATTCTAAGATCATGCCCTCTATTTCCAGTCTCCCCCATCAGTGGAAACATCCTCTCTGCATCCACCTTGTCAACCCTCATAATCTTATACGTTTCGATAAGATCATCTCTCATTCTTCTGAATTCCAATGAGTAGAGGCCCAACCTACTCAACCTTTCCTCATAAGTCAGCCCCCTCATCCCCGGAATCAACCTAGTGAACCTTCTCTGATCTGCCTCCAAAGCAAGAATATCCTTTCGTAAATATGGAAACCAAAACTGCACACAGTATTCCAGGTGTGGCCTCACCAAAACCCTGTACAACTGTAGCAAGACTTCCCTGCTTTTATACTCCATCCCCTTTGTAATAAAGGCCAAGATACCATTGGCCTTTCTGATCACTTGCTGTACCTGCATACTAACCTTTTGTATTTCATCCACAAGTACCCCCAGGCCCCGCTGTACTGCAGCACTTTGCAATCTTTCTCCTTTTGTGTTTCATGGGACTTTCCTGTTTAGTCCCGAGGCGGACTCCTGGCCGGCACTGGTTGGAGATGACTGCATAGACTGGACTTTACCCACTGCCAGTGCAGTTCACCCCAAGCAATGCCGAACTGAGCCTGGAGTTGGAGCAGGGTTGGTGCTTGATGTCGATGAAGGGACATGAGGGCTAGATGGGTCAGTGCAGCCATCCCTGGAATCAGTCTGGTGAACCTTCGCTGCACTCCCTCAATAGCAAGAACGTCCTTCCTCAGATTGGGAGACCAAAACTGAACACAATATTCCAGGTGAGGCCTCACCAAGGCCCTGTACAACTGCAGTAAGACCTCCCTGCTCCTATACTCAAATCCCCTAGATATGAAGGCCAACAGACCATTTGCCTTCTTCACCGCCTGCTGTCCCTGCATGCCAACTTTCAATGACTGATAAACCATGACACCCAAGTCTCATTGCACCTCACCTTTTCCTAATGTGCCGCCATTCAGATAATATTCTGCCTTCGTGTTTTTGCCCCCAAAATGGATAACCTCACATTTATCCACATTATACAGCATCTGCCATGCATTTGACCACTCACCTAACCGGTTCAAGTCACCCTGCAGCCTCTTAGCGTCCTCCTCACAGCTCATACCGCCACCCAGTTTAGTGTCATCTGCAAACTTGGAGATATTACACTCAATTCCTTCATCTAAATCGTTAATGTATATTGTAAAGAGCTGGGAACCCAGCACTGAGCCCTGCAGCATTCCACTAGTCACTGCCTGCCATTCTGAAAAGGACCCGTTTATCGATTTTCTGCTTCCTGTCTGCCAACCAGTTCTCTATCCATGTCAGTACGTTACCCCCAATACCATGTGCTTTGATTTTGTACACCAATCTCTTGTGCGGGACCTTTTGACAGTCCAAATACACCACATCCACTGGTTCTCCCTTGTCCACTCTGCTCGTTACATCCTCAAAAAATTCCAGAAGATTCGTCAAGCATGCTTTCCCTTTCATAAATCCATGCTGACTTGGACTGATCCTGTCACTGCTTTCCAAATGCGCTGCTATTTCATCCTTAATGATTGATTCTAACATTTTCCCCACTACTGATGTCAGGCTAACCGGTCTATAATTTTTCTCTCACCCTCATTTTTTAAAACGTGGTATTACATTAGCTACTCTCCAGTCCATAGGAACTGATCCAGAGTCGATAGACTGTTTGAAAATGATCACCAATGCATCCACTATTTCTAGGGCCACTTCCTTAAGTACTCTGGGATGCAGACTATCAGGCACCGGGGATTTATCGGCCTTCAATTCCATCAATTTCCCCAACACAATTTCCCGCCTAATAAGGATGTAAATGTAGATTCTTTTCTCTCAATCTGGTTCAGTATAATTACTGAGTCGAATACCTCTTGTGCTTTAAACAAAGCAGTCTTTATTTTACCGGCCGGCAAGACTTATCAGACAGGGGATATACATTCTCGATCGAGCGTACACACTCCCTACGGATAAGTGAAGTTACATCGTAAAGCGACAACAGTTATACATTCTCGGCAAAAGATAACAAGATAGGGCTAGAGTGACATCCTAGTTCAACCTATCTCTTTTGGTCCCTCTTTCCCTTTGTCCACTCATAAGCCGACCTAAGTATGGTCTGATTTTAAACAAAGACCTTCTGTTAATGTTTCAGGTTAATAACATGATTTAATAAGACCTTGAGGTTTTTCTGCAAGCTGTGGGTTTTGTTTCAATATGTGTTAGTGTTGTAACATTTCGCAGTCTCGAGTCCGAGATGTCATGGCTAGTCCTCCATGAATTCTTTGTTAGCTTATACTGTCCCTATACAATTCCCACGTTCTCAACTTCAATGTCTCAATACATTTTAAACATTCACATTCCCCCTTTTATCATTCCATGATAATACTTAGGATCATTCTAGGAGTAAAATGTATAGGGAATGTGAACACACTTAATATCTAGAAAAGTTCTCATTTTGCGCATAAACATAAGACATGTACAAAAAGGTGTTTACATGGAGCTCTCGTCTCTGTCTCCCCTCCCATGCGCCGAAACTGTCATATCAACACTATTATACAGACTGTGACATACAGACACAGTTTCATCTTATGGCTCAGGATTCAGATAAATAGTCCAATTATTTTGCTGATTAAAAGAGTTCAGTTTTCCCGTCTCTCTTCTCAGGTCACCGTCGGTGTAGCTGGCTGTCTATCACTACGGGTAAAAGTTCAAACTAGTCCACGTTCCAATTAGGATGCCAACGGCCTTGTTCAGCTATGGAGAAGAGGAAGTCTGGAACAGAAACAGGAGTTAGAATAACCAGTAAAATAGGTTCGTTAGAGGGTGGTGAGCTTGCAGTGGTGCAGGTGAACCCAGGCACTTTTCCCCTCAACCTTGGCTGCAGTGGGGGTAGTGAGTAACACCTGAAAAGGCCTCTCCCATTGTGGCTCTAATCCTTTCCGAATCCATACTTCCCTGGTGCCACGAGGGACAATTCGGGTAAAACTGGGAGGTCGAGGTGAGCATCTTGAACCTGGTTGTGAACTAGTCGCAGAGCCTGAGTCAGAGAAAGAATATAGGTGGTCATCAGTCGAGCTGAGATCTCATATCTAGGAACAATTTCCCTCATTAACACCTTAACAACAGTTTGAGCCTTATTGTCCAGGTTAGGGTAGGCTTCAATCCATCTGCTAAACACATCTACTATTACTAACACATATTTGTAACACTGAACTTTTTGCAACTCAATGTAGTCCAACTGAAATGTCTCAAAGGGACCTTCGGGTAGGGGCATTTTACCCCAATCACAGGGGACTCCTTTCCCTGGATTATGTTGCTGGCCAACCAAGCAACGACTACTGATGTTCTGGGTGAGCGCCTGGAGTCTAGGGTGCCACCAAGTAGCCAAAAGTGTGTCACTCGTGGTCCTTGCTCCACAATGAGTAGCAAAATGCATACATTCAATAACCCATAGAGCCAACTTGTCAGACATGCAAGTCTGTTCCGCGGGAGTGGTCCAGAGTTTAGAAACATTGTCATAAGTACATGCATAATATTTCCACAACAGTTTATCTTTTTCAGGAGCGTCCTCCTGTGCTTTTATAACATCTTGGATGGTTGGCATTGGTTTTTCCGAGGCTAACTTATCCTTCGCAGGATTTTTAGTCTGACTCATAATTTTGGGCACTACCATCTGTTGGTCACGAGAGGCCTGTTTGGCCTCTTGGTCAGGACAACGATTCCCTATATCAACCAGAGAATTTCCAGTAGTGTGGGCGGTACATTTGACAATGGCAATGCGTTTGGGGAACATGAGGGCTTGCAACAAATCAGATACTAGCTGTTTATGAGATATCTCATTCCCCTGTGAGGTTAGGAATCCTCTATTTTTCCATAATTGTTCGAAATCATGGGCCACCCCAAAGGCATACCTAGAGTCGGTATAGATATTGACTTTGAAATCTTTGGCCAAGATACAGGCTCGGGTGAGGGCGAATAGTTCAGCTTGTTGAGCAGAATAGGCGGTTTCAAAAGCGGCAGATTCCAAGACCTGATTCTCCTGGTTTACTATGGCGTATCCTGAGATTCATGTATCTTCTGGATTAATAGAAGTACTTCCGTCAACATACATAAACAATCATGACTGGGTTCTTCCTCATCTTGGGGTGGCTCAGTAAGAATACAGTCTGGATCTTCCATTGGTACATCAACTAAATCTTCCCTGACTGATGTGGCCTCTTAAATTAAAGATAAGCAATCATGACTGGGTTCTTCCTCATCTTGGGGTGGCTCAGTAAGAAAACAGGCAGCATTAATTGCAGTACAGTGCCGAAAGGTCAGTTTAGGATTGCCTGTGATTTCAGTGGGTTCTGTCGGATAGAGGGCCAGTCCACATTGCCCTGCACTGGGATCTCAATCAGATCAATGGGAGTACAACCCACTTGGGAGGGGTCCTCTGCCCACACATGAGGATCCACATAGTCAGGTATGTCCGAGCCAGTATTATGCTGTAGAGTCGAAAAGACCTTCTCGGGGTCCCCATGAAATTGGACTGTTCGGCCATGTTTTACGATTTGCATATCCCGGCTGGTAGGGTCAGCCTCATCTATGGCCTTGCGTACCATAACTCCCAAATCTTTAGCATGGTGAGGGGCTAATACTTCACGAGCAATATGCAGTGCCATTGTTCGGGGCTGTTTCCACAGATTCTTATCCACTTCCACAAAATCTGCCTCTCTTTCCAGTTCAGTCACTCTAGCCCTGAATAGAATTCCCTTCACTTCCCCTTCGTGATCCTGATAAAAGTTCTGCAGGTCCTGATTCTTTCCACTGGGATCGTATGCTAGGGTCACGTGATAGGGTGCCTGCGGCAGGTCCAGAGACCACCACTGAGGGGTTCTAGTGGTATAATACTACCGCTTAAGGATTTCCTGTTTTACAATAATCCCATCATCTCCACACTCCAAATGCAACTGGAATTTGCAGAGGAGGTCTCTAGCCATCAAGTTACAGTCCAGATTGGTTGTGATAACAACTCGATGTTCCACCGATTCTTCCTGGTAACCCATTTTAACCGGTTCTGACACTGGGAATGTCGAGATTTGTCCCAGGAATCCTGAAAGTTGCTGTGTTTCAGTAGAGGCAGGGAGTTTAAGCTTTGATTGTACAGAAGACATGAAGGCTCCCGTATCTATCAAAAAAGGTTGCCACTCATTCAGAATTTTTAACAATGGGTTCGTCGTCCGGGGAGGATCCCTGCACAATCAAGCTGCGTAGTCAATCGGGGGACAATTGACCAAAGGGGTTGTTCTGGGAGAATTTAGTGTAAGATCCTCCTCTCCCCCCTTGCCCCCCTCCTCTTCCTCCTCTTCCTTTTCCATGCTGACGGTAGGGGCAATTTTTATTCCAATGTCCTTCCTGCCCACAATTAAAACAGTCAATTCCTCTTACCCAGTCCCGGCCTCTTCCCATACCATGCCGGGGACAATAGGGAGGTTTATTAGCAGGGCTCGGGCCGTTTGGTTGTTTAGTATAACCATATCCTTGCTTATCCATCCAATCCTGTATGCAACACTGCGGTTCTATTGATCCTTCCTCCCGAGATGGCTCTTCCTTTCTAGTCACGTATTCAGTCTTGACCCGGGTTGGGGGCGCACCTCCCCCCTCCCCTTTCTTTTCCTGACAATAATATCTAACTGCCCTTTCCATTTGTCTGGATAGCGTGAGCAATCAAATAGTTGTTCGAAGATCACATAGACATCTATAGTGGGGTGGTCTGCAGCTTGTTGTGCATCAGGGTTTGGCATTGGTCTGACAGGGAATTCGTGTCGGGACTTTGGGATCTTGGAAATCATTTCTAGGTCGGTGGATGTTTCGGAGCTGTCTGACTGCTTGACAGTTCTGCGTCTCGATCGGCGGGGGTGTTTGCTATGTCTTTCACAACTTGGACTGGTAGATTGACTAGGAGATTTACGGGACTGTCTGTGATGTCGAGATATAGTTCTGCCCTTTCGAGTGTGAGATCTGGTCCTTTCGGCTATATTGCTTGTGAACTGGGGATCCGAATCGCTATCAGAGGATGAGGAGTCAGTTTGGGTTTGTTGCTTTGGTGGTATGGAGTTATTTTTAACTCCTCTTGCCGGAGTGTAAGGTGGAGGGTGTTGGGAAGAGGACTGGAGCAAGGGGCCAGGGGGTGCGGGAGGCGCCGTTGGGCGCTGAGTCAGTGACCACTCATCAATTTCATCATCAGCCTCGGTTAACACAAAGCCAGCCATTTGACTACGTAGTCGGTCAATACCTTTCTCAGAGGTCCCAGAGGATCTCTTAGTAAGTTTCTCGTGCGCACATTCTTCTTTTTTTTTAAGACGTCTACAGTTTTAACATGTGTTCCCTCTGTCAATGAAAATCCTAATTTAATAGCATTTGTTTGCCAACTTGACAGAAGTGATGCATCTTTTAATTTTTTTTTTGACAATCCCTGTGCTTTTTTGCTACCTCTACACTTCTAGTGCCACCTAGAGGTCATTGATCATCTCCTAATAATTTGTTCAGGGCTCCTGATAATTTTCTGAAGTCTTCAGCTCTTTCAGGGAATTCTTCACATAACTTTTGTAGCGGACTATCCGCATCCGTTGTTTTATCCAACTGATTACCCATTACCGTGTCGTTACGTGTTCACGTCGTCGTGCAATTTAAACAAACTTAAAATAAACACAAACTTTATGGAAACTAACACTGACTTTGAACCAACTCCAAATAAACAGACTTTACTAATGCTAACACTGATCCGCGTCGCCCCGTGGTTCGCGTCGCCGCGCGATTTAGAACACTTAAGATTCCCAGGTTGTCCCGCGGTTCGCGTTGCCGCGTGATTAGAACACGTAAGATAAACAAAGACTCTAACACTGATCCGCGTCGCCCCGTGGGTCGCGTCGCCGCGCGATTTAGAACACAAGATAAACAAAGACTTTACTAAATCTAACACTGATCCGCGTCGCCCCGCGGTTCGCGTCGCCGCGCGATTTAAAACACTTAAGACTCCCGCGTCGCCCCGCGGTTCGCATCGACGCGCGAATTAAAACACTTAAAACTAACAAAGACTTACTGACACTAGCACTGACTTTCGCGGTTCGCGTTGCTGCACGTTCGCGTCGGCCCACGTTTACTCGGGCGCATGCTGCCGCACGTCTCGCGTCACCACGCATTAGCGTCGCTGCGCGTCTGCGTCACCACGCGTTAGTGCCGCTGCGCGTCTGCGTCAGCCCTCCACTCGGCCGCACGCTCGCGCCGCTGCATGTCTCGCATCGCTGCGCGTTCGCGCCGCTGCGCATCTGCATCACTATGCGTTAGCGTCGCTGCGCGTCTGCATCAGCCCTCCACTCGGCCGCACGCTCGCGCCGCTGCGTGTCTCGTGTCGTTGCGCATCAGCGCCGCTGCGCGTTTGTGTCGGCCCTACCTTCCGAGTTGCTGTGGGATTTAAATTCAATCAGTGCCTAGACGGGCCAAGTGATATACAAGGTCGACGTCGTACCTGAATTGAACACCTATCCTCTATTTAATTCCCCATTTTATTCCCTGTGAGCCTAATTTTCTAAATTTGATTTCTTATGAGCCTTATTTAATTTCTTTTAGTCTCCAAATTTCCCTATCCTTTTGTGTCACTCTGCAGTTTAAATCCAATCAGTCAATGAAAGCCCTAATTTAATGGAGTTTTTCTGCCAACTGGACAGGAGTGATTTTTTTTTACTGCAGTGGAATTTTTCTCATAATTTAAAATCTCAGAACATTTTGTTTTCAGCACCTATTTAGTACGTTACTTTTTTTTGTCTTTTCCATAACTAGAGAGAAGTCTGGCACGTAGGCTGTGGACTGCTTTTCGTTATCTCAATTGTTCCAGCCTCAAGGTCGTGTTATTTAATGTAATATTTTTTTTTGAATCCTTTTGAATCCATCTCAGTTGTTTTGCTGTGCCTTCTCTGAATGTTTTCTTTCAACAAGTTTTTCTTTTTTTTTTAACCACCGGGACCATGTAATTTTTTCTTTTTTTTTCAACAAACCTATCCTTTGTGCATTTCCTGGCTCCGTAACTTATCATCCGAATATACGTAATTCAATAAGGTTCACACTCTTAAACTTCCCACATACAGGACAACACTACGAAGGGTTAAAACAAACTTTCATTCTGTTTGAGATAAAACAAACCACAACTCCCTGGCTTTTTTTTTACAGTAAAAATCACAGAAGCATTTCTCATTTAAACAGACGTTCACAAGAGTCTCTTTTCTTTCCTATTAATTTTTGGATCCATGATTGATCATCTATCCCTATCTAGCTCTAACTATAACCTATCTTTCCAAGTCGCCGCTTGGTTTGCGTCATCGCGCAATGTCCCTATCTCTATCCCTATTCTAAGTTTGAAAGGTATTCACCAGATTGTCCTGGATCTCGTTCAGACACTACCTGAGAACCGCGAGTGGCTAAACTTTCCTCAGACTTTTGAAACCGGGGGAAACTGGAGCAGTATTGAAATCATACTCACTCCAGTGGCCACTTTCCCCTAGTCTCATCCAAGGCTAGTCTGGCTCTTAATTTGCAAGTTTTCGGCAGTCGTCCGTTGAGATCCCACTTCTGACACCAAATGTAAATGTAGATTCTTTTCTCTCAATCTGGTTCAGTATAATTACTGAGTCGAATACCTCTTGTGCTTTAAACAAAGCAGTCTTTATTTTACCGGCTGGCAAGACTTATCAGACAGAGGATATACATTCTCGATCGAGCTTACACACTCCCTACGGATAAGTGAAGTTACATTGTAAAGCGACAACAGTTATACATTCTCGGCAAAAGATAACAAGATAGGGCTAGAGTGACATCCTAGTTCAACCTATCTCTTTTGGTCCCTCTTTCCCTTTGTCCACTCATAAGCCGACCTAAGTATGGTCTGATTTTAAACAAAGACCTTCTGTTAATGTTTCAGGTTAATAACATGATTTAATAAGACCTTGAGGTTTTTCTGCAAGCTGTGGGTTTTGTTTCAATATGTGTTAGTGTTGTAACATTTCGCAGTCTCGAGTCCGAGATGTCATGGCTAGTCCTCCATGAATTCTTTGTTAGCTTATACTGTCCCTATACAATTCCCATGTTCTCAACTTCAATGTCTCTACACATTTTAAACATTCACATTGATATCCTTCAGTTCCTCCTTCTCACTCGACCCACTATCCCCTAGTATATTCAAAAGGTTATTTATGTCTTCCTTCGTGAAGACAGAACTGAAATATTTGTTCAATTGTTCTGCCATTTCTTTGTTCCCCATTATAAATTCACTTGAATCCGACTGCAAGGGACCTACGTTTGTTTGTCTTCACTAATTTTTTTCTCTTCACATATTTATAGAAGCTTTTGCAGTCAGTTTTTATGTCCCCTGCAAGCTGCCTCTCGTACTCTATTTTCCCCCTTTTAATTAAACCCTTAGTCCTCCTCTGTTGAATTCTAAATTTCTCCTAATCCTCAGGTTTGTTGCTTTTTCTAGCCAATTTATATGCCTCTTCCTTGGTTTTAACACTATCCTTACCCTTACTATCCACTATGTCCAGGCCCCTCAGTATTTTGTACATCTTAATGAAGTCTCCCCGCAACTCCTCTGTTCCAATGAGAACAAACCCAGCCTATCCAATCTCTCCTCATAACTAAGATTCTCCATTCCAGGCAGCATCCTAGTAAATCTCCACTGCACCCTCTCTAGTGCAATCACGTCCTTCCTATAATATGGTGACCAGAACTGCACGCAGTACTCCAGCTATGGCCTAACCAAAGTATTATACAATTTAAGCATAACCTCCCTGCTCTTGTATTCTATGCCTTGGCCAATAAAGGCAAGCATTTCGTATGCCTTCTGAACCACCTTATCCCCCTGGCCTGCTACTTTCAGGGATCTGTGGACAAGCACTCCAAGGTCCCTTTGTTCATCTACACTATTAAGTGGCCTACTGCTTAATGTGTATACCCTTTCCTTATTAGCCCTCCCAAAGTGCATCACCTCACACTTCTCTGAATTAAATTCCATTTGCCACTGCTCTGCCCACCTGACCAGTAGATTGATATCCTCCTGCAGCCCATGACTTTCCTCTTCATTATTAACCACACAGCCAATTTTAGTGTTGTCTGCAAACTTCTTAATCATACTCCCTATATTCAAATCTAAATCTTTGATATATACCACAAAAAGCAAGGGACCCAGTACTGAGCCCTGTGGAACCCTACTGGAAACATCCTTCCAGTCACAAAAACATCCATCAACCATTACCCTTTGCTTCCTACCTCGAAGCCAATTTTGGATCCAACTTGCCACTTTGCCCTGGATCCCATGGGCTTTAACTTCATGACCAATCTACCATGTGGGACCTTATCAAAAGTTTTGCTAAAGTCCATATATACTACATCGTACGCACTACCCTCATCGATCCTGTTGGTTACCTCCTCAAAAAATTCAATCAGGTTAGTCAAACATGATCTTCCCTTCACAAATCCGTGCTGACTGTCCCTAATTAATCTTTGCCTATCCAAATGCAGATTTATCCTGTCGTTCAGGATTTTTTCCAATAATTTTCCCACCACTGACGTTAGGCCTGTAATTACTCGGCCTATCCTCTTTTCCCTTTTTAAACATGGGTACTACATTAGCAGTCCTCATATCCTCCGGCACCATGCCCAGATCCAAAGAGGACTAAAAAATGATGGTCAAGGCCTCTGCTATTTCCTCTTTTACTTCGCTCAACAACCTGGGATGCATTTCATTTGGGCCTGGGGACTTATCTACTTTCAAAGCTGCTAAACCCCTTAATACTTCCTCTCTCACTATATTTATTGCATCCACAATATCACACTCCTCCTCGATAGCAGTATCTGCATTGCCCCTTTCCTTTGTGAAAACAGATGCAAAGTATTCGTTAAGAACCCGACCAACATCTTCCGCCTCCACAAAAAGATTACCCTCATGGTCTCTAATAGGCCCTACCCTTTCTTTAGTTACCCTCTTACTCTTAATATATTTATAGAACATCTTAGGGTTTTCCTTAATTTTACTAGCCAGGAATTTCTCGTGCTCTCTCTTAGCATTCCTAATATCCTTTTTAATTTTACCTCTTATCTTTCTATATTCCTCTAAAGATTCTAAAGTATTTAGCTGTTGATATGTGACATAAGCGTCCCTTTTTTTCTTAATCCTCCCCTGTAAGTCCCTAGACATCCAGGGGGCAATAGAATTATTTTTCCCAGCTTTTTTCTTCAAGGACACATGTTTAGCCTGAACCTTTCGGATCTCCTCCTTAAATGTCTCCCACTGTTCCGACACCGATTTACCCACAAGTAGCTGTTTCCAGACCACTATGGCCAAATCACTCCTTAATTTAGCAAAATTAGCTTTTCCCCAATTCGGAACTTTTATTCCAGGCCTATTCTTGTTCTTATCCATAACCAACTTGAATCTGACTGAATTATGAACCAGAGAGTTGGGTGTGCGGGCAATGGGCAGTGATGGGATTGTTTGCCTTCTCCGTGCCCCCTTCTCTCAGTGGGGCCCAGTTAACTTTGTGACTGTTGTTTACTCTGCAGACTGTCCCGAGCAATGCCCTGGGAGATCTACCAATGATAAGTAGCTGTTTACATTTACAGAACACGGAGTGAGCACCAAACTCGAGAGCTGGGAGGGTCTGGTCAGTGAGGGAGCTGAGAGCGGGGCTCAGTAACGATCTGTGAGCAGGCTGCAGGCCACATACTAACTATTAGCAACCCCAGAGAAGATCTAATAACAACAAAATGAACGTTCCAACAACCTACTGTGCATCAGTATTACTGTATCTATTGAACTCTTTATGTTGCTCATTCTGACTTTCACAAATGATGATACAAGATCAATAGGTTAATAGCAACCTTTCACAGCTCACAACCTTCTCTCTAATCTGCTGGTTGGTGATATTTTCATTGTTTGTGTTCTCTTCATAAAGCAAAGATGGTGAGATATTGTAGCCGGCCACATTCACTCCGAGAGAGATCAGCCAGCTAGTCACAGTCAGTGCAGCTCGCTTTCCTTCCCTTAAACTGGTTGTGTCTCAGGTTGCCTGATGTTTACAAACCTATTGTGATGCCTGATCCCACTGTGACGCACAGGGTAGGTCAGGCTTGCCTTGTGATGTCACAGTTTGACCCATCCAGTAAAAGGGCCTCACCTTGATGCAACTGTGTTTGGCCAAAAACCCTTGGGCTTTAGATTATAATGACTAGATGCTCTAGAATGCAATAACAGCTTTACACTTGGTTATGAGCCAGAGAAGAGGGTGCTCAGGCGATGGCCAATGATGAGCTTGTTTGCCTTCTCCGTGCCCCATCTCGGGGTGGAGGATGATTCTAGCACTTCAATGTGCTTCTGAAACAGCGTTTGTGTTTCTTGGGTTTGGAGCGCTGGACGCTCAGATCAACAGTGGTGCAGCATACCATTGATCAGGACACACTGATGCTGTGTTGTACATCATTTTCCAGTCTTCAGCCCAATTTCCCAACACATTCAGATCTGCCTCAATCAGACGAGTATTTTCTACAGTTCTAACACTCGCACAGATCTTGGGGGCACACATTTAAGTTGTATAAGGCTAGATCGAGGTTAGACATCAGGAGGTGGTTCTTTTCCCAGAAAATAATAGACCTTTGGAACAAACAGCCGTTCCATGTGGTCGATGCAGACTCACTGAATTCCCTCAAACAAAAGCTGGACTTGTGTCTGGCTGCGGCGGAGATCACCTCTTATAGAAGGGACTTTAATGGCCAGAGTGATCTCCTGGACTAGGTTCGATCGCCTAGATGGGTCGGAGAGGAATTTCCCAGATTTTTGTTTCCCAAATTGGCCTGGAGGTTTTATCTGGTTTCTTGCCTCTCCCAGGAGGTCACATGGTTTGGGGTGGGGTGGAGTGTCTATGTTGTGATACACAATGTATCGGGATTGTGTGTGACTCGCTCGCTGGACCAGGTGGTCTTTACCTGTCCGTCATTGTTCGTATGTTTCATATCTTCCTCTTCCTGGTTGGTCTTTCCCTCTTCCCTCTCTTCTTCACCTTCTGCTTCTTCCTTACCCTCCACCCCACCCTCGATCTTCACCCTTTGCCCTTCTTCCTTTTATTGCTTAAAATCCCTTCGCTGTGAGAAATGCTAGAACCAGGTACCTTATAGTCCATATAAGTTAGCAGTAACAGCTTTCCTCAGTCATGGAACTTCTGGCTTTGAAAGTTGCTGGTCCAACATCCATGCATGACTTGAGGATATAATCTCGACTGATATTCAGCGCAGTGCTGAAGGAATGCTGCACAGTGAGAGGTGTGGTCTTCAGAACATGTTAAACCAAGGCCCCACAATGCCTATTCAGAGAGATGTACGGGATCCCATGGCATTAGGTGAAGAAAAGCAGGAGGTTCTCCCAGTGTTCCGGCCAATAATTCTTCCTCAACCAACAGCAGAAAAATAGATGAATTGGTCATTCGTCTAATGGCTGTACATGGGATAGTTTTGTGCAAGAATTGGCCGTTGTGTTTGTGTAGAAAACAATATTACAAAAGTTATTCATTGGCTATGAGGGGCTTTAGAAGATCCTTAAGGTCCTGAAAGGCACAGCAAAGATACAAGATATATATTTTTTATCCAGATAGGGATGATGGAAGTAGGCAGGACATAAAATCATTGCACAGGAAGGAAAGGAAGTATATCTTATGTATAAAACTTTTCGGGCTGGATTTCCCGGGCCTTTGCGCTCTGGGTTTCGCTCCGGAGCGGCGTGAAAGGCAACGTTCAGGTCTCCTGCGCCCCGTCGCGATCTCCGGTCGGGATTTGCCGCGGCGCTGAGCAGTGTCGCCGGGAAGAGCTGCGCCAAGTGTGCAATGTTTCTGGTTGTGACTCCGGCAGGAGTTTGGCCTTTTGCCCGATCCATCCACCCAGAAGTGTGCCTGCAAAGTCCGTCTGGGAAATCGGTGCAGTCCGGCATAACCGGCGGCCCAGAGGGAGGTAAAGTGCTCCGAAGGTCAGTGTGAGTGTTTGTTCTTTTAAATTCTTTCCCGATTTGTGTTGTGTTGGCGTGGGCAATATTTTGGGAATTTTTTTTGGATGGTTGTTTTCCACCATCCAGTCCTCCCCCCCTGCGCACCCCCCCGGGGCCTCCCCCCCCACTGTGCCCTCCTCCACCACTGTGCCCTCCCCCCCCCACTGCGCCCTCCGCTGAAGCCTCTCTCGGAGCACTCGCGGCCCGGCACTTTAGTTCACGAGTTTCCCATCCTTTCTCCACGAGAGGTGTACAACGCCTCCTTTAGGCTGTGCCCCCTGATGCAGGGCCCAGATGCCCAAACTTACCTCCTGAAGCGCAAACTGTTCCCGGATGTCCGTTTTCGCCCGCAAAACTGACAAGCCTAAAATCCAGCCCCAGATATATGATCGATAGCAATGTAACTATATACATAGGAAATGTGGCCATAAATGTCACAATCTTAATACATGGCTTAAAATGGCTGCTTGCCATTTGAGTATTATGTAGAGGCATGAGAGGTCCTCCTTATGGCAATAGACTTTCGCTGAGCTACACTTGCTAGTACTGGAGGATGTCCGGTTATCTCCTTTCTTGCTGGTGTGCCGTATTGTTTTAATTCCCATGTACTTTAACATTTTGATCCATGTTTTCAAATCCCTCCCTGGCCTCACTCTTCCCTATCTCTGTAACCTCCTCCAGTCCTACAACCCTCCGCAATATCTGCATTCCTCCAATTCTGGCCTCTTGCACATCTCCGATTTCCTTCACTCCACCATTGGTGGCCCTGCCTTCAGCTGCCTCGGCCCCAAGCTCTGGAACTCCGTCCCTAAACCTCTCCACCTCTCTACCTCTCTTGCTTTAAGATGTTCCTTAAAACCCACCTCTTTCCTGTCATAATGTCTCCTTCTGTGGCTCGGTGTCAAATGTTACGAACATACGAACAATGACGGACAGGTAAAGACCACCTGGTCCAGCGAGCCTGTCCAACACAATCCCGATACCTTGTGTATCACAACATACACGCTCCACCCCACCCCAAACCATGTGATCTCCTGGGAGAGGCAAAAAAACATTAAAACCCCAGGCCAATTTGGGGGGAAAAATCTGGGAAATTCCTCCCCGATCCATCTAGGCGATCGAAACTAGTCCAGGAGATCACCCTGGCCATTAAATTCCCTGCAGTATCGACCTTCTGTCAGAGGTGATCTCTGCCGCACACAGACACAAATCCAGCTTTTGTTTGAGGAATTCAGTGAGTCTGCATCGACCACATGGAACAGCTTGTTCCAGAGGGCTACTGTTCTCTGGGAAAAGAACCACCTCTTGATATCTAACCTCGATCTAGCCTTATACAACTTAAATGTGTGCCCCGGAGTTTAGCTACCTAAACTATTTAATTGAAATAAAAGGTCAGCAGGAACACCATCTATTCCCTTCATTATCTTATGTTGTTTGAATGTCTTACTATATTAAAGCCACAATATAAATGCAAGCTGTTGGTTGCTGTGTGTCGAATAAACAGCAAATACAGCAGGAAAATACTCAGGCCCCCCAAGCAGCCCCGATATAGCACACTTTCCAGGAACACACTGTCACATCTGATTCCGATGGTGCTTTGTAGTGAGATTGACATAGAAACATAGAAACATAGAAAATAGGTGCAGGAATAGGCCATTTGGCCCTGCACCACCAATCAATAAGATCATGGCTGATCATTCACCTCAGTACCCCTTTCCTGCTTTCTCTCCATACCTCTTGATACCTTTAGCCTTAAGGGCCATATCTAACTCCCTCTTGAATATATCCAATGAACTGGCATCAACAACTCTCTGCGGTAGGGAATTCCACAGGTTGACCACTCTCTGAGTGAAGAAGTTTCTCCTCAGCTCAGTCCGAAATGGCTTACCCCTTATCCTAAAACTGTGTTCCCTGGTTCTGGACTTCCCCAACATCGGGAACATTCTTCCTGCATCTAACCTGTCCAGTCCTGTCAGAATTCTATATGTTTCTATGAGATCCCCTCTCATCCTTCTAAACTCTAGTGAATACAGGCCCCAGTTGATCCAGTCTCTCCTCATATGTCAGTCCTGCCATCCCAGGAATCAGTCTGGTGAACCTCCGCTGCACTCCCTCAATAGCAAGAACGTCCTTCCTCAGATTTGGAGACCAAAATATTGAACACAATATTCCAGGTGGGGCCTCACCAAGGCCCTGTACAACTGCAGTAAGACCTCCCTGCTCCTATACTCAAATCCCCTAGCTATGAAGGCCAACATACCATTTGCCTTCTTCACCATCTGCTGTAGCTGCATGCCAACTTTCAATGACTGATGAACCATGACACCCAGGTCTCATTGCACCACCCCTTTTCCTAATCTGCCGCCATTCAGATAATATTCTGCCTTCGAGTTTTTGCCACCAAAGTGGATAACCTCACATTTATCTACATTATACTGCATCTGCCATGCATTTGCCCACTCACCTAACCGGTCCAAGTCACCCTGCAGCCTCTTAGCGTCCTCCTCACAGCTCACACTGCCACCCAGTTTAGTGTCATCTGCAAACTTGGAGATATTACACTCAATTCCTTCATCTAAATCATTAATGTATATTGTAAATAGCTGGGGTCCCAGCACTGAGTCTTGCGACACTCCACTAGTCACTGCCTGCCATTCTGAAAAGGACCCGTTAATCCCGACTCTCTGCTTCCTGTCTGCCAACCAGTTCTCTATCCACATCAGTACATTACCACCAACACCATGTGCTTTGATTTTGAACACCAATCTCTTGTGTGGGACCTTGTCAAAAGCCTTTTGAAAGTCCAAATACACCACATCCACTGGTTCTCCATTGTCCACTCTACTCGTTACATCCTCAAAAAATTTCAGAAGATTTGTCAAGCATGATTTCCCTTTCATAAATCCATGCTGATTTGGACCGATCCTGTCACTGCTTTCCAAATGTGCAGCTATTTCATCTTGAATAATTGATTCCAACATTTTCCCCACTACTGATGTCAGGCTAACTGGTCTATAATTACCCGTTTTCTCTCTCCCTCCTTTCTTAAAAAGTGGTGTTACATTAGCTACCCTCCAGTCCATAGGAACTGATCCAGAGTCGATAGATTGTTGGAAAGTGATCACCAATGCCTCCACTATTTCTAGGGCCACTTCCTTAAGTACTCTGGGATGCAGACTATCAGGCCCTGGGGATTTATCAGCCTTCAATCCGCTTAATTTACTGAACACAATTTCCTGCCTAATAAGGATATCCTTCAGTTCCTCCTTCTCACGAGACCCTCGGTCCCCTAGTACTTCCAGGTGGTTATTTGTGTTGTCCTTGTTGAAGATAGAACCAAAGTATTTGTTCAACTGGTCTGTCATTTCTTTGTTCCCCATTATAAATTCATCTGAATCTGACTGCAAGGGACCTCGTTTGTATTCACTAATCTTTTTCTCTTCAAATATCTTTCGAAGCTTTTGCAGTCAGTTTTTATGTTCCCGGCAACTTCCTTTCATAATTTATTTTCCCCCTTCGAATTAAACGCTTAGTCCTCCTCCGTTGAATTCTAAATGTCTCCCAGTCTCTCAGGTTTGCTGCTTTTTCTGGCCAATTTATATGCCTCTCCCTTGGGTTTAACACTATCCTTAATTTCCCTTGTTAGCCACGGTTGAGCCACCTCCCCATTTTATTTTTACTCCAGACAGGGATGTACAATTGCTGAAGTTCATCCATATGATCTTTAAATGTTTGCCATTGCCTATCCACCGTCAACCCTTTAAGTATCATTTACCTGCCTATTCTAGCCAATTCACGTCTCATACCATCGAAGTTACCTTTCCTTAAGTTCAGGACCCTCGTCTCTGAATTAACTGTGTCACTCTCCATCTTAATAAAGAATTCTACCATATTATGTTCAGTCTTCCCCAAGGGGTCTCGCACAACAAGATTGCTAATTAGTCCTTTCTCATTACACATCACCCAGTCTAGGATGGCTAGCCTTCGAGTTGGTTCCTCGACATATTGGTCCAGAAAACCATCCCCAATACACTCCAGGAAATCCTCCTCCACCTTATTGCTACCAGTTTGGTTATCCCAAACTATATGTAGATTAAAGTCGCCCAAGATAACTGCTGTACCTTTATTGCACGTGTCCCTAATTTCTTGTTTGATGCTGTCCCCAACCTCACTACTATTGTTTGGTGGTCTGTACACAACTCCCACTAGCGTTTTCTGCCCTTTAGTATTCCGCTGCTCCACCCATACAGATTCCACATCATCCAAGCTGATATCCTTCCTTACTGTTGCGTTAATTTCCTCTTTAACCAGCAATGTCACCCCACCTCCTTTTCCTTTCTGTCCATCCTTCCTGACTGTTGAATACCCCTGGATGTTGAGTTCACAACCTTGGTCACCCTGGAGCCATGTCTCCATGATGCCAATTATATCACATTCATTAATTGCTGCCTGTGCAGTTAATTCATCCACCTTATTATGAATACTCCTCGCATTGAGGCACATAGTCTTCAGGCTTGTCTTTTTAACACACTTTGCCCTTTTAGAATTTTGCTGCAATGTGGCCCTTTTTGATTTTTGCCTTGGGTTTCTCTGCCCTCCACTTTTACTTTTCTTCTTTCTATCTTTTGTTTCTGGCCCCATTCTACTTCCCTCTGCCTTCCTGCATGAGTTCCCATCCCCCTGCCATATTAGTTTAACTCCTCTCCAACATCACGAGCAAACACTCCCCTTAGGACATTGGTTCCGGTCCTGCCCAGGTGCAGACATTCCGGTTTGTACTGGTCCCACCTCCCCCAGAACCAGTTCCAATGTCCCAGGAATTTGAATCCCTCCCTTCTGCACCACTCCTTAAGCCACGTATCCATCTGAGCTATCCTGCGATTCCTACTCTGACTAGAAACCCTGAGATTACTACCTTTGATGTCCTACTTTTCAATTTAACTCCTAGCTCCCGAAATTCATCTTGTAGGACATCATCCCATTTTTTACCTATGTCGTTGGTAGCTATATGCACCATGACAATTGGCTGTTCACCCTCCCGCAACCGCTCCGAGAAATCCTTGACCCTTGCACCAGGGAAGCAACATACCGTCCTGGAGTTTCGATTGCGGCTGCAGAAACGTCTATCTATTCCCCTTACAATAGAATCCCCTACCACTATCGCTCTCCCACTCTTTTTCCTGCCCTCCTGTGCAGCAGAGCCACCCACGGTGCCATGGACTTGGCTGCTGCTGCCTTCCCCTGATGAGTCATCCCCCCCAACAGTACCCAAAATGGTATCTGTTTTGGAGGGAGATGAGCACAGGGGACCCCTGCATTACCTTACTTCCACTGCTGTTCCTGTTGGTCATGCATTCCCAATCTGTCTGTGTAACCCTTACCTGCGGTCTGACCAACTCACTAAGCGTGCTATTCACAATATCCTCAGCATTGCGGATGCTCCAGAGTGAATCCACCCGCAGCTCCAGTGCCGCAATGTGGTCTGTCAGGAGCTGCAGCAGGACACACTTCCAACACATGTAGCCGTCAGGGACACTGAAAGCGTCCCTGAGTTCCCACATAGTACAGGAGGAGCAAAACACGTGTCCGAGCTTTCATGACAGGACAAACCAGCTTCGTGTCATCTGCAAACTTGGAGATATTACACTCAATTCCTTCATCTAAATCATTGATGCATATTGTAAATAGCTGGGATCCCAGCACTGAACCCTGAAGCACCCCACTAGTCACTGCATGCCATTCTGCTTCCTGTCTGCCAACCAGTTCTCTATCCACGTCAATACCTTATCCCCAATACCATGTGCTTTAATTTTGCACAGTGGCAAAAACACGAAGGCAGAACATTATCTGAATGGCGGCAGATTAGGAAAAGGGGAGGTTCAATGAGACCTGGGTGTCATGACACATCAGTCATTGAAAGTTGGCATGCAGGTACAGCACTTGGTGAAGAAGGCAAATGGCATGTTGGCCTTCATAGCTAGGGGATTTGAGTATAAGAGGGAGGTCTTACTGCAGTTGTACAGGGCCTTGGTGAGGCCTCACCTGGAATATTGTGTTCAGTTTTGGTCTCCTAATCTGAGGAATGATGATCTTGCTATTGAGGGAGTGCAGCGAAGGTTCACCAGACTGATTCCAGGGATGGCAGGACTGACAAATGAGAAGAGGCTGGATCAACTGGGCCTTTATTCACTGGAGTTTAGAAGAATGAGAGGGGATCTCATAGAAACATATAAAATACTGACGGGACTGGACAGGTTAGATGCAGGAAGAATGTTTCCGATGTTAGGGAAGTCCAGAACCAGGGGACACAGTCTTAAGGATAAGGGGTAAGCTATTTAGGACCGAGATGAGGAGAAACTTCTTCACTCAGAGTTGTTAACCTGTGGAATTCCCTGCCGCAGAGAGTTGTTGATGCCAGTTCATTGTATATACTCAAGTGAGAGTTAGATATGGCTCTTACGGCTAAAGGGATCAAGGGGTATGGAGAGAAAGCAGGGAAGGGGTACTGAGGTGATGATCAGGCATGATCTTATTGAATGGTGGTGCAGGCTCGAAGGGCCGAATGGTCTACTCCTGCACCTATTTTCTATGTTTCATTTTCTATGATCATGGTACATGCTTTGTTGATGCCACCTGCCCTCGACATGATCCTGGAGATTAGGGTGGGCTAGAGAGAGCCTTGTTTTGAGCATCCTTTTGATGAGCAGCTCGGCTGGGGGATCCCCGGTGAGTGAGTGGGGTCTAGTGCGGTTGCTGTGCAAGATTCGGGACAGGTGGGTCTGCAGGGAGCCTTCCAACACGTGTTTCAAGCTTTGCGTGATGATTTGGACTGCCCGTTCTGCCTGGCCATTGGATGCGGGCTTGAACATGGCAGATGTGACATGCTTGAGCCCATTACGGGTCATGAATTCCTTGAATTCAGCACTGGTGAAACACGGCCCGTTGTCGCTGACAAGGTCATCAACTAGGCTGTGTGTGGCAAACATGGCTCATAGGTTTTTGATGGTGGCAGTGGATGTGCTTCCAGACAGTATCATACATTCAATCCATTTTGAATAAGCATCCACAACAACCAAGAACATTTTGCCTAGGAATGGGCCAGTGAAGTCAACGTGGATCCTGGACCACGGTTTGGAGGGCCATGACCACAAACTTAGCGGTGCCTCCCTGGGTGCATTGCTCAGTTGAGAGCAAGTGTTGCATTGGCGCACGCAAGACTCCAAATCTGAGTCAATGCCGGGCCACCACACATGGAATCTGGCTATAGCTTTCATCATTACTATGCCTGGGTGGGTACTGTGTAGGTTGCGTATGAAAGTTTCCCTGCCTTTCTTGGGCAAAACTACGTGATTACCCCACAAAAGACAGTCCGCCTATATGGACATTTCGTCTTTACGCCGCTGGAGAGGCTTGATCTCTTCATGTATCTCCGCTGGGACGCTGGACCAGCTCCCATGGCGGACACAGTTTTTTACAAGGGACAGTAAAGGATCCTGGCTGGACCAGGTCCTGATCTGGCGGGCTGTAACGGGTGACTTTTCATTTTCAAATTCATCCATGACTCAGAGCAAGTCTGCAGGCTGTGCCATTTCCACCCCGGTGGTGGGCAATGGTAGCTGACTGAGCCTGGCCTGTGGCAAATTACATAGTTATATGCAGACAGCGTGGATGCAAGTAGAGGCATTGTTATTGATACCTTTGCTCTCTGAGAATAATGATATGAGCGGCTTATGGTCAGTTTCTAACTCGAACTTGAGCCCAAACAGATACTGATGCATTTTTTTTAGCCCGTAGACGCCTGCCAGAGCTGTCGGCCTTTTTGGCCTTGGACAAGCTCCTGAACGCATAAGCGACCGGTTGCAATGTTCCCGATTCATTAGCTTGTTGTAACACACACCCGACCCCGTACGAAGATGCATCGCAAGCTAGCACTAAACATTTACAAGGATCATGCAGGACAAGCAGTTTGTTGGAACATTACAGATTTCGGGCTTTCTCAAAAGCTGTCTCTTGTGATTTCCCCCATACCCAGTCATCTCCCTTGCGTAGCAACACGTGAAGAGGTTCTAGCAAGGTGCTTAACCCGGGTAGGAAATGACCAAAATAATTGAGGAGTCCCAGGAATGACCGCAGCTCTGTCATGTTCTGTGGTCTCGGCGCGTTCTTGATGGCCTCCGTCTTGGCCTCGGTGGGTCTGATGCCGTCTGCCGCGATTCATCTCCCTAAGAATTCGACCTCTGGTGCCAGGAAAACACACTTCAAGCGTTTCAACCTGAGTCCCACCCGATCTAGCTGACTTAGAACCTTTTCCAAGTTCTTCAAGTGTTCAATGGTGACCCGACCTGTGACCAGTATGTCGTCCTGGAAAACCACGGTGCGCGGAACCAACTTTAGCAGGCTCTCCATGTTCCTTTGAAAAATAGCCGCGGCCGATCGAATCCCAAACGGGCATCTATTGTAGATGAACAGACCTTTGTGCATGTTGATGCAGGTGAGGCCTTTCAAAGATTCCTCCAGCTCTTGTGTCATGTAGGCCGAGGTCAGTTCCAATTTGGTGAATGCCTTTCCTCCTGCCAGCGTCGCAAATAGGTTTTCTGCCTTGGGAAGTGGGTACTGCCCTGCAGCTAAAAACGGTTAATCGTTACTTTATAGTCCCCACAAATTCTGACTGCGCCATCGCCCTTGAGAACATGAACAATCGGACTGGCCCACTCGTTGAATTCAACCGGCGCAATGATGCCCTCTCATTGCAGTCTGTCCAGCTCAATCTCCACTTTCTCTCGCATCATGTATGGCACCGCACGTGCCTCGTGGTGGATGGGTCATGTACCGAGAACCAAGTGGATCTGCACCTTCACCCCAGAGAAATTTCCGATGTCTGGCTCAAACAACGATGGGAACTTGTTCAAAACCTGGGCACATGAGGCGTCATCAACGGACGAAGGTGCTCGGATGTCGTCCCAGTTCCAGCGGATTTTTCCCAGTCAGCTTCTGCCAAACAGTGTGGGCCATTTCCTGGTACAATCCATAGTGGTAGTTCATGCAATGCTCCATCATAGAAGACGTTTACTGCTGCACTGCCAATTACAGGGATCAGCTCTTTAGTGTAAGTTCTCAGCTTAGTATGAATAGGGCTCAGCTTGGGCTTTTGTGTCTTGTTGCACCACAGCCTCTCGAAGGCCTTTTTGCTCATGATAGACTGACTCATGTCCAATTCCATGGATACTGGAATTCCGTTCAGTTCAACTTTTAACATGATCGGTGGACATTTCGTGGTGAAGGTGTGTACCCCGAACACTTCTGCCTCCTCGGTTCGAGTCTCTAGTTCAGTTTGATCTGCCATGGATCGGTCTTCCTCTGCAACGTGGTGGTTTGCAGGGTTTGCAGCTCGTCTGCACATTCGCTGGAGGTGTCCCATTGTTCCACAGCCTTTGCACACATAGTGTTTGAAGCAGCATTGATGGGCTCGATGATCACCTCCACGCCGCCAACAAGGTGTTAATTGCCTCACATTCACAATTGATGGCGGACTCTGAGTCATCGAAGGTCGTGCAGCTGCTGGCGTGTACGTTCTGCCATATGCATTCCTGCCTGAAAACGATGTTACTTTGTGTACAATACTTGCCAAAATTTGTTTGGTGATATCGCTGGTGGACATAAATGCCTGGGCTATCGTGTTCGGTGTTTCAACAGACAATAGTTTGTGAAGGATAACCTTATGGCCAAAAGTCTCTTAGCATTTGCTCCAGGAATCCACTGAATTTGCAATGTCCTGCAAGGTGCCTTAGTTCGGTGATGTAGCTCACCACTTCCTGGCCTTCAGACCATTGACATGTATAAAATCGATACCTTGCCATCAGAACGCTCTCCTTCAGATTTAGGTGCTCCCGGACCAGCGTCTTCATATGTTCTGCATATGAATTGGCTGTTGGTTTCACCGGAGCGAGAAGATTTTTCATGAGGCCATAGGTTGTTGCCTCGCAGACGGTGAGGAGGATCGCCCTTCGTTTGGCAGCGTTCGCGCTCCCTTCCAGCTCGTTGGCCATAAGGTATTGCTCGAATCGCCCCACGAAGGCCTCCCAATCGTTCCCTTCTGAGAATTTCTCCAGGATACCAACAGTTCTCTGCATTCTCTGCATGGTTCGTTATCTCGTCGCCAATTGTAATTTTTGAATGAAGCAATGTGACTGAGCATTGTAGACGTGAGTAAGTGTGACCTTAGTCTCTTTATTCTAATGCCAGAGTGCTGGCACAGCATGGGAGGCCTGCTTATATACAGTGCTCCCAAGGGATGCTGGGATCCCTTGGGACTCCAACAGATACGCCCTCTGGTGGCGGTAGAATGCTGGTTACATAGTGTTGCATACATAACAGGAAGTATATCGCCATTCCTTCATCGTCGCTGGGTCACAATCCTGGAACTCCCTCCCTCCCAACAGCACTGTGGGAGCACCTTCACCACACGGACTGCAGCGGTTCAAGAAGGCAGCTCACCACCACCTCCTCAAGGGGCAATTAGGGATGGGCAATAAATGCCGGCCTTGCCGCTTCTCGGCCTTTTGGCTAAGATCAAGTGTAGTATCTGTTCTTATCAGTTTAATATCCCCTATGGGGACATGATATTGAATTGATTTTTGGACAGGGAGCTGGATCAGGGGCATGCCCCGTCCACTCCATGCACCGACCTGGTATTGCAATATTTCCAGGAACGGTGCAACTTCGCCTCTCGGCCTTTTGGCCTAAGATCAAACATATTGGTGCAAAGTGATCTTTGGCGTTAGAGTTGATCTGGAACGAAATTGGATAAAAAAAATAAAAAAAATAAAAAATAAATAAATAAATGCCGGCCTTGCCAGCAATGCCCACATCCCGTGAATGAAGTTTAAAGAAAAATCTAGCTTATCCTTAAATACCTCGATACTATTCGCCTCAACCACTCCCTGTGATAGCAAGGTCCACATTCTCACCACTCTCTGGGGAAAGAAGTTTCTCCTGAATTCCTTGTTGGATTTATAAGTGACTATCTTACATTTATATCTTATATCTAAGTGTCTAACCTGATCACAGATTGTTCCATAAATTCCAACTTGTTGGAAATGAAAGAAAAATAAATCAGAAAAGTTCCAATTAATTTTAAAGCGATTTCTTTGTCAGGCAGTTATTTGGGCCTATGTGCTTTATAAATCTAAACTGGATTCAAGCTCAAGGTTGAACAGGAGTTTTCTTTCTAAATATCAGAGGCTGCTATGTAGTAAACTTTACTTTATTCCTTGGGCTTCAGAACCTTTTTATTTTACAAAATATCATGCGTTTCCCTAACCTTTAAAGGACAGTGGAGATACCCTGGCTGAGGATCACATTTTGAAGAACATGATAAATAACGAAAGGCCTTGGTTCTATAAGACTAGCTCAGTGCTTGAAAGGTTATCACAGCCCACGTAAGACCATAAAGCGATGGTATCCCTTTAATCCATCAACTGTGGAAGGTGTTTGCGACGAGGGGCTCTGGGTGAGAATGATCTGCAGACGTTGAAGCAGAGTTTCTGCAAACACACAAAAGGGCCGCCTCTTTCCAACTGTGAAGTGAGACTTTGGTTTGACCATATCCTGCCTGTCAGTAATCACGTGACATTGGTATAACGTGTACCTTGTTGAATGTGCAAACTTCCACAATCAGCTCAGACTGTAATCGGAGATTTCCTTGTTCTTTATCATGGCCTTTTACATCAGTGCGCTGAGCTTAGAGTAACAAACAGGAGAGTTTCTACAGCATAGATGGATATAGAGTATAACTGGAAAAGGAATTGGATGCCAAGAATTTCAGTAGATCACAAAGTAATCTTTACTCTAAAGTGGCATGGATACAAAGCGCTGAAAGCCACAAAGATGTTGTTAATATTCCAATACAAACACACGTTCACTGGACAATGCCGTGGTCAGTGAAAGTTCAGGAGTACAGTGGGAGTGCAAAGTGTTTAGAATTCTTAAAGCTGCAATTCCAATGCATTTTATAGCAACTGATCAATTAATTGCCACTTAAGACATAATTGTTTCATGGTTTTGTCCATTTTCAAAACTATTCCTTCCTTTTTTTTTCATGGGCGCATCTATCGTTTAATGAGTTTCAATTTCTACTGAATCTTGGGATAGGCGGACAAGAAGCTAGTTGCGATGACGAGTTTCGTAAAGGGTTACGGCTAATGAGATGCATCCCATGCACCATGCTCAGAGACTATTCGATTATATCACACAGCCATCTTGTGTCCCTGAGTGCTGAAATCCCAATATGTGAGGCTTGCCTTAAAGCAACAGTTGGTTTAGATAGAAACCTCAGCCAATATTGTAAAGTACAGGCACGCCTTATCTTCATCTAGGACATTGTCGACAGGTACTGGCCATGTTGACTTCAGGGTCTGGCAAAGTTATTCGAGTAGACATTCCTCGTCTAGTACTTGAACATAGAGGGAGCCAACATGGGTTTGTAAAGGGTATCCTCCCATAAAAAAGCAGTAGGTGTTAGCTCAATTAATCATTTTAGATCTGAGGTCGATAGATTTTTGCTTGAGAAGGGTATAAAAGGATATGGAGCCAAGGCAGGTGGATGGAGTTAAGATACAGATCAGCCTTCCCCTCCAAGTCACACACCATCCTGACTTGGAAATATATCGGCCGTTCCTTCACCATCACTGGGTCACAATCCTGGAACTCCCTCCCTAACACCTTCACCACACGGACTGCAGCGGTTCAAAAAGGCGGCTCACCACCACCTTCTCACGGGCAATTAGGGATGGGCAATAAATGCCGGCCTTGCCAGCGATGCCCACATCCCATGAATGAATAAAAGAAAAGCCATGATCTCACTGAATGGTAGAACATGCTCGAGAGGCTGAATGGCCAAATTCTGTTCCATTCCTAAAAATTCTAGTTTCATTTTAAAGGAATAAGGGCCATCCTATGAATCAAATACAGGGTTATAAGCAATTTCTGCTATGAGAAAGCTAATGTTTTCTAATCTACATCCTAGGTCTTGAAATGGCATTGTGGACTACTGGCATAGAAATGATTAGGGTTTTAAACAAATCTTTTTATTCATTCTTGGAAAATGTACATTGCTGGCAAGGCCAGTATATATCGCCCAAAGTTGCCCTTGAGAAGGTGGTGGTGAGCTGCCTTCTTGAACCGCTGCAGTCCGTGTGGTGAAGGTGCTCCCACAGTGCTGTTAGGGAGGGAGTTCCAGGATTGTGACCCAGCGACAATGAAGGAACGGCCGATATATTTCCAAGTCAGGATGGTGTGTGATTTGGAGGGGAACGTGGAGGTGGTGGTGTTCTCATGCGCCTGCTGCCCTTGTCCTTCTGGGGGGTAGAGGTCACGGTTTGGGAGGTGCTGCCGAAGAAGCCTTGGCGAGTTGCTGCAGTGCATCTTGTAGATGGTACACACTGCAGCCACGGTGCGCCGGTGGTGGAGGGAGTGAATGTTGATGCTAGTGGATGAAGTGCTGATCAAGCGGACTCCTATGCCCTGGGAGGTGTCGAGCTTCTTGCGTGTTGCTGCAGCAGCAACCATCCAGGCAAGTGGAGAATTCCAGTCCTGCCGTTTGCCTTGTAGGTGGTGGAGAAGGTTTGGGGAGTCAGATGTGAGCCACTCAGCGCAGAATAGCCAGCCTCCAAGCCACTCCAGTAGACCGTGGCTGGTCCAGTTCAGTTTCTGGTCAATGGTGATCCCCAGGGTGTTGATGATGGGGAACTCAGTGTTGGTCATGGTGTTTACTATCATGGGGAGGTGGCTAGGTCCTCTCTTGTTGCAGGTATATTAGATTAGAATCCTTTCCAGTGCTAACCTATTTATCAATGGATTTAAACCAGAATTCACTCGACTATATGTCTGTAAACAAAAGCCCTGACATTAAGCAGAATTTCAAGGCCACTAGCAGAGCTCCCATGGCATTGCTCATGAAGAGTCAGAGAATAAACGGCTTTATCACAAACCAGGTGTGATTAGCAAGGTGTGACGGAAAAGTGGCACTTACAGGAAATGCTCGCGAAACTTAAGACATTGGAAGCGTAAGGAGCCCATCCAGTCTGTGTCGACTCTTAGCTAGAAGAATTTGCTCTCTACTTCAAATTTTCCCTTGGAGGATGCAATGGTCTCTGCTCAACCACTCCCAGTGGCAAAGCATTCTAACAATCTCCATGAAAATAAATTTCTCCTAACCTCTCTCCTCACTAGCTTAGCAATAATTTTCAATTGATTACCCTTCATCACTGCCTCTAACCGGCACTCTATCCAAACCATTTATAATTCAAAAAAATATTAAATCTACTTTTAGCCTTTTCTGCTTTTTTAATATATATATATTTTTTATTCAGTCACCTGTTGTGGGCGTCGCCAGCAAGACCAGCATTTATTGCCCATCCCTAATTGCCCTCGAGAAGGTGGTGGTGAGCGGCTCCCTGGGCCATTTCAGAGGGCAGTTAAGAGTCAACCACATTGCTGTGGGTCTGGAGTCACATATAGGCCAGTCCGGGTAAGGGCGGCAGATTTCCTTCCCTACAGGACAGATGGGTTTTTATGACAATCCAGTCACCATTACTAGCTTTTTATTCCAGATGTATTTAAATGAACTGAATTTAAATTCCCCAGCTGCCATGGTGGGATTTGAACTGGCGTCTCTGGATCATTCGCCCAGGCCTTGGGATTATGTAATATAGCTCCTCTAGTGGACTGCTGCTCCACCTAGTGGACAACCGATGTAATGCAACTACTGATGTAAATACAATAAAACGATCATGTGGAAAGTCACATGATGACAGTTGGCAGCATCTTGCGTAGTGTGCAGTGCTAGTGATGTCATAAGAATATTGATTGTGAGGTGGAGCATGACAGCGAGGAAGATTGAGAAGAGGGTTGGAGCGATAACGCAGCCCTGTTTGACCACGGTCTGGACGAGAATTGGGTCCGTAATGGATCTGTTGGTAAGGATCACGGCCTGCATGTCGTCGTGAAGCAGGCAAAGGATGTTGAGAAACTTTTGGGGGCATCCGAAATGGAAGAGGACGCTCCATAGACCCTCACGGTTGACAGTGTCAAAGGCCTTTGTAAGATTGAAAAGGGCTGACGCTGCTCCCTGCAAGTTTCCTGCAGTTGTTGCACTGCAAAGATCATGTCCGCTGTGCCCCGTAGGGAATGAAATCTGCATTGTGATTCCGGGAGGAGCTCCTTGGCCACAGGGAGAAGACGGTTGAGGAGGACTCTAGCGACAACTTTCCCAGTGACTGATAGCAGGAGATTCCTCTGTAGTTGCCGCAGTCGGACTTGTCCCCTTTTTAAAAAATGGTCACAATCACTGCATCTCTGAGATCTCCCGGCATGCTCTCCTCCCTCCAGATGAGAGAGATGAGGTCGTGTATCCATGCCAACAGCGCCTGTCCGCCATACTTTAGCGCCTCAGCAGGGATTTCATCCGCTCCCGTAGTCTTTTATTCTTGAGCTGTTTTCTGGCTTTGCCTACCTCATTCAACGTTGGAGTTTCACTGAGGTGGTGGTGGGTAGCATGCTGCGGGATGGAGTCGAGAACACTCGAGTCAAAGGCAGAGTCTCGATTGAGGAGATCACTTGTCCAGCAACATAACCACTATGCTACCATACCCTACAGATGGTTTTTCAATATGTTTTTGTGTTCACCAAACAGGGGGATGCTAGCTTGCTGAGATGCAATGCTTGGACACCCGTTGTTAGTATTAAATCTTCCAGCGAAAGCATCGAGCAGGTGCAGAGCAAACTGCTCCTCGTTCGGCTAAATGGTGCCCTCCACACAGTTCCTATCGGACGGATAGCAAGCATCCTGTAATCTTAGGCAGTCCCTCGTGTCGAGGATGACTTGCTTCCCCACCAAAAAGGGATGAGTTGACAGGTGTTTCAATGAAGGACCTGACATTCTAGGTCCTGAACTACATGTTGAAGGGTGGAAGATGCCTGGGTGTGGATTTTTTTAATGTGAGGTGACACCACACGGGCTAGACAGAGCGAGGTCTTGGTCCGGTAGCAAGGGTTGAACCAGGAAGACTGGAGACCAGCTCTGCTGCACGGACCTAGTGCGCTCACATATCGCAGTGTGGGCTGGCCCGTGCTGCCCCTGGGCCCTCGCCTCTTCTGGACCCCGATCCTGTAGTGCTTGTGCACTTGCAATGGAAACACAGTTGAGGTTGTTTGAAACCCAGTTTACACGGGGCTTCCAGACATGGGAGACTTTATTCCACATCAGCCTTTGAACCTGTGTGGGGGAGGCAGAATTCTCCACGTTGAAGGTTACGGTGGGGCCCGGGGAATGGCAGTGGAGGTCTCGAGGCTGCCCCTCGCCGCTCCCTCGTGGGGAGATAAACCTTTGCAGCAGCCTCCTCTATCTCCAGTCGGCCCCAGGGACGTACCTGCTGGAAGTTGGTCGGCCTTGATTTCATCTTGTTAACTCACACCAGACTGCAGAACAGGATCTACTGACCTGGCCTCTTGCACATTACTCATTTTCTTCGCTTCACCAGTGGTGGCCCTATCATCAACTGTCTAGGCCCCAAGCCTCTCTCGACCTGGCAACATCGCCACCTCTCTCGCCTCCTTTAAGACGCTCCTTAAAATCTACCTTTTTCATCAAGCTTTTGGTCACCTGCCCTAATATTTCTTTATCTGGTTCGATGTAAATTTTTGTCTGATAGTGTTCCAGTGAAGTGCCTTGGAGCATTTTACTCCATTAAAAGTGCTGTAAAAATCCAAGCTGTTGTTGTGGTGTCAATATTATTTGAGAGCCTGTTACATTATGGTAATCTTTCTATTGAAGGGCATCAGACCTTGCATTGGTATAGCACCTTTAACGTTGTAAAATCTCCCAAGGTGCTTCACAGGAGTGCAATGAGACAGAATTTGACACCGAGCCACGTATGGAGATATTGGGATAGGTAGCCAAAGGCTTTGTCAAAGAGCGACTTAAGGAGGAGAGAGGTAGAGAGGCGGAGAGGGTTAGGGAGAGAAATCCAGAGTTCAGGGTCGAGACGGATAACCAGTGCACAGCCTGATTCAGGGCCTGAATGTCAGGATAAGTCGATTCTAAGTGTAACATTTCTAGTGAATTATTTACTCGACATCTGAGTTTGTAGCAATTCATGTGTAAATGTTTTGAGAGTTATGTGAAGGATGTTCATTAGATTTACTGAAAGGAAGACTGGGAGCTCTGAGAAGTATTTGTGCATTATCCTGTCATGCCTCAGGGTCACTGACCAACAGCACAATGAATGAAAGTCCCTGTTAATACAGAACGGTGTCAGCAGTCAAGGCTTGTTCCCTCGTGTGCATCACAAAGGGACTCCTCAAATAATAATTCTAAGATTTCAATTCTGAAAAAAATCCATTGTCTAGACATTAGCAACATTAACATATGGACCTTAATGGATTTCTATGAAATTACTTTGCTAGTTTAATAGTGGCGATGACCTGTTTATTATAACAGAGACTGGAGAAGCTCGAATTGTTCTCCATAGAGCAAAGAAGGTTGAGAAGCAATTTGATAGGGCAGATCGGGAGAAAGTGTTTCCAGGGGCAGGAGAGACAGTAACCAGAGGACACAGATTTAAGAAAATGTACAAAAAAGACGGAGAGATGAGGAGAATTTGTTTTAACAGAGCGAGTTGTTATGATCGGGAACGCGCTGCCTGAAAGGGTGATGCAAGCAGGCTCATAGTAACTTTCAAAAGGGAACTGGATAAATACAGTACAGGTACTGGAAAAGGAAAGCTTTGCAGAGCTGTGAGGATTGAGCAGGGGAGTGGGACTAATCACATCGCTCTTTCACACAGCCAGCACAGGCACGATGGGCTGAATGGCCTCCTTCTGTGCTGTGTGATTCTACCAACATGTTAACTTCTATCAGCACAGCAAACAATATCATTTCATGAATACAATCGGCCTCCGTACACAAATGTCGCATCATGTAATTTCTCAGCTCATATGTCTTGCTGGAGTGACAGAACCACAGAGGTCTACAGCGCATCTTATCAGAGCTGGCTCTTTGTTACAGCAATCCAAAACTACCTCAGAGCCCCAAACTCTCCCCATTGGCTCTGTGTTATGTATGCAATGAAGGTTCAAACTGAGCACTGTTTAACTAAACAAGGTACAACCTTGGCTGTGCTTTATTTAGGCCCAAAGTGCCTGACTCACAAAATGGCTGGCCTTTTATATCAGAGCAGCACCATGTGCATGCTGCTCAGTGGCCTCCAACAATGACGCCATCTGGTGGCTACAAACAGAATGTACATACATGACACCCTGTTATCATCCCCCGGTTCAAATATTTAGCTGCTTTCTATTAGCGACTATTCCCTGTAGCAAAACATTCCAGCAGCTGTGTGTGTGATCCTGAACCTCTGTCCTTACTCTCAGGGATAACGTTAAATTGATGCCTCCTCAAACAAAGAAAATAGGGGCTCATTTAACTTGCACCTGCCTCCCCCCCAACCCCCCCACATGTCCCAATCCCACCCGCCATGCACCCTCCCCCACATGTTCCACCCCCCACCTGCTCCCCCACATGCCCCGCCCCCCTCCACATGTCCCAATCCCACCTGCCCCGCACCCTCCCCCACATGTTCCCCCCCCACCTGCCCCCCCCACATGCCCCGCCCTCCCCCCACATGTCCCCCCCGCACCCCCCCACATGCCCCGCCCTCCCCCACATGTCCCCCCCCCACATGTCCCCTCCCCCACCTGCCCCCCCACATGCCCCCCCCCCCATATGTTCCCCCCCTCCTCCCCCCACATGCCCTATCCCCACGCTGGTGCTGATGCAGAACATTCAAAGTGCGAATTGCCTGTTCAGGCACAGGAACATTGTTATTCTCTGTCCCCTGGTTATAAGAACATAAGAATTAGGAGCAGGAGTCGGTCATACAGCCCCCCGAGCCAGCTCCACCATTCAATAAGATCATTAGAGGGGCTGGAAGTTCCAGCGATAGGGGCAGCTGCATCTGGAGGGCCGACCACCAAATGTGGTGGAGGAGGAGGACAGAGAGACACAGGAAGGGCAGGTCACAGGTCATAAGATGGGAGCAATGCTACGAAAGGGGATAAAGCTGACTTGATAGAGGATAGAGTTATCATCATCATAGGCAGTCCTTTGGAATTGAGGATTTGCTTCCACTCTGAAAGTGAGTTCTCAGGTGACTGAACAGTCCAACACGGCAATTACAGTCTCTGTCACAGGTGGGGCAGACAGTGGTTGAGGGAAGGGGTGGGTGGGGAGTCTGGTTTGCCGCACGCTCCTTCCGCTGTCTGCGCTTGGTTTCTTCACGCTCTCGGTGACGAGACTCGAGGTGCTCAGCGCCCTCCTGGATGCACTTCTTCCACTTAGGGCGGTCTTTGGCCAGGGACTCTCAGGTGTCGATGGGGATGTTGTACTTTATCGGGGAGGCTTTGAGGGTGTCCTTGAAATGTTTCCTCTACCCACCTGGGGCTTGCTTGCCGTGTAGGACAGCCATGACATGCGAGGATTCTTCATCGCAGTCAGTCCACCTACGGCCCAAGGCCCCACCCCACTGCTGGAAAAGAGGATAGAGTACGGTGGTTTGAAGCTCAGCTATGGGTTGAACAGAAAGCCGAGGCTGCATTTCGTCTGGTTCAGTGTGAAGCTGGCAAGGGTACAGAGATTGTGCAGGGACCCAAAACGATGGAGGTGCATTTCCACGAGGGGGGAGGGGGAGGCGAGGTCTCCCATTAGTCTGTAACCACGGAAATCCTGAAAAATGACCCATACAACGCTTACGCTATTATTTATCATCATCATCATCATCGTCACAGGCAGTCCTTCGGAATCGAGGAAGACCTGCTTCCACTCCTGAAGTGAGTTCTTTGGTGGTTGAACAGTCCAATACGAGAACCACAGTCCCTGTCACTGGTAGGACAGATAGTTGTTGAGGGAAGGGGTGGGTGAGATTGGTTTGCAGCATGCTCCTTCTGTTGTCTGCGCTTGATTTCTGCATGCTCTCGGCGATGAGACTCGAGGTGCTCAGCGCCCTCCCGAATGCACTTTCTCCACTTAGGGCGGTCTTTGGCCAGGGACTCTCAGGTGTCAGTGGGGAAGTTGTACTATATTAGGGAGGCTTTGAGGGTGTCCTTGTAATGTTTCCTCTGCCCACCTTTGGCTCGTTTGCCGTGAAGAGCGCTTACTTTGGGAGTCTCATTTCTGGCACGCGAACAATGTGGCCTGCCCAGCAGAGCTGATCGAGTGTGGTCAGTGCTTCAATACTTGGGATGTTGGCCTGGTCGAGGACGCTGATGTTGGTGCGCCTGTCCTCCCAGGGGATTTGTAGGATCTTGCGGAGATGTCGTTGGTGATATATCTCCAGCGACTTGAGGTGTCTACTGTACATGTACGCTATTATTATAGAATCATAGAATTATGGAAGTTTACAGCACGGAAGGAGGCCATTTCGGCCCATCGTTTCTGCGCCGGCCGACAAAGAGCTATCCAGCCTAATCCCGCTTTCCAGCTCTTGGTCCGTAGCCCTGTAGATTGCAGCACTTTAAGTCCTCATCCAGGTACTTTTTTAATGTGGTGAGGGTTTCTGCCTCTACCACCCTTTCAGGCAGTGAGTTCCAGACCCCCACCACCCTCTGGGTGAAGAAATTTCCCCTCAAATCCCCTCTAAACCTACCCCCAATTGCTTTACATCTATGCCTCTTGGTTGTTGACCTCTCTGCTAAGGGAAATAGATCTTTCCTATCTACTCTATCTAGGCCCCTCATAATTTTATACACCTCAATAAGCTCACCCCTCAGCCTCCTCTGTTCCAAAGAAAACAAACCCAGCCTATTCAATCTTTCCTCATAGCTAAAGTTCTTCGGTCCAGACAGCATCCTCGTAAATCTCGTCTGTACCCTCTCTAGTGCAGTCACATCTTTCCTGTAATGTGGTGGCCAGAACTGCACGCAGTACTCCAGCTGTGGCCTAACTAGTGTTCTATACAGTTCAAGCATAACCTCCATGCTCTTCTATTCTATGCCTTGGCTAATAAAGGCATAGACGGTATGCCTTCTTATCTATCTAGCTAGCCACCTTGTCTACCTAACCTGCTACCTTCAGTGATCTGTGGACATGCACTCCAAGGTCCATTTCTACACTTCTCAGTGTCCTACCGTTTAATATGTATACCTTTGCCTTGTTAGCCCTCCCCAAATACAATACCTCACACTTCTCCAGATTGAATTCCATTTTCCACTGTTCTGCCCACCTGACTAGTTCAGGTGATCTCCTGGACTAGTTTCGATCGCTTGGGTGGGTCGGAGAGGAATTTTCCCAGGTTTTTTCTCCCTAAATTGGCCTGGGTTTTTATCTGGTGTTTGCCTCTCCCAGGAGATCACATGGCTCCAGTTGGGGTGGAGTATAGAATGTTTCAGTATAAGAGGTGTTGCAGTTGTGTGAGGCGGACTGGTTGGGCTGGGTGCTCTTTGCCTTTCCATCATTGTTCATAGGTTTATATGTAACCTTCAGGGCTGCTGACCAAGGGCCGTGCGGCTCTTTGTCGGCTGTCGCAGACGCAATGGGCCGAAATGGGCTCCTTCTGCATTGTAAATTTCTATGGTTTTGTGTTTCTTTCTACATCTTCCTGCAGTCTGCAGTTTTCTTCTTCATTATTAACCACACAGCCGATTTTAGTATCATCTCAAAACTTCTTAATCATATCCCCTACATTCAAGTCTAAATCATTGATGTATACCACAAAAAGCAAGGGACCCAGTACTGAGCCCTGCAGAACCCCACTGGATACAGCCTTCCAGTCACTAAAACACCCATCAACCATTACCCTTTGCTTCCTGACCAGTCTGCCATGTGGAACTTTATCAAAAGCCTTGCTGAAATCCATATACACTACATTGTACGCACTGCCCTCATCGACCCTCTTTGTTACCTCCTCAAAAAATCCAATCAAGTTAGTCAAACACGACCTTCCCTTAACAAATCTGTGCTGACTGTCCCTGATTATTCCGGGTTTCTGTGGATGACTTGACGAAGTTACAATAAATGATTGGGCGAACGCCCCATGGTAATTCACTCCTTGTGTTTTTAGTCTTCCTGATGTTCAATTGGAGGAAATCCTGAGTCATCCACAATTTCATGTCTGGCAGAGAAGGCGGTGGGGTTGAGGGAAATGGTGGGAAGGTAGAGCTGGGTGCAACTTATGTGTGCAGTTTGTCTCTGTGTATAAAAGTGTCACAGAGGCCCGGCATGTAGATGAGGAAGAGAAACAGGCCATGGATGGATGCCTGGAGAGTTGAGCAGCTGAAGGGGAAGCCATTGCTGCAGATGTTAAGGGAATGGAACCACAGCAGGCCAGTCTCACTGAGATGAACCACAGAGGAGAGGCGGTGGGCGGAGTGATCACCGATGCCAATCACTGCAAGACATTGAGGAGCACAAGGAGGGATAATGAGGCACAGTCGTGCTCACAACAGAAACTATCGGTGACACTAACCAAGGCTGACTCGGTGCTGTGGTAGGGCAGGAACTTGACAGAAGGAATTTGAACAGGACAAAAGCAAAATACTGCGAACGATGTAATCTGAAATAAAAACAGAAAAAGCTGTAAATCTCAGCAGGTCAGGCAGCATCTGTGGGGAGAAACAGAGTTAACGTTTCAGGTCATGAACCCTTGGTCATCGACCCGAAACGTTAACTCTGTTTTTCTCTCCACAGATGCTGCCTGACCCGCTGAGATTTCCAGATTTGAACAGCAAGTGTCGGAAGAGGTGAGCACACAGCTAGAAAGAAAGGATTGCATTTATATAGCCTCAGGTTGTCCCAAAGCAACTAATGAAGTACTTTTGAAGTGTAGTTACTGATGTAACTCAGGATGCGCGGCAGCCAATTTGTGCACAGCAAGGTCCTGGGACATTGGAACCGGTTCTGGGGTAGGTGGGACCAGTACAAATCAGACGGTCTGCACCTGGGCAGGACTGGAACCGATGTCCTAGGGGAGTGTTTGCTAGTGCTGTTGGGGAGGGTTTAAACTAATATGGCAGGGGGATGGGAATCTATGCAGGGAGACAGAGGGAAGTAAAATGGGGGCAGAAGCAAAAGGTAGAAAGGAGAAAAGCAAGAATGGAAGGCAGAGAAACCCAAGGCAAAAATCAAAAAAGGTCACATTACAACATAATTCTAAAAAGACAAAGAGTGTTACAAAAACAAGCCTGAAGGCTATGAGCGTCAATGCAAGGAGCATTCGTAATCAGGTGGATGAATTGACTGCTCTGGTAGCTGTTAACAGATATGATGTAATTGGGATTACGGAGACATGGCTCCAGGGTGACCAAGGCTGGGAACTCAACATCCAGGGGTATTCAATATTCAGGAAGGACAGACAGGAAGGAAAAGAGGTGGGGTAGTGTTACTGGTTAAAGAGGAGATTAATGCAATAGTAAGGAAGGACATTAGCTTGGATGATGTGAAATCTATATGGGTAGAGCTGCAAAACACCAAAGGGCAGAAAACGTTAATGGGAGTTGTGTACAAACCACCAAACAGTAGTAGTGAGGTTGGGGAAATTAGGGACATGTGCAATAAGGTACAGCAGTTATTATGGGTGACTTTAATTTACATATTGACTGGACTAACCAAACTGGTAGCAATACTGTGGAGGAGGATTTCCTGGAGTGTATAAGGGATGGATTTCTAGACCGATATGTCGAGGAACCCAACTAGAGAGCAGGCTATCCTAGACTGGGTCTTGTGTAATGAGAGAGGATTAATTAGCAATCTGGTCATGGGGAAGAGTGACCATAATATGGTAGAGTTCTTCATTAAGATGGAGAGTGACACAGTTAATTCAGAGATTAGGGTCCTGAACTTAAAGAAAGGTAACTTTGATGGTATGAGACATGAATTGGCTAGGATAGACTGGCGAATGATATTTAAAGGATTGGCAGTGGATAGGCAATGGCAAACACTTAAAGATCACACGGATGAACGTCAACAATTGTACATTCCTATCTGGAGTAAAAATAAAATGGGGAAGGTGGCTCAACCATGGCTAACAAGGGAAATTAGGGAAGGTGTTAAATCCAAGGAAGAGGCATATAAATTGGCCAGAAAAAGCAGCAAACCTGAGGACTGGAAGAAATTTAGAATTCAGCAGAGGAGGACTAATGGTTTAATTAGGAGGGGGAAAATAGAGTATGAGAGTAAGCTTGCAGGGAACATAAAAACTAACTGCAAAAGCTTCTATAGATATGTGAAGAGAAAAAGATTAGTGAAGACTAATGTAGGTCCCTTGCAGTCAGAATCAGGGGAATTCATAATGGGGAACAAGGAAATGGCAGACCAATTGAACAAATACTTTGGTTCTGTCTTCACTAAGGAAGACACAAATAACCTCCTGAAAATACTAGGGGACTGAGAGTCTAGCGAGAAGGGGGAACTAAGGGAAATCATTATTAATCAGGAAATGGTGTTAGGGAAATTGAAGGGGCTGAAGGCCGATAAATCCCCAGGGCCTGATAGTCTGCATCCCAGAGTACTGACTTTCAAGGCTATAAGTAGAAATTGTCAGAGCATTGAAGAAAAGCAACAGCACGAAGAGGTTCTGGAGATACATGTCATCAGGAGCACAAGGGTTCCTAACAGCGATTCTTGAAGTATTGTCGTCCAAGTAGATGTTGCAGGAATTAGGATACCCACTGGTGCATCTGTGAGCATAGTACCGGAATCGCTATATCTCGACAAGTTGAGTGATTTTCCACTGGAGAAGTCGAAGATAGAGTTGCAAGGCTACTCAGGAGAGCAAATCCCTGTGGTAGGACGTATCACTGTACCGGTGAAATAAAAGATCAGTTTCAGAGCTTTCCTATCTTAGTAGTATCTGCCTTGATAGGTAGAAATTGGATAAGATCACTGAAGCTGGATTGGAATGAGATTTTTCATGTTGAAACGAGATTTGCATCGAAGAATGATGTCATCGAGCAGTACCGGAAGGTGTTCTGCGAAACAAGGAGTCCGATCCAAGGTTTCAAGGTGAGTTTCACAGTACAGAAGTACACTAGACCAGTTTGCTGCAAGCCACATCCCGTACCATACGCACTCAAGGAGAAACTTGAGCACGAACTCAAAAGACTGGAGACTGATAATATTATCTCTGCAGTAGATTTGAGTAATTGGGCTACACCCATTGTTGTATCTAAGTCAGATGGTAATGCTGATGCTATGTCTAAGTCGCCATCCCCATCACAAATTATACCCAATAGGGAAGAAGTGTTCTATTTTTCATACATTGATGAACTGCCAGTCACAGCTGAAGAGATTGGTAGAGCAACCAAACGTGACCCAGTTATGTCAACGGTGTATGATTACATAGCAAATGGCTGACCAAACAAGGTATCAGAGAAAGATATTCATCCATACTTCGCTCGTAGGAATAAATTGTCCATGGATAAAGATTGTATCATGTGGGGTGCAAGAGTAGTTATTCCAAATAAGTTCAGGTCGAAATTATTAGGAGATCTTCATGACCAGAACCTGGGAATGTGTTTGACCAAGAGTTTTGCACGCAGTTACTTATGGTGGCCAGGTTTAGATAAAAATATAGGGCTAGATTTTCCATTATTTTTGCATGCATAATGCCCACTCAACGTCCATTTTATCGCTGAAATGACATATAACGCCCAGATATCGCCCATTTAGCCACAAAATGGAAACTGACGACCATATTTTGGACACTTATTGCCGAGCGTTACTTTCCCCATGTACGTAACGTGAGGAAAAAATAATACCGCCCGCCCACTTATTTTGGGCGGAATCATCAGAATGGGCGAAACCAACGCCCATAATATCGCCCAGCGTCACTTTAGGCACATAATTAACGCCGAGATTCAATAATACCGACCGCCCACTTTATTTTGTTGTAAAGATCAAATTTGCCTAAACTAACGCCCAGGAGATCGCCCAGCGTCACTTTCACCACCTCGCACACATCTCACCCACAATATCGCAGCTCACTTCATTCAAAAGGCTGCTTCAATTTTGGGGGAGTTTGGATTGACTCTGGAGTTCTTCTCAAGTGAAGTGACCATCTCAACAGACATCTTTTCAGACTCTGGATGATTAGGGTTTAGAGTAGGTGTATTTTAGTGTGGATATTATTGCTTGTGATCAATCACTATTATACTTTCATTTGAATGGGCCAGCCATTTCTCAGCCTGCATCGATTAAGATGCTGCAGAGTGCAAATGGCACAACGTCTAATGCACATCATTACGTGCCCAATCTAAGACATGCCAGAATGAGGAGGAGGTCCAGACCATGCACACCCCACACTTACAGGGAGAAGAGGTCTTACCTCGACGTGTCTGAGCACACCTGCCTTCGGAGACTGCGCTTCCACCAGGTGGTGAGCACTGGAATATGTGAGCTCATCAGGCCACATATGCAGCCTACCATTAGGACATCACTGTCGGTCGAGGCCAAGGTCACCGCGGCACTGTCTTTATCAGTTTCCCCATGATCACGGAGGCTCAGACTGACAGGGCTGGAGCATTCTACCGCATTGCTAAGTTCCCTAGGGTGCAGGGAGCAATACAGTGCACTCACATCGCCATGCAGGCACCTTCTCAGGACCCAGAGCTTTTTCGTAACAGAAAAGGGATTCACTCCCTGAAGGTCCAACTAGTTGTCGACCACAACCAGATAATAATGGCAGTGAATGACAAATATCCGGGCAGCTTCGATGAGGCTCACATCCTGCATGAGAGCGCTGTCTCTCACCTGTTTATCAGTCAGCCACAAGGACTGTTATGTATGTATGCCAATGATGTAATGATGTACTGTAACACTAGACCTGTATATATCTTACCTGTACACCAGAGGGTGCTGCTGCTGGAGACCTAAGGGTCACCTGTACACTGCAGGTAACCCGGTATAAAAGGGAGCTCACCTCTTGGTGTCCTTACTCTAGGAGCTGCAATAAAGGACTACAGTGTATCCAGTTCAAGTGCCATACCCCTACCCCGTGGAGTCATTAGCAGAGTGCCTACATACACAATAAGGACAATGCTGGAGGCTTGGTGACAAACGATATGGCCTTGCAAACTGGCTGATGACCCCCCTGCTTGATACCCACAACGAGGCCGAGAAGCGATACAATGAGAGCCACGGAGACACACGCAATGTGATCCAGAAAACAATTGTGTGCTTAAGCAGCGCTTTAGATGCCTGGAGCACTCAGGAGGGGAGCTACAATACAACCCTGAGCAAGTAGCTAAATTCGTGGTCGTGTGCTCCATGCTGCACAACCTGGCTATCAGGAGGGGACAAGAATTGCTAGAAGGGACTGATGGTCCACCTCAGGGGAGAGAGTAAGAGGAGGACGAGGGGCTGGACGCTGAGCTGGGGGCAGACAATCAGGCGAGCTGTGCAACCATGCCCACACCCCCCTCCAGACCGCAGACAAGGGCCCATGGTGGCTACATAGCTGCAAGAGTCTTATGTCAGGAGCTCATAACTGAACGATTTGCCTGAAAGAACGTTGCTGTGATTGACAACCATTGATGTGCTGCATGTGTGCAGTTCAGACATCAATGGTGGGCATCACCTCGGTGCCAGTTAAAGTTTAAGTTGATTCAAGTTAAGTCTTATTTAACCCTTCCATGTTAAGGAATCACCAGTGTGTAACGGTCCAGTTTTCTGAGACAATGCGCAACAAGGTTATGTCGAATAAAAAGCATTTTATACGACTATTGGTCTGAAATCATAAGTATCACGGGCAAAAACACCCCACCCCCACCCCACTTTTTCGATCATTGACATCAATCAAATGTTTAACTTGTCCAGCAAAGCAGGAGCGTGGTCCCTAGCCCTCATACATTGCAACAAATTGCATACACCCAGATGAAGATATAACATGGCATCACCTGTGCACATGCACCTCACTTTCCTTCGCCCCTCTCCTTCTCCCCAACTCTACCCTTTCCCCTTCTCGCCCCACGCCGCCTGGCTGAGGAGCTCCTCAGGCGGTGCCTCATTGCGGGGGGATGAAGGCAGAGGCGGTGGTTGCACGGGTACAGGCGCAGGGGGTGCCAAGGGGGCAACATTCTCGGATCCAGAAGCAGGATCTTGGTCCTGCCTCTCATCTGTCGTTGGCAGTGGTGGTGCGGAACCTAGGGGTGGAGCGCCGCGCTCCGGGATGACTGGGAGGCCTGTGCCAGCAGTGTTCCTGGCTATCGCATCCAGGGCCTCCGCTGTAAAGTCCTTACACAATACCACAAATCTACACGAGGCATATTCTATGGACAAGGTCACTCCATGACCTGAACCTTTATTCACAGGACCAAGAAGTGATGACCCTGCGTGGGACCTCCCTTTATATACCTGGATGACCATGTGAGGAGTGTCTCCCACAAGTTCACCCCCTGTGGTCAAGGTGTGCATTTCTCAAGTATATACAGTATTACAGTAGTGTTACATAAAGGTTACATACATGACATCACCTCCCCCTCAACATCTTATTGGGATCATAGGTTAAGTCTTTCAGGTGGTCGACACTCCCTCGTGGAGCGCCGCAGTTGGTGCTCTGGTTGTTGAGCCTTGGCCTGAGTGTCTGTCACCTGTGGTGATTCCGGCCTGTCCGGGCTGACTGCCGACACTGTGCATGCTGCTGAGTGTTCTTGTTGCTCGTTCACTGGCGGTGGTGTGAGCACCATCTCATGATCTTCCTCAGGTTCCTCAGTGTCCATGCTGAACCTTTTTTTTACTTGGTCCAGATGCTTGCGGCATATCTGCCCATTGTTAAGTTTAACCACGATGACCCTGTTCCCCTCTTTGTCTATTACAGTACCCTCAAACCATTTGGGCCCCAAAGCATGATTGAGAACAAATACGGGGTCATCAATTTCTATACATCTCCCCCTTGAGTTTCGGTCATGGTACTCGTTTTGGGACTGGCGCTTGCCCTCAACTATGTTGGACAGAACTGGATGAATGAGGAACAGCCGAGTTTTGCGTGTTCGTTTATGAGTAGCTCCGCGGGCGGGACCCCCGTGAGCGAGTGCGATCGGGATCTATAGGCCAGCAGGAGGCGCGATAGGCGGCATTGAAGGGAGGGTCCTTGAATCCGGAGCATGCCTTGTTTTATGATTTGGACTGCATGTTCCGCCTGGCCATTGGAGGCTGGCTTGAACAGTGCTGTCCTGACATGGTTAATGCCATTACCCGACATGAACTCCCGGAATTCGTATCTCGTGAAACATGGGCCATTATCGCTAACAAGGATGTCCGGCAAACCATGGGTCGCAAAGACCGATGTAGACTCTCCACAGTGGTGGATGTCGTGCACGAATTCAAAATGATGCACTCGATCCATTTCAAGTACGTATCAACCACAATGAGAAACATTTTTCCCATGAACGGGCCCACGTAGTCTACGTGAACACGTGACCATGGCCTGGTGGGCCAGGGCCACGGGTTGAGTGGGGCCTCACTGGGGGCATTACCTAGCTGGGCACACATCGTGTACCTGCGAACACAGTGTTCCAGGTCTGAATCAATTCCCGGCCACCACACATGTGACCGGGCAATGGCCTTCATCAGCACGATGCCTGGGTGCTCGCTGTGGAGTTCCCTGATGAATGCATCCCTGCCCCTCGGGGGCATGACTACCCAGCTGCCCCATAGTAGGCAGTCGGCTTGGATGAAGAGCTCATCCATCCATCTGTGAAACGGTCTGACCTCCTCGGAGCATGCTCCGTGTGCAGGCGCCCAATCCCCAGTCAGGACACATTTCTTAATCAGAGATAGGAGGGGATCTCTGTTTGTCCAGATTTTGATCTGGCGGGCTGTGATGTGGGAGCCTGCGCTGTCAAAGGCATCAATGGCCATGACCACCTCAGCGCTTTGTTCCGCTGCCCCCTAGGTGGTGGCCAGTGGAAGCCTGCTGAGTGCGTCAGCGCAATTTTTGGTGCCGGGCCGGTGCCGGATGGAGTAGTCATACGCAGCGAGCATGAGAGCCCATCGCTGTATGCGAGCTGACGCGTTGGCATAGACAGTCTTGCTGTCTGACAACATGGATGTTAACGGCTTGTGGTCCATCTCTAATTCGAACCTCCTGCCAAAAAGGTACTGATGCATCTTTTTCACCCCATAGGCACATGCGAGTGCCTCCTTCTCAACCATCCCATATGCCCGTTCAGCTTGAGAGAGCGACCTGGAGGCATAAGCCACAGGTTGGATTTGGCCCTCATCATTACTCTGCTGCAACACGCACCCAACCCCATAGGACGATACATCACATGTCAGAACCAATTTCTTACGGGGGTCGTACAGAGTCAACAACTTATTTTAACAAAGTAGGTCCGCGCCCGATTGAAAGCCCATTCCTGACAGTCTCCACAAAACCAATTGCAACCCTTACGCAGGAGCACGTGCTCCAACAATGTGCTTAAGTTCGGCAGAAAGTTCCCGATATAGTTCAAGAGTCCCAGAAATGAACGCAACTCCGATGTGTTGCAGGGCCTGGGTGCTCGTTGAATTGCCTCTGTTTTGGATTCGGTAGGCCGAATCCCATCTGCAGCAACCCTCCTGCCCAGAAACTTGACCTCGGGAGCCAAAAACACACATTTAGGTTTCTTGAGTCGCAGGCCTACCCAGTCCAGTCGGCGTAGCACCTCCTCCAGGTTGTGGAGGTGTTCCTCAGTGTCACGACCCGTGATGAGAATGTCGTCCTGAAATATGATTGTTCCAGGAATGGATTTAAGCAGGCTTTCCATGTTTCTTTGAAAAATCGCGGTCGCTGATTGAATGCCAAACGGACACCTGTTGTAAACAAACAGTCCCTTGTGCGTAGTGATGGTGGTCAGTAGTATAGATTCGTCGGCCAGTTCTTGGGTCATGTAGGCTGAAGTGAGATCCAACTTGGTGAACAGCTTGCTGCCTGCCAGCGTGGCGAAAAGGTCCTCCACTCTCGGGATCGGGTATTGGTCTTGTCGGGACACCCGGTTGATAGTGGCCTTGTAGTCACCACAGATCCTGACAGAGCCATCCGCTTTTAGGACGGGAATGATGGGGCTCGCCCAGTCGCTGAATTCAACGGGTGAGATGATGCCCTCTCTCAGCAACCGGTCCAATTCGCTCTCAATTTTCTCCCGCATCACATACGGCACCGCTCTGGCTTTGTGGTGCACTGGTCTGGCGTCCGGGGTGATGCGTATCACTACTTCGGTACCTTTGAACGTCCTGATGCCAGGTTGAAATAATGACTCAAATTGCTGTAGGACCTGTGAGCACGAACTTCGCTCCACAGATGACATGGCGTGCACATCCCCCCATTTCCAATTCATCTCAGCTAACCAGCTCCTCCCCAACAGTGTGGGACTATTGCCCGGGACAATCCAGAGCGGCAGCCGGTTCACCGATCCATTGTGTGTGACCGCCAACATTGCACTGCCTAGTACTGGAATGATTTCTTTGGTGTACGTCCGTAATTGCGTCTCAATGCAAGTTTGGGTCTGCTGGCTTTGAGTGGCCACAGCTTTTCGAATTGTTGAACACTCATGAGTGACTGGCTGGCCCCCATGTCCACCTCCATGCATACAGGGATGCCGTTTAATGAAACCTTCATCATCATTGGTGGTGTTTTGGTATATGAGCTGTGAATGTTTGCCACATGAACCCGCTGAACTTCAGCGTCCATTGATTTGCCCCAAGAGTCATCCTGCATCACAGACCCCTCTTCTGGTCCATCCGCCTCGTAAATTAGCCTGGTTACAGGCTTTCTGCACATTCTGGCTAAATGGCCACTGAGGTTACAATTTCTGCAGACGAACTGTTGAAACCTGCAAGTCCTGGCAGCATGTCTGCCCCCACACCTCCAGCATGAACTGAGATTCCCATTGTTGTGATCAAAAGAGCTGTTGCAAGGCATTCCTCGCTGACTGTCCCTTTGACTGCTCTTGAGCACCCTGTTAGTGGGTGTCAATGGCCCCATCCCAGAACGCATTGTCCACTGGGGGGGCGTAAATGTCCATTCAGCCTGCCATTGTCTCTGTTGTAGACTTACCCTTGGGTCTATTGCTGACTGGGGTGTGTCGAACTGCCCTTGCCTGCCTGCGGGGCTCTGAGTCGTGTTTATTATATTGACTTCCTGATCCATCGCCACGTTGGAGGCAGAGTTGCGCGCGTATATTATTTTGGTTTCCTCCCCCGCCACAAAAGTCTGAGCCATCAACGCCACCGCTTCCAAGGTCAAGTCCTTGGTCTCAATTAGCTTTCTGAAAATCCCCGCATGACTGATGCCCTCAATAAAGAAATCCCTTAGCATCTCCCCCCTGCAGGCATCTGTGAATTTACAGAGGCTGACCAAGCGCCGGAGGTCCTTCCCGACGTCGGTGGGGTTAGAATCTGTGTCGGGCCATGTGTATGCTGCTCGCCGGTTTGAGGTGCTCACTGATTAGTTTGCTGAGCTCTTCAAAGGTTTTGTCTGCCAGCTTCTCGGGTGCTAGCAGGTCTTTCATGAGCGCGTAAGTCTTAGGTCCACAGCTGGTCAGCAGATGAGCCCTTCGCTTGTCGGCCACTGCGTCTCCCAGCCAGTCCTTCGTGACAAAACTCTGCTGGAGCCTCTCAATGAAATCGTCCCAGTCCTCACCAACACAGTACCGCTCATCTGTGCTGCCGGTGGCCATTCTCATGGGTCGTTGATTCCCGCTTCTCGTCGCCAATGTAAAGTCCTTACACAATACCACAAATCCACATGAGGCACATTCTATGGACAAGGTCACTCCATGACCTGAACCTTTATTCACAGGACCAAGAAGTGATGACCCTACATGGGACCTCCTGTTATATACCTGGATGACCAGGTGAGGAGCGTCTCCCACAAGTTCACCCCCTGTGGTCAAGGTGTGCATTTCTTACGTATATACAGTATTGCAGTGTTGTTACATAAAGGTTACATACATGACATCCGCCATCCGCGGTATGTACTCGGTCATGGTGGCTAGCTGTTGGGATATGCACTAGATGGCCTTGGGGTGGAATGGCTTCTGGAGCGTGGCGATGCAGGTTCCTCGAAGTCTGCGCTCTCATCCGTAGACAACAGACCCAACGGATTTACGGTTGAGAATTGGAGCTCCTCAGTGTTGTGTATCTGTAAAGCATGCACTCCCATGTTCCGCCACCAGGGAGCGCATTCCCTGAAGTCCCAAGGGATCCCAGCATCTGTTCACAGACTGCCCTGAACAACTCACAGCAGACACCACCTTTTTCGAGCTCACAACACACACCCAAAGGATCAATGACAACACCCCGGATCAGGAAATCGAACCCATCACACCCAACAGCCCAGAAAGGCCAGGCTCACCCAGCAACAACACGCCAGCCCAGCGAGGGCACAGCCAACACACCAGAAATGACATTTGTACCGAGGCGGTCCACCAGGGAAAGAAAGGTTCCCGACCGCCTCACCTTGTAAATAGTTTTCACTTTGACTTTGGGGGGGGCGGAAGTGATGTTGTGTATCTGTAAAGCATGCACTTCCATGTTCCGCCACCAGGGAGCGCAGCCCCTGAAGTCCCAAGGGATCCCAGCATCCCTTGGGAGCACTGTATATAAGCCAGCCCCTAAGGCCTGTTCCTCACTCAGAAGTGTCTTGATAAAGACTGAGGTCACTGTTACTTTAACTTCCCTGTGTGCAGCTTCATCTGTGTTAGTAACACAATAACTGGCGACAAGTGTATGAATTCAATGTAAAGATGCAGCAAACTGTGGGCATCCTGGAGAAGTTCTCGGAGGGTGAGGACTGGGAAGTCTATGTCGAACGGCTAGACCAGTACTTTGTAGCCAACGAGCTGGACGGAGAAGGAAGCGCTGCAAAAAGGAGAGCGGTCCTCCTCACAGTCTGCGGGGCACCGACCTACAGCCTCACGAAGAATCTTCTGGCTCCAGTGAAACCCACAGATAAGTTGTATAAGGAGCTGTGTACACTGGTTCAGGAGCATCTTAACCCAAGGGAGAGCGCGTTGATGGCAAGGTATCGGTTCTACACGTGCCAGCGATCTGAAGGTCAGGAAGTGGCGAGCTACGTCGCCAAGCTAAGGCGACTGTCAGGACAACGTGAGTTTGATGGCTACCTGGAGCAGATGCTCAGAGACTTTTTTGTACTGGGCATTGGCCACGAGACCATCCGACGAAAACCTTTGACTGTAGAGGCACCGACCCTCAGTAAGGCCATTGCGATAGCACAGGCGTTTATGTCCACCAGTGATAACACCAAACAAATCTCTCAGCACACAAATGCTAGCAATGTTCATAAATTAACTGGAACTGTGTTTGCGAGCAGAAATGTATAGGGCAGAAACCACGAGCCTGCAGCTGTCAGCAGACCTCAGGTGACCCAGATGACTCAGAGTCCGCAACAAAGCTCGAATGCAAGGCAAATCACACCTTGTTGGCGTTGTGGAGGCTTCCATTCAGCCTATTCATGTCGCTTCAAAGGGAATGTTTGCAAGAGCTGTGGAACAATGGGGCACCTCCAACGAGCTTGCGGGCGAGCTGCAAGCTCTGCAAAACCTGCTAATCACCACGTGGCAGAGGAAGATCAGTCCATGGTGGATCAAAGCAATTTCGAGCCTCAGAGAGAGGAGGCAGATGTTGAAGTACACGGGGTGCACACATTTTCGATGACATGTCCACCTATAATGTAAAATTGAATGGCTTACCCGTAGCCATGGAACTGGACACTGGCGCTAGCCAATCCATCATGAGTAAAAAGATGTTTGAGAGACTGTGGTGCAACAAGGCACTCAGACCAGCTCTGAGCCCCACCCACACGAAACTGAGAACACACACCAAAGAGCTTCTCACTGTCCTGGGCAGCACCATGGTCAAGGTCACCTACGAGGGCACGGTGCATAAATTGCCACTCTGGATTGTCCCAGGCGATGGCCCCACACTGCTTGGAAGGAGCTGGCTGGGCAAAATCCGCTGGAACTGGGATGACATCTGAGCGCGATCACATGTTGATGAGGCCTCATGTACCCAGGTTCTTAAATTTCCTTCCCTTTTTGAGCCAGGCATTGGAAACTTTTCCGGGGTGAAGGTGTGGATCCACTTGGTCCCAGAGGCACGACCCATTCACCACAAAGCGCGAGCGGTACCTCACATGATGAGGGAGAGAGTGGAAATCGAGCTGGACAGGCTGCAACGCGAGGGCATCATCTCCCCAGTGGAATTCAGCGAGTGGGCCAGCCTGCTTGTTCCAGTACTCAAAAGTGATGGCACGGTCAGGATTTGCGGCGATTATAAAGTAACTATTAATCGTTTCTCGCTACAGGACCAACACCCGCTACCTAAGGCAGACGACTTATTTGCGACACTAGCAGGAGGCAAGACATTCACCAAGCTCGACCTGACTTCATCCTACATTACGCAGGAGCTGGAGGAGTCTTCGAAGGGCCTCACCTGCATCAACACGCACAAGGGACAGTTCATCTACAACAGATGCCCGTTTAGAATTCGGTCAGCTGCAGCGATCTTCCAGAGAAACATGGAGAGCCTACTCAAGTTGGTACCATGCACAGTAGTTTTTCAGGACAACATATTGGTCACGTGTCAGGGCAGGACACCGTCGTGCACCTACAAAACCTGGAGGAGGTCCTCCAGCAACTGGATCGCGTAGGTCTGCGGCTGAAGAGGTCGAAATACGTCTTCATGGCAACAGAAGTGGAGTTTTTGGGGAGAAAGGTCACGGTGGATGGCATTCGGCCCACAGACGCCAAGATAGAGGCTATCAGGAACGCGCCCAGGCCACAGAACGTCATGGAGCTGCCGTCGTTCCTGGGACTCCTCAACTATTTTGGTAACTTCCTACCGGGGTTAAGCACCCTCTTAGAGCCCCTACATGTGTTATTGCGCAAAGGTGAGAACTGGGTATGGGGGAAAAACAAGTAATTGCTTTTGAGAAAGCCAGAAACATTTTATGCTCCAACAAGCTGCTTGTATTGTATAACACGTGTAAAAGATTTGTGCCAGCATGTGCCAGCATGTCGTACAGAGTCGGGTGTGTATTATAACAAGCTAATGTTGCTGGGAAGTTGCAACTTGTCGACTATGCCTTCAGGAGTTTGTCAAAGGCCGAGAGGGCCTACAGCATGATTGAGAAAGAGGCATTAGCATGTGTGTTCAGGGTAAAGAAAATGCATCAGTACCTGTTTGGCCTCAAATTTGAGCTGGAAACCGATCACAAGCCCCTCATATCCATGTTCGCTGATAACAAGGGGATAAATACTAAGGCCTCAGCCCGCATACAAAGGTGGGCACTCACGCTATCAGCGTATGACTGTACTATCCGCTACAGACCAGGCACCGAGTACTGTGTGGATGCTCTCAGTCGGCTGCCATTGCCCACCACGGGGGTGGAAATGGCGCAGCCTGCAAACTTATTGATGGTGGCGCAGCCCGCAGACTTGTTGATGGTCATGGAAGTGTTTGAAAATGATAAATCACCTGTCACGGCCCGCCAGATTAGAACTTGGACCAGCCAAGATCCTCTGCTGTCCCTAGTAAAAGACTGTGTTCTGCATGCAGCTGGGCCAGCATGCCCGTTGAAATGCAAGAACGAATCAAGCCATTCCAGCAGCGAAAGGACGAGCTGTCCATTCAGGCAGACTGCCTGTTGTGGGGTAACTGCGTAGTGCTACCCAAAAAGAGCAGGAAGACGTTCATCTCGGATCTCCACAGCACACACCTGGGTATAGTAATGATGAAAGCGATAGCCAGATCTCACATGTGGTGGCCCGGTATCGACTCTGACTTAGAGTCCTATGTACGGCAATGCAGCATGTGTGCTCAGTTGAGCAACGCGCCCAGAGAGGCACCACTAAGTGTGAGGTCATGGCCCTCCAGACCATGGTCAAGGATCCATGTCGACTATGTGGGCCCGTTTCTCAGTAAAATGTTCCTGGTGGTGGTGGATGCTTTTTCAAAATGGATTGAATGTGAAATAATGTCAGGAAGCACCGCCACCGCCACCATTGAAAGCCTGAGGGCCATGTTTGCCACCCACGGCCTGCCTGACATACTGGTCAGTGACAACGGGCCATGTTTCACCAGTGCCGAATTTAAAGAATTCATGACCCGCAATGGGATCAAACATGTCACCTCGGCCCCGTTTAAACCAGCCTCCAATGGGCAGGCAGAGCGGGCAGTACAAACCATCAAACAGAGCCTTAAACGAGTCGCAGAAGGCTCACTCCAAACACGCCTGTCCCGAGTACTGCTCAGCTACCGCACGAGACCCCACTCGCTCACAGGGGTGCCCCCGGCTGAGCTACTCATGAAAAGGACACTTAAAACCAGACTCTCGCTGGTCCACCCCAACCTGCAGGATCAGGTAGAGAGCAGGCGGCAGCAACAAAATGTAAACGATGGTCACGCCACTGTGTCAAGGGAAATTGATCTGAATGACCCTGTGTATATGCTAAACTATGGACATGGTCCCAAGTGGATCGCGGGCATGGTGATAGCTAAAGAAGGGAATAGGGTGTTTGTATTCAAACTAGACAACGGACAAATTTGCAGAAAGCACCTGGACCAAACGAGTCTGCGGTTCACAGACTGCCCTGAACAACCCACAGCAGACACCACCTTTTTCGAGCCCACAACACACACCCAAAGGATCAACGACACCACCCCGGGCCAGGAAATCAAACCCATCACACCCAACAGCTCAGCAAGGCCAGGCTCACCCAGCAGCCCTGCAGAGCCAACAACACGCCAGCCCAGCGAGGGCACAGCCAACACACCAGAACAGACATTTGTACCGAGGCGGTCCACCAGGGAAAGAAAAGCTCCCGACCGCCTCACCTTGTAAATAGTTTTCACTTTGACTTTGGGGGAGGTAGTGTTGGTGTGTATCTGTAAAGCATGCACTCCCATGTTCCACCACCAGGGAGCACATCCCCTAAAGTCCCAAGGAATCCCAGCATCCCTTGGGAGCACTATAAAGATCTGGCCCCTAAGGCGTGTTCCTCACTCTGGAGTGTCTTCATAAAGACAGAGGTCACTGTTTTTTTTTTTAATTTTTTTTTTTTTAATTCGTAGCCAATCGTTCCAATTCTTTGTCAAATCACAAACGCCAGAGGTCACCTTGCACACATCAAGGATCACTCTGCGCCAATGCTTTTGCCAAAAGGCCTAGAGCCACTGCACCGTTCCTGGAAGTACTGCAATACCAGGTTTGTGCCATGGAGGTGGATGGGTCAAGCCACCCCACCCACCTCCTTACTTTAACCTCCCTGTGTGCAGTCTCATCTGTGTTAGGAACACAATACTCAGCACCAGATGTAGGATCGTCCTAGAGTCGCCCCCACCTTCTGGCCACTGTGGTCTTGCCTGGGGCCACGCTGCTGGCTGAGCTGAAAAACACAAATGAGGTTATTAGAGGAGAAGGGGGTGCTAGGGTCACAAAGTGAGTCCAGCGCTACACACATCATATGCATGACAAAAGCACCACCATTCTCAAAATCATCGCAGACATCACATTTCATGATCAGCAACACATTCTGCATTGCAATGATCTTCATTAGGCCAGCATTATTTATAGGACAATTTTAGAAATCATCTATCATATATAATTTTTTGGATATGAGTGGGTGTGGCATCTATTGACTTTACATCACGGAATGGTGTAAACTTTACTCACGTGGCATCACTTCAGGGTCTGCAGATACATCCGTGGCTGTCCGGGGGTGCTTCCCCACGAGTGCGAGCACCCGCTTCTCCATGTCAGTGATGTCGCTGGGGACTGGTAGCCCCCCACCCGTTCGCCTCTGCACGGACCTCATCGTCGATAGCTTCTTCTATAAAAGATGACAGGATGACATGGCATGAGATCATTGCGTGATATCATTGCTCGGTATGTCACAGACACTGATACAACACATAACCAACAGATTATAATCATGATTATTTTGATAATTATCATTCTTTACCTAAAGACGTACACCGTGACCGCAGGCTTTGAGTAAAACATTCCCAGTAAAAGTGAAAGACCTCACATCTGATGATAGTCACTAATGACTCTTACAAATCAAATTATATAAATGCATTACATGTAAATCAATGTAATACTTACTCTTGCGGATCCGACAAGGTCATTCCATCATTTGCGGCATTGTTTGTGCCCTCACGCACCTCGTTGGTTGCCGACGAGACCACCTCTGCTATCTTGGCCCATATCTTCAGGTGGGCCTTTGGGGTGGGCTTCCCATGCCCTCCCTGGGTCAAATCACCCCAGCATAACTTGACCTCCTGCAGGAGGGAGGCATTTGCCTCATCCGAGAACCTCCTCACTCTTTTGCGTCCTCCAATGTGCTCCTCTCCCAGCTCACTGCTCTCGCCAGCGTCAGTCTCCACAGCGTGCTGTGTTGCCTCCTCCTCTCCCTCCATTATAGGCACCAATATCTGGCTGGTAACAGCTAATTTTTTTCCCCCAATTTGTTTAAAGCTCGAAACTCTCCCTCCTTCCTCCCAAAGCAGACACACCACACCCACACACGCCTCCACTCCCTCTCAGCTCCCTCTTTGTCTGTCTCCTCTTATGCGCATGTCATGATGACCCTTGACCTCCTGAATTGCGGGAATCGAGCGTTGCCATGCTGTTGCTAAGGACAGTGACAATTTAAGGCAGATGGTCTGAGAGATTTAATGCTACCGTCCATTTCATATCGCTCGCGGCAACGCTCAATTTCATAAATGGAAACTAGGGGCTTTGAGAATGGGCGACAAGCCGGCGATCTGAAAACCCATTTTTATAGCCCACGCCAGAAATTTTTGGGCGATCTGCACAAAAGTGTAAAATCTAACCCATAGAGTACATCGTTAGTCAGTGTACAACATGTCAATCAGTAAGCAAGAAACCACCATTAGTACCATCACAGCCGTGGAAATGGCCACCCTGGGTGTGGCAAAGGTTACATGTAGATTTTGCTGAGCTAGGACAACAATTGTTCATTGTGACTGATAGCCATTCGAAGTGGGTAGAGGTGTTTCTGATGTGGAAAATAACAAGTAAAACACCAGGCAATTTGCAAAGATTATTCCTTCATATGGCTTCCCAGAAGACATTGTGTCTGATAATGACCCGCAATTTTGTTCAGAGGAATTTGCAAAGTTCATGAGCAGAAATGGTGTGAAACATACCAAGGTTCCATACCATACCACTCTGCTTCAAATTGTGCAGTAGTGCACACTGTACAAATTGTAACACATACCCTCATCGAGCAAATGTTGGATCCAAATCCAAAGAAACGGCAGTTGTCATTGGACCACAAATTGGCAAATTTTCAAATTACTTATCGTAATACTCCCCATACCACTACTGGTAGAACACTGGCAGAGTTGTTTCTCAAACAATAGCCATGAACCAGGTTCTCGTTGCTAAAGCCAGACTTGGCACAGTCAGTAGAAGAGAAACAATTCAGACAGAAAGAGAATCATGATAGAGGTAGAGTAAGAGAGAGAAGTATGAAATTGAATCAGAGGGTGAGATTGAAGAACCATCACCATAAATGGTTAAAGTGGTTACCAGGAAGAGTGGTGAAGATATGTGGTCCTCGCACATATTTGGTCAAGAATTTTGATCATGGAACAGTTAGGTTTGTTCACATTGATCATATTTTACCTACAGATTTGGAAAGAGTTGAAAGTTGGAATGATTCGATTATTTCGGATGAATCGATCATAGTGAGTCCCTCGGAATCGAGGAAGACTTGCTTCCACTCTAAAATTGAGTCCCTAGGTGGCTGAACAGTCCAATATGAGAACCACAGTCCCTGTCACAAATGGTTGAGGGAAAGGTGGGTGGGGAGTCTGGTTTGCTGCATGCTCTTTCCGCTGTCTGTGCATGCTCTCAGCGATGAGACTTGAGGTGCTCAGCGCCCTTCCAGATACACTTCCTCCACTTAGGGCGGTCTTTGGCCAGGGATTCCCAGGTGTCGGTGGGGATGTTGCACTTTATCAGGGAGGCTTTGAGGGTGTCCTTGTAACGTTTCCTCTGTTCGCCTTTGGCTCTTTTGCCATGAAGGAGCTCCGAGTAGAGTGCTTGCTTTGTGAGTCTTGTGTCGGGCATGCGGACAGTGTGGCCCGCCCAGCAGAGCTGATCAAGTGTGGTCAGTGCTTCAATGCTGAGGATGTTGGTCTGGTCGAGGACGCTGATGTTGGTCTGCGCACATACAGAGGCTGAACTCCAAGTCATAGTCAACGTATTTACTGAGGCGTACGAAAGCATGGGCCTTACGCTAAACATCCGTAAGACAAAGGTCCTCCACCAGCCTGTCCTCGCCGCACAGCACTTCCCTCCCCAGTCATCAAGATCCACGGTGCGGCCCTGGACAATGTAAACCACTTTGCATACCTCGGGAGCCTCTTAGCACCAAGAGCAGACATTGACGACGAGATTCAACACCACCTCCAGTGTGCCAGTGCAACCTTCGGCTGTCTGCGGAAAAGAGTGTTCGAAGACCAGGCCCTCAAACCTACCACCAAGCTCATGGTCTACAGGGCTGTAGTAATACCCACCCTCCTCTATGGCTCAGAAGCATGGACCATGTACAGTAGACACCTCAAGTCACTGGAGAAATACCACCAACAATGTCTCCTCAAGATCCTACAAATCCCCTGGGAGGACAGATGCACCAACATTAGCATCCTCGACCAGGCCAACATCCCCAGCATTGAAGCACTGACCACACTTGATCAGCTCCGCTGTTTAAGTTCGAAACCAAGTTTGGGAAGTTCTGTTCAAGAGCGAAGGTATCCTCTTCGAGACAGAAAACCAATGGTTAAGTTTGAATTGTAAATATGGCAAAATAAGTCCATATCTTTTGTTTGTTAAACCATGCACATTATGTTTGATGATTATTTGTTATGATTACTTCTTCATTAAGGAGGGAGAAGTGTAATATAGAGCTCCACCTAGTGGATTACTGCTCCACCTCATGGACTACTGTGGTAATGCAACTGCTCATGTAAATACGGTAAAAGCTTCAGGTGACAAGGTCACCTGACAAGTTCCTATGTAATGGAGCCATCTTGTAAGTGTGTGTTTGTGGTGTTGTAAAGAAGATATTACCGGAGGAGGCTCATGTGGAGTATAACCACCGGCATAGACCAGTTGGGCCAAATGCCCTGTTTCTGTAATTTCTATGTAATTGTATCTAATTGTATATGAAGTGCTTTGAGACATTTAAGAGGTGCTATCTAAATACATGTCTTTCTTTTATGAAAAGAACAAGTGATAATTGGACTCATTCACGAACCTAGATACTGTAACAGGAAGCTGGCAGGATTAGTAATACAAGGCTACGGACCAAGAGCTGTAAAGTTGGATTAGGCTGGATAGCTTTTTCAGCCGAGTCAACCACGATGGGCTGAATGGCCTCCTTCTGTGCCATAAATATCTGTGATATTATGCCGTACATACAGGGGCTGAAATCTCCACAACCCTTCCCAACCCCACAGCACTCCCATCATAACTCTGACAGGCTTCCTCCAGAAGGGCCAGAATTTAGGTCATCACTTGGAGATGCAGGGTCTTGGTCAGTGTTGGAGGAGGCAGAGTCTCCGAACGCCCCTTACAAGGGCAGCAGGGTAAGAGAGGGCAGGGCCAAGGATGTGCACCCTGAATATCCAGCCACTCAGTCGACAGGCACATTATCGTTAGAACATCAGAACATAAGAAATAGGAGCAGGAGTAGGCTATTCGGCCCCTCGCGCCTGCTCCTGATGACAATGGACACGCCAGTTCACCAACAGATCTAATGCGATCACAAGTGTGCCTATACCTCTGAGAGAGAGTGTGCCTGATATTCTCCAAGTTGATGCTCTGGAGAAATCTGAAAACGGGTCTCCTAAGGCCCAACGGCAACGACTGAAAGATTTCACGGTGGAGGCAGGGAGTGGCCTGGAGTTCTTCCTGTTGGGCGGGATGGATGGAGATGGCCTGTAGCTGCTGCTCGCTCCAGACTGCACAGGATCAATGAATATCCCTCTCTGCTGGTGCCACATGGAGTGGCATTAGATGGCTACAGTCACAGCCATCTCTCTGGTACTCTGTAATGACTTAGACTGCGGTGCACAGGGCACAATTTCAAAATTTGCAGATATTACAAAACTTGGAAGTATGGTGAACAGTGAGGGGGATAGTGATAGACTTCAAGACACAGACAGGCTGGTGGGATGGGCAGACACTTGGCAGATGCAGAAAAGTGCAAAGTGATACATTTTGATAGAAAGAATGAGGAGAGGCACTATAAACTAAAGGGTACAATCCTAAAGGGGGTGCATGAACAGAGAGACCTGGGGGTATATGGGCACAAATCATTGAAGGTGGCAGGGCAGGTTGGGAATGCGGTTAAAAAAGCACATGGGATCCTAGGCTTCATAAATATAAAAGCAAGGAAGTTATGATGAACCTGTATAAAACACTGGTTCGGCCCCAACTGGAGCATTGTGTCCAATTCTGGGCATCGCACTTTAGGAAGGATGTGGAGGCCTTAGAGAGGGAGCAGAAAGGATTTACGAGAATGGTTCCAGGGATGAGGGACTTCAGTGACATAGAGAGACTGGAGAAGCTGGGGTTGTTCTCCTTGGAGCAGAGAAGGTCGAGAGGAGATTTGATCGAGGTGTTCAAAATCATGAGGGGTCTGGACAGAGTAGATAGAGAGAAACTGTTCCCATTGGTGGAAGGGTTGGGAACAGATTTAAGGTGATTGGCAGAAGGTCCAAAGCCAACATGAGGAAGAAATTTTTTATGCAGCGAGCCTGAAAAGGTGGTGGAGGCAGATTCAATTGTGGCTTTCAAAAGGGAATTGGATAAGTTCCTATGCAGGGCTACAGGGAAAGGGTGGGGGAGTGGGACTAGCTGAGGTGCTCTTGCAGAGAGCTAGCATGGGCTCGATGGGCTGAATGACCTCCTTCTGTGCTGTAACCATTCTATGGTTCAATGATTCTAAATAGTACATATTTGTGCGATCATAGAACGATCACGGAGATCATCGTCTATCTGTGCCGAGAGCCAGGGCTAACTTTCCCTTTAGCCTTTACCGAGGAGCCTTCGGTTTCTCTTCCACTGGCACATCCTTTGTATTGTACCACACCCAGTGACCATCACCATCTCTTACATCCAGGGTAGCTCTTTCTGTGATGCTGCTGGCTAGTGATGAGATGAATGACAAAGTGGGAAACTTTTCGGTGACTCATGCCAGTGAAGATGGTCCAGGAATCTTCTCTCCCGGGCATGTGCCTACAAATTTAGCGTTCATGCTTTTGCCGAGATTAACAATAATAACAAAGACGTTCAGATGTTTGGGTCAGCCGTGGCTCAGTGGATGGCACTCTCAGTTCTGAGCCAGAAGGTTATGGGTTCAAATCGCACTCCAGCGACCCAAACTCAAAATCTGGGCTTAAACTCTAATTCAGTATCGAGGGAGTGCTGCACTGTCGGAGGAACTGTCGTTTGGATGAGAAGTTAAACCGAGGCCCCGTTAGTTTGTTCAATGGATGTAAAAGATCTTATGGCATGATTTTGAAGAAGAACAGGGGAGTTTTTTTCCAGTGCCATGTTTATCACTCAGCCATCATCACTAAAAAAGATTGCCTGGTCATTATCACATTGTGCGCAAATTAGCTGTCGCGTTTCCTACATTACAACAGTGACTACAATCCAAAAGTACTTCATTGGCTGTAAAGCGCTTTGGGGCATCCTGAGGTTGTGAAAGGCGCTATAGAAATGCAAGTCTTTCTTTCTTTAGATAATTGAGTTGAGTGTTAGTAATTCCTTTCCTACGTTATTAGGAGTTCCATGGTTATTGTAGTGTATGAAATGATACAATGAACTCCATACTGTGAGCCAGTGACCAGGTGTAACCTGGTCAGTCTTTAATGGGTTCCAGAAGTGAAGATACAAAGGTGAAGTTCAGGTTATATCCCGGGCCCAGCACGAGTGTACCTATGACCCTAGGACCTCCGATGGTAGTGCCCCCTGGTGGTGGGCAGACCTTATGTACATACATTACAGTTATACCCACAGAAATGCAACATATATGGGGGGAGATATTTGGGATGTCTGCACCTCCCGCTCGTGCCCCCGGGGCCCCCCGCTCCCTGGTGGTCCAGGTCTGAACTCGCAGAGTAATCAGCTTTGCCCCCCCCCTATAATGAAGGAGGGGGCCCTTCTATGCAGCAGCGGTACGTGTCCCACCGCGTAACACTGCGCCCCTCACTGATTCCTTCCACCCCACTCATGGCCCACAGGACAAGTGGGGTGCGTTATTTTGTGCTCTACTTGCTCTTGGGGCGGTAACCCGAATTTAGGTCGCGTGGTGTGGCTTCCGCGCCTGGCGCAGGAAATCCCCCCCCTCGCGGCTGTCACACACAAAGTCTCTTGAAATTCCCAAGCATTCAGCTGTGTAAGGACTTTAACATGAAAGGAGATGTTTCACGAGACATGCATGCATGGATACACGACATCCCGGTGCGAGAATAAATGTAGCTGTTAACCCCTTGCTGGCTGTGACACTCCACAGGGGGCTGCTGCAACAGTTACACCATGCGGTGAGCACTTGTCTCTGTGCCCCGACACATGGCTGGAGAACTGGGGGGCAGAGTCTCAGGATAAGGGGAAACAACCTCTCTGCATCTACCTTGTAAATCCCCCTCACAATCTTACATGTTTCAATCACATCATCTCTCATTCTTCTAAACTCCAGAGAGTATCAGCCCAATCTACTCAATCTTTTCTCATAGGACACTCATCCCAGGGATTAATCGAGTGGACCTTTTCCTCCCACTTCTACCATCTCCCTGTCCTGGTTACTGACAGTTACCCTTAAGTGGGGGCAGTCTCCACCTTTCCCTCTCTCTACACCCCTTCTTCCCCCCACCGCCCCCCCACTCCCCCAGCGAGCTTTCCAGCCCCGGGATGTTTCAAGCCAAACTTTAAGGCCTGGTTATTTATTTGTTGTGACAAGTGGTATAATTAGCGTATGGTCCTCGTTCCCATTGTTAACACTATGGAGTCGAAATTGGTTATGGCCGTTTTTGAGGCGGTGTCAGTGCCTGAGTGCTGATTTTAACGGCGGATGTTCGGTGCAGCCTCAAGTCCTCAATTCAGTTTTCACGCCCAAAGATGAGAGAGCAGCGCTAAAAGTGGCCTTGCCGAATCACCCTCGGGCGGGGAGCTCAGGAGGCCGACGGAAATTCCCCACGGGAGGTTGTCGCCACGCTGGAAAATAATGGGGGGGAAAAAAGAATTGAAACTTCTCCGATCCACACACACACTCCCCACTCGTAAAACTAATGCAAACATGCAGAAATAAATAAAGATAAAAACTTACCTTCCTTTCTGGGTGATTGCGCCCGAGAATTCTCTTTAACCACCACTTTATTCAGGCTGTGTGGCCGCCCGTCGGTACGGAGCTGTACAAAGCAAATCGAGGCGCCAAGGAGGTCTTGTACTCTGGATGACCTCACCACGCGGGTGGCGTTAGCCGGCACAGCGTTGCCTCTTGGCGCCTCTGCCAAAGAGCTGACTGAATGTCGGACAGGGCGCGGGCATTGCTTACCGTCGACGGTCGAGCTTTGCCGCCTGTTTGCCGCCTCCCACGCGCGGTAACAGGCGACGTCCACAACCGAACTTCGACGCCATGTTTCCCGCTCTAAGGTCTGGATGACTATGGTATACCAAGGCTTAAATTCTGCTCCTAACTGATGAGTTAGCAATGGGGTGGGACTACCGCCCAACCATGTGACTCCGCCACAAACCCGCTGAACCTGCTTCCGCAGGTCATCATTATCCAGGAAGGTCAAGTTAGGAGCGATAACACTACTGCCCATTCATTTACCACTGCAGGGAGGGAGGGAAGCCTTGGGACGCTGCAGTCTTTAAATGGCTGTCACTTTTTCAACAGCCAGAAGCACAAGATATGACACCTTTAGTGTGAAGGGTCACCGACTGCCTACTTTCTGTGACACATAATCCTAAAGGGATTGCCTCCAAACTTCCCTCTCCCTTGAGATGCTCCTCAGCCCAAGTGTGAAACCACAGAAAATGTTCTATCGAATTACATCAAAATTGCAGCACAGAAACAGGCCATGCAGCCCAACTGGTATTCCCCCAATGCCAAAGCCTCCTCCCATTATCTACAGCATCTCACCCTATCAGCATATCCTTCTATTCCTTTCTCCATCATGTGTTTATCCAGCTTCCCCTTAAACATCATCATCATCATCATAGGCAGTCCCTCGGAATTGAGGAAGACTTACTTCCACTCTCAAAATTAGTTCTTAGGTGGCTGAACAGTCCAATATGGGAATTACAGTCTCTGTCACAGGTGGGACAGATAGTCATTGAAGGAAAGGGTGGGTGAGACAGGTTTGCCGCACGCTCCTTACGCTGCCTGCACTTGGTTTCTGCATGCTCTCGGATGCACTTCCTCCACTTAGGGCCAGGGTCTCCCAGGGGTCGGTGGGGATGTTGCATTTTATCAAGGAGGCTTTGAGGGTGTCCTTGTAACGTTTCCACTGCCCTCCGTTTGCCGTGAAGGAGTTTTGAGTAGAGCACTTGCTTTGGGAGTCTCGTGTTTGGCATGCGAACGGAGCTGATCAAGTGTGGTCAGTGCTTCAATGCTGGGGATGTTGGCCTGTTCAGGGATGCTAATGTTGGTGCGTCTGTCCTCCCAGGGGATTTCCCCTTAAATACATCTATGCTAATCGCCTCAACCACTCCCTGTGGGAGCAAATTGTATATTCTCGCCACTCTCTGGGCAAACATTTTCTCCTGAATTCCTACTGGATGTATTAGTGACTGTCTTGTATTTAGGGCCCCAATTTTGAACTTCCCACGAGTGGAAGCATCTTCTGCACATCTACCCATCAAACCCTGTTATTATTGTAATGCCCCCTATTAGGCCAACCCTCAGCCTTCCCTTTTGTACAGAACAGAACCCAGCCCGTTCAGTCTGTCCTGATGGTTCTCACCCTTTGTCCTGATAATGTTACATTTGCTGTTGCCGCAAGTCTGTCACATGAGGACCCGCTGAAGAGAGAGGGGGGAGAGAGAGGGGGGAGAGAGGGGGAGAGAGAGGGGGAGAGCTGCCCTTATACACCAGTTACTGACCAGGACAGCTGTGATACCCTCTTTGCAAGGATTCCTTCGAGCAGCGTAGACTTTGGGGGGATCTGATTGAGGTTTTTAAGAAAATGAAGGGAATAGACGGTGTTCCAGCTGACCATTTATTTTAATTAAATAGTTTAGGCAGGACCAGGGGAACACATTTAAGTTGTATCGGGCTAGATCGAGGTTGGACATCAGGGGGTGGTTCTTTTCCCAGAGAACAGTAGCACTTCTAATTTCATGATTGATACTCTGCCCTGCATTATAACTACTGTTTGGGGCCGAAAAACAACTCCCACCAATTAATTAGCAATTCATTTCATTTGCTATGCACAAATTGGCTGCTGTGTTAGCCCACATAGTGCTCTTCAAAATTGCATTGTCTCCTCCTGAGGATGGGACAAGGCTTTTTCTAAATGTATTCTGCAACCTAACTGCATGGTTGGTGTTAGAAACATAGAAACATAGAAAATAGGTGCAGGAGTAGGCCATTCGGCCCTTCGAGCCTGCACCGCCATTCAATGAGTTCATGGCTGAACATGCAACTTCAGTACCCCATTCCTGCTTTCTCGCCATACCCCTTGATCCCCCTAGTAGTAAGGACTTCATCTAACTCCTTTTTGAATATATTTAGTGAATTGGCCTCAACAACTTTCTGTGGTGGAGAATTCCACAGGTTCACCACTCTCTGGGTGAAGAAGTTTCTCCTCATCTCGGTCCTAAATGGCTTACCCCTTATCCTTAGACTGTGACCCCTGGTTCTGGACTTCCCCAACATTGGGAACATTCTTCCTGCATCTAACCTGTCTAAACCCGTCAGAATTTTAAACGTTTCTATGAGATCCCCTCTCATTCTTCTGAACTCCAGTGAATACAAGCCCAGTTGATCCAGTCTTTCTTGATATGTCAGTCCTGCCATCCCAGGAATCAGTCTGGTGAACCTTCGCTGCACTCCCTCAATAGCAAGAATGTCCTTCCTCAAGTTAGGAGATCAAAACTGTACACAATACTCCAGGTGTGGCCTCACCAAGGCCCTGTACAACTGTAGTAACACCTCCCTGCCCCTGTACTCAAATCCCCTCACTATGAAGGCCAACATGCCATTTGCTTTCTTAACGTGTTCATTTGTTGGCCTGCAGCTTGGACAAATGCTCCTTAAACATACAACATTTCATGATTCTGTTCACTGGGCAAGATAAACAGTAAAAGAGTTGGTCTGGACAAGGGCCAAGATATCACATGCTTTTGACTCCCATTGGGGAGGATACTCTGAAGTGTGACAGTGAGGGAGTAGAGGCGAGTGAAACTGGAGATCGCTCCTCCAAGGTCATCCTGTTTTTGTCACTTTTTGTCTTGTCTCCCTACTCACTTATTGACACAGGTCCCACAAACAGCAGAAATAAATGACAAAATAATTTATTTTACTGAAGTTAGTTGGAGAATAAACATTGGGCAGTCCAGCGTTCTATCATAGCTTGTGCTTTTGCATGCCAGCAGTGCCAGTAGCCCCGAGCAGGACATCCCTGCTTCACTTTCACCACATCTTGCAACCACCAGCGTGATTGCACACACTTCGGACGAAGCAGGCAGCGAGCTTGGTAAGGTGGTGTGCTGGTGGTGTGCACCTGCTGTCTGGAAGGCCAGCTCAGTTCAGATGAGACGTTAAACGGAGGCTCCATCTGCCCTTCAAATCGGCATACAAGATCTATTGGAAGACGAGCAGAGAGTTCTCCAGGTGGACCTGCCCGATGTTTATCCCTCAACTAACTTCAATAAAACAGATTATTTTGTCATTTATTTCTGCTGTTTGTGGGATCTGACTGTGCAAATTGGCTGCTGCATTCCCTACATTCTAACAGTGAGGACGTGAGAGGTGCTATATAAATGCAAGTTCTTTCTTTCTTGTTGCAGTGCCTCAAAGCTCGGCTTTCACAGGACCTGTATATAAAAGCAGAATGCTGTCTGAGAAGGTTGTCCATAGGAATCACGCCATTCTGTACGGCCTGGTTAAGAGTGTGGACGAGTCCACTAACTGAATCTGTGCAGTCATACAAAAGAAGTTCTCTGCACTGCAGTCTATTCTGGAGCTCATGCCAATCCCTAGAGCATTTACAGTGGAGCTGAGCAGCACGGGTCCTGAGCCCCGTTGGCGTATCTCACATTGTTGCTCAGACTGATGCTGTCGAAGCTTTGGTCTCAGATCTCCAACATGCTTTCTTACCTGACTTCAAATTGCTACGGTACTGCCTTGGACTTTGGGAAATCCAGCTGTGTGATGAAATTGGATCTCCTGTCATGTTGCTGTTCCATGACAAAGGAAATGAAAGTGTTAGTCTGCTCAACAATACATTAATCATTTGCTTGTTGCTCATGAACAACAAATGGCTGACATCTCCAGTGCCAGTCTAGAAGGAACCAAGGAAGGCAAGATGAGGGCCATGATCAGAGTGGCAATATGCTGTCCCTGTGAAAGAAAGACTTGCATTTATATAGTGCCTTTCACAACCTCAGGATATCCCAAAGAACTTTACAGCCAATTAAGTACTTTTGAAGAGTAGTCACTGTTGTGATGCAAGAAACGCAGCAGCCAATTTGCACAGCAAGCTCCTATAAACAGTAATGTGATCGTTTTGAAGTGTAGCACTTTTGCTTTGAATGACAAATGCTGCAGCCAATTTTCACATGGCAAAGTCCCACAACAATGACCAAATAACGTGTTTTATTGGTGTATATCGAAAGGTAAACATTGGCCAGGACACTGGAAGATTTCCTCTGCTCTTCCTCAAATACTGCCATTTATAGCCACCTGAGGGCAGGCTCTGTTTAACATCTCATCTGAAGGACTGCCCCTCCGACAGTGCGGCGCTCCCTCAGTACTGCCCCTCTGACAGTGCAGCACTCCCTCAGTACTGCCCCTCCGACAGTGCGGGGCTCCCTCAGTACTGCCCCTCTGACAGTGCGGCGCTGCCTCAGTACTGCCCCTCCGACAGTACGGCGCTCCCTCAGTACTGCCCCTCCGACAGTGCGGCGCTCCCTCAGTACTGCCCCTCCGACAGTGCAGTGTACCCTCAGTACTGCCCCTCCGACAGTGCGGCACTCCCTCAGTACTGCCCCTCCGGCAGTGCGGGGCTCCCTCAGTACTGCCCCTCTGACAGTGCGGGGCTCCCTCAGTACTGCCCCTCTGACAGTGCGGCACTCCCTCAGTACTGCCCCTCCGACAGTACGGCGCTCCCTCAGTACTGCCCCTCCGACAGTGCGCCGTTCCCTCAGTACTGCTCCTCTGACAGTGCGGCACTCCCTCAGTACTGCCCCTCCGACAGTATGGCGCTCCCTCAGTACTGCCCCTCCGACAGTGCGCCGCTCCCTCAGTACTGCCCCTCCGACAGTACGGCACTCCCTCAGTACTGCCCCTCCGACAGTACGGCGCTCCCTCAGTACTGTCCCTCCGACAGTGCAGTGTTCCCTCAGTACTGCCCCTCCGACAGTGCAGTGCTCCCTCAGTACTGCCCCTCCGACAGTGCAGTGCTCCCTCAGTACTGCCCCTCCGACAGTACGGCACTCCCTCAGTACTGCCCCTCCAACAGTGCAGTGCTCCCTCAGTACTGCCCCTCCGACAGTGCGGTGCTCCCTCAGTACTGCCCCTCCGACAGTGCAGTGCTCCCTCAGTACTGCCCCTCCGACAATGCAGTGCTCCCTCAGTACTGCCCCTCCGACAGTGCGGTGCTCCCTCAGTACTGCCCCTTTGACAGTGCGGCGCTCCCTCAGTACTGCCCCTCCGACAGTGCAGTGCTCCCTCAGTACTGTCCCTCCGACAGTGCGGCGCTCCCTCAGTACTGCCCCTCCGACAGTGTGGCACTCCCTCAGTACTGCTCCTCTGACCGTGCAGCATTGCCTCAGTACTGCCCCTCCGACAGTGCGGCACTCCCTCAACACTGCCCCTCCGACAGTGCGGGGCTCCCTCAGTACTGCCCCTCCGACAGTATGGCACTCCCTCAGTACTGCCCCTCCGACAGTACGGCGCTCCCTCAGTACTGCCCCTCTGACAGTGCGGCGCTCCCTCAGTACCGCCCCTCCGACAGTGCAGCCCTCCCTCAGTACCGCCCCTCCGACAGTGCAGCGCTCCCTCAGTACTGCCCCTCCAACAGTGCGGCGCTCCCTCAGTACTGCCCCTCCAACAGTGCGGCGCTCCCTCAGTACTGCCCCTCCAACAGTGCAGCGCTCTCTCAGTACTGCCCCTCCAATAGTGTGGCACTCCCTCAGTACTGCCCCTCCGACAGTGCAGTGCTCCCTCAGTACTGCCCCTCCGACAGTGCGGTGCTCCCTCAGTACTGCCCCTCCGACAGTACGGCGCTCCCTCAGTACTGCCCCTCCGACAGTGCGGCGCTCCCTCAGTACTGCCCCTCCAACAGTGCAGCGCTCTCTCAGTACTGCCCCTCCAATAGTGTGGCACTCCCTCAACACTGCCCCTCCGACAGTGCAGTGCTCCCTCAGTACTGCCCCTCCGACAGTGCGGTGCTCCCTCAGTACTGCCCCTCCGACAGTACGGCGCTCCCTCAGTACTGCCCCTCTGACAGTGCGGCGCTCCCTCAGTACCGCCCCTCCGACAGTGCAGCCCTCCCTCAGTACCGCCCCTCCGACAGTGCAGCGCTCCCTCAGTACTGCCCCTCCAACAGTGCGGCGCTCCCTCAGTACTGCCCCTCCAACAGTGCGGCGCTCCCTCAGTACTGCCCCTCCAACAGTGCAGCGCTCTCTCAGTACTGCCCCTCCAATAGTGTGGCACTCCCTCAGTACTGCCCCTCCAACAGTGCAGCGCTCCCTCAGTACTGCCCCTCTGACAGTGCAGCATTGCCTCAGTACTGCCCCTCCGACAGTGCGGCGCTCCCTCAGTACTGCCCCTCCGACAGTGCGACACTCCCTCAGTACTGCCCCTCCCACAGTGCGGCTCTCCCTCAGTATTGCCCCTCCAACGGTGCAGCGCTCCCTCAGTACTGCCCCCCTGACAGTGCAGCGCTTCCTCAGTACTGCCCCTCTGACAGTGCAGCGCTCCCTCAGTACTGCCCCTCTGACAGTGCAGCACTGCCTCAGGAAAGGTGGGCCCTATTGGTACTGATGTGTGCAAGCTTGGGGACTCTCCTCAAAATATTATTGGCAATTTGGAGAGTGCTCAGAGAAGAGCGAGAGGGATAATTGTGAGAGCTAAGATTATGAAGAGAAGATGGAAATATTGAACTAGTTTTCATTCGGAGAAAAAAGCCAGACAGATTTTGAATTTACTGAAATCACAGATTAATTGGATGGAAGCAGTTTATGTAACCAGGATTGCAAGTCGAGTCTGAAGGGCGCGTGTAAAAAAACAAGATATCTTCCGCTCACTTCCTCAGGTACTGTACAACCGCTTTCTCGCCACATCCTTTCTGACTAAACTTGCTGATACCTGCCTCCACGTCAGAAAGCTGGAGGCATTGTTGGTCCTGACCAACATTGGCATTACACCCTCGGGCCTGACAGGCCATGTGACTTCTCCACTCATGGACCATTGCTCGATCTACATAAATAGCGAAATGAATATTTTTCAGGTCCAAACTATTTGAATCGGAGAAAATGTGACCAGAGTAATATGGAATATGAAAGAATCAGTGCTGCATGGAGTCTGACCTTTTGAACTTTCTAAGCTTCAGAGCCGATGAGCCAGGCAGACATTCTCACCCTGTGAATGGGGGAGGTAGATGCAACAGCTGGAGGAATGCGAATGCTGTCTGATGTGGAAGTATTTGCTGAAATGCCGGCTGAACTCACTGTACAGCCTTTGTGTTCTGTCTGCCATAAATCACAGGGCATATTATCATGTTATCACTCTAAATCTCCTTTTTGTAATCATTTCCATTGTACTGAACAAGAAGCCATCAGATAAAACCCACTTTGCTCTGTGGGTTTTACTGTTTGCCAAGAGCTCCCTCGTCTCAGTTCCCTGTGCAATCTGGGAGCATGCAGTGGGTGCATGGGGTTGGGGCAGTGGGTGTATAGGGTGGGGGTAGTGGGTGTACGGGGTGGGGCAGTGGGTGTATAGGGTGGGGGTAGTGGGTGTACGGGGTGGGGCAGTGGGTGTATAGGGTGGGGCAGTGGGTGTATAGGGTGGGGGCAGTGGGTGTATAGGGTGGGGCAGGGGGTGTATGGGGTTGGGGCAGTGGGTGTATAAGGTGGGGGTAGTGGGTGTATGGGGTGGGGCAGTGGGTGTATAGGGTGGGGCAGTGGGTGTATAGGGTGGGGGCAGGGGGTGTATGGGGTTGGGGCAGTGGGTGTATAGGGTGGGGCAGTGGGTGTATAGGGTGGGGCAGTGGGTGTATAGGGTGGGGGTAGTGGGTGTATGGGGTGGGGCAGTGGGTGTATAGGGTGGGGCAGTGGGTGTATAGGGTGAGGCAGTGGGTGTATAGGGTGGGGGCAGGGGGTGTATGGGGTTGGGGCAGTGGGTGTATAAGGTGGGGCAGTGGGTATATGGGGTTGCGGCAGTGGGTGTATAGGGTGGGGCAGTGGTTGTATAGGGTGGGGCAGTGGGTGTATAGGGTGGGGCAGTGGGTGTACGGGATGGGGCAGTGGGTGTTTAAGGTGGGGCAGTGGGTGTATGGGGTTGGGGCAGTGGGTGTATAGGGTGGGGGTAGTGGGTGTATGGGGTTGGGGCAGTGGGTGTATAGGGTGGGGCAGTGGGTGTATAGGGTGGGGCAGTGGGTGTATGGGGTTGGGGCAGTGGGTGTATAGGGTGGGGCAGTGGGTGTACGGGATGGGGCAGTGGGTGTTTAAGGTGGGGCAGTGGGTGTATGGGGTTGGGGCAGTGGGTGTATAGGGTGGGGGTAGTGGGTGTATGGGGTTGGGGCAGTGGGTGTATAGGGTGGGGCAGTGGGTGTATGGGGTGGGGGCAGTGGGTGTATAGGGTGGGGGTAGTGGGTGTATGGGGTTGGGGCAGTGGGTGTATAGGGTGGGGCAGTGGGTGTATGGGGTGGGGGCAGTGGGTGTATAGGGTGGGGGTAGTGGGTGTATGGGGTTGGGGCAGTGGGTGTATAGGGTGGGGGCAGTGGGTGTATAGGGTGGGGGTAGTGGGTGTATGGGGTTGGGGCAGTGGGTATATAGGGTGGGGCAGTAGGTGTATGGGGTGGGGGCAGTGGGTGTATAGGGTAGGATCAGTGGGTGTATAGGGTGGGGGCAGTGGGTATATAGGGTGGGGGCAGTGGGTATATGGGGTGGGGCAGTGGTTGTATGGGGTGGGGGCAGTAGGTGTATGGGGTGGGGCAGTGGTTGTATGGGGTGGGGGCAGTAGGTGTATAGAGTGGGGCAGTGGGTGTATGGGGTGGGGGCAGTGGGTTTCCTAGATCCCAAACACAAATTCAGGAGCCATCTGTTGTGCACTAAATATAAAGAGGCTTGGAAGAAGAAAGGTCCATTCAGCCCGTTAAAGATTCCTCCCTCGTTATTCAATCTCCTGACAGAAGGCTCAGCATATTGTCTCCTTGCCTCCCAAAAGTAATCAAGTGAAACTCTGCATTGTCTTTCCATTTTCACAGCTCCACTATTCAACCCTAGTTGATTGCCTGCTATTGATGACATTTAATTGGCCACAGCAGCCCAAACAACATATTTGATAACCTATATCTTTGCGCTGTAATCTGCTCCGCCATTGCCAGAAGTGCATTGACGCACGGGTCTAAAAGGCCTGTGCCCGATATGTTGGTCCTTAAAGAGACCGCTGGAAGCTTCCGACCAAAAGGTAACGTGTAACCTTTCTAGTTCCCGTATTGTGGAGCTGGGAGCAGGAGTGCCAGGCCCCCACTCCCCCCAGCGATGTCCCAGTCGGCTGATCTTCCTGTTTCCCAGGAGCAGTGAGCTGCCTCTCGGTCTTGTCTGGTGTCAAGGCCGGCACAACAATCTGCCTTGGTCTTGCGGTCAGCCTCATTGGACATGTGTGCTGCACCGGGCTCCATCTCACCGCCACAACCCAGCCTGCTCAGCTTTTCATAGGCAAGAGAAGGGCTACAGACTTGTCCCCAGATGTAGCATCCCCTTTGGGGATTTCTGCTCCTGATTACTATCTACAAGCAAATACTGATTTTGGTTGGAGGATTTTATTTTGCATTGTTTGCTTTCATACAATCATAGAATCATAGTAATTTACAGTGCAGAAGGAGGTCATTCAGTATTTCATGTCTGTGCTGGCTGACAAAGAGCTACCCAGCCTAATCCCACTTTCCAGCTCTTGGTCGTAGCCTTGCAGGTTACAGCACTTCAAGTGTACATCCAAGTACTTTTAAAATGTGGTGAGGGTTTTTGCCTCTACCACCCTTTCAGGCAGTGAGTTCCAGACCCCCACCAGCCTCTGGGTGAAAAAAGTTCTCCTTAACTCCCCTCTAAACTGTCCCCCAATTACTTTAAATCTATGTCCTCTGGTTGTTGACCCCTCTGCCAAGGGAAATAGGTCCGTCCTATCCACTCTATCCAGGCCCCTCATAATTTTATACACCTCAATAAAGTCTCCCCTCAGTCTCCTCTGTTCTAAAGGAAACAAATCCAGCCTATCTAATCTTTCCTCATAGCTAAAATTCTTCAGTAGAGACAACATCCTCATAAATCTCCTCTATACCCTGTAGTGCAATCACATCTTTCCTGTAATGTGGTGGCCAGAACTGCACACAGTACTGTGGCCTAGCTAATGGTTTATACAGTTCCTCCTTGCTCTTGTATTCTATGCCTCGACTAATAAAGGCAAATATTCTGTATACCTTCTTAACCACCTTATCTACCTGGCCTGCTCCCTTCAGGGATCTGTGGACCTGCACTCCAAGGTCCTTTTGTTCCTCTACACTTCTCAGTGGCGTATGATTTAATGTGTATTCCCTTGCCTTGTTAGCCCTCCCCAAATGCATTACCTCACACTTCTCCGGATTGAATTCCATTTGTCACTGTTCTGCTCACCTGACCAGTACATTGATATCTTCCTGCAGTCCGCAGCTTTCTTCTTCATTATCAATCACACAGCTGATTTTGTATCATTTGCAAACTTCTTAATCATACCCCCTACATTCAAGTCCAAGTCATTGATATATACCACAAAAAGCAAGGGACCCAGCACTGAGCCCTGTGGAACCCCACTAGAACCAGCCTTCCAGTCCCAAAAACACCCATCAACCATTACCCTTTGCTTCCTGCCTCTGAGCCAATTTTGGATCCAACTTGCCACTTTGCCCTGGATCCCGTGGGCTTTTACTTTCATGACCAGTCTGTCATGTGGGACCTTATCTAAAGCCTTGCTAAAAGCCATATACACTACTACATCGTGTGCACTGCCCTCATCGAACCTCTTTGTTACTGCCTCAAAAATTTCAATCAGGTTAGTCAGACACGACCTTCCTTAACAAATTTATGCTGACTGTCCTTGATTTATCCGTGTCTTTCTAAATGAAGATTTATCCTGTCCCTCAGAAATGTTTCCAATAATTTTCCCACCACTGAGGTTAGGCTGACTGGCCTGTAATTACTCGGTCTATCCCTTTCTCCCTTTTTAAACAAAGATACAAATTTGGCAGTCCTCCAATCCTCTGACATCACACCTTTGCCAGAGAGGATTGGAAAATGATGGTCAGAGCCTCTGCTATTTCCTCTTTTGCTTCTCTTAACAGCCTGGGCTACATTTAATCCGAGCCTGGGGATTTATCCACTTTTAAGGATGCTAAACCTCTTAATACTTGCTCTCTCATTATAAGAACGTAAAAACATAAGAAATAGGAGCAGGAGTAGGCCATACGGTCCATCGAGCCTGCTCCGCCATTCAATACGATCATGGCTGATCCGATCATGGACTCAGCTCCACTTCCCTGCCCGCTCCCCATAACCTCTTATCCCCTTATCGATTAAGAAACCGTCTATTTCTGTCTTAAATTTATTCAATGACCCAGCTTCCACAGCTCTTTGAGGCAGCGAATTCCACAGATTCCCAACCCCCTGAGAGAAGAAATTCCTCCTCATCATGCCCTCTAGTTCTAGTCTCCCCTATCAGTGGAAACATTCTCTCTACATCCACCCTGTCAAGCCCCCTCATAATCTTGTATGTCTCAATAAGATCACCTCTCATTCTTCTGAATTCCAATGAGTAGAGGCCCAACCTACTCAACCTTTCCTCATAAGTCAACCCCCTCATCTCCGGAATCAACCTATGAACCTTCACTGAACTGCCTCCAAAGCAAGTGTATCCTTTCGTAAATATGGAAACCATATCATGTTTATTTCATCTAATATATCACACTCCTCCTCCCAATTGAGAACTTTTAGTCCTGCAACGTTATCTCTTGCGGCATTTTGTCCCAATGTTTAGGTTTCTTTTCCAGCCAGTACTTACCTTCATGTTTGCTGCTAGCTTTAACATTACATCATAGAGAATTGAGGACAAGAATTATTTTGGGCATTCTGAACACAATGTACAATTGAGGTAAGGAAGAATTGCATAGAATGTTACAGCACAGAAACAGGCCAGTCAGCCCAACTGGTCTATGCCAATGTTTGTGCCCCACACGAGCTCCTCCCACCCCATCAACATAGCCTTCTACTCCTTTCTCCCTCAAGTACTTTTCCAGCTTCCCCTTAAATGCATCCAAGCTAATCGCCTCAAGCACTCCCTGTGGTCATGTGTTCCACATTCTCCAGAGTTCCAGAGGGACGAACAACCCCCGAGGTATTTTGGTTGCACCGGTCACTGCTCCTGGCACTGGTTACCAGAGCCCTCCGCACATACCTGGACATGTCAGAGGAGGCCTGTCATCATTTCCTTCGATCTACAAGTCAGTCTGCCACATCTGCTGTACGATTGTCTGCAGACAACTGCTGGACCAGGAATGCCTCTTACTAAAGAAGTGAACATTACCACAACCTAACCCTTTCATGCTAACCCAGAAGACATCTGCCAGGGTGTCATGGGTTATAGGGAGTGGGCAGGGAAGTGGTGTTGAGGCCAAGATCATATAAGCCGTGATCATATTGAATGGTGGAGCAGGCTCGAGAGGCAAATGGTCGACTCCTGCTCCTATTTCTTATGTTCTTATGCCACATCAGGCAGTCTCCAGTGCACAGATGTATCAAGCAAAGGGCCTTTATGGTAGTTGCAACACCGTCCCTGCCTTTCCTTTACAAAGAAAGCATTAACTGGACAGTGTGCTGCATGAATAGAGACACAGTTAAGGCAGTATCTGACCATAGAAACATCAATATGTACATCAGCGGCAGTTGTACAGGATGCTATACAGAACATTATAACATTGTGTAATGTTCCACATTATTTGAAGGAGAACACATGTTGGGTGGATGGTTCTTTGAAGAACACGGTTCTCTTGTGCAACCCAGCCCCACCCCCCACCCTCACCTCCACCCCCAGCCCCACCTCCAGGCTCACCCTCACCCCCACTCCCACCCCCAGCCTCACCCTCACCCTCTCCTCCGCCCCCTGCCCCACCCCAACCCCTCCCACCCTCATCCCCAACCCCACCCGCACCCCCACCCCCACATTAGCAGAGGAACGCCCTGGCCTGGTTTTGGTCATTGGTTGAGTGCTTTGCCTCTCTTGCCATGCAGCTTAGGAACAATCAGAGTGTATGCTAAAAGAACTCACATTGCTTCTGATAATATCTCAGTTCTTCCTCATTTATGGCCAGTGTGATCGAGTGCCCCTTGTATCAGGATGGCCAGCTCTTGTGGAACCCCTTTGTGTTCTCAAAACCACTCCAATCTAAACCAGTCAGCCAAAGTCAGCCCAGCATCCCGGTACACTTTCATTGTTAGATACACCAAACAAAATCCCTTTACTCAAAGCTTGTCACAGACCTATGTGTCTCCGGTCAGCTGAAACCTAAGGTTTAGATAAACCCTCTTGCCTGTTTGCTAAACCAGGAAACCTGTGCCCACCGAGTGGCTGCCACTTTCCACTCCCCATGGCCCTCGTGCCCGATAGCATTGGGTGTAGATCAACACCATCACACCAGGTACGGAGAACTTACTGACGGCAATGACTTGGCTTCCAACATCCCTCCATGCAGCTGACACCAGGGCTTTTATTAAAGGGTGGGCACCCTCCTTTGGTGCCGCTCCTACATTAGGAGCACCAACTGTTCAGCACCAAAGAGATTGCGTTAGTGTCAGTATCTCCTTCAGCACTTCTTCACGCAAAGGGCAGTGGAAATCTGGAACTCTCTCCCCCAACAAGCTGTTGAGGCCGAAGGTCAATTGAAAATGCCCTGACTGAGATTGATAGGTTTTGTTGGGTAAGAGTATCAATGATATGGAGCAAAGGTGGGAAAACAGAGTTAGGGTGCAGGTCACCCATAGCGAAGCAGGCCCGAGCAGCAAAATGACCTCCTCCTGTTTCTGTTCCTATGTTCACAGAACCATCATAGAGCTCTTCCGAGGGTGCTGAATGCTGCATTAAGTTCTCACTCCTTCCCCTCCCTCCCAGAATTACGATAGGTTCCCCCTTGTCCTCACCTTTCACCCCACCAACCTCCACATTCAACGGATCATTCTCTGCCATTTCCGCCACCTCTAGCGTGATTCCACCACCAATCACATCTTCCCCTCCCCTCCCATCCTGGTCCACTCCTCGATCCTCCCCAACATCCCCCCCACCTTCCCGTGTAAGTGCAGGAGATGTAACACCTGCCCTTTTACCCCCTCCCTTCCCACTATCCAGGGCCCCAAAAACTCCTTCCAGGTGAAGCAGCGATTTACTTGTAATTCTTGCAATTTAGTATTTTCTTCTTAGGCAGTCCCTCGGAGTCGAGGGTGACTTGCTTCCACACTAACATGAGTTCTCAGGTGACTGATGAGTCCAATGTGGGACCTCCAGTCTCTATCACAGGTGGGACAGACGGTGGTTGGAGGGACGGGTGGGTGGGGGGCTTGGGTTGTCGTGCGCTCCTTCCAATGTTTGTGCTTGGCTTCTGCGTGCTCCCGACGAAGAGACTCGAGGTGTTCAGCGCCTTCCCAGATGTTTCTCCTCCACTTTGAGCGGTCTTGGGCCGAGGATTCCCAGGTGTCGGTTTTGAAGGTGTCCTGGAACTCGCTTGCCGTGTCGGAGCTTTGAGTGTTTTGTGATTTGTGAGTCTAGTATCGGGCATGCGGACGATGTCGCCCGTCCATCAGAGCTGATCGAGCGTGGTCAGTGCTTGGATGCTGAGGATGTTGGCCTGAGCGAGAACACTGACATTGGTGCGTCTATCCTGCCAATGGATTTGCAGGATGTTGCGGAGACAGCGTTGGTGGTACTTCTCCAGTGTTTAGAGGTGCCTGCTGCACACAGTCCATGTCTCTAAAGCATATAGGAGGGCGGGTATCACTACTGCTCTGTAGACCATGAGCTTGGTGCCAGGTTTGAGGTCCTGGTCTTCAAACACTCTCTTCCTCAGGCAACCGAAGGCTGCACTGGCACACTGAATGCGGTGTTGGACCTTGTCATCGATGTCTGCCCTTATTGGCAGTGGATTCCCGAGGTATGGAAAATGGTCCACATTGTCCAAGGCCTCGTCATGGATCAGTGTTGTGTGATGGGGTAAGGTTGGTAAAAAACCTTAGTCTTATGCTTAGTGTAAGACCGATACTCTTGTACTCTTTGGTGAAGGTGGTGACCATGGTTTGGAGTTCGACCTTCGAGTGGGCACAAACGCAAGCGTCGTCTGCGTACTGTAATTCAATGACAGAGGATGGGACAACCTTGGATCTGGACTGGAGGCGATGGAGGTTGAACAATTTCCCATTTGTTCTGTAGGTTAGTTCCACTCCACTCCTGACGAAGGAGTGAGGCCAATGCCCAGGAACAAGGTGGGGTGGAACGAGATCGTGTGGAGCAGCAAGATCGAGCGAGGTCCGGAGGAGTGAGGTCAGGGCCCAGGAGCGGGGTCGGGAGGAGTGAGGTCAGGGCCCAGGAGCGAGGTTGAGGCCCAGGAGTGAGGTCAGGGTCCAGGGGCGAGGTCGGGAGGAGGAATGAGGTCAGGGCCCAGGAGCGGGGTCGGGAGGAGTGAGGTCAGGGCCCAGGAGCGAGGTTGAGGCCCAGGAGCAGGGTTGGGAGGAGCGAGGTTGAGGCCCAGGAGAGAGGTCAGGGTCCAGGGGTGAGGTTGGGAGGAGGAGCGAGGTCAGGGCCCAGGAGCGGGGCCGGGAGGAGTGAGGTCAGGGCCCAGGAGCGAGGTCGAGGCCCAGGAGCAGGGTTGGGATGAGTGAGGTCAGGGCCCAGGAGAGAGGTCGGGGCGCAGGAGCGGGGTCGGGGCCCAGGAGCGAGGTCAGGGCCCAGGAGCGGGGTCGGGGCCCAGGAGCGAGGTCAGGGCCCAGGAGCGGGGTCAGGGCCCAGGAGCGGGGTCAGGGCCCAGGAACAAGGTCAGGGCCCAGGAGCGAAGTTGGGAGGAGGAGCGAGGTCGGGACCCAGGAGAGAGGTCGGGGCCCAGGAGCGGGGTCAGGGCCCAGGAGCGAGGTCAGGGCCCAGGAGAGGGGTCGGGGCCCAGGAGCGAGGTCAGGGCCCAGGAACGAGGTCAGGGCCCAGGAGCGAGGTTGGGAGGAGGAGCGAGGTCGGGACCCAGGAGAGAGGTCGGGGCCCAGGAGCGGGGTCGGGGCCCAGGAGCGAGGTCAGGGCCCAGGAACGAGGTCAGGGCCCAGGAGCGAGGTTGGGAGGAGGAGCGAGGTCGGGACCCAGGAGAGAGGTCGGGGCCCAGGAGCGGGGTCAGGGCCCAGGAGCGGGGTCGGGGCCCAGGAGCGGGGTCGGGTCCAGGAGCAAGGTCAGGGTCCAGGAGCGGGGTCAGGGCCCAGGAGCGGGGTCAGGGCCCAGGAGCGAGGTCAGGGCCCAGGAGCAGGGTCGAGGCCCAGGAGCGAGGTCAGGGCCCAGGAGCGAGGTCAGGGCCCAGGAGCAGGGTCGAGGCCCAGGAGTGAGGTCAGGGCCCAGGAGCGGGGTCAGGGGCCAGGAGCGGGGTCAGGGCCCAGGAGCGGGGTCAGGGCCCAGGAGCGGGGTCGGGGCCCAGGAGCGGGGTCAGGGCCCAGGAGCAAGGTCAGGGCCCAGGAACGAGGTTGGGAGGAGGAGCGAGGTTGGGAGGAGGAGCGAGGTCGGGACCCAGGAGCGGGGTCAGGGCCCAGGAGCGAGGTCAGGGCCCAGGAGCAGGGTCGATGCCCAGGAGCGAGGTCAGGGCCCAGGAGCGGGGTCAGGGCCCAGGAGCGGGGTCAGGGCCCAGGAACAAGGTCAGGGCCCAGGAACGAGGTTGGGAGGAGGAGCGAGGTCGGGACCCAGGAGAGAGGTCGGGGCCCAGGAGCGAGGTCAGGGCCCAGGAGCAGGGTCGATGCCCAGGAGCGAGGTCAGGGCCCAGGAGCGGAGTCAGGGCCCAGGAGCGGGGTCAGGGCCCAGGAACAAGGTCAGGGCCCAGGAACGAGGTTGGGAGGAGGAGCGAGGTCGGGACCCAGGAGAGAGGTCGGGGCTCAGGAGCAGGGTCGAGGCCCAGGAGCGAGGTCAGGGCCCAGGAGCGGGGTCAGGGCCCAGGAGCGGGGTCAGGGCCCAGGAACAAGGTCAGGGCCCAGGAACGAGGTTGGGAGGAGGAGCGAGGTCGGGACCCAGGAGAGGGGTCGGGACCCAGGAGCGAGGTTGGGAGGAGGGGCAAGGTCGGGGCCCAGGAGAGGGGTCAGGGCCCAGGAGAGGGGTCGGGAGGAGGAACGAGGTTGGGAGGAGGGGCAAGGTTGGGAGGAGGAGCGAGGTCGGGGCCCAGGAGAGGGGTCGGGAGGAGGAGCGAGGTTGGGAGGAGGAGCGAGGTCGGGACCCAGGAGCGAGGTCGGGAGGAGGAGCGAGATCGGGGCCGAGGAGCGAGGTTAGGGCCCAGGAGTGAGGTCAGGGCCCAGGGGCGAGGTCAGGGCCCAGGGGCGAGGTCAGGTCCAGGGATTTAATATACTGTATTCGCTGCTCACAATGTGGTCTCCTCTCCATTTGGGGAAACCAAACGGGTGACCGCTTTGCGGAACACCTCCGTTCAGTCCGTAAGGGTGACCCCCATGCTATCACTTTAATTATACGCTCCACTCTCACCTCTCTGTCCTCAGCCTCTTGCACTGTTCCAACGAAGCTCAACGTAAGCTCGAGGAGCAGCACCTCATCTTTCGATCAGGCACTTTACAGCCTTCTGGATTCAACCTCGAGTTCAACAATTTCAGACCATAACTTCTGTTATATCTTTGGATGCTCTGATAATGACTCCACGAGGCAATGTGTTGTACTTGAGCTGTAGTGACCTTAGTCCTTTATTGATAACTCCAGAGTGAGGATCACACATGGTGGCTTGCCTTTTATACTAAGCCAGGCATACCTGTACAGGTAACCTGCAAGTCTCCCACTGCGGTGCCCTCTGGTGGCACACCTTGTGATAGTACAAGCATTAACCATGTAGGATACATGATAACCTCTGCTCCTATTTTTTCCCAGACTGCAGCTGATAATGATTCCACCATTCCCATTTGAAACATTTAACCACTCCCGCCTCCCACCCTATCACAGACCGTCTCTTTTGTTCTTTCCTTCCCACACCCCTTTGCCTGCCTCGGCACCTGGTTAAAACTGTTACATCTAACTTTTCCCAGTTCTGACAAAGGGTCACAGACCTGAAACATTAACTCTGTTTCTCTCTCCACAGATGCTGTCTGGCCCGAGAGTTTCCAGCATTTTCTGTTTTTGTTTCGGATTGTAGCATCCGTAGTATTTTGCTATTGTACTGCATTAATTGTGTTACCCAATCTGTTTGACATAATCACTGCTTTAAACAAATATCTCGCGAGTCTGATCAACATCAGCATTCCCCAAGTTTCTGCACTGTGCCACTGTGAATAGTAGCCCACTTCCCTTTGATGGTCAACTGTTGCTCTCCCCCTCCCTGATCCCCCTCCTCCATCCAAGTGCGCTACAGGCTAAGCTCTCTGGGACAACGTTTCTTGTGTAAGTACCTCTCCAAATGATGGTGGGGCGAGACTCCCATCGCGAAACCTGCCACGGTATGTGGCCCAGGACAGCATCTCAGTGAGACTCACTGTTCGTGGACACAAGCTTATGGTCACCTGATTCACACAACGGGAGCGGCTGTCACAGCAAGAAAGTTCATTCATTCGGGGAAAGGCCTTTTGTTATCTGAACCAGGTTGATTTTATATTAAATTTAATGAGCTCTTTTTGCTGAATAAACTTCAAGCACAAACCGTGGTTTTATAAAAAACAATAATTTATTACACATGAGAAAGTTTGACATTAGAATGATACAATATCTTCGGTTTATGCCGATTTGAATTGTTTTAACTACAATACAACAACACCTTCTGAATTCCCAAAATGCTGAAGTTTTGGAAATCAAATATCCATCTGAAACTACCCTGGGAATGAAAATTATAGACTATGGTTAGCTCAACCTTGTCCAGAAGATTCCAAATATTTTGCTGGACACCGTTGTCGTGTAGCGTGGCTTTCTGGTATCACCGGTTTAGCTGCTTTACTGACAATCTGTAATCCTGCGCAGGCTGTGGTCGCAAGCAGTCACCAAGATTCCAGCTGAGCTGAGATAGCGTCACCAGGAGGTGAAAGCTGAGGTTCGAGCGAGCATGGAGCCCTGTCTCACCCCAACTTCTGCCTCGCTTTAAACCTCTTCTACTTTGAGCCATACCTCTGGGCTGGTCACCGAAAGGTTCCAGCGGATTGGAAGGTCGCAAATGTGTCATGTATCTCACACTGCTGTACATAACTGTATCTTACCATGCTATACATGACTGTAACTAGAGATGACCTGTAACTACAAACTTACCTTACCACCAGGGGTGCACTTGCAAGAGACACTGGATACCTGTTCCACACAGGTATAAAAAGACAGGTCTCAGGCAAGTGTGGCATTCGAGAGCTGTGTAATAAAGGTGCAGGTCCTGAGTGACCTTGACTTCAGCATGTGCCTCGTGTGAGTCTGTATTGCAGGGACAGGACTTTACAGTGGCGACAAGTTACGGGATTACAGTATCCACAGAATGGCGACCAACGGCTCAGATGAAAAATACATTGTTGGAGATAATTGGGATGACTTTATAGAAAGGCTCCAGCAAAGCTTTGTGACCAAAGACTGGCTGGGTGACGATAATGCAGACAAGAGAAGAGCCCATCTCTTGACCAGCTGTGGCTCGAAATCATACGCCTTAATGAAGGACCTGCTGGCACCCGAGAAACCAGCAAGCAAGTCGTATGAAGAGTTGAGCACACTGGTAAGAGACCACCTGAAGCAAGCGAGCAGCCTACACATGGCCAGACACAGGTTCTACAACTACAGACGCTGTGTGGGCCAGAGCATACCCGACTTCATGGCGGAACTTCGGAGGTTGGCTAGCTTATGTGAGCTCTCCGATGAACTAAGGAGAGAAGTACTGAGAGACTTTTTTTATTGAAGGAATAGGCCACGCAGGCATATTCCGAAAGCTCATAGAGACTAAGAACTTGACTCTAGAGGCAGCAGCACTGGTTGCACAGACATTCTTGGCAGGAGAAGAAGAAACGAGGTTGACCTATACTGCGGGTACAACAACTAACGAAACATCGGAATAAGGAGTTCACAGCATGAAACAAGCCGCTACCCCCACACACAGACAAAGGCAGGAGAACAGGTCCTCAACAGCAGACAGTGGCGCCAAAAGCCATCAAGAGCCACATGAACGGCCGTTCACACCTCATCAACCCACAATGTGAGCAATCAACTACAAACTGAGAGAAGCTCAAGAGAGATCAGCCAGACGCAGCTCATCCTTTGGAAACAATGGAAGCGGTCTGTGCTGGAGATGTGGGGGAAGGCACTCATCAAGGGGATGTCGATTTCAGCATGCTGTTTGCAGAAATTTCAACTATACAGGGCATCTGGCTCGCATGTGCAGAAAAATGGCAGCTCGGCTGGTATACGAATCGGAAGGGTCGGAAAGCGGACCAGAAGACGGTGGGGACAGTACCCGGGACACTGAGGTACAGTGGGTCAACACGATCAATGGCCACTGCTCCTACAACAGGATGCCTCCAATAATGATGAGGGTCCTACTCAAAGGGATACCCGTCAGCATGGAGCTGGATACGGGAGCGAATCAATCCCTCATGAGCGCTCAACAATTTGAACAGCTGTGGCCGCACAAAAGAGACAGACCAAAATTCACAAGGGTCGACACCAAACTAAGGACCTATACCAAAGAAATCATCCCAATCCTTGGCAGCGCCATGCTCTCAGTCACACACAAAGGGACAGTGAACCGACTTCCCCTGTGGATTGTCCCCGGAGATCTCCCAGCACTGTTGGGGAGAAGCTGGCTGGCAAAACTAAACTGGAAATGGGACGATGTTCACGCCATGTCGTCAGAGGAACGGACTTCCTGCTCAACAGTTCTAAGTCGATTTGAACATCTCTTTCAGCTCGGTGTGGGCACCTTCAAAGGGGCTAAAGTCAAAATCTACATCACACAGGATGCTAGACTGGCCCATCACAGGGCTAGAGCTGTGCCCTATATGATGAGGGAAAAGATTGAACATGAACTGGACAGGCTTCTGCGGGAAGGCATCATCTCACCCGTGGAATTTAGCGACTGGGCAAGTCCCATCGTCCCAGTCATGAAGCCTGATGGATCCGTACGAATCTGTGGGGACTACAAATCTACCATAAACAGAGTCTCCCTACAGGACCAATACCCGCTGCCCAGAGCGGAGGACTTATTTGCCACATTGGCTGGAGGAAAACTTTTCTCAAAACTAGATCTCACATCTGCGTATATGACACAAGAATTGACCGAAGAGTCTAAGCTACTCACCACCATCAACACACATCGAGGCCTTTTCATGTACAATCGATGCCCATTCGGCATCAGGTCGGCAGCTGCTATATTCCAGCGCAACATGGAGAGCCTGCTCAAGTCCATCCCGGGGACAGTTGTATTTCAAGACGACATACTTATCACGGGCAGGGACACCGACTCCCATCTCCGCAACTTGGAGGAAGTACTGAAACAGTTGGATCGGGTAGGCCTAAGAGTTAAGAAATCCAAGTGCCTGTTTCTCGCACCCGAGGTTGAATTTTTGGGCAGAAGGATTGCCGCTGATGGAATCCACCCAACAGAGTCCAAAATTGAAGCAATTCGCCTGGCACCCAGGCCCCGGAATGTCTCGGAACTGCGCGCCTTTCTCGGGCTACTCAACTACTTTGGGAACTTTATGCAGAACTTGAGCACGCTGCTGGAGCCTCTCCACATGCTGCTCAGAAAGGGGTGCGATTGGTTTTGGGGGGATGCCCAGGAATGTGCCTTCAATAAGGCACGCATCCTCCTGTGTTCTAACAGTGTTTTGGCTTTCTTTGATCCAGGTAAAAAGCTAGTTCTTACATGTGATGCGTCAGCGTACGGGGTCAGGTGCGTTTTAAAATATGTCAATAGTGCGGGTAAATTACAAACTATAGCTTATGCCTCCAGGTCACTTTCGCGGGCGGAGCGTGGGTACGGAATGGTAGAGAAGGAGGCGCTCGCGTGCGTGTATGGTATCAGAAAGATGCACCAATACCTTTTCGGGGCCAAGTTCGCGTTAGAAACCGACCACAAGCCCCTCACGTCCCATCCGAGAGCAAGGCAATAAACGGCAACGCCTCAGCGCGCATTCAACGATGGGCACTCATGTTGGTGTCTTACGATTACACCAGAAGGCACAGACCAGGCACATACAACTGTGCCGACCGCTTAGCAGGCTACCCCTGGCGACCACGGAAGGTCTGATGAACAGGACTGTGAGATAGTCATGGCAATCAATGCCTTTGAATCCACAGGTTCATCCATGACGGCTCGCCAAATCAGAGCCTGGACGACCAGCGACCCCACGTTATCCCTAGTAAAAAGATGTGTCTTAACTGGTGACTGGGCAGAGGCTCGCGATGCCTGCCCCGAGGAGATCAAACCTTTCCATAGGCGCATGCATGAACTATCACTACAAGCGGACTGCCTGATGTGGGGCTGCCGAGTAGTCATGCCTGTGCGAGGCAGAAAAGCATTTGTCCGGGAGCTCCACCGCAAGCACCCAGGGATCATTCTCATGAAGGCCATAGCCAGATCCCACGTCTGGTTGCCTGGCATTGATGCGGACTTGGAGCTCTCCGACGGTGCACCATTTGTGCCCAACTCAGTAATGCCCCCAGGGAGGCCCCCATGAGCCCCTGGCCCTGGCCCACCAAACCGCAGTCGTGGGTGCACGTAGACTATGCGGGCCCAATCATGTTCCTTGTAGTTGTAGATGCATTTTCAAAGTGGATCGAATGCACCATTTTAAACTCGAGCACCACCTCCACCACTGTGGGGAGCCTTGGAACCATATTCGCAACGCACGGCATTCCTGACATATTGGTTCGTGATAATAGTCCGTGCTTCACCAGCGCAGAATTCCAAGATTTTATAAGTGACCACGGCATAAATCACGTTAAGACGGCACCGTTCAAGCCGGCCTCCAATGGCCAGGCGGAGCGAGCAGTGCAGATCATTAAACAAGGCATGCTCAAAATCCAAGGTCCCACACTGCAGGGCCGTCTGTCGCGAATGCTGCTGGCATACAGATCTCGCTCGCATTCATTGACTGGAGTTCCCCCCGCGCAACTATTGATGAACCGAACCTTAAAGACAAGGCTCTCATTAATCCTCCCAGACATGCATGAAATCGTTGAGGCAAAGCGCCGTAAGCTAACCGAGTACCGTGACCGAAATTCGAGAGGGAGGTGGAATGAGATAGAGGACAAAATGTTTGTGCTAAACTATGGCCAGGGTCCCAAATGGCTTGCTGGGACAGTAACAGGCAAGGAAGGAAACAGGCTATTGGTTGTACAAATAGACAATGGCCAAACCTGCCGGAGGCATGTAGACCAAGTCAAAAGTAGATTTGCCAACAACACTGCTGAACCAGAAGCAGACTATAATGTGGAACTCACACCACACCTGGTGGACAGACAGAGGGAACAACCTGAGGAAATGGCAATCCCAACAGACATCCCAGGCGAGACACCAACAATCACACCGAAAGAAAAACAGACACCAAGGCAAACAACCGAACCACAACTAAGACGCTCCACGCGAGAGCGTAGACCACCTGAGAGACTGAACCTATAAAGACAATAAGACCTTGGGGGAGGGTGATGTCATGTATCTCACACTACTGTACATAACTGTATCTTACCATGCAAGACATGACTGTAACTAGAGATGACCTGTAACCACAAGCTTACCTTACCACCAGGGGTGCACTTGCAGAAGACACTGGATACCTGTCCCAGACAGGTATATAAAGACAGGTCTCAGGCAAGTGTGGCATTCGAGAGCTGTGTAATAAAGGTGCAGGTCCTGAGTGACCTTGTCTTCAACATGTGCCTCGTGTGAGTCTGTACTGCAGGGACAGGACTTTACAAAATGTAACCCGGCTATTCAAGGAAAGAGGGAGAGAGAAAACAGGGAACTGCAGGCCAGTTAGCCTGACATCAGTCATCGGGAAAATGCATTGTTAAAGAAGTTGCAACAGGGCACTTAGAAAATCATTAATCAAGGACAGTCAGCGTGGATTTGTTCAGGGAAGGTCGCGTCTGACTAACTTGATTGAATTTTTCGAGGAGGTAACCATGAGGGTAGTGCGTATGATGTGGTGTATATAGACTTTAGAAAAACTTTTGATAAGTTCCCACATGGCAGACTAGTCATGAAAGTAAAAACCCATGGGATCCAGGGTAAAGTGGCAAGTTGGATCCAAAATTGGCTCAGAGGTAGGAAGCAAAGGGTAATGGTTGATGGGTGTTTTTGTGACTGGAAGGATGTTTCCAGTGGGGTCCCACAGGGCTCAGTGTTGGGTCCCTTGCTTTTTGTGGTATACATCAATGATCTAGACTTGAATATAGGTGGTATGATTAAGAAGTTTGCAGATGACACTAAAATAGGCCGTGTGGTTGATAATGAAGAAGAAAGCTGTGGATTGCAGGAAGATATCAATGTACTGGTCAGGTGGGCAGAGCAGTGACAAATGGAATTCAATCCGGAGAAGTGTGAGGTAATGCATTTGGGGAGGGCTAACAAGGCAAGGGAATACACATTAAATGGTACGACACTGAGAAGTGTATAGGAACAAAGGGACCTTGGAGTGCATGTCCACAGATCCCTGAAGGTAGCAGGCCAGGTAGATAAGGTGGTTAAAAAGGCATACGAAATGCTTGCCTTTATTAGCCGAGGCATAGAATACAAGAGCAAGGAGGTTCTGCTTGAACTGTATAAAACGTTGATTCGGCCACAGCTGGAGTACTGCGTGCAGTTCTGGTCACCACATTACAGGAAGGACGTGATTGCACTGGAGAGGGTGCAGAGGGGATTTACAAGGATGCTGCCTGGAATGGAGAATCTTAGCTATGAGGACAGATTGAATAGGCTGGGTTTGTTTTTCTTGGATCGGAGGAGGCTGAGAGGAGACCTCATTGAGGTGTATAAAATTATGAGGGGCCTGGATATAGTGGATAGCAAGGGCCTATTTCTCTTGGTGGAGGGGTCTATTACGAGGGGGCACAGTTTTAAGCCTGCCTGAAAGGTTGGTAGAGGCAGAAACGCTCATCAATTTAAAAAGTACTTGGATGGGCACTTAAAGTGATGTAACCTGCAGGGTTACGGACCTAGAGCTGAAAAGTGGGATTAGGCTGGGTAGCTTTTTGTTGGCTGGCTCAAGAAATTGAATACGGCCAGGGTGATCTCCTGGACTAGGTTCGATGGCCTGCATGGGTCGGAGAGAAATTTTCCCAGATTTTTTCCCCAATTGGCCTGTGTTTTTATCTGTTTTTGCCTCTCCCAGGAGATCGCATGGCTCTGGTTGGGGCGGAGTGTAGAATGTTGCGGTGCAAGGGGTGTCACAGTTGTGTGAGGCGGACTTGTTGGGCTGGGTGCTCTTTGCCTTTCCGTCATTGTTCATTGTTCATAGGTTTATATGTAACCTTCAGGGCTGCTGATCAAGGGCTGTGAGGCTCTTTGTCGGCTGGTACGGACACGATGGGCCGAAATGGCCTCCTTCTGTGCTGTAAATTTCTATATTGCTATGTTTCGATATAGTATATTTGGGTTTCCAAAAGGCATTCGACGAGGTGCCACATAAAAGGTTATTACACAAGGTAAAGGCTCATGTGATTGGGGTAATATATTAGCATGGATAGAGGATTGGTTAATTGTCAGAAAACAGACAGTAGGAATAAATGGTTCTTTTTCAGGTTGGCAGGCTGTAAGTAGTGAGGTGCCGCAAGGATCAGTGCTGGGGCCTCAGCTATTTACAATCTATTTTAATAACTTAGATGAAGAGACTGAGTGTAATGTATTCAAGTTTGCTAATGATACAAAGTTAGGTGGGATAGTAAGCTGTGGGGAGAACACAAAGGGGGCAAAATTGCGCCTTTTTATAGCCTCGTTAGTGCCACCAGAGGGTGCAAGACGGTTTTCGCCCAGGGGAGGGGGGCGCTAACACCTGCCAAGAAATTGCCCAGGAGGCAGCGTCGTGCTCCCGATTAGCGTCCCGGGCCGCCGCGTAACCGCTGATGACGTCATCGCCATCCGCCCCGACCCCTTAACGCCTCATGGAGGAAATTACCCCGCGGGCCACGAGGTTGGACTGGGCAGGTGTCAATGCCAGCTTCGTAGGTCACAAATCTGGCAGACGTCCGCTCTCGGGGCGGTGATTAAAGGGATGGGAGCCAGTGTCCCAGGCCGCCATCTTTTATTGTCGGTCAACTCTTGGGTTGGCTCGGCGATGGCGGCCCTATCATGGTCCAGCCACCATCGCGCAACCCGGTGCTCCATCTTGGGTGGCGGCCCGCTAGTCCGATTGCACGCTGCTGTGTGGGCACAGTGATGGCCATCAGAGGCCATGCAGAGTGCGCAGCGGCCTGCCCCTTTAATGGAAGGGGAGGGGCCTGGAAGCTCATTGGCGCTTGACTCCCCGCCCCAATACCGCCCCAGTAAAGGAAGCACAGCGCGGGAGATTGCGCTCTGCTGCTCTTCACGGGCGCTAAGGACAATTCCGCATCGGGGGCGGCACTTCTGTGCCGGCTTTCAAAGTTTTGGCCTAGGAAGGATGTAGACAGGTTAAGTGAGTACGCAGTGAGGTGGCAGATGGAGTATAATGTGGGGAAATGTGAGGTTATTCACTTTGGTAGAAAGAATAGAAAAACAGAATATTTTTTAAACGGTGAGAAACGTTTAAATGTTGGTGCTCAGAGAGATTTAGGTCCTCGTACAGGAAACACAGAAAGCTAGCATGCGGGTACAGAAATCAGTTAGGAAGGCAAATGGCATATTGTCCTTTATTCCAAGAGGGTTGGAGTATAAAAATAAGGAAGTCTACAATTGTACAGGGCCTTGGTGAGACCACACCTGGAGTACTGTGCACAGTTTTGGTCTCCTTATCTAAGGAAGGATATACTTGCCTTGGAGGCGGTACAACGAAGGTACCGTCAGAATCGGGGGAAGTCATAACGGGGAACAAAGAAATGGCAGACCAATTGAACAAGTACTTTGGTTCAGTATTCACTAAGGAGGACACAAACAACCTTCCGGATATAAAAGGGGTCAGAGGGTCTAGTTGGGAGGAGGAACTGAGGGAAATCTTTATTAGTCGGGAAATTGTGTTGGGGAAATTGATGGGATTGAAGGCCGATAAATCCCCAGGGCCTGATGGACTGCATCCCAGAGTACTTAAGGAGGTGGCCTTGGAAATAGCGGATGCATTGACAGTCATTTTCCAACATTCCATTGACTCTGGATCAGTTCCTATCGAGTGGAGGGTAGCCAATGTAACCCCACTTTTTAAAAAAGGAGGGAGAGAGAAAACAGGGAATTATAGACCGGTCAGCCTGACCTCAGTAGTGGGTAAAATGATGGAATCAATTATTAAGGATGTCATAGCAGCGCATTTGGAAAATGGTGACATGATAGGTCCAAGTCAGCATGGATTTGTGAAGGGGAAATCATGCTTGACAAATCTTCTGGAATTTTTTGAGGATGTTTCCAGTAAAGTGGACAAAGGAGAACCAGTTGATGTGGTATATTTGGACTTTCAGAAGGCTTTCGACAAGGTCCCACACAAGAGATTAATGTGCAAAGTTAAAGCACATGGGATTGGGGGTAGTGTGCTGACGTGGATTGAGAACTGGTTGTCAGACAGGAAGCAAAGAGTAGGAGTAAATGGGTACTTTTCAGAATGGCAGGCAGTGACTAATGGGGTACCGCAAGGTTCTGTGCTGGGGCCCCAGCTGTTTACATTGTACATTAATGATTTAGACGAGGGGATTAAATGTAGTATCTCCAAATTTGCGGATGACACTAAGTTGGGTGTCAGTGTGAGCTGCGAGGAGGATGCTATGAGGCTGCAGAGTGACTTGGATAGGTTAGGTGAGTGGGCAAATGCATGGCAGATGAAGTATAATGTGGATAAATGTGAGGTTATCCACTTTGGTGGTAAAAACAGAGAGACAGACTATTATCTGAATGGTGACAGATTAGGAAAAGGGAAGGTGCAACGAGACCTGGATTTCATGGTACATCAGTCATTGAAGGTTGGCATGCAGCTACAGCAGGCGGTTAAGAAAGCAAATGGCATGTTGGCCTTCATAGCGAGGGGATTTGAGTATAGGGGCAGGGAGGTATTGCTACAGTTGTACAGGGCCTTGGTGAGGCCACACCTGGAGTATTGTGTACAATTTTGGTCTCCTAACTTGAGGAAGGACATTCTTGCTATTGAGGGAGTGCAGCAAAGATTCACCAGACTGATTCCCGGGATGGTGGGACTGACCTATCAAGAAAGACTGGATCAACGGGCTTGTATTCACTGGAGTTCAGAAGAATGAGAGGGGACCTCATAGAAACGTTTAAAATTCTGTCGGGTTTAGACAGGTTAGATGCAGGAAGAATGTTCCCAATGTTGGGGAAGTCCAGAACCAGGGGTCACAGTCTAAGGATAAGGGGTAAGCCATTTAGGACCGAAATGAGGAGAGACTTCTTCACCCAGAGAGTGGTGAACCTGTGGAATTCTCTGCCACAGAAAGTGGTTGGGGCCAATTCACTAAATATATTCAAAAGGGAGTTAGATGAAGTCCTTACTACTCGGGGGATCAAGGGGTATGGCGAGAAAGCAGGAAGGGGGTACTGAAGTTTCATGTTCAGCCATGAACTCATTGAATGGCGGTGCAGGCTAGAAGGGCTGAATGGCAACTCCTGCATCTATTTTCTATGTTTCTATGTTTCTATGTTCACTAGATTGATTCTGAAGGGGTGCCAAATTCACAAGAACCCCCGCAGTGTTTGGGCTCATTCGAAAGGAAATTTAATTTGGACTATCTACCGAAAAGTTTGGAACCCTAAAGTGCTTCTGGAAGAAACTACGAACTTTAATAGAATGTTGGATTTTTAAAAGACAAATTCAAGGCTGTGGGCGGGCCTAAAAGGACTAACAGGAGACAACCTGATTAAGTGAGACTACCTGGGTATGAGGACTAACGTAACCTGTCTGGAGAAATGGGTATTCGAGAATCCTTCTCCACAAGAGACATTAGCATTACAAAATCACCCAGAGATAGCTATCCATCAACTTGAAACTGGAAAACCATTTTAGCATATACATCAAAAATAGGCCCAAGCTAGCCTGTATGTGAAAAACTAAGCACAGAAGGACATTGCAATTACCAAACTAATATTTCCATCAGGAAACAGTTTCCGAACATCAGCCCACCCGAGACATATTAACTTTAACGAGCCCGCCAAAATATTACAAAGAAGAGTCAAGCCCACCAAATTCAAACAAAGGATTCTGAACAGATTTGGCGCCATGATTAGAACCACTCAAACCGTATAACTGGCCCCCTGTTTCAACAGAGGGTATGGCATACTTGGCTATACAACTGAGACCACGTTTGTGTCATCAAGACAAGGAGAGAAACCAATGCGACAGTTGTAAACTAACTTCTCCAGCCTCAAAGTCCTGAAGTCCTGAAGGAAGGAAGAACATCACCATCGCGGCAGCAACCGACTACAACCAACGTGGTATCAACGAAAAACCACCGTGATCGACCAAACTCGAAACAAAACTCCAACGGGGAAAAAACGAAGAATCGAAACGTTTCCACTCTACAATCTAATCCTGACCTACCCATGGGTAAAACATTACCTAACAGACTGTAGAAACCTATTTCTAATGAAGGAAACTGGGTACTTACCCCATAGATCCAAAACGCGCCTTACCGCATCAGCGGACTCAACCCAACTGAAGATCACGCAGCAAGAGTCTTCTCCGACATTTGGGGTACGGCAAGCAGACCCTACCACATCCAGTGAACCCCGAAACTGCGATCTACCACTAACTTTAATATGGGTGACTTTAATATGCACATAGATTGGGCTAACCAAACTGGAAGCAATACGGTGGAGGAGGATTTTCTGGAGTGCATAAGGGATGGTTTTTTAGACCAATATGTCGAGGAACCAACTAGGGGGGAGGCCATCTTAGACTGGGTGTTATGTAATGAGAAAGGATTAATTAGCAATCTCGTTGTGCGAGGCCCCTTGGGGAAGAGTGACCATAATATGGTGGAATTCTGCATTAGGATGGAGAATGAAACAGTTAATTCAGAGACCATGGTCCAGAACTTAAAGAAGGCTAACTTTGAAGGTATGAGGCGTGAATTGGCTGAGATGGATTGGCGAATGATACTTAAGGGGTTGACTGTGGATGGGCAATGGCAGACATTTAGAGACCGCATGGATGAACTACAACAATTGTACATTCCTGTCTGGCATAGAAATAAAAAAGGGAAGGTGGCTCAACCGTGGCCATCAAGGGAAATCAGGGATAGTATTAAAGCCAAGGAAGTGGCATACAAATTGGCCAGAAATAGCAGCGAACCTGGGGACTGGGAGAAATTTAGAACTCAGCAGAGGAGGACAAAGGGTTTGATTAGGGCAGGGAAAATGGAGTATGAGAAGAAGCTTGCAGGGAACATTAAGACGGATTGCAAAAGTTTCTATAGATATGTAAAGAGAAAAAGGTTAGTAAAGACAAACGTAGGTCCCCTGCAGTCAGAATCAGGGGAAGTCATAACGGGGAACAAAGAAATGGCGGACCAATTGAACAAGTACTTTGGTTCGGTATTCACGAAGGAGGACACGAACAACCTTCCGGTTATAAAAGGGGTCGGGGGGTCTAGTAAGGAGGAGGAACTGAGGGAAATCCTTATTAGCCGGGAAATTGTGTTGGGGAAATTGATGGGATTGAAGGCCGATAAATCCCCAGGGCCTGATGGACTGCATCCCAGAGTACTTAAGGAGGTGGCCTTGGAAATAGTGGATGCGTTGACAGTCATTTTCCAACATTCCATTGACTCTGGATCAGTTCCTATGGAGTGGAGGGTAGCCAATGTAACCCCACTTTTTAAAAAAGGAGGGAGAGAGAAAACAGGGAATTATAGACCGGTCAGCCTGACATCGGTAGTGGGTAAAATGATGGAATCAATTATTAAGGATGTCATAGCAGTGCATTTGGAAAGAGGTGACATGATAGGTCCAAGTCAGCATGGATTTGTGAAAGGGAAATCATGCTTGACAAATCTTCTGGAATTTTTTGAGGATGTTTCCAGTAGAGTGGATAAGGGAGAACCAGTTGATGTGGTATATTTGGACTTTCAGAAGGCGTTCGACAAGGTCCCACACAAGAGATTGATGTGCAAAGTTAGAGCACATGGGATTGGGGGTAGTGTACTGACATGGATTGAGAACTGGTTGTCAGACAGGAAGCAAAGAGTAGGAGTAAATGGGTACTTTTCAGAATGGCAGGCAGTGACTAGTGGGGTACCGCAAGGTTCTGTGCTGGGGCCCCAGCTGTTTACACTGTACATTAATGATTTAGATGAGGGGATTAAATGTAGTATCTCCAAATTTGCGGATGACACTAAGTTGGGTGGCACTGTGAGCTGCGAGGAGGATGCTGTGAGGCTGCAGAGCGACTTGGATAGGTTAGGTGAGTGGGCAAATGCATGGCAGATGAAGTATAATGTGGATAAATGTGAGGTTATCCACTTTGGTGGTAAAAACAGAGAGACAGACTATTATCTGAATGGTGACAGATTAGGAAAAGGGGAGGTGCAAAGAGACCTGGGTGTCATGGTACATCAGTCATTGAAGGTTGGCATGCAGGTGCAGCAGGCGGTTAAGAAAGCAAATGGCATGTTGGCCTTCATAGCAAGGGGATTTGAGTACAGGGGCAGGGAGGTGTTGCTACAGTTGTACAGGGCATTGGTGAGGCCACACCTGGAGTATTGTGTACAGTTTTGGTCTCCTAACCTGAGGAAGGACATTCTTGCTATTGAGGGAGTGCAGCGAAGGTTCACCAGACTGATTCCCGGGATGGCGGGACTGACCTATCAAGAAAGACTGGATCAACTGGGCTTGTATTCACTGGAGTTCAGAAGAATGAGAGGGGACCTCATAGAAACATATAAAATTCTGACGGGGTTAGACAGGTTAGATGCAGGAAGAATGTTCCCAATGTTGGGGAAGTCCAGAACCAGGGGTCACAGTCTAAGGATAAGGGGTAAGCCATTTAGGACCGAGATGCGGAGGAACTTCTTCACCCAGAGAGTGGTGAACCTGTGGAATTCTCTACCACAGAAAGTTGTTGAGGCCAATTCACTAAATATATTCAAAAAGGAGTTAGATGAGGTCCTTACTGCTAGGGGGATCAAGGGGTATGGCGAGAAAGCAGGAATGGGGTACTGAAGTTGAATGTTCAGCCATGAACTCATTGAATGGCGGTGCAGGCTAGAAGGGCCGAATGGCCTACTCCTGCACCTATTTTCTATGTTTCTATGTTTCTAACTGTCAAAAGGATAGTCCCTGCCCGCCCTGGAATCTAACCTAGCTAGGACTAGGGATTGGGAGGTGGGAGGTGTAATTCTACTGTAACCTCCTTTGAATATGTGATGTATTGTTCTCTATTAGAGTCATTATAAGCTATTGTAACCCCCTCTGAGTGGTAAGGTACTGTTCTTTAATAAGTTTGAATAAGTTTTGACATTGTATTTTCTTATTAGAGTAATTCTAAGTTTGTATTTTCTTTTGCATCAAACCAGGTTTCCTTTGCACTTTGTCCACTAAATCCAGAGTCTAGAACCCAAGGGAGGGGGAGCAATTTGAACCGCTCAAGTTGGTCAGAAGGGAACCTGACCCCCTCATAGAGACCACCCCCTTACAATTCCTGGGATGAGAGGGTTGTCCTATGATGAGAGATTGTGTAGAATGGGCCTATAATCTCTGGAGTTTAGAAGAATGAGAGGTGATCTCATTGAAACGCACAAGATTCTGAAGAGGATTGACAGGGTTGATGCTGAGAAGTTGTTTCCCTGGGCTGGAGTGTCTAGAACCAGGAGGCACAGTCTCAGGATAAGGGATCGGCCATTTAAGACTGAGATGAGGAGGAATTTCTTCACTCAGAGAGTTGTAAATCTTTGGAATTCTCTGCTCAGTGGGCTGTGGATAGAAACATAGAAACATAGAAAATAGGTGCAGGAGTAGGCCATTCAGCCCTTCTAGCCTGCACCGCCATTCAATGAGTTCATGGCTGAACATGAAACTTCAGTACCCCCTTCCTGCTTTCTCGCCATAACCCTTGATCCCCCGAGTAGTAAGGACTTCATCTAACTCCCTTTTGAATATATTTAGTGAATTGGCCTCAACTACTTTCTGTGGTAGAGAATTCCACAGGTTCACCACTCTCTGGGTGAAGAAGTTCCTCCGCATCTCGGTCCTAAATGGCTTACCCCTTATCCTCAGACTGTGACCCCTGGTTCTGGACTTCCCCAACATTGGGAACATTCTTTCTGCATCTAACCTGTCTAAACCCGTCAGAATTTTAAACGTTTCTATGAGATCCCCTCTCATTCTTCTGAACTCCAGTGAATACAAGCCCAGTTGATCCAATCTTTCTTGATAGGTCAGTCCCGCCATCCCGGGAATCAGTCTGGTGAACCTTCGCTGCACTCCCTCAATAGCAAGAATGTCCTTCCTCAAGTTAGGAGACCAAAACTGTACACAATACTCCAGGTGTGGCCTCACCAAGGCCCTGTACAACTGTAGCAACACCTCCCTGCCCCTGTATTCAAATCCCCTCGCTATGAAGGCCAACATGCCATTTGCTTTCTTAACCGCCTGCTGTACCTGCATGCCAACCTTCAATGACTGATGTACCATGACACCCAGGTCTCGTTGCACCTTCCCTTTTCCTAATCTGTCACCATTCAGATAATAGTCTGTCTCTCTGTTTTTACCACCAAAGTGGATAACCTCACATTTATCCACATTATACTTCATCTGCCATGCATTTGCCCACTCACCTAACCTATCCAAGTCACTCTGCAGCCTAATAGCATCCTCCTCGCAGCTCACACTGCCACCCAACTTAGTATCATCTGCAAATTTGGAGATACTGCATTTAATCCCCTCGTCTAAATCATTAATGTACAATGTAAACAGCTGGGGCCCCAGCACAGAACCTTGCGGCACTCCACTAGTCACTGCCTGCCATTCTGAAAAGTACCCGTTTACTCCTACTCTTTGCATCCTGTCTGACAACCAGTTCTCAATCCACATCAGCACACTACCCCCAATCCCATGTGCTTTAACTTTGCACATTAATCTCTTGTGTGGGACCTTGTCGAAAGCCTTCTGAAAGTCCAAATATACCACATCAACTGGTTCTCCTTTGTCCACTTTGCTGGAAACATCCTCAAAAAATTCCAGAAGATTTGTCAAGCATGATTTCCCTTTCACAAATCCATGCTGACTTGGACCTATCATGTCACCATTTTCCAGATGCACTGCTATGACATCCTTAATAATTGATTCCATCATTTTACCCACTACTGAGGTCAGGCTGACCGGTCTATAATTCCCTGTTTTCTCTCTCCCTCCTTTTTTAAAAAGTGGGGTTACATTGGCTACCCTCCACTCCATAGGAACTGATCCAGAGTCAATGGAATGTTGGAAAATGACTGTCAATGCATCCACTATTTCCAAGGCCACCTCCTTAAGTACTCTAGGATGCAATCCATCAGGCCCTGGGGATTTATCGGCCTTCAATCCCATCAATTTCCCCAAAACAATTTCCCGACTAATAAAGATTTCCCTCAGTTCCCCCTCCTTACTAGACCCTCTGACCCCTTTTATATCCGGAAGTCTTTGTATATACAAGGCTGAGAAACATAGGTTTTTGGAATCTAAGGGAATCAAGCGATATGGAGATTGGGCGGGAAAGTGGAGTTGAGTTCGATGATCAGCCATGGGCCCCAAAATTCACTGTTGCTGAAGGAACGGCTACTGAGGAGTTTGGGCGGTTGATCGAAAAAAATCGATGGGCCGCCGCGATCGGGTAGTTTCCCCTCCCCAGCACCGGGAGGATTTCAGCGGCATTCACATCCGCCGGAAACGGCGCAGTGAAGCCGCTGTAAAGGTAAGTTTCCAGCGGAAAGGGAAGCAGTGTGCGGGCCGCTGGAAAGGGACTACCACAGCGGCATTCACCGAGGGAAAGGTCGGACTTCTCCCAGCAGTTTAAATGCATGTCCCCATGTCCTCCCCAATCAGTCAAACTGGAATAATCTGTGAATAGACAGGAAATCAAGCCTTTTCATTATTTTATAGACTATCAGGTTGCCTCTAAGTCTACGCTGCTCTAGAGTAAGTAGAACCAGCTCTTTAAGTCATTGAATTGTAGTTTCTCTTTACAGCTGTAAACTCTGTGTATCCCCTATAGCAGCTTCAGAGCTGTGTAAAACTAAATATATATATATATATATATAAGAATCTCCAAGAAACTTCATAAATATTGCAGAAATCTGTATAAATACTTGTACTCGGGTGTGTTGTTTAAAAAGAATGTTGAAGTAATAATTATTTTTAAACTGGCAACATAATGAATTTATGAAGTGCCTTAGGACGTGTTATTATGTTAAAGGTGCTATATAAATACAAGTTGTTGTTAGGGTAGGGCGGGGAATCTAGATCACGGTACCAAATGGAATGGAGATACAGATCATCCACGATCTAACTGAATGGAGGAACAGGCCCGAGGGGCAGAATGACTTCGAGATACTTGTATTTTCTTCCCCTCCAATGAGTGAAGAAATGTTGGCGAGATTTTCGATGTGGTGCTCGAACGTGACACCACTGGGGTCCTTTGGTAGGTAAAAAGTTTTATACTTATTAGTGTTTTTATTTCATTTTCCAGCATGCATCCGCAGTATTTATCTTTTGCTATAGTTTTATTAATTATTTTGGCCCCATTAAACCGGCTGATTACTGCTCAGAGGTTTGCACATACCCCTGTACTTTTGTACAACTTTCAGGTTTGACCCTTTAGTGGAGGCCTGTGGGCTGCAGAGACCTGCTTGGCAGGGTTCACCCTGAGGATGGGAGGAGTGTTGGGAGGGTGACACCTGGTACACCTGGTCAGACACAGGACGGCACGCAGGAGAAGGCATCGCCGTCAGCACCGTGCAGACAGGCAGCAGGCAAGGGAGGCAGCAGCCATGATTCGTTCATTCTGTGCCAGACCAGTGTGCCTGCCACCTTCACCAGCCCGAATCAGGATTGCGATTGGCTGCTTGGTGTCATGTATGTACATGCTGTTTGTAGCCACCAGATGGTGTCATTGTTGGAGGTCACTGAGCAGCATGCACATGTATAAAAGCCATTTTGTGAGTCAGACACTTTGGGCCTAAATAAAGCAGAGCCAAGGTTGTACCTTGCTTAGTTAAACAGTACTCAGTTTGAACCTTTAGTGCATACATAACACTTGGGGACAAGGGATATCCCCTGTCCACTTGGCTGCTCACTCTTCTGGACAGTGCCAGAGCATGCCTACAATGACGCTCATTGTGTCACCAGGTGCATCATCGAGCAGTGCATAGGCATCCTTAAGCAGAGATTCCGGTGCCTGGTGGCATCTTGCAGTACTCTCAACGGGTCTCCATAATCGTCGTGGTCTGCTAAATGAGGGACAGCCGCTGGAGGTCGAGCCAGCAGTACCACTTGAGGAGGAAGAGGAGGAGGTGCAGGAGGAGGAGGATGAGGCGTCCCAGAGCTAGGAGGCGTTGACCCATCACCAACCTGGAAGGGCCAAGTGCAGTCCTGGGAGGGTGTCATAGTCATAGTCAACATCTTCAATGAGGCATACGAAAGCATGGGTCTTACACTAAACATCCATAAGACAAAGGTCCTCCACCAACCTGACCCCGCCACACAACACTGCTCCCCAGTCATCAAGATCCACGGCGCAGCCCTGAACAACGTGGACCACTTCCCATACCTCGGGAGTCTATTATCAACAAAGGCAGACATCGATGACGAGGTTCAACACAGCCTCCAATGCGCCAGCGCAGTCTTCGGCTGCCTGAGGAAGAGAGTGTTTGAAGACCAGGCCCTCAAATCTGGCACCAAGCTCATGGTCTACAGGGCTGTAGTAATACCCACCCTCCTGTATGGCTCAGAGACATGGACCATATACAGTAGACACCTCAAATCGCTGCAGAAATACCACCAACGATGTCTCCGCAAGATCCTGCAAATCCCCATGGAAGACAAATGCACCAATGTTGGCGTCCTCGATCAGGTCAACATCCCCAGCATCGAAGCACTGACCACACTCGACCAGCTCCGTTGGGCGGGCCACATTGTTCGCATGCCTGACATAAGACTCCCAAAGCAACCGCTCTACTCGGAACTCCTACACAGCAAGCGAGCCCAAGGTGGGCACAGGAAACATTTCAAGGACACCCTCAAAGCCTCCTTGATAAAATGCAACATCCCCACCAACACCTGGGAGACCCTGGCCAAAGACCGCCCTAAGTGGAGGAAAAACATCCGGGAGGGCTCTGAGCACCTTGAGTCTTGTCGCCGAGAGCATGCAGAAACCAAGCGCAGGCAGCGGAAGGAGCGTGCGGCAAACCAGTCCCACCCACCCCTTCCTTCAATCACTGTCTGTCCCACCTGTGACAGAGTCTGTAATTCCCGTATGGATTGTTCAGTCACCTGAGAACTCACTTTTAGAGTGGAAGCAAGTCTTCCTCAAGTTGGAGGGACTACCTATGATGATGATGATGATGGGAGGGTGTGTCCTCATATATATGGAGGTGCCTGACACCTCTCCTGCAATCTCCCTCCATTATGTACTGCCTGTCTGCCAGATCTCCCCACGTCAGGAAACAGTATTCTCCTGTCCTCCACACAGTGACCCTGTTGGCTCTCCTTGCATCTCTTACACCAGCCTTCCAACCTCCTTCCCCCGCTCAGGGCCTTGTTACAAACCCGGGCCTTTTGCAGCTGGCTCATTAGAAACCCTTACCTGCATGCTGAATTGCTCCGTGGTGATAACGCTCAAACTAAGACAGCCACACCGCTGAAAAATCCACTTTGGAAGGGTTCATTAGCGCTGGAACCCATTTGTTCACTTTTGGAGCCTAGCCATGAAAAAATGTTGGCACTATTTGCCACAAAAAGGTAGGGGGAGCACCAGCTTTCCAATGGGACGGAATTTCGAGCCCAGGATCTTATTGAATGGCGGAGCAGGTCAGAGGGGCCATGTGGCGGAGCAGGTCAGAGGGGCCATGTGGTGGAACAGGCTCGAGGGGCCATGTGGCGGAGCAGGCTCGAGGGGCCATGTGGCGGAGCAGGTCCGTGGGGCCATGTGGTGGAGCAGGCCAGAGGGGCCATGTGGTGGAGCAGGCCAGAGGGGCCATGTGGTGGAACAGGCTCGAGGGGCCATGTGGCGGAGCAGGTCCGTGGGGCAATGTGGCGGAGCAGGCTCGAGGGACCATGTGGTGGAGCAGGCTCGAGGGGCCATGTGGCGGAGCAGGCTCGAGGGGCCATGTGGCAGAGCAGGTCCATGGAGCCATGTGGCGGAGCAGGTCCGTGGGGCCATGTGGCAGAGCAGGCCAAAGGGGTCATGTAGCGGAGCAGGCCCGTGGGGCCATGTGGTGGAGCAGGCCTGAGGGGCCATGTGCCAGAGCAGGCTCGTGGGGCCATGTGGCGGGGCAGGCCAGAGGAGCCATGTGGCAGAGCAGACTCGTGGGGACATGTGGCAGAGCAGGCCAGAGGGGCCATGTGGTGGAGCAGGCCCGTGGGGCCATGTGGCGGAGCAGGCTCATGGGGCCATGTGGCAGAGCAGGTCAGAGGGGCCATGTGGTGGAGTAGGCTTGAGGGGCATGTGGCTGAGCAGGCTCAAGGGGCCATGTGGCTGACTTCTGCTCCTATTTCTTATGTTCTGACATATTTATATAGTGCCTTTAATATAGAAAAATTTCGCAAGGCGCTTCACAAGGGCGTAATCAGTGAAAAATTGACGCTGAGTCATATTAGGAGATGTTAGGGCAAATGACCAAAAGCTTGGTCAACAAGGCAGGTTTTAAGGAGCATCTTAAAGGAGGAAAGAGAGGTAGAGAGACGGAGAGGTTTAGGGAGGGAGTTCCACAACCTCGGCAGCTGATGGGGTGAAAGAATTCAGGGATGCTCAAGAGGCCAGAAGTGGAGGAGTGCAGATATCTCGGGGGTTAGAAACATAGAAACATAGAAAATAGATGCAGGAGTAGGCCATTCGGCCCTTCGAGCCTGCACCGCCATTCGATAAGATCATGGCTGATCATTCCCTCAGTAATCCTTTTCTGCTTTCTCTCCATACCCCTTGATCCCCTTAGCCGTAAGGGCCATATCTAACTCCCTCTTGAATATATCCAATGAACTGGCATCAACAACTCTCTGCGGCAGGGAATTCCACAGGTTAACAACTCTGAGTGAAGAAGTTTCTCCTCATCTCAGTCCTAAATGGCCTACCCCTTATCCTAAGATTGTGGCCTGGTTCCCCAATATCGGGAACAATCTACTTGCATCTAACCTGTCCCGTCGCGTCAGAATCTTGTATGTTTCTATGAGATCCCCTCTCATCCTTCTAAACTCCATTGAATAAAAGCCCAATTGATCCAGTCTCTCCTTATATGTCAGTCCAGCCATCCCTGGAATCAGTCTGGTGAACCTTCGCTGCACTCCCTCAATAGCAAGAACGTCCTTCCTTAGATTAGGAGACCAAAACTGAACACAATATTCCAGGTGAGGCCTCACCAAGGCTCTGTACAGCTGCAGTAAGACCTCCCTGCTCCTATACTCAAATCCCCTAGATATGAAGGCCAACATACTATTTGCCTTCTTTACCGCCTGCTGTACCTGTTGCCAACTTTCAATGACCGATGGACCATGACACCCAGGTCTCGTTGCACCTCCCTTTTCCTAATATGCCACCATTCAGATATTATTCTGTCTTCGTGTTTTTGCCCCCAAAGTGGATAACCTCACATTTATCCACATTATACTGTATCTGCCATGCATTTGCCCACTCACCTAACCTGTCCAAGTCACCCTGCAGCCTCTTAGCACCCCCCTCACAGCTCACACCGCCACTCAGTTTAGTGTCATCTGGAAACTTGGAGATATTACACTCAATTCCTTCATCGTATATTGTAAAGAGCTGGGGTCCCAGCACTGAGCCCTGTGGCACCCCATTAGTTACTGCCTGCCATTCTGAAAAGGATCCGTTTATCCTGACTCTCTGCTTCCTGTCTCTATCCGCGTCAGTATATTACCCCCAATACCATGTGGGGCTGGGGGAGATTACAGAGCTAGGGTGGGTCTAGGCTATGGAGGGATTTGAAAAGAAGGATGACAATTTTAAAATCAAGGTGTTGCCGGACCGGGAGTTCAGGGGTGATGGGTAAATGGGACGACGAGTTGGGCAGCAGAGTTTTGGATGAGCTGCAGTTTATGGAGAGTGAAAGATGGCAGGCTGGGTGGGAGAGCGCTGGGATAGTCGAGTCAGGATTAATAATTAATGCTGTCTTCATTGCTTTAGCTCAATCTGTTTGACCAAATCAGTGCTTTGTTTGTTTTCAACTAAAATCTCATCTTTGAATTAATTTGGGGAGTGTTGATTTAGAACGTCCTGTTCTTGTTAGGGAGTTGTGCACTCATGCAGGGAGAGCAGTACTGTTGCCAGGATTTATTAAAGAGGCCATGTATTTAATGGTATTCACTGTGGAATTTTTATGGATATGTTTATGAGGTTTTGTTTAAAAAAAATTCTGTAATTTTTGATCGAAAATGAAAATAAAATCAGGTGAAGAAGATGAATTGAACATGGCTGGGTGAAATTGCCGATTGTTGCGGTGCTCTGCTATCTGGCCCTGTGCTTCTATCCTGCCCCGCATCAAGTCCCACTTGCCAATCACTCCTGTCCTACCTCCATTGGTCCTCCAATGCCTCAACTCAAAAAGGTTTCAGCCCCAAAGTCTGCCTTGTACGTCTCAAGCCTTGCTTTCTGAGCAGGTGGGGGGCGACAGGGAGAGCGGAGACTGTGGAGGGAAACCCAGTTGTGCCAATATTCCGTTCTATGGAGAGGATATCCCTGTGGAAAATCTACCACCGGGCGGCCTTCATCAAAATGGTTAGGCATCCCGGGACTTTCCGCTGGGCCCGAAGGAACCTATATCTGCTGAGAGCAGGTATCGTTTCTGTTACCAGTCTTCGAAGGGCCCCAGAATATCAGAGGGAGTATGTGATTGATCCTGGAGGAGATTGATTACCCTGAAGGGATAGCCTGATAGCTCCGTTGAGAGTTGCAGAGTTCAGGGTACTCTGGTTCTGGTAGGCCCTTTTTGGGCCAGATCTAATCCGACATTTCGAGGTTTCAGTTGGGGCAGACACTGCTGATGCAGCTTACAGCTGTGATGGGTCCACTCTAACCTTGCTAATCATCCCGTCCCCACAATTTGGGAGAGAATTGGGGGCCTTCATTTTGAGAGACTGTGGATTCTGCTCCGCTGCACTTGTGTCGGTAGAGTAGACCCATCAGTTTCAGCCCCCTTATCTTTCAGACTTGCCCCCTCCCATCTATAGACCAGTTAGCCTAACACCTGTGGTTGGGAAAATGCTGGAGTCCATTATTAAAGAAGTAATAGCAGGACATTTGGAAAAGCAAAATTCAGTCAGGCAGAGTCAGCATGGATTTATGAAGGGGAAGTCATGTTTGACAAATTTGCTGGAATTCGTTGAGGATGTAATGAGCAGGGTGGATAAAGGGGAACCAGTGGATGTGGTGCATTTGGACTTCCAGAAGGCATTTGACAAGGTACGACGTAAAAGGTTACTGCACAAGATAAAAGTTCACGGGGTTGGGGGTAATATATTAGCATGGATAGATGATTGGCTAACTAACAGAAAACAGAGAGTCGGGATAAATGGTTCATTCTCGGGTTGGCAATCAGTAACTAGAGACCCCAACTATTTACAATCTATATTAACAACTTGGAACAAGGGACTGAGTGTAACGTAGCCAAGTTTGCTGACGATATAAAGATGGGAGGAAAAGCAATGTGTGAGGAGAACACAAAAAATCTGCAAAAGGACATAAACAGGCTAAGTGAATGGGCAACAAATTAGCAGATAGAGTATAATGTTGGAAAGTGTGAGGTTGTGCACTTTGGCAGAATAAAATCAAGAGCAAGTTATTATTTAAATGGAGAAAGATTGCAAAGTGCTGCATTACAACGGGACCTGGGGGTACTTGTGCATGAAACACAAAAGGAGAGTATGCAGTTACAGCAAGTGATCAGGAAGGCCAATGGAATCTTGGCCTTTATTGCAAAGGGGATGGAGTATAAAAGCAGGGAAGTCTTGCTACAGTTATACAGGGTATTGGTGAGGCCACACCTGGAATACTGCGTGCAGTTTTGGTTTCCATATTTACGAAAGGATATACTTGCTTTGGAGGCTGTTCAGAGAAGGTTCACTCGGTCGATTCCGGGGATGAGGGGGTTAACTTCTGAGGAAAGGTTGAGTAGGTTGGGCCTCTACTCATTGGAATTCAGAAGAATGAGAGGTGATCTTATCGAAACGTATAAGACTATGAGGGGTCTTGACAAGGTGGATGTAGAGAGGATGTTTCCACTGATAGGGGAGACTAGAACTAGGGGGCATGATCTTAGAATAAGGGGCCACTCATTTAAAGCTGAGATGAGGAGAAATTTCTTCTCTCAGAGGGTTGTAAATCTGTGGAATTCGCTGCCTCAGAGAGCTGTGGAAGCTGGGACATTGAATAAATTTAAGGCAGAGATAGACAGTTTCTTAACCGATCAGGGGATAAGGGGTTATGGGGAGTAGGCGGGGAAGTGGAGCTGAGTCCATGAACGGATCAGCCATGATTGTATTAAATGGCGGAGCAGGCTCGAGGGGCCGCATTGCCTACTCTTGCTTCTATTTCTTATGTTCTTATTGTCATGTATTCAACTCTCAGTGTAACCCATGTATAAGCTGACCTAAGTTGTACACCTTGAGAACATTGACCACAAGGGGGTGAACTTGTGGGAGACACTCCTAACCTGGACTTTCAGGTATAAAAGGGGAAGCTCCACCCACCTTCATCACTTGAGGTCTTGGTAATAAAGGCAACTGGTCACAGAGTGATCTTCTCTCAAGTATGGGCCTCATGTGCATTTATTACTGTATAGTAAGGACATATTATTGGCGACGAGAAACTGGGATTTAAACCACGTGAGCATGGCCACTAGCAGCACAGAAGAGAGGTACTGTGTTGGTGATGATTGGGCCGACTTTATTGAGAGACTACAGCAAAGTTTTGTCACTAAGAAATGGTTGGGACAGGATTTGGCCGACAAACGCAGGGCTCATCTCCTGACGGTTTGTGGATCCAGAACGTACTCCCTGATGAAGGACCTTCTAGCGCCAGAGAAGCCGGCGGACAAGACGTTCGAAGAGCTCAGTAAGTTGATCGGGGAACACCTTAAATCGGCGAGCAGCATGCACATGGCGAGACATCGGTTTTACACGCACCGGCGGCGAGAAGGGCAAAGCGTTCCAGACTTCGTGGCAGATCTCCAGCGACTGGCGAGCCTATGTAAGTTCACAGGTGCATGCAGAGCGGAGATGCTGCGAGACTTTTTTGTTGAGGGCATCGGGCACGCTGGGGTTTTCAGGAAACTGATTGAAACCAAAGACTTGACCTTGTAAGCGGTGGCTCTGATAGCCCAGACATTTATCTCAGGGGAGGAAGAGACCAGAATGATGTATGACAAAAATCTTGGCTCAAATGCGGCAAACGAGCAGGGAGTCAACCTTGTTAACACGGCAGACAGTTCTCTAGGCAGACAAGGGCAATCGGACATGCCCCAGCATGTAGTCGAACCCAAAGGGGGAATTGAACAGAGACAATGGCTAGTTGAACGGCGATTCATGCCATTGCAATGGACAATACGGCCAGTAGTGGGGCCATCAACACCTGTTAATGGTGTGCTTAAGGACAGTTACAGAGACAGTCAGGGACGATCGACTGGTAATGGACCTTTTGTTTCCAACAATGGGGCCTCCAGCTCATGCTGGAGGTGTGGAGGCAAACACCCGGCCAGAGCTTGCAGGTATCAGCAATATACCTGCAGAAACTGCAAGGTCAGCGGTCACTTGGCGCGTATGTGCAGGAAGCCTGCAGCCAGGTTGATGAATGAGGAGGACGGGCCCGATGTAAGTCCAATGAGGCCAAATGAATACTGGGGGAAATCGCTGGAAGCTGAAGTTCAGCGAGTTCATGTAGAGCACATATACAGTTCATATACCAGGACGCCACCAATAATGATGAAAGTGCTCCTCAATGGCAGCCCAGTATTAATGGAGCTAGACACGGGGGCCAGCTAGTCCCTGATGAGTGTCAAACAGTTCGAAAGGTTGTGGTTGTCCAAGGCCAGGAGGCTAAAATTATTGCCGATTGACGCACAGCTACGGACATATACAAAGGAGCGCCACGATAGTCGTGACCCACAAAGATTCAGAGAACTGGTTGCCACTCTGGATCATCCCAGGTGACTGTCCCGCACTACTGGGGAGGAGTTGGTTGCTGTCATGAACTGGAAATGGGGCAATGTCAATGCAATTCCTTCTGAGGAGCGAATATCATGCTTACAGGTCCTGGACAAATTTGACTCATTATTTCAACCCGGCATCGGCACTTTCATGGGGGCCAAGGTAGTGATTCACATAAACCCAGATGCCAGGCCAGTACACCACAAGGCCAGAGCGGTGCCGTACGTGATGTGGGAAAAGATAGAATGCGAATTGGACTGCCTGCTGAGGGAAGGCATCATCTCGCCAGTCGAATTCAGTGACTGGGCAAGCCCGATTGTGCCGGTGCTCAAGGCGGATGGGTCGGTCAGGATATGTGGCGATTACAAGGCCACCATCAATCGGGTGTCACTCCAAGACCAGTACCCGCTACCGAGAGCAGACGCTATCCGGTGGCAAACTTTTTGTCAAAATTGGACCTGACCTCAGCTTACATGACCCAGGAGCTGGCAAGTGAGTCGAAGAAGCTGACCACCATCATGACACACAAGGGATTGTTTGAGTATAACAGATGTCCATTCGGGATTCGTTTGGCCGCCGCGATCTTTCAGCGAAATATGGAAAGCCTCCTCAAGTCGATTCCAAGGACAGTGGTTTTTCAAGACGACATCCTCATCACGTGTCGCGATACTGAAGAACACCTCCACAACCTGGAGGAGATGCTACGCAGGCTGAACCGTGTAGGTCTGCGACTGAAAAAGGTGAAGTGCATCTTCTTAGCTCCAGAGGTAGAATTCCTGGGGATGAGGGGAGCAGCAGACGGGATCAGACCTACTGCGTCCAAAACGGAAGCGATCCAGAGAGCACCCAGACCCCGTAACACGACGGAGCTGCGTTCGTTCCTGGGGCTCCTGAACTATTTTGGTAACTTTCTTCCCAAATTGAGCATGCTGTTAGAGCTGCTACACGTGCTCCTACGCAAAGGTCGCGATTGGGTCTGGGGGGACAGCCAGGAAAAGGCTTTTGATAGAGCACGCAATTTGTTATGTTCCAACAAAGTGCTAACATTATATGACCCGTGTAAGAAACTTGTTTTAACATGCAATGCGTCATCCTATGGGGTCGGGTGTGTGTTGCAGCATGTGAATGCCAATGGTCAGTTACAGCCGGTAGCTTATGCCTCCAGAAGTCTGTCCCAGGCAGAAAGGGGCTACAGGATGGTAGAAAAGGAAGTGCTAGCATGTGTATATGCAGTTAAAAAAAATGCACCAATACCTGTTTGGCAGGAAATTTGAGCTGGAGACAGATCACAAATCCCTAACACCCCTTTTGGCCGACAACAAGGCCATAAATGCGAATGCATCGGCGCACATACAGAGGTGGGCACTCACGTTAGCCGCCTATGACTACACAATTCGGGCACTGAAAACTGTGCGATGCACTCAGCAGGCTCCCACTAGCCACCACTGAGGGGACAACTGAGCATGATGCTGAGATGGTCATGGCTGTTAAAGCTTTTGAAAGCAAAGGCTCACCCGTGACAGCCTGTCAAATTAAAGTCTGGACAAATAAGGACCTGCTACTATCTTTAGTTAAGAAATGTGTCCTGAATGGGGACTGGGCAGCCACGTATGGGGCATGCCGTGAGGAATTTAAACCGTTTCATAAGCACAAGGATGAACTCTCGACTCAGGCCGATTGCCTATTGTGGGGAAACCGAGTAGTCATGTCCCAGGTGGGCAGAGCGGTGTTTATCAGAGAACTTCACAATGAGCACCCGGGCATTGTCATGATGAAGGCAATTGACAGGTCACACGTTTGGTGACCAGGGATAGATGCAGACCTGGAACTTTGTGTTCGCAGGTGCAACACGTGTGCTCAGCTGGGCAATGCACCCAGGGAAGCCCCCCTTAGTCCCTGGTTCTGGCCCGCCAAACCATGGTCACGCATCCATGTGGACTACGCAGGTCCTTTCATGGGAAAAATATTTTTGGTTGTATTAGACGCCGACTCCAAGTGGATTGAGTGTGCCATTTTAAGTTCAAGCACATCCTCTGCCACGGTAGAAAGGCTACGGGCAATGTTCACTACCCATGGTCTACCGAATGGCCCGTGCTTCACAAGCACTGAATTCCAGGACTTCATGGCAGGCAATGGAATCAACCATGTCAGCACAGCACCGTTCAAGCCGGCCTCAAACAGGGGATGCTCAGAATCCAAGGGGGTTCCCTACAAAGCGGCTTATCACGCTTCCTGTTGGCCAATAGATCCCGACCACACTCGCTCACAGGAGTTCCACCCGCAGAGCTGCTAATGAAAAGGACGCTCAAAACCAGGTTATCCCTTATACACCCTACTATGAAAGAAATTGTTGAGAGCAGGCATCAGTCACAATGTGACTACCATGACAGGAATGCGAGGGCGCGATGTATTGATGTCATTGACCCTGTTTTTGTCCTTAATTACCCTGCAGGGCCCAAATGGCTTGCAGGCACTGTGAGTGCCAAAGAGGGGAATAGGGTTTTGGTAGTTAAACTTACTAATGGACAAATCTGCCGCAAACACGTGGATCAAACTCAAAGGAGGTTCAGCAACCCCATAGAAGCAGAGGAAGAACACGATGTAGAGTTTACTCCACCACAGGTGACCAATCATCGGAACCAAAGGGAGGAGAGCCCAGTCACTGTGGGCAGTCCGGACAGGCCTGAGGCACCGCAAACAGCAGACACTCAGGCCAGCGCCCAACAACCGGAGCCCCAACTCAGGCGCTCTACAAGGGAGCGTAAACCACCAGAGAGACTTAACCTGTGATCTCAATAAGACTTTGTGGGGGAGGTGATGTCATGTATTCAACTCTCAGTGTAACCCATGGAAAGCTGACCTAAGTTGTACACCGTGAGAACATTGACCACAAGGGGGTGAACTTGTGGGAGACACTTTCAGGTATAAAAGGGGAAGCTCCACCCACCGTCATCACTTGAGGCCTTGGTAATAAAGGTGACTGGTCACAGAGTGACCTTCTCTCAAGTATGGGCCTCGTGTGCATTTATACTGTATAGTAAGGACATATGACTTATGTTCTTATATGTACGTGACTCAACACTGAACTCTCCTCTATGCTGATTCTGGCCTCCTGTACATTCCATCTCCCTTTGCCCCACCATTGGTGGCTGTGCCTTCAGTGACTGGGCCCAGATCCCTGCACCTCTTTGACCAAGCTTGCAGTCATCCCTCCTAATGTGTCCTTCCTAGGCTCTTCCTCCTCAGGCCTCGGTGAGGCAGCTTTGGGCACGTTGCTATGTTAAAGATGCTATCAATGCCAGTTATTGAAATAAAGGGGAGAATTGATTTCTCTTTTATTCATTCTTTGGATATGGGGGTTTCTGGCAGGGCCGGCATTTATTGCCCCGCTAGTTGCCCTGAGAATGTGGCAGTGGGCCACATCCTTCAACCGTTCGATACACTGACTCATCGCTCAGCCACGTCGCAGGGCAGTGCTTGTGGCACTGGGGTCACGTACAGGCCAGACCGGGTAAGGGCAGCAGGTTTCCTTCCCTAAAGGACAGCAAATTATGATAAAATCTTCAGATACACATTTACAGAGTGTTTTCTCTAAATTCCTTTTGATTCCAGATAAGTGGAACCATAAGTAGTAACACAATACTATACTGAGATATTTATAATGGCCAATGGCACCCCGCAGAGCTTTAAGGATCCTTTGCCAAGATACAACCGCGCAGGATATTAATGTAACGAGATTACATTAATACCTCCCTCCTGATTCAATAGAGGGTTAAATCCTCCAATAAAATATGAATTGCATCAGGTATTTATAGACTAATATTGAGCACAGGCATTTCCTGTCCCTAGTTTTGGGTTTTATTTTTCAATACATCCTGACATCGCTGGGGTGACACTGGGGCACCTTCTGTGGGGGGCGGGGGGGTGGATATTGAGGCACTTCCGGTGGGGGGGGATCATGGGGCACTTCCTGTGGGGTGGGGTACTGATTCACTTCCCGTGGGGGGGTACTGGGGCACTTCCTGTGGGGGGGGGATACTGGAGCACTTCCTGTGGGGGCGGATACTGGGACACTTCCTGTGGGGGGGCACTGGGGCACTTCCTGTGTGGGAGGGGATACTGGGGCACTTCCTGTGGGGGGGGGATACTGGGACACTTCCTGTGGGGGGGCACTGGGGCACTTCCTGTGGGGGGGGAATACCTGGACACTTCCTGTGGGGGGAGGGACACTGGGGCACTTCCTGTGGGGGGGCACTGGGGCACTTCCTGTGGGGGGGATACTGGGGCACTTCCTGTGGGGGGGGATACTGGGACACTTCCTGTGGGAGGGGGGATACTGGGATACTTCCTCTGTGAGGGGGGATACTGGGGCACTTCCTGTGGGGTAACCACATCTTTGGAAAACAAACCAAACATTTTTACTAACATGAGCTCCAACAGTCAGCTGCGGCAGTGACCAGCGGCTTGAAATGTTGCTGCATCCAGCTCCACAGCCCGGTAATTATTCCCCACGGCTTCCTTGCTCTATCATCATGGAGGGCAGTGAGTGGGAGAAGGTGTATGGCTATCAACCCCAGAAGGATCAATTGCCGTTTCTCAGATGCTTCATTGCCTCCTATTGAGGCTTTGACATTTCCTGGTGTACTGTCTGCAGCCCAGTGCCCTCTCAGCGGGTAAGGAGTTGCCCAAGGTAGCTGCTGCCTCTGTAAGGTGGGGGCTTCTGCTATGTTTTGACAGACACAGGCTATCTGCCCTGAATATTATCTTTAGGCCAGTTGTTGACCAACTCGGCAGAAAGTGGTGTTGCTCCCTGTAAATGCAAGTCGATGTAGAGTGTAGGTCCACCTTTAATGGCCATTCTGTTTCCCCCTTGTGTTTCTGTGTCCAGTTGGATCCCAAGATTATTCTGTGCTCCTCCTCCTCATCCTTGTTGCTTCAAAACCCCAGTCAAGATCTGGTGTCATTTATCAGGAGTAGTTGCTCAGGAGTTGCAGGATGTGGACAGGCAGTGACCAAGGGTCTCCCCCATCTCTCCATCTTCACACCCAAGGTTGTTCCTCAGCTTTCACTTGGTCATATTATCGCCACTCATTGGCTCTCCACGATCTGATTTTCTCATTTATCTCACTCAATTTAGGGTCCACCAGTGTTTCCATTTGCGGTCCCTGCCTGGCGGGAGTTGTTCTGAAACAACCAACCACTCCAAGATCGTTAGCATTTCCCACCATTTTGTTTCTTGTCCCCTTCCACAGCGGTATTTTGGAGTAAGTGATTTTCAGAGGCTCATAAAGAACATAAGAACATAAGAATTAGAAACAGGAGTAGGCCATCTAGCCCCTCGAGCCTGCTCCGCCATTCAACAAGATCATGGCTGACCTGGCCATGGACTCAGCTCCACTTACCCGCCTGCTCCCCATAACCCTTAATTTCCTTATTGGTTAAAAATCTATCTATCTGTGACTTGAATACATTCAATGAGCTAGCCTCAACTGCTTCCTTGGGCAGAGAATTCCACAGATTCACAACCCTCTGGGAGAAGAAATTCCTTCTCAACTCGGTTTTAAATTGGCTCCCCCGTATTTTGAGGCTGTGCCCCCTGGAGTTCATCCTCTTGGTTTATGGATTTTATCCATGGAGTGGGTATCGAGGGTCATACTCTCATCTCGGAGTCAGAAGGTTGTGGGTTCGAGTCTCACTCTAGGATTTGAATACAAAATCTGCGATGAGACATTAAACTGGTCCCGGTCTGCCCTCTCAGGTGGATGTAAAAGATCCCATGGCACTATTTCGAAGACGAGCAGGGAGGTTCTCCCCAGTCTCCTGGCCAATATTAATCCCTCAACCAACATTACTTAAAAAACAGATTATGTGATCATTATTTCATTGCTTTTTTAGGACCTTGCTGTGCATAATTAACTGCTTGAATTCCTATCTTCTAACAGTGATTCCATTTCAAGAAAAAGTATTTCATTGGCTGTGAAGTGCTTTGGGATATCCTGAGGTAGTGAAAGCTGCTATATAAATGCAAGTTCTTTGTTGCTATGAAACCTCCCAGCTGTCTGAGATGGTGCAATGCCCACCAGCCAGTATAGCGACAGTGTGGGAGTTGCTTTCAAAGTTGCCATGCTGATCTTACAGGAGTGATTGAGCTCAGTATTGATTGTGTGTGTGCGTGGCTGGACTGTGGCCACATTGGGGTCACTTCAATAACACAGATTTTGGGGTCCATGTCCGTTTCAGGAGCATACTTTCTTTTGTAACTTCTCGATGTTCCTGTTGACTATTCGATGCCGAGGAGCACTGAGCTTTGATGTTCTGTTACCCAGCCACTCCAAGCTGTCAGGCTGAATCTGGAACAGGCTTCGCAGAAGCAGCAGGGCACAGACAAGTGCAGTGAACACTGGATGCCTTAAAATATCCCTGTTGCTGAAGCGAGCTGCAGCTGCCTAATGCTGAAAGTGGATGTGACCGAAAATATGGACAAGAACTCAGAAAAAACAAACATGAAGCTGTGGAGAGAGAATTCAGACTGTAATCACTAGAACTGGCCTTTCAAACTTCTCCAATATTAATCAGCAAGGAAGCCTGCCCAGAGGGTGAAAGGTTTAGAAAAAAATGGATGCTATTCAAAAGCAAGTTACTGGTAAAATACACCTTTAAAGACAGAAGGGAACTGATGTCAAACACTGAAACTGGTGCTCTAGGCTGTGGGTGGGAGGGAGTTACACGCAGTGTCACGGCACAGGCAACTGTTCAGCGATGGCGGGAATGACAAGTGCCAGCTGGTTGCAAATAGAATATGATATTTTCAGGGCAACTTCCCATGACAAATCTGCACACGAAAACATATCTTTTGCACCTGCACGCTCCCTCCAGATTTCTGAAATACAAACAAGCACGTAGTTAGGGTCTGGTTTTCAGCCTCAGTAAATGTAGTTCCACCAGTTCACATGTTGGTCACTAAAACTGCAGCATTTTTGCAACCACAGAGTGGGTTTATATGGGGGTCTGTAAGTAAAACTCGCACGGGATTTATCTCACCCCATGAAAGTGCTGCCTCCTGCTAACGACCAATTAAAGAGGAGCATTACCAGCAGGAAGTATTCTCCAGCCCAACCGTTCCCTCCCTCATGCCTTTGTTACTTCTAGATTTGACTACTCCAACAGAATCCTGGCTGGCCTCCCACATTCTACCCGACGTAAACGGGAGGTGATCCAAAACTCGGCTGCCCATGTCCTAACTCGCACCGAGTCCCACTCACCTATCACCACCTGTGCTCACTGCCCCGTGTCCTAACTCGCACCAAGTCCTGCTCACCCATCACCCCCTGTGCTTGCTGCCCCGTGTCCTAACTCGCACCGAGTCCCGCTCACCCATTTCGCTGCTCAATGTGGACTACAAGATCCTGTCAAAGGTCATCGCCAACAGGGTCAAGTCTGCCCTTGAGCTGGTGATTCACCCGGACCAGACCTGCACTGTCCCAGGCAGGAAGATCTCTGATAGCCTCGCGCTACTCAGGGATACGATCGCCTACATAAACACCTGCTTAATCAGCTTAGACCAGGAGAAAGCCTTTGACAGGATATCGCACACGTACCTGATGGACGTGCTCTCCAAAATGGGGTTTGGGGAGGGTATCCACAATTGGGTCAAACTGCTCTACACAGACATCAGTAGTGCAGTTCTAATCAACGGGTGGGAAACTCAAAGCTTTCCAATCAGATCTGGAGTCAGGCAAGGCTGTCCTCTCTCGTCTGTCTTGTTTGTGTGTTGTATCGAGCCCTTTGCCGGGTCCATCAGGAAGGATGCGGGCATTAGAGGGGTGACGATCCCAGGCAGCGGAGGCGCTCAGGTCAAAACCTCCCTGTACATGGACGACGTCGCTGTCTTTTGCTCGGATCCGCAGTCGGTCCGCAGATTGCTCGCAATCTGCGACCAGTTTGAACTGGCCTCGGGAGCAAAGGTCAATCGCACCAAGAGCGAGGCCATGTTCTTTGCTCACTGGACCGACCGAGCCTCCATTCCCTTCACCGTCAAGCCAGATTTCCTGAAGGTGCTGGGAATATGGTTCGGAGCGGACGGGGCGTGCGCTAAAAACTGGGACGAGCGTATTGCCAAGGTCAAACAGAAACTGGCATTTTGGGAGCAGCGCTCCCTTTCCATCACAGGCAAGAACCTGGTCATCAGGAGTGAGGTGCTCTCGGTGTTGTTGTACGTGGCGCAGGTCTGGCCTATCTCTCGCTCCTGTGCCGCGGCAGTTACCCGAACCGCCTTCCACTTTGTCTGGAGGTCCAAAATGGACCGTGTCCGCAGAGACACGATGTACAAATCTCTGGATAGTGGAGGAAAGGACGTTCCGAATGTGGCCCTCATCCTGATGGCCACCTTTGTGTGCGGCTGCATCAAGCTATGCACAGCCCCCCAGTACACAAACACCAAGTGTCACTACGTGCTGAGGTTCTACCTGTCCCCATTGTTGAGAAGGATGGATCTGGCCATGCTGCCGCGAAATGCCCCCACCAGTTGGACCATGCCTGTCCACCTGTCCTTCGTGGAAAAGTTTTTCAAAAGAAACCCCTTTGACCACAAGGCCATAAAACAGTGGTCCTGGACGCCCTCCGAAAGAAGGAGAGGGTGGACCCTGTCGGGTGGTTCCCTGAGCGGACTGTCGAACTTGTTTGGCAGAACGTCTCATCGCCAAAGCTTTCACACAAGCGCCAAGATGTAGCTTGGTTGGCGGTGAGGGGGGCCCTACCCGTCAGAGTGTTCATGCACAGCCGACGCCTCAGCAGCACGGCACGGTGCCCCCGGGCCGGCTGTGGGGCGGACGAGACTGTCACCCATCTCCTTCAGGATTGCGCCTTTGCAACGCAGGTCTGGAAAGAGATGCAGTGGTTGCTGTCGAGGTTCATCCCAAGCAGCTCCGTAACACAGGACTCTGTGCTTGCTGCCCCGTGTCCTAACTCGCACCGAGTCCCGCTCACCCATCACCCTCTGTGCTCGCTGCCCCATGTCCTAACTTGCACCAAGTCCCGCTCACCCATCACCCCCTGTGCTCACTGCCCCATGTCCTAACTTGCACCAAGTCCCGCTCACCCATCACCGCCTGTGCTCACTGCCCCGTGTCCTAACTCGCACCAAGTCCTGCTCACCCATCACCCCTGTGCTCACTGCCCCGTGTCCTAACTCGCACCAAGTCCCGCTCACCCATCACCCCTGTGCTCGCTGACCTACATTGGCTGCTGGTTAAGCAACGCCTCAATTTTAAAATTCCCATCCTTATTTTCAAATCCCTTCATGGCCTCGCCCCTCCCTATCTCTAATCTCCTTCAGCCCCACAAACCCCCCCCTCCCCCACGAGATGTCTGCGCTCCTCTAATTCTGCCCTCCTGACCATCCCTGATTATAATCGCTGCACCATTGGTGGCCATGCCTTCTGTTGCCTGGACCCCAAGCTCTGGAACTCCCTCCCTAAACCTCTCCGCCTCGCTCTCCTCCTTCAAGACCCTCCTTAAAACCGACCTCTTTGCTTGCACTAATTTCGACTTATGTGGCTCGGTGTCAAATGTTTATCTCATAATACTCCTGTGAAGCGCCTTGGGACGTTCCACTAGGTTAAAGGCGCTATATAAAAATAAGTTGTTGTTGTTAGCGGGGTGAGTGTAAAGTATGGGATACGCGGATCTTTTGAAGCACGTTAATGAAATGCAATCTACATTGTGTTACACTTTGTGAAAGTAGCAAAAGAAAATGAATTGTTCAGATCTCCGATCGTGACAGGATCCCAAACATAACCAAACTCCAAAGTGTTTAATCCCGCCCCTGTCTGTTACTGAGGCAACACTGATAATTACCATTACGTTCAATATTTCTGGATAGAAGGGGACTCGTTGATCCCTTTGTTACCTGACATACCTGGGACTATTTGTCCCGTATCCATGTGTCAGCAGGCAGTTGTACAGCGCTTCCCACTCAAGTATTTTGATGAGCAGTTCTCTTGGCTTCACATTGACCATGTGGAAAGGATATGTTTTGCAGGTTGGATGCAGTGGCAGCATTGGGCCAGTGTAGTGGCTTGTGGCTGTGGTGCAATACTAGCGACACAGAGACCTTACATTCAACTCCTGCCTCATTGTGAAAAAGCAATGACCATGGAAGCTGCTGGATTATTGCTGAATAAAACCCAACTAGGTCACTAATGTCCTTCAGGGAAAGGAACCTGCCCCCTTACTCAGTCTACACGTGACTCCAGTCCCACACCACCTGGTCACTGCGCTAGTGGTGCCCACATCCTAAGAACAAGCTTCAAAGCAAGTCCTAAAGATGGAAATCTGGTGCTGCCGAGTCTGAGGCGGTGACACCGGCCGAGTGCTGATTTTAACAGCAGGCGGTAGGTGCTGCCTCAAACTGTAATATTCAGTTCTGTCACCCAAAGGTGAGAGAACAGCACTAAAGGTTACATTACACACTCACCCTCGGACACCCACGGGGCGGCAGGTAAGGAGGCCGGCCGAATTTTCCCACGGGAGACTGCCGGCATATGAAAAAATGAAAATAAACATTTCTGGCACTTCTCTCCCCAACACCTACACTTCCCCACTGGTCCCATTAGCAGATAAATGCTAAAATAAATAAACATAAGACTGACCTTGCTCGCTGGACGCTCCCGCCCCGGGATCCCCAATGTTCCGCCACCTTACCCCAGCTGTTCGGACGCCGGGTGGCAAGGCCGCCGTAAGCCCCAAATATCCACAAGGGGGGGAGGGGGCGTCACACGCTCAATGATGTCACCACATCCGAGCGCGCAGCGGTACGTCTTGCTGCTGGCCCCACTGCCTGACTACATTTCCCGACAGCCCAGGAACCTGGTTGCCACCGACCGTAAAGGACTTAGCCACCCGTTAGCCGGCAACAGGTGGCGTTAGAAACCAAATTTCGACCCCTAAGTTTATCATAATCTGCTTCTGGCGCTAGAGCCTGACTGCATCAACTTTGGACTGCCCCAGACTGGAAAGAGGTCTGGTCGGTACAGGTGCTGTCCTTGGCCTTCAGACAAGAAGACACCTGCGACAGGTAACCGTGGCTAGTTACCGCTCAGAAACCTTTTCCAATCCACCATATCACAACTCATTTCCAGCAGTTAAGCCCAGCCACCTAATGGCAATGATGAAAGCTTACGACACGGACAACTGCAAGTGAGCAATGCAAATGGATGAGGTTTGTATCACAAGGCTGAGAATTCCCTTGAAGGGAGTTATACTGTTACAGCACCTGTGAAAGAAATGCTGGATGTAAAAGCAGTGGAAGAAATGGATTCTCTCACGCGCCGTGGAACGAGTAGCTCTTGGCCAGGGAAATGTCAGCATTCAGCAGCCCAAGCCAAAGAGTCCCTGTTCCACACTATCATTATTTGCAACAGAACGAAAAGCTGCATGATGCACGTCATACTAAAAACGAAATGTTACATTTCAGTAAAAGCAAGTCGCAGCTTACAGATTGTGTGATTTATAACCTGATCTCACAGCTCCAGTTGGACCTACAGCAGTACAATAGACCATACAGGTAATGGGCGCACAGTGGTTATGTGGAGAAATACCACCAACGCTGCCTCCGCAAGATCCTGCAAATCCCCTGGGAGGACAGATGCACCAACATCAGTGTCCTCGATCAGGCCAACATCCCCAGCATCGAAGCATTGACCACACTCGACCAGCTCCGCTGGGCAGGCCATATCGTCCGCATGTCCAACACGAGACTCCCAAAGCAAGCGCTCTACTCGGAACTCCTTCACGGCAAATGAGCGAAAGGTGGGCAGAGGAAACGTTACAAGGACCTTAAAGCCTCCCTGATAAAGTGCAACATCCCCATCGACACCTGGGGGTCCCTGGCCCAAGACCGTCCTAAGTGGAGGAAGTGCATCCGGGAGGGCGCTGAGCACCTCAAGTCTCGTCGCCGGGAGCATGCAGAAATCAAGCGCAGGTACTGGAAGGAGCGTGCGGCAAACCAGCCCCACCCACCCTTTCCTTCAACCACTGTCTGCCCCACCTGTGACAGAGACTGTAATTCCCGTATTGACTGTTCAGTCACCTGAGAACTCACTTTTAGAGTGGAAGCAAGTCTTCCTCGATCCCGAGGGACTGCCTATGATGATGATGATGTTTCTGGACCAGTAATGTGGAGACACCAGTTCAAATCCCACCACAGCAACTGGGGAATTTAAATTCAGTTAATGAAATTAATTTGGAATTTTAAAAAAGCTTGTTTCAGTAATAGTGACCATATAATGTGGCTTGAGGAATGGTGCAAGAGGGAGGGATTCAAATTCCTGGGACATTGGAACCGGTTCTGGGGGAGGTGGGACCAGTACAAACCGGACGGTCTGCACCTGGGCAGAACTGGAATCGATGTCCTAGGGGGAGTATTTGCTAGTGCTGTTGGGGAGGGTTTAAACTAATATGGCAGGGGGATGGGAATCTATGCAGGGAGACAGAGGGAAATAAAATGGGGGCAGAAGCAAAAGGTAGGAATGAGAAAAGTAAGAGTGGAGGGCAGAGAAATCAAAGGCAAAAATCAAAAAGGGCCACATTACAACATAATTCTAAAAGGACAAAGAGTGTTAAAAAAACAAGCCTGAAGGCTCTGAGTCTCAATGCAAGGAGCATTCGTAATAAGGTGGATGAATTAAATGTGCAGATAGCTGTTAATGGATATGATGTAATTGGGATTACGGAGACATGGCTCCAGGGTGACCAAGGCTGGGAACTCAATATCCAGGGGTGTTCAATATTCAGGAAGGATAGACAAAAAGGAAAAGGAGGTGGGGTAGTGTTACTGGTTAAAGAGGAGATTAACGCAATAGTAAGGAAGGACATTAGCTTGGATGATGTGGAATCTGTTAAACATTTAACCCTTTGTAACCTGCATGACACCTGACCACCAGAGGGCCCATCTGTTGAAGTCCCAAGGGATCCCAGCATCCCTTGGGAGCACAGTATATAAGCAGGCCACCCACGAGATACCTGCATTCTGGAGTCTTATTAAAGGAGCTAAGGTCACACTTGCTCATTGTACACAGTACTCAGTTTCGTCCTTTATTATGAGTGTACCAATTGGCGACAAGGTAATGAACAACCGTGTGAAAATGCAAAGAATAGCCGGCATCCTGGAGAAGTTCTCAGAAGGGGACGATTGGGAGGCCTTCGTGGAGAGTCTCGACCAATACTTCATGGCCAACGAGCTGGAAGGGGACGAGAACGCTACCAAACGAAGGGTGATTCTCCTAACTGTCTGTGGGGCAACAACCTATGGCCTCATGAAGAATCTCCTGGCTCTGGCAAAACCAACAGAGAAATCCTACGAAGAATTGTGTACGCTGGTCCGGGAGCACCTAAATCCTAAGGAAAGCGTTTTGATGGCGAGATATCGGTTCTACACGTGTCAACGATCGGAGGGTCAGGAATTGGTGAGCTATGCCGTCGAACTAAGGCGCCTTGCAGGACATTGTGAGTTTGAGGGATTCCTAGAACAACTGCTCAGAGACTTTTTTGTACTGGGCATCGGACATGAGACAATTCTTCGCAAACTGTTGACTGTAGAAACTCCAAATCTGAGTAAAGCTATAACGATAGCCCAGGCATTTATGTCCACCAGCGACAACACCAAACAGATTTCACAGAACAAAGAAGTTTCAGCCAGTACTGTGCATAAAGTAATGCCGGTTTTGAGCAGAAATATACAGAGCAGAATGTACACGCCGTGGCCTGACCTCAATTGACCCAGAGTCCGCCATTATCTGTTAATGCAAGGCAGTTAACACCCTGTTGGCGCTGCGGAGGTGATCATCGGCCCCATCAATGCGGCTTTAAGCACTATGCATGCAATGGCTGCAGAACAATGGCACACCTCTAACGAATGCGCAAGCGAGCTGCAAACCCTGTAAACCCTGCAAACCACCATGTTGCAGAGGAAGATCGATCCACAGTGAATCAGACAGAATTGGAAACTCGTATTGAGGAGGCAGAGGTGTACGGGGCACACACGTTCACGACGAAATGCCCACCAATAATGTTGAAAGTTGAACTGAACAGTATTCCAGTGTCTCTGGAGCTGGACACGGGGGCAAGTCAGTCCATAATGAGTAAAAAGACCTTCGACAGGCTGTGGGTAAAGAAGGCACACAGGCCCAAGCTCAGCCCCATTCACACCAAACTAAGGACTTACACTAGGGAACTAATCCCTGTAATTGGCAGTGCTGAAGTCGAAGTCTCCTATGATGGAGCAGTATACGAACTCCCACTGTGGATTGTGCCAGGGGATAGCACCACGTTGTTTGGCAGAAGCTGGCTGGGGGAAATCCGCTGGAATTGGGATGACATCCGAGTGCTTTTGTCCGTCGACGACACCGCATTTATCCAGGTTCTAAGCAAGTTCCCTTCGTTATTCGAGCCAGGATTGGAAGCTTTTCGGGGGTGAAAGTGCAGATCCATTTGGTTCCCGGTACGCAACCCATCCACCATAAGGCTCAGGTGGTACCGTACATGATGAGTGAGAAAGTGGAAATCGAGCTGGACAGGCTGCAACGTGAAAGCATCATCGCGCCGGTGGAATTCAACGACTGGGCCAGTCCGATTATTCCGGAACTCAAGGAGGACGGTACGGTTAGAATTTGCGGGGACTATAAAGTAACGATTAACCGGTTTTCGCTGCAGGACTAGTACCCGCTACCAAAGGCAGACGACCTATTGGCAGCCCTGGCTGGAGGGAAGATGTTAACCAAGCTGGACCTGACCTCGGCCTACATGATGCAGGAGCTGGAGGACTCTTCGAAAGGCCTCACCTGCATTAACATGTACAAAGGTCTGTTTATCTACAACCGGTGCCTGTTCGGGATTCGGTCGGCCGCAGTGATCTTCCAATGGAACATGGAGAACCTGCTAAATTCGGTTCCTTGCACAGTGGTCTTCCAGGACAACATATTGGTTACAGGTCGGGACAACATGGAGCACTTGAAGAATCTGGAGGAGGTTCCTATTTGGTTGGATCACGTGGGGCTCAGGTTGAAACGCTCGAAGTGTGTTTTCCTGGCACAGGACGTCAAATAATCAGGAATGAGAGTCACAGCAGATGGGATCAGACCCACCGACACCAAGATGGAGGTCATCAAGAACGCGCCGCGACCACAGAACGTGATGGAGCTGCGGTCGCTCCTCGGGCTCCTTAACTATTTCGGTAATTTCCTCCCTGAGTTAAGCACCCTGCTAGAACCCCTACATGTGCTACTGCCCAAGAAAAACGACTGGGTATGGGGGAATTCACAGGAGGCTGCCTTTAAGAAAGCCATATACTTATTGTGGTCAAACAAACTGCTTGCCTGTATAACCCATGTAAACGATTGGTGTTAGCTTGCGATGCATCGTCATACGAGGTCGGGTGTGTGTTACAACAGGCTAATGAATTGGGAATTTTGCAACCAGTTGCGTATGCATCCAGGAGTTTGTCCAAGGCTGAAAGGACCTACAGCATGGTTGAAACAGAGGCTCTGGCGTGCGTTTACGGGGTAAAAAAAAATGCACCAGTACTTATTTGGCCTCAAGTTCGAGCTTGAAAGTGACCTCAAGCCGCTCATATCACTATTCTCGGACAGCAAAGGGATTAATACCAATGCCTCTGCCCGCATCCAAAGATGGGTGCTCACGCTGTCGGCATACAACTATGTAATCCGCCACAGACCGGGCACAGAGAACTGCGCAGATGCTCTCAGTCGGCTACCATTGCCCACCACTGGGGTGGAAATGACACTTGCTCATGGTCATGGAGGCATTTAAGAACGAGAAGTCCTCCGTTACGGCCTGCCAGATCAGGGCTTAGACCAGCCAAGGACTGTCCTTGGTAAAAAAACTGTGTCCTCCATGGGAGCTGGTCCAGTGTCCCAGTGGAGATGCAGGAAGCGATTAAGTCGTTCCACAGACACAAAGACGAGCTGTCTCTGCAGGCGGACTGTCTTTTGTGGGGCAATCGCATAGTCTTGCCCAAGAAAAGCAGAGACACATTTATTTGCGAACTGCACAGCACCCACCCAGGCATCGTAACGATGAAAGCCATCGTGTGGTGGCCTGGCATCGACTCAGATTTAGTCATGCGTGCGCCAGTGCAACACTTCCTCTCAGCTGACCAATGCACCCAGAGAGGCACCATTAAGTTTGTGGTCGGACATCAAAACTGTTACATATGTAAACCTGTAAATATAATGTTTAAACACCAGAGGGCTCATCCCCTGAAGTCCCAAGGGATCCCACAATCCTTTGGGAGCACCTGTACATAAGGAGGCCTCACAGATGGAGAGGCGCTCTGGAGACCTGAATAAAGGTCTGCGGCCACACGTTACTTTGAGCTCACAGTATCTGGTCAGATTCTTTGTGCAAGACATAACAACTAGCGACAAGATACAAAAAATGAACCCCACCACGACAATGCAGAGAACAGTGGGCATCCTGGAGAAATTTTCGGAGGGAGATGATTGGAAACCTTGTGGAGCGACTCGACCAATACTTCGTGGCCAACGAACTGGAAGGAGAAGGGAACGCTGCCAAATGAAGGGCAATTCTCCTCACCGTCTGTGGGGCACCAACGTATGGCCTCATGAAAAATCTACTTGCTCCAGCGAAACCCACAGAGAAATCGTACGATGATTTGTGCACACTGGTCTGGGAGCATCTGAACCCAAAGGAAAGCGTTCTGATGGCGAGGTACCGGTTCTAGACGTACAAGAGGTCTGAAGGCCAGGAAGTGGCGAGCTACGTCGCCGAGCTAAAGCATCTTGCAGGACATTGCGAATTTGAAGGACACTTGGACACATGCTCAGGGACTTCTTTGTATTTGGCATTGGCCATGAAGTAATACTTCACAAACTTTTGACTGTACAGACCCCAACCTTGAGTAAAGCCATAGCGATAGCCCAGGCGTTCATCGCCACCAGTGACAATACCAAACAAATCTCTCTGCACACGAGTGCTGTTGCAAGTACTGTGAACAAAGTGATGTTGTTTTCGAATCGTAACGTACAGGGCAGGCCCCACATGCCTGCAGCTGCACGTCCGCAGATGTCTCAGAGTCCACCATCAAGGGTGATGAATGCAAGGCCATTAACACCTGGTTGGCACTACGGGGGTGATCATCGTTTCCATTCATGGTGATTCAAGGGATACGTTTGCAAGGGCTGTGGAACAATGGGACACCTCCAACGTATGTGCAGGCGAGTTGCAAAACCAGCTAATCCTGCAAACCACCATGTAGCAGAGGAGGACAGATCCACGGTGGATCACGACAAACCAGAGCCTCAGACTGAGGAGGCAGAGGTATATGGGGTGCACACATTTACCACAAAGTGTCCCCCGATAATGCTGAAGGTTGAATTAAATGGACTCCTGGTGTCAATGGATCTGGACACAGGCGCGAGCCAGTCCATAATGAGCAAAAAGACTTTCGATAAACTTTAGTGGAGCAAGGCCTCAAGGCCAGTCCTGACTCCCATTCGTACTAAACTGATTCCCGTAATTGGCTGTGCTACCGTAAAGATCTCCTACGATGGAGCGGTGCACAAATTACCACTCTGGGTGATACCGGGCGATGGCCCCACGCTGTTCAGCAGGAGCTGGCTGGGGAAAATACACTGGAACTGGGACGACGTCCGAGCGCTCTCGTCCGTCGATGACACTTCATGTGCCCAGGTCTTAAACAAGTTCCCCTCGCTGTTCGAACCGGGTATCGGGAAGTTCCAAGGAGCAAAAGTGCAGATCCATTTGATTCCGGGGGTGCGACCCATCCATCACAAGGCGAGAGTAGCCACCAAACAGCATGGAGACTGTCCTGCTGAGACAAGTACCACCCATGGTGTTCTCCTGTATTATCCATTGCAGCACCAGTTACACTCCCCCTCCCCTTTTGAGATACTCAAACCACAAGCCATTATCTCTTGTACAGACCTCATCCATTTCATGCAAAAGATTACTGACCAGGAAACTGGACAATCCTGACACAATGCAATGCTGGTAATAGCTCATTACCACACTCTCATCGAATAATGGCTGACTGGCCAACTAATAACCCTGACAAAAGGAAACATTTGGGAACCATGTCAGGACAACGGTGTGGTGATTAACTCTATCTATAATCACTGACTGCAAGACAGAGCAAATACACAGGAAGAGGCCATAACTTGTGTTTTTACTGTATAAATATCTTGTGAAACTACCATTTTGGAGGTCTTCACTTAGCCTTTGACTGAGTGAGATTTTTCCCTTACTGCAAGTCAATTAAAGGAACATCTGCTGTGCCTGAGTTGTATATTGTGAGTCGAGATTTCGACAGTTACTTCTTGGAGGTTCCACCGAGATCGCTTACTCTCTACCCTGTGAGTAAAACGGATGCAGACATACTGCCTCTTCAGTGAAGGGCTTCACTGGCCAGAATAAGGTGAGCCTTTTGTCCGCAAGAGGTTTCTTCACTGGTGAATCGCATATGTAATCTGTTGTCTACAGGGGTGGTACTACGATCTACGAGACTCAACATTTAAGAGCTAAAGTTATTTTTGTAATCATTTCCTTCTCAGCTTGTAGGCAGAAGGGATCTGATCCTGGAAATATCTTGAAACAGCCCAGGAAGAGGTAAAAAGAGTGCTATTCGATCGAAGGTTCTTATGTGATAAGAGTTAAGGTACTGGGACCATAAGTTTTATAAGTTTTATTAGGATAAGTTAAGGACTCGGTCTGTAATGGCATACAACGCAGAGTGAGAATTGATTATTTGTTTAGATAGAGTTTAAGGTTATGATTTGTATACTCGTGTGAATGTTGCTTGTCCTAGTTGTCCTTGTTATACTGTTGTGTTCAATACCTTTGTGCGACATTGCAATTAGAGAAACGGGAAGAGTCACTAGGAAAAATTGTGATTCGGAAAAACAAGGATTAATTGAGAAAAGAAACAGTAACTGATTGATCAACTACGGTTGATTCGTGCCAACATCTCTCACACACCTAGACTGAACCCAAATTAAGAGCCTTTTCAGGCCACGTGACGGCCAGGAGAAGTGGGCGTAGAGAACTCGGTTGGCCGAAAGGATTGTGAGATCAGAAACTGTGGAAAATCTTAATCATCCAGAATGGGTGCCGGAGCAAGTTAAAACGCCACAAAAAGGCACACCAGCCTATGTCATGCTCCAGAATTGTGGTCAGTCTTCAATTGACCACCAAAATAAAAGTGGGTAAAGTGGACTAAGGGTGAATACAGGCCATTTCCACCTGATGGTTCATTTAATTTAGAGAGAACAACATGTTTAGAGGAGTGCCTTATAAACAGAGACACAGGTAGAAGAGGTAAAAAAAAAGAAAGTAATAAAACAAAAGGCCTGGGTTCCAATTCTTTGAGCCCACGTAAAATTAACCGAGGAAGTAAATCAATAGGTAAGAAAAAAAAGAAAACCTGATAGTGACATATGGATTCAAAAATAGAGCTGGCCGAACAATAAGCTTTGTTGAATGAAGAGAGACTTTTGTGAATGTCTGTCTTTGAATGAGAGTGCTTGTGATTTTTTTTTTTTGACTACGGAATTTTTCATGTGTCTGAAAGCCTGTTTGGAAAGGTAGTGGAGTTGCCTGTTTGTTTTAGCTCCACCCACTTTTTCAAACAGAGTGAAGGTTTTTTAACCCGTTGCAGTGTTCTCGTGCATGTGGGAAGTTTTAAGAAAGTGTGAACCTTATTGAATTACATTTTAAGTTAGAAACACAGGTGTGGATTTATCTGGATGATAAGTTACGGAGCTAGGAAATGCACAAAGGATAGGTTTGTTGAGAAAAAGATAAAAATACATGGTCCCGGTGGTTAAAAAAAGAGAATTTGTTTGACACGTTCACTTACTTGTCGAAAGAAGACACGCAATCATTGATTACATTGGGTTGAAAGACATAAATTTAGTCGAGGAGTGAGATATAGAACGGGGAATGGAAGTTGTAATACCTTTTTTAAAAAAGCCTGCATGGGTCTCTCGAGGCTGCAGGCTGGGGGAGTACGCTCCCATTGTCCTTTGTGTAAAACCTTGACGCGAAAACTTCTAGCTCAGTAAGAAGATTTTTAAATAAAAGATTGGCAGTATAATATTTGAATTGGGATTTTGAGATATTTCAGGTGATTCTCCCTGATAAACATTTTGGGTGTATTGGAAAAATCTTGGGTTTGGAAGCTTTTTAATAAAATGAGACACTGTATCATAAAATTGAAGTTACAGAGCAAAAGATTGGAGTTTTTGATGTTCCGCTTCTAAAACAGAAGTTGGGCACACAATTATAAAACAAGTACTTTGCATTCTGTGATCTGTGAATCACTATAAGCATAAATGAGAAGTCCGTGTAAACACCAATTTTTCCGGTTCAGAAGCCCAATAGTGACAAATGGAGGTTTGTCCAAGATCTACGAGCTGTGAATGAATCTACTATGTTCTCACAATGCTTAAAGAAGGATTTGGAATGAAGTATCCCGGAATGCTTTCCAGAATCTTAAGCAGTCCCTCACTTCAGCACCAACCTTCGGATTACCAGATTACACTAAGACATTCAACTTATTTGTTCATCACAAGTCGGGTTTTGCACAATCTGTTTTGACTCAGTTACATGGGGACAGGCAGCGGCCGGTAGCGTATTTCAGTGCCCAGCTAGACCCAGTGGCACGCGGACTACCAGGATGTCTTCCTTCGCTGGCAACAGCTTATTACACTGTACAACAGGCTCAGACAATAACTCTAAATCATCAAACCATTTTATACATCCCACACTCTGTCGAGATTTTATTTACTAAATGTGCCACCCCACACCTAACTTCTGCAAGAACCAATAAATATGAAGTCGAACTGTTATCAAATCCGAACCTTATCATTAAAAGATGTATTCCCTTAAATCCAGCCACTCTACTCCCCACGGAAGAAGACGACGAACCCCATTCATGTGAAATGGTAACCGAATTAATGACTAAACCACGTATCAATCTAACAGATGTGCCAATGTGTAACCCTGATCTAGTGTACTATGTTGATGGAACAGCCTTACGAAATGATAGGGACCAACCTAGAGCGGCTTATGCAATTGTAACCCAGTTTAATGTTGTCGAAACAGCCTCTCTTCCAGACTCCTGTTCAGCCCAACAAGCCGAATTGTTTGCGTTAACTCGAGCCTGTATTCTGGCTGAAGGACAAACAGTTAATATCTACACCGACTCCAGGTTTGCTTTTGGGGTATCACATGACTATGGACAAATTTGGAAAATTCGCGGGTACCTGACTTCTTCAGGAACCACTATCAAAAATGCAGAACAAGTGGAAAATCTCCTGCCATTATCAAATGCCAAGCACATACAGGACAGTTGAATGAGGTAGCACTTGGGAATGCCAGAGCTGATAATGCAGCTAAGTCAGCAGCTCTGTCAAAAGGGGGGATACAGGTGTCATTGTTTCCACTAAGGAAAAATAATTGCTCAGACCCGCCACCCACTATTAATGACGTGCTGGCCTTTCAGACACAGGCCAGTACGGAGGAGGTGGTGACCTGGACGAAGGATCAATGTTATAAAAATCCAGAAGGAATATGGGTTCACCATGACGGCCGCGTGGTGGCCCCTAGATCCTTACTTCCATGGATTGCCCGATGTGTTCATACACTCATACATGCGGGCAAGGGGGGGATGGCAGATTATATTTTGGCAACTTGGTATGCACCAGGTATTTCGGCAATTGCAAAACAAATCTGTGAAAATTGTGTTACCTGTCAGACAATGAATCCGGGTAAGACGGAAAAAGTAGAGTCTGCCTCCCACCTAAATCCAGTGGGGCCTTTTGTACATTTACAAATGGATTTTATTGATTTACCTGTATGTATGGGATTCAAGTATGTATTAGTTATTGTAGATGTGTTCTCTAGATGGATTGAAGCCTTTCCATGTAAAAAGGCCGATGCCACTACTGTTGCTAAATGTTTGTTAAAAGAAATCGTACCGCGCTTCGGAATCCCTGCTAAGCTTTCTAGTGATAACGGGTCACATTTCACGGGAACTGTTAAAAGAGAAATGTGTAAAGCTTTGCAGATTAATCAACGTTTTCATTGCAGTTATCATCCACAATCAGCTGGACTTGTTGAAAGATATAATGGAATGCTTAAAAATAAGCTGGCAAAATGATGTAATGACACTGGACTGAAATGGATAGAACTGATGCCCTTAGATTTGATGTTAATGCGATCTGCAACCAATAGAACAACAGGCCTGTCACCGCATGAGATAGTTATGGGACGTCCCCAATGACTACCTTTTACAGCACCATTTACTGCAAAACAAATGGACATCCACAAAATGGAACGAAATATATTGAATTATTGTATTGCACTAATCAAATGTATTTCCAGCTTTCATTTACAGGTAAAGGAAGCTCAAGTCAAGCCAGTGGAAGGGAAGTGTCATAACCTGGAGCCCGGGGAATTCGTTTACATCAAAATCTTTAAAAGAAAAAGCAGCCTACAGCTAAGATTTGAAGGACCATACCAGGTCATGCTGGCGACCAATACTGCAATCAAGGTAAAGGAAAGACCAACATGGATCCATGCGTCCCATTGCAAAAGGGCACCCGACCAGGAGGAAGAGAAGAAGGAACCAGAGGAACAGAAAAAGGAAGACTGAATAAGGAACTGTATGGACTATGGGGACTGATGGTGCTGGGCTCGACAGGGTTTTACTTTGCATTATTGATTACACCAGGGGTACAGAAATGCGAACAAAAGGAACTGCAGGTAAACGTATTTATGGCGCTGAGTCATAAGTATGCTCAAGAAAGAAACTTGTCGAGTTGTTGGATATGTTCCCATGGACCTGTCCACTCCGAAGGGGGTATCCCTGAAGATCCATCCCCTTTAACGAATCAGAAATGGTAGAATGGTTGATTGTGCAAAATAGGACAAACTTAACCAAGGTGTCACAAACAAAGGATCTAACAGAATGGAGGTCAGCAGGGTATAAACTTACAACCTTCCAGGGATGGTACCAGCCAAATTATAATAATAACCGTCAGCCACCCTTCCTAATTATTATTCCCGGAATAGGAAATCCTGAAGGTATAATATGCCTAGTGAGTAATGAGACTAAAGGACCAGAAATGGGACGCAGCAAGTGTTCCCAAATGATTAAATGGCAAGCCACAACAAATCCCACTGTTGGGAGAAAGATAGCAACTGTTAGCTGGACGATGGTCTATAACAAAGCCCCAGGTGAAGGGAGGGACGGTGAGACCACTCGAGTATGGATGGCACGAAAGGACCAGGAGCTGACGTCATATAATTGCACCTACTTTATTTGTGGCCATAAAGCCTACCCATGGTTACCAGCCAACTGGACAGGGTCCTGTTACTGAGGATATGTGGTACCCTTTATCAGATCAACTCTAAGGCTCTAAGGGATGCCTATGGAAGTCATAGACTTAAACGGGATTTGACATGGCTAAAGGAATACCACCCTATGGAATAGCATCAACCGAATGGCAATTACAGGAACTGGCTAATTTAGTCAAATCAGTAGCCAACGCAACTTCCCAAGCCTTCGAAGGGTTGAATGATGAAATGGTAGCCATTTGAACAGTGGCTCTCCAAAATCGTATGGCCTTAGATTATCTCCTAGCCAAAGAAGGAGGGACATGCACGTTAATAGGTGAAGAATGCTGTACGTATATCCCGGATAAGTCAGAAGAAATCGGCAGTCTAGCTGAATACATTAGGAAAAAGGCAATAGAGTACAAACAGACTATTGACCAGGACGGTATCACCTTGTGGGATTGGGCATCAGGATGCCTGGGATCCCGAGAGAGATCTTTGGTACAGGGTTTGATCATATTCCTGCTGATAGTCTTCGCCCTATATTTTTTGCTTGTCTTGGTTAAGTGTTGCTGTGCCAGGTTTGGAAAAACAGTGTTACCTACCGAGACCACGGCTAGAGTTATGGTAACAACAACTATTGAAGGTTCTTGTGTGAAAATGGAAATAGAGAAACTGTGCAAGATCAGAATGGATTAAGTTGTCCTTGTGAAGGACAAAAGGGGGGAATGTGGAAATGTATTTTATTTAAGCTGCATCACACTGTATTTTGTACCCTTTTTGATATAAGACAAAATGGAGTCCTGGTCCTTCCAGAACTTTCTGCAACAGACAGTCTGTTTGCATAAACAGCTAAACCTGGCTTGAAACGGCTGATAGCTGATAGCCACCAGACAGCATGGAGACTGTCCTGCTGAGACAAGTATCACCCATGGTGTTCTCCTGTATTATCCATTGCAGCATCAGTTACACTCCCCCTCCCCTCAAACCACCAGCCATTATCTCTTGTACAGACCTCATCCATTTCATGCAAAAAGATAACTGACCAGGAAACTGGACAATCCTGACACAATGCAATGCCGGTAATAGCTCATTACCACACTCTCATTGAGTAATGGCTGACTGGCCAACTAATAACCCTGATAAAAGGAGACATTTGGGAACCATGTCAGGACAAGGATGTGGTGATTAACTCTATCTATATTCACTGACTGCAAGACAGAGCAAATACACAGGAAGAGGCCATAACTTGTGTTTTTACTGTATAAATATCTCATGAAACTGTACCATTTTGGAGGTCTTCACTTAGCCTTTGACGAAGTGAGACTTTTCCCTTGCTGAAAGTAAAATTAAAGGAACATCTGCTGGAGCTGAAGGTGTCTGAGTCGTATATTGTGAGTCTAGATTTCGACAGTACTGAGGGAGCGCCGCATTGTTGGAGGGGCAATACTGAGGGAGCGCCGCACTGTTGGAGGGGCAGTACTGAGGGAGCGCCGCATTGTTGGAGGGGCAATACTGAGGGAGCGCTGCACTGTTGGAGGGGCAGTACTGAGGGAGCGCCGCACTGTCGGAGGGACACTACTGAGGGAGCGCCGCATTGTTGGAGGGGCAGTACTGAGGGAGCGCCGCATTGTTGGAGGGGCAATACTGAGGGAGCGCCGCACTGTTGGAGGGGCAGTACTGAGGGAGCGCCGCACTGTCGGAGGGGCACTACTGAGGGAGCGCCGCATTGTTGGAGGGGCAGTACTGAGGGAGCGCCGCATTGTTGGAGGGGCAATATTGAGGGAGCGCTGCACTGTTGGAGGGGCAGTACTGAGGGAGCGCCGCACTGTCGGAGGGGCAATACTGAGGGAGCGCTGCACTGTTGGAGGGGCAGTACTGAGGGAGCGCCGCACTGTCGGAGGGACACTACTGAGGGAGCGCCGCATTGTTGGAGGGGCAGTACTGAGGGAGCGCCGCATTGTTGGAGGGGCAATACTGAGGGAGCGCCGCACTGTTGGAGGGGCAGTACTGAGGGAGCGCTGCACTGTCGGAGGGGCACTACTGAGGGAGCGCCGCATTGTTGGAGGGGCAGTACTGAGGGAGCGCCGCATTGTCGGAGGGGCAGTGCTGAGGGAGCACCTCACTGTCGGAGGGGTAGTACTGAGGGAGTGCGCACTGTCGGAGGTGCCGTCTTTTGGATGAGATGTTAAACCGAGGCCCCAGCTGCTCTCTCAGCTAGAAGTGAAAGATCCCATCGCACTATTTCGAAGAAGAGCAGAGGTGTTATCCACGGTGTCCTGAGGCCAATATATATCCCTCAACCAACACATATAACAGATTATCTGGTCAGTTGTCTCATTGCTGTTTGTGGGAGCTTGCTGTACAAATGTGCTGTCACATTACAGCAGTGACGGCACTTCAAAAAATACTTCATCGGTTGTGAAGCACTTTGGGGCGTCCTGAGGTCGTGAAGGTGCTATATAAATGCAAGGCATTCGACAAGGTGCCACATAAAAGGTTACTGCACAAGATAAAAGTTCACGGGGTTGGGGGTAATATATTAGCATGTATCGAGGATTGGTTAACTAACAGAAAATAGAGAGTCAGGATAAATGGGTCATTTTCCGGTTGGCAACCAGTAACTAGTGGGGTGCCGCAGGGATCGGTGCTGGGGCCTCAACTATTTACAATCTATATTAATGACTTGGATGAAGGGACCGAGTGTAATGTAGCCAAGTTTGCTGATGATACAAAGATGGGTGGGAAAGCAACTTGTGAGGGGGACACAAAAAATCTGCAAAGGGATATAGACAGGCTAAGTGAGTGAGCAAAAATTTAGCAGATGGAGTATAATGTGGGAAAATGTGAGGATATCCACTTTGGCAGAAATAATAGAAAAGCAACTTATAATTTAAATGGAGAAAAATTGCAAGGTGCTGCAGTACAGCGGGACCTGGGGGTCCTTGTGCATAAGAACATAAGAACATAAGAAATAGGAGCAGGAGTAGGCCATACGGCCTCTCGAGCCTGCTCCTCCATTCTATAAGATCATGGTTGATCTGATCATGGACTCAGCTCCACTTCGCTGCCCACTCCCCATAACCCCTTATCCCCTTATCGTTTGTTTATTTCTGTCCTAAATTTATTTAATGTCCCAGCTTCCACAGCTCTCTGGGGCAATGAATTCCACAGATTTATAACCCTCTGAGAGAAGAAATTTCTCCTCATCTCTGTTTTAAATGGGCGGCCCCTTATTCTAAGTATTGTGTTACTAACACCGATGAGGCTGCACACAGGGAGGTTAAAGTAACAGTGACCTCAGTCTTTATTAAGACACTCCAGAGTGAGGAACAGGCTTTAGCGGCCGGCTTATATACAGTGCTCCCAAGGGATGCTGGGATCCCTTGGGACTTCAGGGGCTGCGCTCCCTGGTGGCGGAACATGGGTGTGCATGCTTTACAGATACACAACATCACCCCCCCATAAAGTCAAAGTGAAAACTATTTACAAGGTGAGGCGGTCGGGAGCCTTTCTTTCCCTGGTGGACCGCCTCGGTACAAATATCTGTTCTGGTGTGTTGGCTGTGCCCTCGCTGGGCTGGCGTGTTGTTGGCCCTGCAGAGCTGCTGGGTGAGCCTGGCCTTGCTGGGCTGTTGGGCGTGATGGGTTCGATTTCCTGGTCCGGCGTGGTGTCGTTGATGCTTTGGGTGTGTGTTGTGGGCTCGAAAAAGGTGGTGTCTGCTGTGGGTTGTTCAGGGCAGTCTGTGAACCGCAGCTTTGTTTGATCCAGGTGCTTTCTGCAAATTTGGCCATTGTCTAGTTTGACTACAAACACCCTATTCCCTTCTTTAGCTATCACCGTGCCTGCGATCCACTTGGGACCATGTCCATAGTTTAGCACATACATGGCTGAGCTACTCATGAAAAGGACACGTAAAACCAGACTCTCGCTGGTTCACCCCAACCTGCATGATCAGGTAGAGAGCAGGCGGCAGCAACAAAATGTAAACGATGGTCGCCCCACTGTGTCACGGGAAATTGATCTGAATGACCCTGTGTATGTGCTGTGGAGATCTGAGATGAACGTCTCTCTGCCCTTTTTGGGTAGCACTACACGGTTACCCCAAAATGGGCAGTCTGCCTGAATGGACAGCTTGTCCTTTCACCACTGGAACGGCTTGATTAGCTCTTGCATTTCAATAGGGATGCTGGCCCAGCTCCCATGCAGTACACAGTTTTTTACTAGGGACAGCAGAGGAGCTTGGCTGGTCCAAGTCCTAATCTGGCGGGCTGTGACAGATGATTTATCATTTTCAAACGCTTTCATGACCATCAACAAGTCTGCGGGCTGCGCCACCATCAACAAGTTTGCAGGCTGTGCCATTTCCACCCCCGTGGTGGGCAATGGTAGCCGACTGAGAGCATCCGCATAGTTCTCGGTGCCTGGCCTGTGGCGGATGGTATAGTTATACGCTGATAGCGTGAGTGCCCACCTTTGTATGCGGGCTGAGGCCTTAGTATTTATCAGCTAACAGGGATATGAGGGGCTTATGATTGGTTTCCAGCTCAAATTTGAAGCCAAACAGGTACTGATGCATTTTCTTTACCCCGAACACACATGCTAATGCCCCTTTCTCAATCATGCTGTAGGCCCTCTTGGCCTTAGACAAGCTCCTGGAAGCATAGGCGACAGGTTACAACTTTCCCGCAACGTTAGCTTTTTGTAATACACATCCGACTCCATACGATGATGCGTCACATGCTAGCACAAGTCTTTTACATGGGTTATACAATACAAGCAGCTTGTTGGAGCATAAAATGTTTCTGGCTTTCTCAAAAGCAATTACTTGTTTTTTTCCCCATACCCAGTTCTTACCTTTACGCAATAACACATGTAGGGGCTCTAAGAGGATGCTTAACCCCGGTAGGAAGTTACCAAAATAGTTGAGGAGTCCCAGGAACGACGGCAGCTCTGTGACATTCTGTGGCCTGGGCGCGTTCCTGATAGCCTCTGTCTTGGCGTTTGTGGGCCGAATGCCGTCCGCCGTGATCTTTCTCCCCAAAAACTCCACTTCTGTTGCCAGGAAGACACATTTTGTCCTCTTCAGCTGCAGCCCTACACGATCCAGTCGCTGGAGGACCTCCTCCAGGTTTTGTAGGCTTGACGGTGTCCCGACCCGTGACCAATATGTCGTCCTGAAAAACCACCGTGCATGGTACCGACTTGAGTAGGCTCTCCATGTTCCTCTGGAGGATCGCTGCAGCCGACCGAATTCCAAACGGGCATCTGTTGTAGATGAACAGTCCCTTGTGCGTGTTGATGCAGGTGAGGCCCAACTAACGTCTGCCTTAGGTAGCGGGTATTGGTCCTGTAGCGAGAAACGATTAATAGTTACTTTATAATCGCTGCAAGTCCTGACCGTGCCATCACTTTTGAGTACTGGAACAATCGGGCTGGCCCAATCGCTGAATTCCACAGGGGAGATGATGCCCTCACGTTGCAGTCTGTCCAGCTCAATTTCCACTCTCTCCCTCATCATGTGAGATATCGCTCGCGCCTTGTGGTGAATGGGTCATGCCTCTGGGACCAAGTGGATTTGCACCTTCGCCCCGAAAAGTTTCCAATGCCTGGCTCAAAAAGGGAAGGAAATTTGTTCAGAACCTGGGTACATGAGGCCTCATCGACATGTGATAGCGCTCGGATGTCATCCCAGTTCTAGCAGATTTTGCCCAGCCAGCTCCTTCCAAGCAATCTGGGGCCATCGCCCGGGAAAATCCAGAGTGGCAATTCGTTCACCGTGCCCTCGTAGGTGACCTTGACCATGGCGCTGCCCAGGGCAGTGATGAGTTCTTTGGTGTACGTTCTCAGTTTCGTGTGGATGGGGCTCAGGGCTGGTCTGAGTGCCTTGTTGCACCACAGTCTCTCAAACATCTGTTTACTCATAATGGATTGGCTAGTGCCAGTGTCCAGTTCCATGGCTACGGGTTAGAAACATAGAAACATAGAAACATAGAAAATAGGTGCAGGAGTAGGCCATTCGGACCTTCGAGCCTGCAACGCCATTCAATGAGTTCATGGCTGAACATGCAACTTCAGTACCCCATTCCTGCTTTCTCGCCATACCCCTTGATCCCCCTAGTAGTAAGGACTACATCTAACTCCTTTTTGAATATATTTAGTGAATTGGCCTCAACAACTTTCTGTGGTAGAGAATTCCACAGGTTCACCACTCTCTGGGTGAAGAAGTTTCTCCTCATTTCAGTCCTAAATGGCTTACCCCTTATCCTTAGACTGTGACCCCTGTTTCTGGACTTCCCCAACATTGGGAACATTCTTCCTACATCTAACCTGTCTAAACCCGTCAGAATTTTAAACGTTTCGATGAGATCCCCTCTCATTCTTCTGAACTCCAGTGACTACAAGCCCTATTGATCCAGTCTTTCTTGATATGTCAGTCCCGCCATCCCGGGAATCAGTCTGGTGAACCTTCGCTGCACTCCCTCAATAGCAAGAATGTCCTTCCTCAAGTTAGGAGACCAAAACTGTACACAATACTCCAGGTGTGGCCTCACCAAGGCCCTGTACAACTGTAGTAACACCTCCCTGCCCCTGTACTCAAATCCCCTCGCTATGAAAGCCAACATGCCATTTGCTTTCTTAACCGCCTGCTGTACCTGCATGCCAACCTTCAATGACTGATGTATCATGGCACCCAGGTCTCATTGCACCTTTTCCTAATCTGTCACTATTCAATTTTACATTTCGCATTATAGGTGGACATTTCGTCTCAAATGTGTGCACCCCGTGTACTTCGGCATCTGCTTCCTCTCTCTGAGGCTCGAAATTGCTTTGATCCATCATGGACCGATCTTCCTCTGCCATGTGGTGGTTAGCAGGTTTTGCAGAGCTCGCAGCTCGTCTGCAAGCTCGTTGGAGATGCCCCATTGTTCCGTAGCTCTTGCAAACATATCCTTTGAAGTAGCATGAATAGGCTGAATGGAAGCCTCCACAACGCCAGCAAGTTGTGAATTGCCTTGCATTCATCCTTTGTTGCGGACTCTGAGTCATCTGGGTCACCTGAGGCCTGCTGGCAGTTGCAGACTCGTGGTTTCTGCCCTGTGCATTTCTGCTCGCAAACACAGTTCCAGTTAATTTATGAACATTGCTGGCACTTGTGTTGAGAGATTTGTTTGGTGTTATCACTGGTGGACGTAAACGCCTGTGCTATCGCAATGGCCTTTCTGAGGGTCGGTGTAGGATGGTCTCGTGGCCAATGCCCAGTAAAAAAAAGTCTCTGAGCATTTGCTTCAGGTAGCCATCAAACTCACATTGTCCTGCAAGTCACCTTAGCTCGGTGACGTAGCTCACCACTTCCTGACCTTCAGATCGCTGGCACGTGTAGAACCGATACCTCGCCATCAGCATGCTCTCCCTCGGGTTAAGATGCTCCCGAACCAGTGTACAACGCTCCTCATATGACTTGTCTGTGGCTTTCACCGGAGCCAGAAGATTCTTCATGAGGCTGTAGGTCGGTGCCCCGCAGATTGTGAGGAGGACCGCTCTCCTTTTTGCAGCGCTTCCTTCTCCGTCCAGCTCGTTGGCTACAAAGTACTGGTCTAGCCGTTCGACATAGGCTTCCCAGTCCTCACCCTCCGAGAACTTCTCCAGGATACCCACAGTTTGCTGCATCTTTGCGTTTGATTTGTATACTTGTCGCCAGTTATTGTGTTCCTAACACAGATGAGACTGCACACAGGGAGGTTAAAGTAACAGTGACCTCAGTCTTTATTAAGACACTCTAGAGTGAGGAACAGGCCTTAGGGGCCGGCTTATATACAGTGCTCACAAGGGATGCTGGGATCCCTTGGGACTTCAGGGGATGTGTTCCCTGGTGGCGGAACATGGGAGTGCATGCTTTACAGATAAACAACACCAAGATCATGCCTTCCAATTCTCGTCTCCCCAATGAAACACAAAAAGTTAGTATGCAGGTACAGCAGGTCATCAGGAAGGCAAATGGAATGTTGACCTTTATTGCAAGGGGGATAGAGTATAAAAGCAGGGAAGTTCTGCTATAGCTGTACAGGGTATTGGTGAGGTTACAGCTGGAGTACTGCGCACAGTTTTAGTCTCTATATTTAAGGAAGGATATACTGCATTGGAGGCTGTTCAGAGAAGGTTCACTTGGTTGATTCCTGAGATGAGGGAAGATATGAAGATATGAAGATAGGTTGAGTAGGTTGGGTAGGTTGGAATTCAGAAGAATGAGAGGTGATCTTATTGAAAATTATAAGATAATGAGGGGGCTCGACAAGGTGGATGCAGAGAGGATATTTCCACTCGTAGGGGAAACTAAAACTAGGGGGCATAGTCTAGGGGCCGCCCATTTAAAACTGAGATGAGGAGGAATGTCTTCTCTCAGAGGGTTGTAAATCTGTGGAATTCTCTGCCCCAGAGAGCTTTGGAGGCTGGGTCATTGAATATATTTAAGGTGGAGATAGACAGATTTTTGAGTGATAAGGGAGTAAAGGGTTATGGGGAGCGGGCAGGGAAGTGGACCTGAGTCCATGATTGGATCAGCCATGATCTTATTGAATGGTGGAACAGGCTCGAGGGGCCGTATGAAACATAGAAACATAGAAAATAGGTGCAGGAGTAGGCCATTCCGGCCTTCGAGCCTGCACCGCCATTCAATGAGTTCATGACTGAACATGCAACTTCAGTACCCCATTCCTGCTTTCTCGCCATACCCCTTGATCCCCCTAGTAGTAAGGACTACATCTAACTCCTTTTTGAATATATCTAGTGAATTGGCCTCAACAACTTTCTGTGGAAGAGAATTCCACAGGTTCACCACTCTCTGGGTGAAGAAGTTTCTCCTCATTTCGGTCCTAAATGGCTTACCCCTTATCCTTAGACTGTGACCCCTGGTTCTGGACTTCCCCAACATTGGGAACATTCTTCCTGCATCTAACCTGTCTAAACCCGTCAGAATTTTAAACGTTTCTATGAGATCCCCTCTCATTCTTCTGAACTCCAGTGAATACAAGCCCAGTTGATCCAGTCTTTCTTGATATATCAGTCCCGCCATCCCGGGAATCAGTCTGGTGAACCTTCGCTGCACTCCCTCAATAACAAAAATGTCCTTCCTCAAGTTAGGAGACCAAAACTGTACACAATACTCCAGGTGTGGCCTCACCAAGGCCCTGTACAACTGTAGTAACACCTCCCTGCCCCTGTACTCAAATCCCCTCGCTATGAAGGCCAACATGCCATTTGCTTTCTTAACCGCCTGCTGTACCTGCATGCCAACCTTCAATGACTGATGTACCATGACACCCAGGTCTCGTTGCACCTCCCCTTTTCCTAATCTGTCACCATTCAGATAATAGTCTGTCTCTCTGCTTTTACCATCAAAGTGGATAACCTCACATTTATCCACATTATACTTCATCTGCCATGCATTTGCCCACTCACCTAACCTATCCAAGTCACTCTGCAGCCTCATAGCATCCTCCTCGCAGCTCACACTGCCACCCAACTTAGTGTCATCCGCAAATTTGGAGATACTACATTTAATCCCCTCATCTAAATCATTAATGTACAATGTAAACAGCTGGGGCCCCAGCACAGAACCTTGCGGTATGGCCGACTCCTGCTCCTATTTCTTATGTTCTTATACAAGTCTTTATTTCTTTTTTACTGTAAGGTTGTTCTTTCCAATTTCTCATTTCCAACCCTCGCCAAAGAAAGCTGTGAATTTACTGTGTTCCAGGACAATGTCCGCATCTATTTATATTTTCCTGGAATTTGAATAAAGACGTGCTCCTTCGTGTGAAATTCCACAGTGTGTTGCAAAAGTGTTTTCAAAGAAGGTTTGTCAAGCCCTTTCAGTGTTTTCAGCCTCAAAGACCAGCATTCAGTCATAAGGATTGCTGGCAAACAGACAGTTGCCTCAAACTAGTCTGTAAAGCGAACTTTAAACGGAAGATATCAGGCGAGAATTTCTGAAAAGCTTCTAGTGTCTGACTGTATTCATTATATCATCATCAGTTAGCAATTCCTGGGGTTCCACTGTTCCAGCAAATATTATTACCAAAACAATACCAGCATTGTAGGCCCAGCTCGAGGCCTGGGAGTTGGTTGTGTGTGTGGGAAACGATTCCTGAGCCCGGTATTGGGCCTTGGGCCTTAGGCGAATGACCCCGGTGGGCTGAGAACACTGGGCCGTTAAGGGCCACAGGTTGAGCCACATGTTTTCCTGCATTCAGAGCCAATCAATTGTGCACAGGCCTCCTCAAACAGGCATCAGGCCCCTTACCTGAATATGCAAAGGGGCTGGTGCCTGTTCCAACCGCGGGCCCTGGACAGCGGTTTATGGTGGCTGGCACATCTCTGGCTTGCAGTGAGTACCCACATCCTCACCACCATACTGGAGGCTTGGCACCTGGAGAATGGGCGTGGTACAAAAGAAATTCAGGCCAGAATGTTTAAATCTTAAATTGCTTTTATAATTTAAAAAAAGATTTGAGCCTATCTAACGTATGGAGTTTTTTCTTGACTTTGAGATCCACTTCAAAGCAGCGTTTTACACATGGAAAACATCCACAGATGGAGAGCATACGGAAATCAGTTTAATGCCTCGTCACACGTTAATGAACATATTTGCTTCACTCTGTAACTTCTCCCTTTTTGTTATATTTTCTCATGTTTCCTTTCTGCATTCATTCTCCTCGTTTTAAAAAGCACTTGCTGAATTTTAGTGCTCTTTATGAGAATGCATGTTAGTTTTCTTTCCATTCCAGAAGGTCGTGGGTTTAAGTCCCACCAGAGACTTGAGCATATAAATCTAGGCTGACACTCCCAGTGCAGTGCTGAGGGAGCGCTGCACTGTCGGAGGGGCAGTACTGAAGGAGTGCTGCACTGTCGGAGGGGCAGTACTGAGGGAGCGGCGCACTGTCGGAGGGGCAGTGCTGAGGGAGCGCTGCACTGTCGGAGGGGCAGTACTGAAGGAGTGCTGCACTGTCGGCAGGGAGGTACTGAGGGAGTGCTGCACTGTCGGAGGGGCAGTGCTGAGGGAGCGCCGCACCGTCGGAGGGGCAGTACTGAGGGAGCGCTGCAGTGTTGGAGGGGCAGTGCTGAGGGAGCGCTGCAGTGTCGGAGGGACAGTGCTGAGGGAGCGCCGCACTGTCGGAGGGGCAGTACTGAGGGAGCACTGTATTGTTGGAGGGCAGTATTGAGGGACGCTGCACTGTCGGAGGGGCAGTACTGAGGGAACGCTGCATTGTCGGAGGGCAGTACTGAGGGAGCGCTGCACTGTCGGAGTGCCATCTTTTGGATGCGACGTTAAATCGAGGCTGCCCTCTCAGGTGGATGTAAAAGATCCCATGGCACTATTTTGAAGAAGGGCAGGGGAGTTGTCCCCGGTGTCCTGGCCAATATTCATCCCTCAATCAACATCACTAAAACAGATTATTTGGTCATGATCTCATTGCTGTGTGTGGGAGCTTGCTGTGCACAAATTGGCTGCCGCATTTCCCACATTACAACAGTGACTACACTCCAAAAGTACTTCATTGGCTGTAAAGCACTTTGAGACATCTGGTGGTCGTGAAGGGCGCTATATAAATGCAAGTCTTTCTTTCTTTCCAGGCACCCAATGTCAGCTCTAAGCATTACCATGTCCACCACCATGTCCAATAAAGTGCAAGTTAAAAAGGGAATGAAACTTGCTCTGCTTTTCAAACTGCGGTTTGCAGTCCTTTGGGGATGTGTGCAAGGATCCCAGGGAGCTCACGAGGTAATCAGACTTTCGAATCATAGAAATTTACAGCAGGGAAGGAGGCAATTTCGGCCCATCATATCCGCACCAACCAACAAAGAGCTACCCAGCCTAATCCCACTTTCCAGCTCTAAGTCCATAGCCCTGTAGTTTACGGCACTTCAAGTCCACATCCAAGTACTTTTTAAATGTCCCTTTTAGCCCCCTGGATACAACCACAGCTCATGTCTCAAGCACTATGCCTTTTAAATTCCGTAATTACTGACTGACTAAGGCACTGTGCGGGGAAATCTCGAGCTGCTCCCGCTCAGCTGGCAAACCTGTGGAACCCCGAATTGTGGGTAGATCCTGTGACAGGGCTTGAATGGACGGCTGGACAGGAAGCAGGCAGGCTGGGAGAAGGCCAACAATACGGGTGAGGGCGTCCACATTGGGAGAGTCAAATTCCCTAATCGGTTTCCATTTGCTATTAAAGGCAAGGTTCGTAACAAGTGAGACAGACTGAGAAGCAACGGCCAGTACCTCTCCACATGGCCCCAGCCCGTGCTGTTACTGTATCTATGGACTGATCAGATAAAGATTGACATCGTTAAAGGAAAGAAAGGTTAGGAATTCACACTCTGTCATTGCATAGTTCAGTGAGTTGCAATGCTGCAGGCTAGTGGGAATGTGATGTATGTCTGGCCTTGCCTTGGGCACATTAATCCCAACACAGGGCAGTTTCCTTTGCATTCAATGTCTATTATAGATGCCCCATTCTGCCTGCAACGGCAGTGGTGATTAACCATTCACACAGGGAGGTCAGTGTTAAAGCAAAAATTATTTTTATCACAAAGTATTTTTCTTTCTAGCTCTTGTTACAGAAAGGAAGAGTTGCATTTATTGAACACTTTTCAACTTCTCAGGACCTCCCAAAGCAATTCACAATCAATGAAGGCAGATTACAAATCTCGCATACTTGGAGATTGGAGGCGGGTGGGGTGAGGAGTGGGGGTGCACTCTTGGTCCAAATTCCAGGTTTAATGAAGGCGCGTTTGAATGCCGGGACTAAGTGGATGGTGAAGGGTTTGGGAGAAGCCTTGGCGAGTTGCTGCAGTGCATCTTGTAGATGGTACACACTGCAGCCACGGTGCGCCGGTGGTGGAGGGAGTGAATGTTGAAGGTGGTGGATGGGGAGCCAATCAAGTGGCTGCTTTCTCCTGGATGGTGTCGAGCTTCTTGAGTGTTGTTGGAGCTGCACTCATCCAGGCAAGTGGAGAGTATTCCATCACACTCCTGACTTGTGCCTTGTAGATGGTGGAAAGGCTTTGGGGAGTCAGGAGGTGAGACACTCATCGCAGAATACCCAGCCTCTGACCTGCTCTTGTTGCCACAGTATTTATGTGGCTGACCCAGTTAAGTTTCCTTTCAATGACTGCACCTCCCTCACTACTGCACTGCTCCACCTCACACTCAACAAGCTCCCCGCTGGAGTGGAACTAAACTACAGAATCAGTGGGAACCTGTTCAACCTTCGCTGCCTCCAGGCCAGGTCCAAGACTGTCCCAACCCCTGTTGTTGAGCTACAGTACACGGACGACGCTTGCTTCTGTGCACATTCAGAGTCTGAACTCCAAGCCATCGTCAACATCTTCACTGAGGCGTACAAAAGCATGGGCCTTACACTAAACATCTGTAAGACAAAGGTCCTCCACCAACCTGACCCCGCCACACAGCACTGCCCCCCAGTCATCAAGATCCACGTCACGGCCCTGGACAACATGGACCACTTTCCATACCTCAACATATTATCAACAAGGGAAGACATCGACAACGAGGTTCAACACCGCCTCCAGTGCGCCTGAGGAAAAGAGTGTTCGAAGATCAGGCCCTCAAATCTGGCACCAAGCTCATGGTCTACAGACCTGTGATGATACCCACCCTCCTGTATGGCTCAGAGACGTGAACCATGTACAGTAGACATCTCAGGTCGCTGGAGAAATATCACCAACGATGTCTCCGCAAGATCCTGCAAATCCTCATGGAAGACAAATGCACCAATATTAGCATCCTCGATCAGGTCAACATCCCCAGCATCGAAGCACTGATCACACTCGACCAGCTCCGTTGGGCGGGCCACATTGTTCGCATGCCTGACACAAGACTCCCAAAGCAAGCGCTCTACTCGGAACTCCTTCACGGCAAGCGAGCCCAAGGTGGGCAGAGGAAACGTTACAAGGACACCCTCAAAGTCTCCCTGATAAAATGCAACATCCCCACTGATACCTGTGAGTATGTGGCCCAAGACCGCCCTAAGTCGGAGAAAGTGCATTCGGGAGGGCACTGAGCACCTCGAGCCTCGTCGCCGAGAGCATGCAGAAATCAAGCACAGGCAGCGGAAGGAGCGTGCGGCAAACCAGTCCCACCCACCCTTTCCTTCAATGACTGTCCCACCTGTGATAGAGACTGTAATTCCCGTATTGGACTGTTCAGCCACCTAAGGACTCATTTTTAGAGTGGAAACAAGTCTTCCTCGATTTCAAGGGACTGCCTATGATGATGATGATGAAGTGTCTTATGAACATTCAAACATTCGAACATACAAACAATGCGGGCAGATAAAGACCATCTGGTGCATCAAGCCTCTCCCACGCAAGTGATACGAACAAGTGTCAGCTGATATCAAGTGATATGTGAGCAAGTGTCTGGAGTGGCACTCGAGAGTCAGTGCCACAGCTTGAGCCACAGTTACCCAACTGGTGTTTATTAATGGTAGTAAGAACAGAGACAATTAACTCTGATTAACCCTTAATTCCCTTATTGGTTAATAATCTATCTATCTGTGATTTGAATACATTCAATGAGCTAGTCTCAACTGCTTCCTTGGGCAGAGAATTCCACAGATTCACAACCCTCTGGGAGAAGACATTCCTTCTCAACTCGGTTTTAAATTGGCTCCCCCATATTTTGAGCCTGTGCCCCCTAGTTCTAGTCTCCCCGACCAGTGGAAACAACCTCTCTGCCTCTATCTTGTCTATCCCTTTCATTATTTTAAATGTTTCTATAAGATCACCCCTCATCTTCTGAACTCCAACGAGTAAAGACCCAGTCTACTCAATCTAACATCATAAGGTAACCCCCTCATCTCCAGAATCAGCCTAGTGAATCGTCTCTGTACCCCCTCCAAAGCTAGTATATCCTTCCTTAAGTAAGGTGACCAAAACTGCACGCAGTACTCCAGGTGCGGCCTCACCAATACCCTATACAGTTGCAGCAGGACCTCCCTGCTTTTGTACTCCATCCCTCTCGCAATGAAGGCCAACATTCCATTCGCCTTCCTGATTACCTGCTGCACCTGCAAACTAACTTTTTGAGATTCATGCACAAGGGTCTGGAGTAGGATGGTCCAGAGTCGACCGCCTTTACGTGTCTCGGGCGTACGTTTCCTGCGTCCCGGCGGCCTCCATGCGGCCGGTGCCGTGTTCGGACCACCACCTGGTGTGGGCGGAGCTCGCTTCGCTCCGCGCGAGGACGGGGTCCGCGTACTGGCACTTTAACAACTGGCTGCTGGAGGACGTGCGGTTCCAGGACTCGTTCCGTCGATTCTGGTCCGACTGGAGAAGGAAGCAGGGGGGCTTCCCCTCCTTGAGGCTATGGTGGGACGTGGGCAAGGCTCACGTCCGCGTCTTCTGTCAAGAGTACGCGAGGGGGTCGACCAAGAGGCGGGCGGCCAGAGTCGGGCGCCTAGAAAAAGAGGTGCTCGACCTGGAAGCCCGTCTCGGTCAAGTCGTCCAGGACCCGGCCCTGCGGACGGTGTACGAAGCGAAGAAGACCGCGCTGAAGGACCTGCAGCTCGTCGGGTCCCGAGGCGCGTTCGTGAGGTCGCGGATCCGGTTCCTGCGGGATCTGGACCGCGGCTCCCCCTTCTTCTACTCGCTGGAAAAAAGGCAGAGTGTCCGTAAGCAGCTCTTGACGCTGCTGGCCGACGACGGCTCTCTCGTCTCGGATCCGGAGGGCGTCAACAACAGGGTCCGTGAATATTACGGGGCTCTGTTCTCTCCGGATCCGTCCAGCGAGGAAGCGCGTAGAGTTTTGTGGGAGGACCTGCCGAGGGTCGGCCCGGAGGGCGCCGAAAATCTGGAAGCTCCGCTAAGCCTGGCGGAGCTGACCGGTGCCCTCGCCCGGCTCTCGAGGGGAAAATCCCCGGGGCTGGACGGGCTGACCGTGGAGTTCCACAGGGCGTTCTGGGACGTCCTGGGGAGCGACTACGCGCGGGTCCTGGGGGAAAGTCTGGCGACCGGGGAGATGCCCCTCTCTTGGCGCAGGGCAGTCATCGTCCTGCTGCCTAAGAAGGGCGATCTCCGCCTCCTTAAGAACTGGCGCCTGGTCTCCCTCCTCAGCACGGACTACAAAATCTTCGCCAGGGCGATGTCTGCTCGCCTTGGTGCCGTGCTGGACCACATGATCCACCCCGACCAGTCCTACACGGTCCTGGGCCGGACAATCCACGATAACATCCATCTGGTCCGGGACCTCATCCATTGTTCCCAGGAGGCTGGTCTGTCGGTCGCCTTCCTATCCCTCGACCAAGAGAAGGCGTTCGACAGGGTGGATCACGACTATCTGCTCGGAACTCTGCGCGCTTTCGGGTTCGGGACGCATTTCGTCGCCCGGATCCGACTTTTGTACGCCGCCGCGGAGTGTCTGATTAAGGTTAACGGGTCCTTGACGGCGCCCCTTCGCTTTAGGAGAGGGGTGCGCCAGGGATGCCCCATGTCCGGCCAGTTATACGCCGTTTGCGTGGAGCCTTTCCTGCGCCTCTTGCGGACGAGGTTGACGGGACTGGCTCTGCAAGGGCCGGGCGTGGAGGTCGTCCTCTCGGCTTACGCCGATGACGTGCTCCTCGCGATAGAGGATCCCGCTGACCTGCGGAGGATGCGTGAGTGCCAGGAGATTTACTCGGCCGCGTCCTCTGCCAGGATCAACTGGGAGAAATGTTCCGGACTCCTGGTGGGTCAGTGGCGGGTGGACTCCCTGCCGGAGGAGCTCAGGCCTTTTGCCTGGAGCACGACCCATCTCCTCTATCTGGGAGTCTACCTTAGCCCCGACGAGGGAGCCTGGCCGGCGAACTGGCAGGAGCTGGAGGCCAAGGTCGCCGCTCGCCTAGGGCGCTGGACAGGACTGCTCCGAGTGCTGTCCTACAGGGGTCGAGCGCTAGTCATAAACCAGCTGGTGGCCGCAATGCTGTGGTACCGGCTGGTCACTTTGACCCCTCCCCCTGCGTTTGTCGCCAAGATACAGAAGAAGCTGGTGGACTTCTTCTGGAACAACAGGAAGCACTGGGTCTCTGCCGCGGTCTTGAGTCTCCTGCTTGAGGAGGGCGGTCAGTCGTTGGTGTGCGTCAGCGCCCAGCTCGCGACTTTCCGTCTTCAGAGCCTGCAGAGATACCTTTACGTCGAGCCCCCTCCTAGGTGGTGCGCTCTGGCGAGGTATTTCTTCCGCCAGCAGCTCGACCTCAATTATGACACGCAGCTCCTGTTTGTGAACTTGGGGGGTGCCAGGACCGCCCTCCGGGAGCTGCCTGTCTTTTACAGGGAACTCATCAGGGTCTGGAACAAAGTCTCCACCAAGCGCAGCTCTCCGCCGGCTGGAGTGGCGGCCGTCCTGCAGGAACCGCTGCTCGGGAATCCGTACCTCCACGGCCGAGGCTGTATGTGGCGGTCGGAAGAGAGGGCTGTGGCTGGTGAGGTGACCAGGGTCAGGGACCTGCTCGATGGCGGAGGAGCGGGCTGGATGGCGCCAGACACGCTGGCGCGGCGCCTAAATTCTGCCAACGTCCGCCACGCGGCCGATGCCATCGAGTCGCTAAAAACAGCTCTGGGCCCTGACTCCGTTAGGTGTATCGAGGAGGCTCAAGCACGTGGGGAGATCCCGTCCGAACTGACCCCCGTCCGGACGGAATTCCTCATCGGCGCCAAACCCCGGAACCTCCCTCGGGGGCCGGCGCCTCACAACTTGAGCCGCCTCGGGGAAATCCCCTCCGTGCCTTTCAGTTCCGCGCGGAGGGGTTTCCTGTACGGGCTGCTCCTGCACACCCTCAACTTTGCCATCCTCGCCGGCCGTCCGGACACGCCATGGCGTACCATCTTGCCGTCCAGAGGAGGCGGGGGTCCCCGATGGAGGGCACTCTACGCAGGGGTCCTCCCACTATTCATCGGGGACTTGGCCTGGAGGGTGGTGCACGGAGCAGTGCCGTGCAATAAATTTTTAAGCCGGTTCACGGACTCCCAGGCCGCCTGCAATTTCTGCGGTCTGGAGGAGTCCGTGTTCCATGTTTTTATGGAGTGCACAAGGTTGCAGCCCCTGTTCCACTATTTGAAGGGGCTGCTCCTGAAATTCTGGCTGCACTTCAGTCCCACTCTCCTGATCTTTGGGCACCCTGTGCGGAGGGGAGCGGGTAGGTCCGAAGGCCTCCTCGTAGGACTGCTCCTGGGCACGGCCAAGGGTGCCATCAGCCGGTCCAGGCAGCGGGCGGTCGAGGGGGTCGTTCAACCTGACTGCCTGCCTCTCTTCCGCTCTTACATCCGGTCCAGGGTGTCCTTGGAGATGGAGCACGCGGTGTCCACCGGTACGCTCGCGGCCTTCCGCGAGAGGTGGGCACCGGAGGGACTGGAGTGCATCATCACGCCCGGCAACCAGATTTTAATTTGATTTTACGTTTTAAAGTTAATTTGTTTTAATTGCCGGTGCTTTTAGTGTCCCCCTTCCCTTTTATAGGGGGCACTGGGGAAAAATTGTGATTTTAGTGCCCAAAAAAAAACAATAAAAAAAAAAACACAACAAAAAAAACAAAAAAAAAGGGGGGAAAAAAAAAAAAAAAAAAGGGCCTTGTAAATGTCTGGAGTGTCACCCAGGTCGGGTGGCACCGTTTAATGTCTTTATGTTTTGCAGGTAAACTCAAAAGAGTTTCATGCACAAGGGTCTGGAGTAGGATGGTCCAGAGTCGACCGCCTTTACGTGTCTCGGGCGTACGTTTCCTGCGTCCCGGCGGCCTCCATGCGGCCGGTGCCGTGTTCGGACCACCACCTGGTGTGGGCGGAGCTCGCTTCGCTCCGCGCGAGGACGGGGTCCGCGTACTGGCACTTTAACAACCGGCTGCTGGAGGACGTGCGGTTCCAGGACTCGTTCCGTCGATTCTGGTCCGACTGGAGAAGGAAGCAGGGGGGCTTCCCCTCCTTGAGGCTATGGTGGGACGTGGGCAAGGCTCACGTCCGCGTCTTCTGTCAAGAGTACGCGAGGGGGTCGACCAAGAGGCGGGCGGCCAGAATCGGGCGCCTAGAAAAAGAGGTGCTCGACCTGGAAGCCCGTCTCGGTCAAGTCGTCCAGGACCCGGCCCTGCGGACGGTGTACGAAGCGAAGAAGGCCGCGCTGAAGGACCTGCAGCTCGTCGGGTCCCGAGGCGCGTTCGTGAGGTCGCGGATCCGGTTCCTGCGGGATCTGGACCGCGGCTCCCCCTTCTTCTACTCGCTGGAAAAAAGGCTGAGTGTCCGTAAGCAGCTCTTGACGCTGCTGGCCGACGACGGCTCTCTCGTCTCGGATCCGGAGGGCGTCAACAACAGGGCCCGTGAATATTACGGGGCTCTGTTCTCTCCGGATCCGTCCAGCGAGGAAGCGCGTAGAGTTTTGTGGGAGGACCTGCCGAAGGTCAGCCCGGAGGGCACCAAAAATCTGGAAGCTCCGCTAAGCCTGGCGGAGCTGACCGGTGCCCTCGCCCGGCTCTCGAGGGGAAAATCCCCGGGGCTGGACGGGCTGACCATGGAGTTCCACAGGGCGTTCTGGGACGTCCTGGGGGGCGACTACGCGCGGGTCCTGGGGGAAAGTCTGGCGACCGGGGAGATGCCCCTCTCTTGGCGCAGGGCAGTCATCGTCCTGCTGCCTAAGAAGGGCGATCTCCGCCTCCTTAAGAACTGGCGCCCGGTCTCCCTCCTCAGCACGGACTACAAAATCTTCGCCAGAGCGATGTCTGCTCGCCTTGGTGCCGTGCTGGACCACATGATCCACCCCGACCAGTCCTACACGGTCCCGGGCCGGGCAATCCACGATAACATCCATCTGGTCCGGGACCTCATCCATTGTTCCCAGGAGGCTGGTCTGTCGGTCGCCTTCCTATCCCTCGACCAAGAGAAGGCGTTCGACAGGGTGGATCACGACTATCTGCTCGGAACTCTGCGTGCTTTCGGGTTCGGGACGCATTTCGTCGCCCGGATCCGACTTTTGTACGCCGCCGCAGAGTGTCTGATTAAGGTTAACGGGTCCTTGACGACGCCCCTTCGCTTTAGGAGAGGGGTGCGCCAGGGATGCCCCATGTCCGGCCAGTTATATGCCGTTTGCGTGGAGCCTTTCCTGCGCCTCTTGCGGACGAGGTTGACGGGACTGGCTCTGCAAGGGCCGGGCGTGGAGGTCGTCCTCTCGGCTTACGCCGATGACGTGCTCCTCGCGGTAGAGGATCCCGCTGACCTGCGGAGGATGCGTGAGTGCCAGGAGATTTACTCGGCCGCGTCCTCCGCCAGGATCAACTGGGAGAAATGTTCCGGACTCCTGGTGGGTCAGTGGCGGGTGGACTCCCTGCCGGAGGAGCTCAGGCCTTTTGCCTGGAGCACAACCCATCTCCTCTATCTGGGAGTCTACCTTAGCCCCGACGAGGGAGCCTGGCCGGCGAACTGGCAGGAGCTGGAGGCCAAGGTCGCCGCTCGCCTAGGGCGCTGGACAGGACTGCTCCGAGTGCTGTCCTACAGGGGTCGAGCGCGAGTCATAAACCAGCTGGTGGCCGCAATGCTGTGGTACCGGCTGGTCACTTTGACCCCTCCCCCTGTGTTTGTCGCCAAGATACAGAAGAAGCTGGTGGACTTCTTCTGGAACAACAGGAAGCACTGGGTCTCTGCCGCGGTCTTGAGTCTCCCGCTTGAGGAGGGCGGTCAGTCGTTGGTGTGCGTCAGCGCCCAGCTCACGACTTTCCGTCTTCAGACCCTGCAGAGATACCTTTACGTCGAGCCCCCTCCTAGGTGGTGTGCTCTGGCGAGGTATTTCTTCCGCCAGCAGCGCGACCTCAATTATGACACGCAGCTCCTGTTTGTGAACTTGGGGGGTGCCAGGACCGCCCTCCGGGAGCTGCCTGTCTTTTACAGGGAACTCATCAGGGTCTGGAACAAAGTCTCCACCAAGCGCAGCTCTCCGCCGGCTGGAGTGGCGGCCGTCCTGCAGGAACCGCTGCTCGGGAATCCGTACCTCCACGGCCGAGGTTTTATGTGGCGGTCGGAAGAGAGGGCTGTGGCTGGTGAGGTGACCAGGGTCAGGGACCTGCTCGATGGCGGAGGAGCGGGCTGGATGGCGCGGCGCCTAAATTCTGCCAATGTTCGCCACGCGGCCGATGCCATCGAGTCGCTAAAAACAGCTCTGGGCCCTGACTCCGTTAGGTGCATCGAGGAGGCTCAAGCACGTGGGGAGATCCCGTCCGAACTGACCCCCGTCCGGACGGAATTCCTCATCGGCGCCAAACCCCGGAACCTCCCTCGGGGGCCGGCGCCTCACAACTTGAGCCGCCTCGGGGAAATCCCCTCCGTGCCTTTCAGTTCCGCGCGGAGGGGTTTCCTGTACGGGCTGCTCCTGCACACCCTCAACTTTGCCATCCTCGCCGGCCGTCCGGACACGCCATGGCGTACCATCTTGCCGTCCGGAGGAGGCGGGGGTCCCCGATGGAGGGCACTCTACGCAGGGGTCCTCCCACTATTCATCGGGGACTTGGCCTGGAGGGTGGTGCACGGAGCAGTGCCGTGCAACAAATTTTTAAGCCGGTTCACGGACTCCCAGGCCGCCTGCAATTTCTGCGGTCTGGAAGAGTCCGTGTTCCATGTTTTTATGGAATGCACAAGGTTGCAGCCCCTGTTTTATTATTTGAAGGGGCTGCTCCTGAAATTCTGGCTGCACTTCAGTCCCACTCTCCTGATCTTTGGGCACCCTGTGCGGAGGGGAGCGGGTAGGTCCGAAGGCCTCCTCGTAGGACTGCTCCTGGGCACGGCCAAGGGTGCCATCAGCCGGTCCAGGCAGCGGGCGGTCGAGGGGGTCGTTCAACCTGACTGCCTGCCTCTCTTCCGCTCTTACATCCGGTCCAGGGTGTCCTTGGAGATGGAGCACGCGGTGTCCACCGGTACGCTCGCGGCCTTCCGCGAGAGGTGGGCACCGGAGGGACTGGAGTGCATCATCACGCCCGGCAACCAAATTTTAATTTGATTTTACGTTTTTAAGTTTAATTTGTTTTAATTGCCGGTGCTTTTAGTGTCCCCCTTTAATTTTATAGGGGGCACTGGGGAAAATTGTGATTTTAGTGCCCAAAAACCAAAAAAAGAAAAACACAAAAAAAACAAAAAAAAAAGGGGAAAAAAAAAAGGGCCTTGTAAATGTCTGGAGTGTCACCCAGGTCGGGTGGCACCGTTTAATGTTTTATGTTTTTGCAGGTGAACTCCAAAAAGAGTTTCATGCACAAGGGCCTGGAGTAGGATGGTCCAGAGTCGACCGCCTTTACGTGTCTCGGGCGTACGTTTCCTGCGTCCCGGCGGCCTCCATGCGGCCGGTGCCGCGTTCGGACCACCACCTGGTGTGGGCGGAGCTCGCTTCGCTCCGCGCGAGGACGGGGTCCGCGTACTGGCACTTTAACAACCGGCTGCTGGAGGACGTGCGGTTCCAGGACTCGTTCCGTCGATTCTGGTCCGACTGGAGAAGGAAGCAGGGGGGCTTCCCCTCCTTGAGGCTATGGTGGGACGTGGGCAAGGCTCACGTCCGCGTCTTCTGTCAAGAGTACGCGAGGGGGTCGACCAAGAGGCGGGCGGCCAGAGTCGGGCGCCTAGAAAAAGAGGTGCTCGACCTGGAAGCCCGTCTCGGTCAAGTCGTCCAGGACCTGGCCCTGCGGACGGTGTACGAAGCGAAGAAGGCCGCGCTGAAGGACCTGCAGCTCATCGGGTCCCGAGGCGCGTTCGTGAGGTCGCGGATCCGGTTCCTGCGGGATCTGGACCGCGGCTCCCCCTTCTTCTACTCGCTTGAAAAAAGGCTGAGTGTCCGTAAGCAGCTCTTGACGCTGCTGGCCGACGACGGCTCTCTCGTCTCGGATCCGGAGGGTGTCAACAACAGGGCCCGTGAATATTACGGGGCTCTGTTCTCTCCGGATCCGTCCAGCGAGGAAGCGCGTTGAGTTCTGTGCCGAAGGTCAGTCCGGAGGGCGCCGAAAATCTGGAAGCTCCGCTAAGCCTGGCGGAGCTGACCGGTGCCCTCGACCGGCTCTCGAGGGGAAAATCCCCGGGGCTGGACGGGCTGACCGTGGAGTTCCACAGGACGTTCTGGGACGTCCTGGGGAGCGACTACGCGCGGGTCCTGGGGTAAAGTCTGGCGACCGGGGAGATGCCCCTCTCTTGGCGCAGGGCAGTCATCGTCCTGCTGCCTAAGAAGGGCGATCTCCGCCTCCTTAAGAACTGGCGCCCGGTCTCCCTCCTCAGCGCGGACTACAAAATCTTCACCAGGGCGATGTCTGCTCGCCTTGGTGCCGTGCTGGACCACATGATCCACCCCGACCAGTCCTACACGGTCCCGGGCCGGGCAATCCACGATAACATCCATCTGGTCCGGGACCTCATCCATCATTCCCAGGAGGCTGGTCTGTCGGTCGCCTTCCTATCTCTCGACCAAGAGAAGGCGTTCGACAGGGTGGATCACGACTATCTGCTCGGAACTCTGCGCGCTTTCGGGATCGGGACGCATTTCGTCGCCCGGATCCGACTTTTGTACGCCGCCACGGAGTGTCTGATTAAGGTTAACGGGTCCTTGACGGCGCCCCTTCGCTTTGGGAGAGGGGTGCGCCAGGGATGCCCCATGTCCGGCCAGTTATACGCCATCTGCGTGGAGCCTTTCCTGCGCCTCCTGCGGACGAGGTTGACGGGACTGGCTCTGCAAGGGCCGGGCGTGGAGGTCGTCCTCTCGGCTTACGCCGATGACGTGCTCCTCGCGGTAGAGGATCCCGCTGACCTGCGGAGGATGCGTGAGTGCCAAGAGATTTACTCGGCCGCATCCTCCGCCAGAATCAACTGGGAAAAATGTTCCGGACTCCTTGTGGGTCAGTGGCGGGTGGACTCCCTGCCGGAGGAGCTCAGGCCTTTTGCCTGGAGCACGACCCATCTCCTCTATCTGGGAGTCTACCTTAGCTCAGACGAGGGAGCCTGGCCGGCGAACTGGCAGGAGCTGGAGGCCAAGGTCGCCGCTCGCCTAGGACGCTGGACAGGACTGCTCCGAGTGCTGTCCTACAGGGGTCGAGCGCGAGTCATAAACCAGCTGGTGGCCGCAATGTTGTGGTACTGGCTGGTCACTTTGACCCCTCCCCCTGTGTTTGTCGCCAAGATACAGAAGAAGCTGGTGGACTTCTTCTGGAACAACAGGAAGCATTGGGTCTCTGCCGCGGTCTTGAGTCTCCCGCTTGAGGAGGGCGGTCAGTCGTTGGTGTGCGTCAGCGCCCAGCTCACGACTTTCCGTCTTCAGACCCAGCAGAGATACCTTTACGTCGAGCCCCCTCCTAGGTGGTGCGCTCTGGCGACGTATTTCTTCCGCCAGCAGCGAGGCCTCAACTACGACACGCAGCTCCTGTTTGTGAACTTGGGGGGTGTCAGGACTGCCCTCCGGGAGCTGCCTGTCTTTTACAAGGAACTCATCAGGGTCTGGAACAAAGTCTCCACCAAGCGCAGCTCTCCGCCGGCTGGAGTGGCGGCCGTCCTGCAGGAGCCGCTGCTCGGGAATCCGTACCTCCACGACCGAGGTTTTATGTGGCGGTCGGAAGAGAGGGCTGTGGCTGGTGAGGTGACCAGGGTCAGGGACCTGCTCGATGGCGGAGGAGCGGGCTGGATGGCGCCAAAATTCTGCCAACGTCCGCTACGCGGCCGATGCCATCGACTCGCTAAAAACAGCTTTGGGCCCTGACTCCGTTAGGTGCATCGAGGAGGCTCAAACACGTGGGGAGATCCCGTCCGAACTGACCCCCGTCCGGACGGAATTCCTCATCGGCGCCAAACCCCGGAACCTCCCTCGGGGGCCGGCGCCTCACAACTTGAGCCGCCTCGGGGAAATCCCCTCCGTGCCTTTCAGTTCCGCGCGGAGGGGTTTCCTGTACGGGCTGCTCCTGCACACTCTCAACTTTGCCGTCCGGACACGCCATGGCGTACCATCCTGCCGTCCGGAGGAGGCGGGGGTCCCCAATGGAGGGCACTCTACGCAGGGGTCCTCCCACTATTCATCGGGGACTTGGCCTGGAGGGTGGTGCACGGAGCAGTGCCGTGCAATAAATTTTTAAGCCGGTTCACGGACTCCCAGGCCGCCTGCAATTTCTGCGGTCTGGAGGAGTCCGTGTTCCATGTTTTTATTGAGTGCACGAGGTTGCAGCCCCTGTTCCATTATTTGAAGGGGCTGCTCCTGAAATTCTGGCTGCACTTCAGTACCACTCTCCTGATCATTGGGCACCCTGTGCGGAGGGGAGGGGGTAGGTCCGAAGGCCTCCTCGTAGGACTGCTCCTGGGCACGGCCAAGGGTGCCATCAGCCGTTCCAGGCAGCGGGCGGTCGAGGGGGTCGTTCAACCTGACTGCCTGCCTCTCTTCCGCTCTTACATCCGGTCCAGGGTGTCCTTGGAGATGGAGCACGCGGTGTCCACTGGTACGCTCGCGGCCTTCCGCGAGAGGTGGGCACCGGAGGGACTGGAGTGCATCATCACGCCCGGCAACCAAATTTTAATTTGATTTTACGTTTTAAAGCTTAATTTGTTTTAATTGCCGGTGCTTTTAGTGTCCCCCTCCCCTTTTATAGGGGGCACTTGGAAAAATTTGATCTTAGCGCCCAAAAAAAAACAAAAAAAAGAAAAACAGAAAAAAAAAACACAAATGAAGGAAAAAAAAAAGGGGCCTTGAAAATGTCTGCTGTGTCACCCAGGCGGGTGGCACGGTTTAATGTTTGTTTTTTTTCAGGTAAACTCAAAAGAGTTTCATGCACAAGGACGCCCAGGTCCCTCTGCACCGCAGCATGTTGTAATTTCTCCCCATTCAAATAATATTCCCTTTTACTGTTTTTTTTCCCAAGGTGGATGACCTCACACTTTCCGACATTGTATTCCATCTGCCAAACCTTAGCCCATTCGCTTAACCTATCTAAATCTCTTTGCAGGCTCTCTGTGTCCTCTACACAACCCGCTTTCCCACTAATCTTAGTGTCATCTGCAAATTTTGTTACACTACACTCTGTCCCCTCTTCCAGGTCATCTATGTATATTGTAAACAGTTGTGGTCCCAGCACCGATCCCTGTGGCACACCACTAACCACCGATTTCCAACCCGAAAAGGACCCATTTATCCCGACTCTCTGCTTTCTGTTAGCCAGCCAATTCTCTATCCATGTTAATACATTTCCTCTGACTCCGCGTACATTTATCTTCTGCAGTAACCTTTTGTGTGGCACCTTATCAAATGCCTTTTGGAAATCTAAATACACCACATCCATCGGTACACCTCTATCCACCATGCTCGTTATATCCTCAAAGAATTCCAGTAAATTAGTTAAACATGATTTCCCCTTCATGAATCCATGTTGCGTCTGCTTGATTGCACTATTCCTATCTAGATGTCCCGCTATTTCTTCCTTAATGATAGCTTCAAGCATTTTCCCCACTACAGATGTTAAACTAACCAGCCGATAGTTACCTGCCTTTTGTCTGCTCCACTTTTTAAACAGAGGCGTTACATTAGCTGCTTTCCAATCCGCTGGTACCTCCCCAGAGTCCAGAGAATTTTCGGAGATTATAACGAATGCATCTGCTATAACTTCCGCCATCTCTTTTCATACCCTGGGATGCATTTCATCAGGACCAGGGGACTTCTCTATTTTGAGTCCCATTAGCCTGTCCAGCACTACCCCCCTAGTGATAGTGATTGTCTCAAGGTCCTCCCTTCCCACATTCCCGTGACCAGCAATTTTTGGCACGGTTTTTGTGTCTTCCACTGTGAAGACCGAAGCAAAATAATTGTTTCAGGTCTCAGCCATTTCCACATTTCCCATTATTAACAACCCCTTCTCGTCTACTAAGGGACCAACATTTACTTTAGTCACTCTTTTCCATTTTATATATCGGTAAAAGCTTTTACTATTATGCTTTTCCAAATGTTCTGCTGCTGCTTCCTTAATAATGGACTCCAGCATTTGCTCAATGAACGATGTTAGGCTAACTGTCTATCGTTTCCTGCTTTCTGTCTGCCTCCTTTTTTAAATAGGGACGTTATAGTTGCGGTTTTCCAGTCTGCTGGGACCACCCCACCCCGAGCCGACACAGACCCCGCCCCGAGCCGACACAGACCCCGCCCCGAGCCGACACAGACCCCGCCCCGAGCCGACACAGACCCCGCCCCGAGTTGACACAGACCCCGCCCCGAGCCGACACTGACCCTGCCCCGAGCCGACACAGACCTTGCCCCAAGCTGACACAGACCCCGCCCCGAGCCGACACAGACCCCGCCCCAAGCTGACACAGACCCCCCCCCGAGCCGACACAGACCCCGCCCCAAGCTGACACAGACCCCCCCCCGAGCCGACATAGACCCCGCCCCGAGCTGACACAGACCTCGCCCCGAGCCGACACAGACCCCGCCCCGAGCCGACACAGACCCCGCCCCAAGCTGACACAGACCCCCCCCCGAGCCGACATAGACCCCGCCCCGAGCTGACACAGACCTCGCCCCGAGCCGACACAGACCCCGCCCAAAGCCGACACAGACCTTGCCCCGAGCCGACACTGACCCCGCCCAAAGCCGACACAGACCCCGCCCCGAGCAGACACAGACCCCGCCCAAAGCCGACACAGACCCCGCCCCGAGCCGACACAGACCCCGCCCCGAGCCGACACAGACCCCGCCCCGAGCCGACACAGCCCCCGCCCCGAGCAGACACAGACCCCGCCCAAAGCCGACACAGACCCCACCCAAAGCCGACACAGCCCCCGTCCCGAGCAGACACAGACCCCGCCCCGAGCCGACACAGACCCCGCCCCGAGCCGACACAGACCCCGCCCCAAGCCGACACAGACCCCGCCCCAAGCTGACACAGACCCTGCCCCGAGCCGACACAGACCCCGCCCCGAGCCGACACAGACCCCGCCCCGAGCAGACACAGACCCCGCCCCGAGCCGACACAGACCCCGCCCCGAGCTGACACAGACCCCGCCCCGAGCTGACACAGACCCCGCCCCGAGCAGACACAGATCCCGCCCCGAGCAGACACAGATCCCGCCCCGAGCTGACACAGACCCCGCCCCGAGCTGACACAGACCCCGCCCCGAGCCGACACAAACCCCGCCCCGAGCCGACACAGACCCCGCCCCGAGCCGACACAGACCCTGCCCCGAGCTGACACAGACCCCGCCCCGAGCAGACACAGATCCCGCCCCGAGTAGACACAGATCCCGCCCCGAGCTGACACAGACCCCGCCCCGAGCTGACACAGACCCCGCCCCGAGCTGACACAGACCCCGCCCCGTGCCGACACAAACCCCGCCCCGAGCCGACACAGACCCTGCCCCGAGCCGACACAGACCCCGCCCAAAGCCGACACAGACCCCGCCCCGAGCCGACACAGACCCCGCCCCGAGCCGACACAAACCCCGCCCCGAGCCGACACAGACCCCGCCCCGAGTCAAAACAACGTCAAAGTGCCGAATATCAAGGGAATCTCCATCGCATGTGTTGCGGTGGGGAAAAACGTCAAAAACCAAGCATGCGTTGCCAATCTCTACTCGAGGAAGTTTTACTGGGGGCCGCCATCTCAGGATAAAGGGAAAGCCATTTAAGACCGAGATGAGGAATGTTATGTATGCAATAAAGGTTCAAACTGAGTACTGTTTAACTAAGCAAGGTACAACATTGGTTTTGCTTTATTTAGGCCCAAAGTGCCTGACTCACAAAATGGCTGGCCTTTTATACCAGAGCAGCACCATGTGCGTGCTGCTCAGTGGCCTCCAACAATGACACCATCTGGTGGCTACAGACAGCATGTACATACATGACAAGGAGGAATTTCTTCACTTAGAGGGTTGTGAATTTGTTGTATTCTCTGCCTGAAAGAAGGCTGATTCTTAGATATATTCAAGGCTGAGGTCGCTAGATTTTTGGAGTCTCGGGAAATCATGGGCTATGGGGTTCAGGCGGGAAAGTGGTGTTGAGGTCGAAGATCAGCCATGATATTGTATGGCCGACTCCTGCTCCTAAATCTTATGTTCTTACATCTCCATTTCATGCTTTAATTCCAAAACTAGGGGCTATAAATTCAAGATAGTCACTAATAAATCCAATGGGGAATTCAGGAGAAAATTCTTTTCCCAGAGTGTGGTGAGAATGTGGAACTCGTTCCCACAGGGAGGGGTTGAGGCGAATAGTATCGATGCATTTAAGGGGAATCTGGATAAACACATGGGGGGGAAAGGAAAAGAAGGATATGCTGACAGGGTGAGATGGAGAGGGGGGTATGGAGCATAAACACCGGCACAGACCCATTGGGCCGAACGGCTGTAAATTCTATCTAATTTTATGTAATATGTAATAATTCCCAATAAACCCCGTTGTTTTAGTCAATGGTTTGAAACTGTTGCTAACTTGGCTTTCAGCGCCATCTGCAGGTGCGATGTGTAATGCCACACACCGCCTGATTGGAGATCCCAGTGTTATCATCATCATCATAGGCGGTCCCTCGAAGCGAGGATGACTTGCTTACACACCGAAAAGGGATGAGTTCACAGGTGTTTCAATGAAGGACCTAATATTCCAGGTTCCGAACTACATCCTGAAGGTTGGAAGATGCCTGTGCGTGGATTTTTTTAACGCGGGGTGGCCGTTGCACACCAGCCACCACACGGGCTTGACAGAGCGAGGTCTTGGTCCAGAGGCAAGGATTAACCGAGATGACTGGAGACCAGCTCTGCTGCACGCACCTAGTGCACACACATATCGCAGTGTGGGCCCCAATCACATCCCTCTACGAACCCTCGCCACTCCTTCACCCCGACCTCGCCCCTCCTGCTGTACCTGCCCTCACTGCAGTCAGCCATCGCCCTCCTGCAGCAGCACGCGCTGCTCCCTGCAGTGGCCTGCCACCACATGCTGCTCCCTCCAATGGCCCCGGCCTGCTGATGGTCTTGCAGGCCAGGACCACGCTAATTTCTGGGCCAGTAGGTCGTTAATCCTATTGACCCCAATGATTCACATTGGTGCTTGATGCCAGGAAAGATGGAAGTAGTCCATAACAATCTATGGTGCGAGAGTTCGGTAACGTGCTTTTAAAATTTCCATTTTAAAATTCTCATCCTTGTTTTCAAATCCCTCCTTGGCCCTCGCCCCTCCCTATGTCTGTAATCTCCTCCAGCCCCACAACCCCCCGAGATATCTGCGCTCCCCTAATTCTCGCTTCTTGAGCATCCCTGATTATAATCGCTCCACCATTGGTGGCTGTGCCTTCTGTTGCCTGGGCCCCAAGCTCTGGAACTCCCTCCCTAAACCTCACCGCCACGTTCCTCCTTTAAGAAGCTCCTTAAAACCGACCTCTTTGACCAAGCTTTTGGTCACCTGCCCTAATTTCTTCCTATGTGGCTCGGTCACAAATTTTGTTTGATAATGCTCTGTAGACCCTGATACATGGGGTCTGCTCTCAGTCTGTAGACCCTTATACATTGGAACATAGAAAATAGGTGCAGGAGTAGGCCATTCGGCCCTTCAAACCTGCACCGCCATTCAATAAGATCAGGGCTGATCATTCCCTCAGTACCCCTTTCCTGCTTTCTCTCCATACCCCTTGATCCCCTTAGCCGTAAGGGCCATATCTAACTCCCTCTTGAATATATCCAATGAACTGGCATCAACAACTCTCTGCGGCAGGGAATTCCACAGGTTAACAACTCTCTGAGTGAAGAAGTTTCTCCTCATCTCAGTCCTAAACGGCCGACACTTTATCCTAAGACTATGTCCCCTGGTTCTGGACTTCCCCAACATCGGGAACATTCTTCCCGCAGTTAACCTGTCGAGTCCCGTCAGAATCTTATACTTTTCTATGAGACCCCCTCTCATCCTTCTAAACTCCAGTGAATAAAGGCCCAGTCGATCCAGTCTCTCCTCATATGACAGTCCAGCCATCCCGGGAATCAGTCCGGTGAACCTTCGCTGCACTCCCTCAATAGCAAGAAGGACCTTCCTCAGATTAGGAGACCAAAACTGAACACAATATTCCAGGTGAAGTCTCACCAAGGCCCTGTACAACAGCAGTAAGACCTCCCTGCTCCGATACTCAAATCCCCTAGCTATGAAGGCCAACATACTATTTGCCTTCTTCACCGTCTGCTGTACTTACATGCCAACCTTCAATGTCTGATGAACCATGACACCCAGGTCTCATTGCACCTCCCCTTTTCCGAATCTGCCACCATTCAGATAATATTCTGCCTTCGTGTTTTTGCCCCCAAAATAGATAACCTTACATTTATCCACATTATAGTGCATCTGCCATGCATTTGCCCACTCACCTAACCTGTCCAAGTCACCCTGCAGCCTCTTAGCGTCCCCCTCACAGCTCACACCACCACCCAGTTTAGTGTCATCTGCAAACTTGGAGATATTACACTCAATTCCTTCATCCAAATCGTTAATGTACATTGTAAAGAGCTGGGGTCCCAGCATTGAGCCCTGCGACACTCCACTAGTCACTGCCTGCCATTCTGAAAAGGACCCGTTTATCGCGACTCTCTGCTTCCTGTCTGCCAACCAGTTCTCTATCCACGTCAGTACATTACCCCCAATACCATGCGCTTTGATTTTGCACACCAAACCCTTGTGCGGGACCTTGTCAAAAGCCTTTTGGAAGTCCAAATACACCACATCCACTGGTTCTCCCTTGTCCACTCTACTAGTTACATCCTCAAAAAATTCCAGCAGATTCGTCAAGCATGATTTCCCTTTCATAAATCCATGCTGACTTGGACCGATCCTGTCACTGCTTTCCAAATGCGCTGCTATTTCATCCTTAATGATTGATTCCAACATTTTCCTCCTACTGATGTCAGGCTAACCGGTCTATATTTATCCGCTTTCTATCTCCCCCCTTTTTAAAAAAGTGGTGTTACATTAGCTACTCTCCAGTCCATAGGAACTGATCCAGAGTCGATAGACTGTTGGAAAATGATCACCAATGCATCCACTATTTCTAGGGCCACTTCCTTAAGTACTCTGGGATGCAGACTATCAGGCCCCGGGGATTTATTGGCCTTCAATCCCAACAATTTCCTTCGTGAAGACATAACCGAAGTATTTGTTCAATTGGTCTGGCATTTCTTTGTTCCCCATTATAAATTCACCTGAATCCGACGTTTGTCTTCACTAATCTTTTTCTCTTCACATATTTATAGAAGCTTTTGCAGTCAGTTTTTATGTTCCCTGCAAGCTTTCTCTCGTACTCTATTTCCCCCTCTTAGTCCTTAGTCTTAGTCTTCCCTTCGTCCTCCTCTGTTGAATTCTAAATTTCTCCCAGTCCTCAGGTTTGTTACTTTTTCTAGCCAATTTATACGCCTCTTCCTTGGTTTTAACACTATCCTTAATTTCCCTTGTTAGCCACAGTTGAGCCACTTTCCCCGTTTTATTTTTACTCCAGACAGGGATGTACAATTGCTGAAGTTCATCCATGTGATCTTTAAATGTTTGCCATTGCTTATCCACCGTCAACCCTTTAAATACCCTTTGCCAGTCTATTCTAGCCAATTCACGCCTCATACCGTCGAAGTTACCTTTCCTTAAATTCAGGACCCTAGTTTCCGAATTAACTGTGTCACTCTCTATCTTAATAAAGAATTCTACCATATTATGGTCACTCTTCCCCAAGGGGCCTCGCACAACAAGATTGCTAATTAGTCCCTTCTCATTACACATCACCCAGTCGAGGATGGCCAGCTCTCTAGTTGGTTCTTCGACATATTGGTCTCGAAAACCTTCCCTAATACACGCCAGGAAATCCTCCCCACCGCATTGCTACCAGTTTGGTTAGCCCAATCTATATGTAGATTAAAGTCGCCCATGATAACTGCTGTACCTTTATTGCACACATCCCTTATTTCTTGTTTGATGCTGTCCCCAACCTCACTACTACTGCTTGGTGGTCTGTACACAACTCCCACTAGCATTTTCTGCCTTTTGCTATTCCACAGCTCCACCCATACCGATTCCACATCATCCAGGCTAATGTCCTTCCTTACTATTGCATTAATTTTCTCTTTAACCAGCAATGCCATCCCGCCTCCTTTTCCTTTCTGTCTATCCTTCCTAAATGTTGAATACCCCTGGATGTTGAGTTCCCAGCCTTGCTCACCCTGGAGCCATGACTCCGTGATGCCAATTACATCATATCCGTTACCTGCTGTCTGTGCAGTTAATTCGTCCAGCTTATTCCGAATACTCCTCACAATGAGGCACAGAGCCTTCAGGCTTGTCTTTTTAACACACTTTGCCCCTTTAGAATTTTGCTGTAATGGGCCCCTTTTTGTTTTTTGCCTTGGGATTCTCTGCCCTCCACATTTACTATTCTCCTTTCTATCTTTTGCTTCTGTCTTCATTTTATTCCCCTCTGTCTCCCTGCATAGGTTCCCATCCCCCTCAATGTTAGTTTAACTCCTTCCAAACAGCACTAGCAAACACTCCCCCTGTGACATTGGTTCCGGTCCTGCCCAGGTGCAGACCGTCCAGTTTGTCATGGTCCCACCTCCCCCAGAACAGGTTCCATTGTCCCAGGAATTTGAATCCCTCCCTTTTGCACAACTCCTCAAGCCACGTATTCATCTGGGCTATCCTACGATTCCTACTCTGACTAGCACGTGGCACTGGTAGCAATCCTGAGATTACTACTTTTGAGGTCCTACTTTTTAACTTAGCTCCTAGCTCCCTAAATTCGTCTCGTAGGACCTCATCCCGTTTTTTACCTATATCGTTGGTACCTGTATGAACCATGACAACAGGCTGTTCACCCTCCTGTTCCCTTTTCAGATTGTCCTGCACCCGCTCCGAGACATCCTTGACCCTTGCACCAGGAATGTAACATATCATCCTGGAGTCTGGGTTGCGGCCGCAGAAACGTCTATCTATTCCCCTTACAATCGAATCCCCTATCACTATCACTCTCCCACTCTTTTTCCTGCCCTCCTGTGCAGCAGAGCCAGTCACGGTGCCATGAACTTGGCTGCTGCTGCCCTCCCCTGCTGAGTCATCCCCCTCAACAGTACCCAAAGCGGTGTATCTGTTTTGCAGGGGGATGACTGCAGGGAACCCCTGCACTACCTGCCTTGCACTGCTCTTCCTGTTGGTCACCCATTTACTAGCTGTCTGTGAAACCTTTACCTGCGGTGAGACGAACTCGCTAAACGTGCTATTCACGTAATTCTCAGCATCGTGCATGCTCCAGAGTGAATCCACCCACAGCTCCAGTGCTGCAATGCGGTCTGTCAGGAGCTGGAGACGGATACACTTCCCACACACGTAGTCGTCAAGGACACCAGAAGCGTCCCTGATTCCCCACATAGTACAGGAGGAGCATAACACGTGTCCGAGCTCTCCTGCCATGATTTAACCCCTAGATAAACTTAATTTGGCACAACAATGCTAAATGTTACTTACTGATATAGAAAAGAAAAAGAAAAACTACTCACCAATCACCAGCCAATCACTTACCCCCTTGGCTGTGAGGTCACCTTTCAATTTCTTTCGACTTCATTTTTGCCTTCTCTCCCTGCTGCAGCTGCACCAACTGGGCCTTTATAGACCTCTCCACGCACCTCAAACTCCTGCCTCTCCTCTGCTCTCAGTCTGTAGACCCTGATACACAGGGTCTGCTCTCAGTCTGTAGACCCTGATACACAGGGTCTGCTCTCAGTCTGTAGACCCTGATACACAGGGTCTGCTCTCAGTCTGTAGACCCTGATACACAGGGTCTGCTCTCAGTCTGTAGATCCTGATACATGGGGTCTGCTCTCAGTCTGTAGACCCTGATACATGGGGTCTGCTCTCAGTCTGTAGACCCTGATACACAGGGTCTGCTCTCAGTCTGTAGACCCTGATACACGCGGTCTGCTCTCAGTCTGTAGACCCTGATACATGGGGTCTGCTCTCAGTGTAGACCCTGATACACAGGGTCTGCTCTTAGTCTGTAGACCCTGATACACAGGGTCTGCTCTCAGTCTGTAGACCCTGATACATGGGGTCTGCTCTCAGTCTGTAGACCCTGATACACAGGGTCTGCTCTCAGTCTGTAGACCCTGATACACAGGGTCTGCTCTCAGTCTGTAGACCCTGATACACAGGGTCTGCTCTCAGTCTGTAGACCCTGATACACAGGGTCTGCTCTCAGTCTGTAGACCCTGATACATGGGGTCTGCTTTCAGTGTAGACCCTGATACTCAGGGTCTGCTCTAAGTCTGTAGACCCTGATACTCAGGGTCTGCTCTCAGTCTATAGACCCTGATACTCAGGGTCTGCTCTAAGTCTGTAGACCCTGATACACAGGGTCTGCTCAGTCTGTAGACCCTGATACATGGGGTCTGCTTTCAGTGTAGACCCTGATACTCAGGGTCTGCTCTAAGTCTGTAGACCCTGATACTCAGGGTCTGCTCTAAGTCTGTAGACCCTGATACACAGGGTCTACTCTCAGTCTATAGACTCTGATACACAGGGTCTGCTCTCAGTCTGTAGACCCTGATACAGTGGTCACAGTCATTAAAGACTCGCCGCCCAGTTGGAGTGGAGTCTAGCAACATTTAATAAATTGCCCTCCCTGATTTTCCCGGCGTTGATCGTCACCGCGCAACCCGTGTTGCCGCCCTGTCGGGCACGCGCCAACCCCCCCCACCGCCATTCAGCGCCCTTGATAGCTTTCTCCGGCAGGAATCTGTGTGTGCCTGGGTGGTGCGTTGGCCCTTAAAGGGGAGGGCGCACTGCTGCAGACGCCATTTAATTTTATTTGTTGGCCGACTCCAAGGTCGGCCCAACAATGGTGGCTACGGTCACTGGCCCAGCCGGAACCCTCCCTGGTGGCCCAGTGGGCCTCACTAAACCCCATGCTGAGCTGGCAGTGGCCCTCCCCTTTAACTGAAGAGGCGGGATGTTGTGTCGCCTCAGCACGGCGCTGATGACTCAGAGAGACGGCTGACATGACCCAGTGACTAACACGACTTCCGACTCGACCAAAACGAAAAGCCACCCGAATATCACTCGATTCTCTGGCCCATGGATTGGGGCGGAGAAAAATTTCCAAAATGGTGGTCAGTGCACCTACTCTTAGCCGGGTGATAATTTAAGCCCCAAGATGTTTAAAGGTGCAGAGCGAGACAGAGAGGTGGAGGGGTTTAGCAGGAGATTGTAGAGAGTGGGGAAGTGTGATTAGGAGGGAATGGTCCTGAATGGTCCTTCTCGGCTTTCCTCAGGACAGATAGTGTGGTCCCAAAGCATCTTCAGCGAGTGGCATGTGAGACATGTGTCACCAACAACATCAAGCTGCCTTCATCTAGCGGCTTTAAAGTAGAAAATATCCCAAGGTGCTTTGCAGAGGTCTGCTTGGGAAGTGACTGCAAAAGGAGAGGGCAACAGACCTGTAGTGAGAAAGACGGAGTTATACAACGAGAATGAGTGAGAGTGAGAGTGGGAGAAAGTATATGAGGCATACAGAGCGAGTGCAGACAGTGCAGAAGGAAGAAGCAACGAACAAACTGCAGAAATTCAGAGACTAACACAGTTATGGGGGTAAATTCTTTGTGCCCAAAAACTGGGGGGGGGGGGTGAGTCCGGAGGGGTTACGATCAGGAGTCGGTGGGGCCCGGAGTCTGTCATGGGGGATAGGGGGGGGCGGAGTCTGTGATGGGGGGACGGAGTCTGTGATGGGGAGGATGTGGGCGGAGTCTGTGGTGGGGAGGGGGGGTGGAGTCTGTGATGGAGGGGGGTGGAGTCTGTGACGGGGAGAGGGGGTGGAGTCTGTGATGGGGAGGGTGGGGGGCAGAGTCTGTGATGGGGAGGGTGAGGGGGGCAGAGTCCGTGATGGGGAGGGGGGGCAGAGTCTGTGATAGGGAGGGGGGGCAGAGTCTGTGATGGGGAGGGTGGGGGGGGCAGAGTCTGTGATGGGGAGGGGGGGCAGAGTCTGTGATGGGGAGGGTGGGGGGCAGAGTCTGTGATGGGGAGGGGGGGCAGAGTCTGTGATGGGGAGGGTGGGGGGGGGCAGAGTCTGTGATGGGGAGGGTGGGGGGCAGAGTCTGTGATGGGGAGGGTGAGGGGGGCAGAGTCTGTGATGGGGAGGGGGGGCAGAGTCTGTGATGGGGAGGGTGGGGGGGGGCAGAGTCCGTGATGGGGAGGGGGGGCAGAGTCTGTGATAGGGAGGGTTGGGGGGCAGAGTCTGTCATGGGGAGGGGGGGGCAGAGTCTGTGATGGGGAGGTGGGGTAGAGTCTGTGATGGGGAGGGGGTCGGAGTCTGTGATGGGGAGGGGGGGCAGAGTCTGTGATAGGGAGGGTTGGGGGGCAGAGTCTGTGATGGGGAGGGTGGGGGGGGGCAGAGTCCGTGATGGGGAGGGGGGGCAGAGTCTGTGATAGGGAGGGTTGGGGGGCAGAGTCTGTGATGGGGAGGAGGGCGGCAGAGTCTGTGATGGGGAGGGGGGGCAGAGTCTGTGATGGGGAGGGGGTCGGAGTCTGTGATGGGGGCGGAGTCTGTGATGGGGAGGGGGGTGGAGTCTGTGATGGGGAGGGTCGGGGGGGCAGGGTCTGTGATGGGGAGGGGGGGGCAGAGTCTGTGATGGGGAAGGGGGCATCCGGAGTCTCTGATGGGGAAGGGGGGGCGGAGTCTGTGATGGGGCGCAGTCTGTGATGGGGCGGAGTCTGGGATGGTGCGGTTCCAGTCTGTGATGGGGAGGGGGGGGAGGAGTCTGTGATGGGGGTGGAGTCTGTGATGGGGAGGGTGGGCGGAGTCTGTGATGGGGAGAGGGGGCGGAGTCTGTGATAGGGGTGGGGCCTGTGGTGGGGCGGAGTCTGTGATTGGGGGGTGGAGTCTATGATTGGGAGAGAGGTGAAGTCTGTGATTGGGAGAGGGGAGTCTGTGATTGGGAGGGGGGGAGTCTGTGATTGGGACGGGGTGGAGTCTGTGATTGGGAGAGGGGAGTCTGTGATTGGGAGGGGGGGAGTCTGTGATTGGGACGGGGTGGAGTCTGTGATTGGGAGGGGGGGAGTCTGTGATTGGGAGGGGGCGGAGTCTGTGATTGGGGTGGAGCCTGTGATGGGGCGGAGTCTGTGATTGGGGGGTGGAGTCTATGATTGGGAGGGAGGTGGAGTCTGTGATTGGGAGAGGGGAGTCTGTGATTGGGAGGGGGGGAGTCTGTGATTGGGAGGGGGAAGTCTGTGATGGGGAGAGGGGGCGGAGTCTGTGATGGGGTGGAGCCTGTGATGGGGCGGAGTCTGTGATTGGGGGGTGGAGTCTGTGATTGGGAGGGGGGAGTCTGTGATTGGGAGGGGGCGGAGTCTGTGATTGGGAGGGGGAGGAGTCTGTGATTGGGAGGGGGGGGAGTCTGTGATTGGGAGGGGGCGGAGTCTGTGATTGGGAGGGGGGGGAGTCTGTGATTGGGAGGGGGAGGAGTCTGTGATTGGGAGGGGGGGGAGTCTGTGATTAGGAGGGGGCGGAGTCTGTGATTGGGAGGGGGGGGAGTCTGTGATTGGGAGGGGGAGGAGTCTGTGATTGGGAGGGGGGGAGTCTGTGATTGGGAGGGGGGGAGTCTGTGATTGGGAGGGGGCGGAGTCTGTGATTGGGAGGGGGAGGAGTCTGTGGTTGGGAGGGGGGGGAGTCTGTGATTGGGAGGGGGAGGAGTCTGTGGTTGGGAGGGGGGGAGTCTGTGATTGGGAGGGGGCGGAGTCTGTGGTTGGGAGGGGGAGGAGTCTGTGGTTGGGAGGGGGCGGAGTCTGTGATTGGGAGGGGGAGGAGTCTGTGATTGGGAGGGGGGAGTCTGTGATTGGGAGGGGGCGGAGTCTGTGATTGGGAGGGGGCGGAGTCTGTGGTTGGGAGGGGGAGGAGTCTGTGATTGGGAGGGGGCGGAGTCTGTGGTTGGGAGGGGGGCTGGTTTGGGAGGACGATCGAGGATGGGGAAACGGCGATTGTGTTGATTAATGTGGGTGTGGAAGCAGCACTCATACCTTCAGCTGTTGCGGGCAGGCCCTCAGCCTGGTTTGCCAGCGCTGGCACTGGCTGCCTCAGGCAAACCAATGCTGGAACCGGGACCTGGGATAGGTGTTAGGCCCCTTAGTTGCCTTTGCAAGGGTCCTGATGCCTGCTTCAGGTGTCAGTAAAGGACACCTCTTGTTTGACCTTCCCAACATGGCGGTCTGCGCATGTCCAACCAGCGCGCTCGTGGCTTCCTGCCGTCATTTTGGGCCATTCGTAGGCCGCATAGCACCTGAAAACACAGGGCCCAATTTCTAGGCCATAACATTCCACATTTTTCAAGGATGACCATTCTTAGTAATACAGCGACATCATTTTCTGACAAATACAGGCTCCGGTTGGGCCTAGGGAGGGGGGAAAACGTTTAAAAAAATTTCACTAAAATCAAAGTTAAAAAACATTCCCAAGACAGTTTTAAAGCTAATTGCCGTTTTACAATAAAAAAAAGAACCTTTAACTTACCTTTCTCTGCAGCGTACTCACCTAGCGCCCCGTTTAAGCAGCTTTCACAGGGCGGTTCCCTGGCGTTCTGTACGGGCTCCCGTTGACGGACCAAACTTACGCCCTGGCGATTCTCTCACGGTGCATGTGGGCGGTTTGGTCCCAGCAGGCATTTTGAAATGCGGGCGGTACCATTCAAAAACTAAGGGGGAAACTTTCACCGGGCGGTTTCTCTCCCCAAAAACAGCTGTACCGCCAAAAACCCATCGAAAATGAAGGTGAAAATTTAACCCGATGTAATTTTTGAATATATGAATCTAAGCCATTGGTTTACTAATTATTTAGAGGGAGTATAGTTTTGTGAAACGCATCACATTATAGGTCTAAGTTCACACTTCAAAGAGGAACAAACATTTGTGCTGTGTGGTTTTGAACCTGAGATTTAAAGTAGAAGTCATGTGAGAAAATCACGTACACTGAAACACGCCCCCAAACTTTTGGGGCTGAAATTTGTGCTTTAGACGTGAATATTCCTTGGAGCATTTTGCGTCCACCTTACCTTCACTACAACTGCGACGGGAATCCTGTTTGGGCGTGTTGGTTCCAATGAAGGTGTAAATGTAGATTATTTTCTCTCAATCTGGTTCAGTAAAATTACTGAGTCGAATACCTATTGTGCTTTAAACAAAGCAGTCTTTATTTTACCGGCCGGCAAGACTTATCAGACAGAAGAAATACTCTCTCGATAGAGCGTACACACTTCCTACGGATAAGTGAAGTTACATCGTAAAGCGACAACAGTTATACATTTTTGAAAATAGATAACAAGTTACAATTAGATTGACATTCTAACTCAGCCACTCATTAGTCAATCTATATGGGATGTTTTTACGAAAGCTCAAGCATTGCCTCTGAATGTTACAATTTTAGTGGTGTGACTACTAACTGAGACCTTGCAATTCTGCAGATTTATCCATATATTCATTTCATGTTACAATTTATATTGTTGGCAGGATTAGTAACTTAAAACCTTGAGAAAGCCTGTTAATTGTGCTGATGTTGTATTATTTGCAATCTGACATTCTCTTAGTTATTTTTCCATGGCTTATACATTTTCATATATCCAGTTCACTTTACTGCCTTTTAATTCCATATATCCTGTTCATATATCCACACTGCTAACTTCGAGCTGCCTGCTAATTCACATGATTGCAGTGTTGAGGCAGTGCCAAACGTGCTGTTGAATGGCTGCACACCTCAGCAATGGCCCAAAGTTCGTGCACTTAAAACCAACCTGCACCTCTTAAAGGGGAGGTGCATTCTGACTGGAGTAGGTGCTGGAAGTGGCTGGGAAAGAGAGCCTGATCTGGAAGAACAGTGAATTATGACACAACAGGGAAGAGAGCGTGCTCCACAGTTCTCAGATGTTGCGCTGGGGGCCTTCGTGGAGGAGGTGGACAGGAGGAAGAGGTCTTCTATCCACAGGAGGCCAGGCAGCCCTCCAGATAAACTCTGAGAAGGCAATGGGAGCAGAAAGTCATGTCACTCAATGCCGGAAGTCAAGTCCCGAGGACCTGGATGCACTGCAGGAAGAATTCAATGATCTCACTTGAGTGGTCAAGGTCAGTGAATTCATCCTCAGATGCCATATCCCACAAATTGCATCACTAGCCTCACACACTGCTCAATGTACCATACCCCCATCGCTCACCTACCAACAATCCCTACCAAACATGACTCATACCTCACATTCATAGCTTCACCTCACCCTCACACACTTAGCACTTTTGCAAGCCTCACACCCACATCTCACAGCTTGCATACGCTGTCAGCTATTCAACCACGACATATCACCCCAACACATTGCACCTCATTCACTGACACACTTCCCTCTCTCTTGCAGGACAGGTTGGCATATAACCGGAGTCAGCAGGAACGAACCGGTAGGGAACAGGTACGGTTGCATATCCTTACCCAGATGGAGGAGACAGTGGTCGCTATCATTGGAGCAGGTATCACTGAGCCCGTGGAGCACGTCCTTCCCAGCATGGCAGTGATGGGGGTACAGTGGCATAGTGGCTGTGTTACTGGATGAGGAATCCAGAGGCCCGAGATGTGAGTAAAAATCCTGCCAACGCGTGCTGCACAACCTTGCCACCATCCATACAGCAAGCAGCTGAGGAGGAGGAGGAGGCAACCTGGACACACCTTTCTGGCCTGGCTATCCATGACCGACCCATCCGGCTGCAATAAACACAGCCACAATTCCACATTCATCCACACCTTACCTTCCCTCTGTCACTGGCCATCTTGGCCACAGTGCAAACCAAATTTATGAATGAAAGCATAACACATTGCATACAGACGTAAACTAATCACCCTTGTGCATTCCCTTCGTGCCTGCTTTCTGTGTGTCCATCCTGGTGCTCTGACGCACTGTTACTCCAGTGGCTTGAAAGATAGGATAGGCTGGGGTTGTTTTCTTTTGAACAGAGGAGGCTGAGGGGAAACCTGATTGAGGTGTATAAAATTATGAGGGGCTGGATAGAGTGGATAGGAAGGACCTATTTGCCTTAGCAGAGGGGTCAACAACCAGGGGGCACAGGTTTAAGTCATTGGTAGAAGGTTTAGAGGGGATTTGAGGGGAAATGTCTTCACCCAGAGGGTGGTGGGGGCCTGGAACTCACTGCCTGAAAGGGTGGTAGAGGCAGAAACCCTCACCACATTTAAAAGATACTTGGACACGGACCAAGAGCTGGAAAGTGGGATTAGGCTGGATAGCTCTTGGTCGGCCGGTGCGGATACGATGGGCCGAAATGGCCTCCTGCCATGCTGTAAACTTCTATGGTTCTATGATTCTATGAAATCAGCATTACAAGCTGATTGACGTCATGATCTGTCTATCCTGCATACTTCCGGTGCATGCTCCCTGTGCCTGTGCTAATGCTCTACCTAAAACGGTGTCCGGTGTGCTTCACACCGCACGTTCACGCCGCGGACGCCATTTTGGAACCAAAACGGCGCCCAAACAACGGGCACGATGGCGCTGAATCTTGTGGCTAGGTCGACTTGTTGCAATTGTACAGGGCCTTGGTGAGACCACACCTGGAGTACTGTGTACACTTTTGGTCTCCTTACCGAAGGAAGGATATACTTGCCTTACATGGAGTGCAACGAAGGTTTACTGGGATGAGTGGGCTGTCCTATGAGGAGAGATTGTGTAAAATGGGCCTATACTCTCTGCAGTTTAGAAGAATGAGAGATGATCTCATTGAAATATAAGATTCTGAGGGGGATTTGACAGGGTAGATGTTGAAAGGATGTTTCCCCTGGCTGGAGTATCTACAACAGTCTCAGGATAAGGGGTAGGCCATTTAAGACAGAGATGAGGAGGAGTTTCTTCACTCAGAGGGTTGTGTATCTGTGGAATTCTCTGCCCCAGAGGGCTGTGAATGCTGAGTGTCTGATTATATTCGAGGCTGAGATCGATAGATTGGGATCTCTCCTTTTCCATATGCTCTTTTTACAATGTGTAAGTTAAGAAGATGAGGAGGAATTTCTGACCAGATATGTCTAATAAAAAGTTGGAAAGAATACTTAGGCCCCGATATTGGTGGCCTTACCTCCCACTGCTGCGAGTTTTGCTGCCATTTTCCTCGCGCCCAGTTTCTACTTGGGCTGGAGTGGGCGGGTGAGGAGCGCCGCTGATGTTCTCTGGTGGCCAAGTCGCGTAAATGGCCTCCCACCACCGAGATACGAGATGCGGGCGGGAACCAGTGGCTGCATAGGGAAGGCCCGCTGTGTGGAGGCAGGTCTTGTCCCATGGTAAGTATGAAGACCTGCAAAAGAAGGTTAGTGAACATCTTTTACATTTTTTTTTACAGCAACTTACCTGGATAGGGTCCCCTGAAGGTGTTCCGGTGATTGTTTTTTTTGGTAATGTTTTTTACTGTTCAGAGTTCCCCCCTCCTCTGCCGCTGAGATTGAGAGCTCCCGCCCGCTGCCGCCCAGATTGATGGCGTAAGCCGTTGTTTGGCCGCCGGGCGGTACTGACACCGCTTTTAGAGAAATCTTCCCGGCAAAGTACCGCCTGGTCTCTCACAGCCAATTGTGGGCCTTGGGTAGGCCTTGTGGGCCTTGGGTGGGCCTTGGCCGGGCCTTGGGTGGGCCTTGGGTGGGTCTTGGGTGGCACTTGGGTGGGTCTTGGGTGGCACTTGGGTGGGCCTTGGCCGGGCCTTGTGGGCCTTGAGTGGGCCTTGGGTGGCACTTGGGTGGGCCTTGGGTGGCACTTGAGTGGGCCTTGGGTGGCACTTGGGTGGGCCTTGGGTGGGCCTTGGGTGGCACTTGGGTGGGCCTTGGCCGGGCCTTGGGCGGGCCTTGGGTGGCACTTGGGTGGGCCTTGGGTGGCACTTGGGTGGGCCTTGGGTGGGCCTTGGGTGGTACTTGGGTGGGCCTTGGGTGGCACTTGGGTGGGCCTTGCAGCTCCTGAAAAGCAGGGCCTAAATCTGTAAATGTGAATTCCTTAAAAATGGATTAAATATGGAGATTTAGCATCAAAATATTTCGCTGCCAAGATTGTTTACGGCCAGTAAAAGATTAAACTTGACTTTTGTTCACAAAAGTTTCTGTTCCTCTCTTTTACAATAAAACACGGTTACATCAGACTTTACATCATAGGAGGAGAACATTTGTCGCAATACATGCATCTGGGCCGGCTCTCTCACACAACTGTCCACTTAGTCTCATTTCATTGGCCTTTCCCCACAGCGGAAGCAAATAGCATTGATTCATTCAAATGAAAATTTAATCGCTTTCTTTCAGAAAGTAATATTTTGGTGATGCAGTAGATGAGTAATTTGAGACGTGACTTGGTGAGTGTAGCAGGTTTCGAAGGAAATGGTTTGCAAAGCTCTCCCCCACTGGGGGATCTCCTCCTGTCATGTCTGGATCTGTTGTAGACTCTGATAGAGATTGATTGCTGTGATTGGCAAATAACTCCATTGCCATTGTAGCGTGCGACTACCAGGATGGTAGGAGGCGAACTAGAGGGACCGTGGTCATTTTCCATCCAGCAATTCCGATGTTCCCAAGGCTCGGATCTCGCAGGCTATTTTTTACAGCTGTATTAAGTTGCCCTCCCACTTTTAAAGATTTATGTATGAAAATCCCTACATTTCTCTGATGTGCTACTCCTGTACGATTTGATGTATATTTCCACTTGTTATTCTTCCCCCTACAGTGTGTCACCTCATGTTTCTCTGCATTAAATTTCATCTGACTTACATAAGAACATATGAAATAGGAGCAGGAGTAGGCCATACGACCCCTCGAGCCTGCTCTGCCATTCAATAAGATCATGGCTGATCTGATCATGGACTCAGCTCCACTTCCCCGCCCGCTCCCCATAACCCCTTATCCCCTTATCGCTCAAGAAACTGTCTATTTCTGTCTTAAATTTATTCAATGTCCCAGCTTCCACAGCTCTCTGAGGCAGCAAATTCTACAGATTCACAACTCTCTGGGAGAAGAAATTTCTCCTCATCTCAGTTTTAAATGGGCGGCCCCTTATTCTCAGATCATGCCCCCTAGTTCTAGTCTCCCCCATCAGTGGAAACATCCTCTCTGCATCCACCTTGTCAAGACCCCTCATAATCTTATATGTTTCGATAAGATCACCTCTCATTCTTCTGAATTCCAATGAGTAGAGGCCCAACCTACTCAACCTTTCCTCATACGTCAACCCCCTCATCCCCGGAATCAACCTGGTGAACCTTCTCTGAACTGCCTCCAAAGCAAGTATATCCTTTCGTAAATATGGAAACCAAAACTGCACGCAGTATTCCAGGTGTGGTCTCACCAATACCCTGTGTAACTGTAGCAAGGCTTCCCTGTTTTAATACTCCATCCCATTTGCAATAAAGGCCAAGATACCATCGGCCTTCCTGATCACTTGCTGTACTTGCATACTATCCTTTTGTGTTTCATGCACAAGTACCCCCAGGTCCTGCTGTACTGCGGCATTTTGCAATCTTTCTCCATTTAAATAATAACTTGCTCTTTGATTTTTTTCTGCCAAAGTGCATGACCTCACACTTTCCAACATTATACTCCATCTGCCAAATTGTTGCCCACTCACTTAGCCTGTCTATGTCCTTTTGCAGATTTTTTGTGACCTCCTCACACATTGCTTTTCCTCCCATCTTTGCATCGTCAGCAAACTTGGCTACATTACACTCGGTCCCTTCTTCCAAGTTGTTAATATAGATTGTAAATAGTTGAGGTCCCATCACTGATCCCTGCGGCACCCCACTAGTTACTGATTGCCAACCCGAGAATGAACCATTTATCCAGACTCTCTGTTTTCTGTTAGTTAGCCAATCCTCTATCCATGCTAATATATTACCCCCAACCCCGTGAACTTTTATCTTGTGCAGTAACATTTTATGTGGCACTTTGTCAAATGCCTTCTGAAAATCCAAATACACCACATCCACTGGTTCCCCCTTATCCACCCTGTTTGTTACATCCTCAAAGAACTCCAGCAAATTTGTCAAACATGACATCCCCTTCATAAATCCATGCTGACTCTGCCTGACCAAATTTTGCTTTTTCAAATGTCCTGCTATTGCTTCTTTAATAATGGGCTCTAACATTTTCCCAACAACAGATGGGAACTTCTAACTGTTCATTCTACTCGCCTATGCATGTTACCACATTCCCTCTAATACGCACCCCGAACATCCATGGTGGTTCCCGGGACTTGGATGTACCAGATCCCGACATTAGGCACGATTTTCTGGGATGGCCCTTGATGGGAAGACTCCAACTGCTTCTACATGGCTATCTGGGGGTGTGGCTCCCTCAGTCTGGAGTTCCCTCTGCCTAACCCTCAGTCAGCAACCATCGGTATTCTGAACAGGCTGTGGAGTATTTCTTTTATATAAAGTATATCTAAGTTTCTCCATTACCCTTTCAAATAACACCCCTCCTGCGTGACCGACTATCCCTATCCCCTCAACACTAATCCCCACCCTTAAGCATCTAGTCCGAAGGTCTGAGGAAGTATCCGTCTGTGGACATAAGGTGAGAATAGATGAGGTACCATGCAATGCCCCCCATGGTCAAATAGTCTGCCAACGGGCTGGGCCCACGCATGTAGAATGGTGACCTGACCTGAAACATTGCCCCAGCAAGTGGCAGTGCCCTCAGGAGAAGGAGGGAGGGAAAGTGGGGGAGAACATGTCCTGGTGATGTATGTAGCAGTGGCATGTTAGTGTGCATGTGGGGCCCAATCTGGAGGACCCCATCCCATTTGCCAGAGTTAGTTTGCATCGACGGAACTTTAGAATTTCATAGTCACCGTCGTCATGGCATCATTCTCTGATGTCACCAATAAGCCTGATTCTTACTGAAAACATAAGATATTATGACATCAATCAGCTTAAACCTCAACTGTAACAACACCCCTTATTTGTTACTTGATGAAGGGGACCTAAGTGATCATGAAAACCGGTGCTTTCTAACGCCACGTACATTGTTGATTGCCGTTTCTGTGAGGCAGGCCTTCCTCAGAGTGGGTGCAAGCTGGAGGTAAGGCTTTAATTCAACCTTTGGACATTTAAAGCATCCACCCCTGCAGCGTGGGTACAATTCCAAACAATCGCATGTTCTGACACAAGGTCTCAGTCCATAAAAATGATGTGCTGGAACTCCAGCGCAGGATCTTATTGCTGTGAGAAATGAATCTCGCTTTTGTGACTTTGCTGTAACCCATTTAGTGAACAGTCTGTGTGCTGTATACGGACCGTACAGAAGTTCGCAGCCCACTGACATTTATTCATGTCCACAACAATTGTACATAGTTTCTCAATGCATTTATTTAATTGCCAGTATATTGGCAAGATAATATCAGATTGTTACTATCTGCAGGACTTAGTGTGCAGGGGGAGTGCTGCACTGTTGGAGGTGCCGTCTTTTGGATGAGACGTTAATATTGATTGAAATTTAATTTCAATCTGTGGAGAGAGAAACAGAGTTAATGTTGACCTTTCATAGAAACATAGAAACATAGAAAATAGTTGCAGGAGTAGGCCATTCGGCCCTTCAAGCCTGCACCACCATTCAATAAGATCATGGCTGATCATTCCCTCAGTACCCCTTTCCTACTTTCTCTCCATACCCCTTGATCCCTTTAGCCGTAAGGGCCATATCTAACTCCCTCTTGAATATATCCAATGAACTGGCATCAACAACTCTCTCTGGCAGGGAATTCCACAGGTTAACAACTCTCTGAGTGAAGGAGTTTCTCCTCATCTCAGTCCTAAATGGCCTACCCCTTATCCTAAGACTGTGTCTCCTGGTTCTGGACATCCCCAACATCGGGAACATTCTACCCGCATCTAACCTGTCCCGTCCCATCAGAATTTTATATGTTTCTTTTAAATTCCACTGAATATAAGCCAAGTCGATCCAGTCTTTCTTCATATGTCAGTCCTGTCCATCCCGGGAATCAGTTTGGTGAACCTTTGCTGCACTCCCTCAATAGCAAGAATGTCCTTCCTCAGATTAGGAGACCAAAACTGTACACAATATTCAAGGTGTGGCCTCACCAAGGCCCTGTACAACTGCAGTAAGACTCCCTGCTCCTATACTCAAATCTTCTCGCGATAAAGGCCAACATACCATTTGCTGCCTTCACCGCCTGCTGTACCTGCATGCTAACTTTCAATGACTGACGTACCATGACACCCAGGTCTTGTTGCACCTCCTCTTTTCCTAATCTGTCACTATTCAGATAATATTCTGCCTTCCTGTTTTTGCCACCAAAGTGGATAACCTCACATTTATCTACATTACACTGCATGTGCCATGCATTTGCCCACTCACCTAACCTGTCCAAGTCACCCTGCAGCCTCTTAGCATCCTCCTCACAGCTCACATTTCCACCCAGCTTAGTGTCATCTGCAAACTTGGAGATATTACATTCAATTCCTTCATCTAAATCATCAATGTATATTGTAAAGAGCTGGGGTCCCAGCAGTGAGCCCTGCGGTACCCCACTAGTCATTGCCTGACATTCTGAAAAGGACCCATTTATTCCTACTCTTTGCTTCCTGTCTGCCAACCAGTTCTCTATCCACATCAATACATTACCCCCAATATCCTGTGCTTTAATTTTGCATACTAATCTCTTGTGTGGGACCTTGTCAAAAGCCTTTTGAAAGTCCAAATACACCACATCCACTGGTTCTCCTTTGTCCACTCTACTAGTTACATACTCAAAAAATTCTGGAAGATTTGTCAAGCATGATTTCCCTTTCATAAATCCATGCTGACTTGGACCGATCCTGTCACTGCTTTCCAAATGCGCTGCTATTATATCTTTAATAATTGATTCTAACATTTTCCCCACTACCAATGTCAGGCTAACCGGTCTATAATTCCCTATTTTTTCTCTCCCTCCTTTTTTAAAAAGTGGGGTTACATTAGCTACTCTCCAATCTATAGGAACTGGACCAGAATCTATAGAATGTTGGAAAATGACCACCAATGCATCCACTATTTCTAGGGCCACTTCCTTAAATACTCTGGGATGCAGCCTATCAGACCCTGGGGATTTATCGGCCTTCAATCCCATCAATTTCCCTAACACAATTTCCTGACTAATAAGGATTTCCTTCAGTTCCTCCTTCTCGCTAGACCCTCGATCCCCTCGTCAGTTTTTATGTTCCCAACAAGCTTCCTCTCATACTCTATTTTTCCCCTCCTAATTAAACCCTTTGTGCTCCTCTGCTGAATTCCAAATTTCTCCCAGTCCTCAGGTTTGCTGCTTTTTCTGGCCAATTTATATACCTCTTCCTTGGATTTAACATTATCCCTAATTTCCCTTGTTAGCCACGGTTGAGCCACCTTCCCCATTTTATTTTTACGCCAGACAGGGATGTACAATTGTTGAAGTTCGTTCATGTGATCTTTAAATGTCTGCCATTGCCTATCCACCGTCAACCCTTTAAGTATCATTCGCCAGTCTATTAGCCAATTCACGTCTCATACCATCGAAGTTACCTTTCTTTAAGTTACGGACCCTAGTCTCTGAATTAACTGTGTCACTCTCCATCTTAATGAAGAATTCTACCATATTATGGTCACCCTTCCCCAAGGGGCCTCGCACAACAACATTACTAATTAATCCTCTCTCATTACAAACACCCAGTATAGGATGGCCAGCTCTCTAGTTGGTTCCTCGACATATTGGTCTAGAAAACCATGCCTTATACACTCCAGGAAATCCTCCTCCACCGTATTGCTATCAGTTTGGTTAGCCCAATCTATATGTAGATTAAAGTCACCCATGATAACTGCTGTATCTTTATTGCATGCATCCTTAATTTCGTGTTTGATGCCATCCCCATGATTATGGGGTAATTTGATGGAGTTGTTTAAAATGATGATGTGATGGGATGCAATAGATAGAAGCAATTATTTGCAGTGATTGAGGGTCTAGAACAAGTGGGCAGAGATATAAGATTATATGTAAGAGATTTAGGACCAAGAGCAGGAGAGACATCTTTACACAGAGGGTTGGGAGACAGTGGGGTCAGTGATTGAAGCACAGACCATGTTAACGTTTAAGAATAGGTTTGATAGGTGGTTGAAGGAAAGGGGAATAAGGGGATATGGGAATGGATGGACACATGGGATTGGGGGATGAAATTGCCCTCTTTTATAGCCGCATTAGCGCCTCTGGAGGGTGATAATGGGGCGCAATGAGGTTATCGCCTGGGGGAAGGGGTCGATCATGTCTCTGGGGAAATTGACCCCAAGGTTTGAGGGGCGCTGTGCCGTTAGTGGCGCACCCCGCGATTTGCGCCCCGGGTTGGTGCACGCACGTAATGACATCATCAGCATCCATGCCGATTCCTCACCCCCCTGCGCCAACCCCTTTGCGTCCCATGGGGGTATTTGTGTTATGCGGGGTATTTGCGCCCTGGGGGTATGTGTTTCCCGCAGGTGTATTTGCATTGAGGGATTTGCGTCCAGTGGGGGTATTTGTGCTCTGCGGGGTTATTTGCACCCCTGGGTTAATTGTGCCCTGGTGGTATTTGTGCACTGGGGGTACTTGTGCCCTGGGGGTATTTGTGCCCTGGGGGTATTTGCGCTCTGGGGGTATTTGTGCCCACGGGGGTATATGTGCCCTGGGGGTATATGTGCCCTGGAGGTATTTGCACCCTGGGGTTATTTGTGCCCACGGGGGTATATGTGCCCTGGGGGTATTTGCACCCTGGGAGTAGTTGTGCCCACAGGGGTGTATGTGCCCTGGGGGTATATGTGCCCCGGGGGTATTTGTGCTCTGCGGGGGTATTTGCGCCCTGGGGGGGGCATTTGCGTTGACGGAGGTATTTGCGTCCAGCGGGGGTATTTGCGCTCATGGGCAGTGAGGATGGTGCCAGCTGAGGCGCCCCTTAAAGGGGAGGCCGTTTGCACGTTAGGCCGCCAGATAGTTCTGTCAGCTGTCACTTCTGTCGGCCCGACAATGGCGGCCCTCGCCTCGACTGTTCCGCCAATCTGCAGCCCGACGCTCCGTTATGTGTGCCGGGCTGTCGGCCCCGTTGAGGACATTCCCAGTGGCCCAGTGGCGGCCACTAAAGGGACTGCAGAGTGCTCAGTGGCCCTCCCCTTTAAGTGAAGTGGAGGGGCGCTCTGCGCTTCGGCGCTATGCGGAGCGTCTGCGTAGTGCTGGCGTTGCTGGCGGGGCGTTGGACTCAGTGCCGCTCTCCCGCCCCGTGAGCGTCTCCGCTGTTGCTCTGCCTCTGTTGAGGGGCAGAAGGGCCGAATTCTGCACCGGGGGCAGATAAATGTCCCGGCCCTGAAAGGTTACTGCCTCCAAACGGGGCGTGGGGCAATTTCGGCCCCAGGACGTCGGCTCATGTTTTTTTTTCAAAACTATACTTTATTTGTATAAAATTTTCACAATACATTGGAAAAAAGTTCAGTACCTTGCGGTCAGCAATTCCATACAATGCGTTTGGATGCCGACAGCAGTTCCATACAATGCACTCGTGTACATTTCATTTCAAGGTACAGTTTAGTACAATCCGTAAATCACATTACATGTAGTACTGTGCAAATATGGGTATTACATGGAGCAGATAAGAACAGGTTTACATTACATTCCAGGATACATTTCAATACCGACCAGGAATCACGTTACATGTAGCACTATGCAGAAGTAAGCAGTACACAGAACGGATGAGAATACATTTACATTTCTTTACAAGTTACTAAACAGTGCAGAGACTTTCATTATACATGGCACAACACAGGTGTGTTTCAATACATGGTGCTCTATGTATACAAGCAGATTAACAAGTACAGCCCGAGGGGGGTCTGATTCCATCCCCTGGTTTACCGTGGGAGAAGGGCCTTAAACTGTGGCTCTTCCCCATCGACTGCACCAACCTTTAGTGTGTCCCTCAGCACGTACTCCTGGACCTTGGATTGTGTCAGTCTGCAACACTCGGCCGTGGACACCTCCTTGCTCTGGAAGACCAGCAAGTTTCGGGAAGACCAAAGTGTGTCTTTCACCGAGTTGATGGCTCTCCAGCAGCAGATGATGATTGTCTCAGTGTGCGCCCTGGGAACAATCCGCAGAGCACAGAGTCCTGTGTTACGGAACTGTTAGGGATGAACCTCGACAGCAACAACTGCATCTCCTTCCAAAGGGGCAATCCTGAAGGAGATGGATGACAGTCTCGTCCGCACCACAGCTGACTCGGAGGCAGAGTGCCGTGCCTCTGAAATCCCGGCTGTGTATGAAGGATCTGATGGGTAGGGCCTTTTTCACCGCCAATCAAGCTACGTCTTGGTGCTAGTGTGAAAGCTCTGGTGATGAGGCGTTCTGCGAAATGAGTTCATCATTCTGCTCGGGAAACCGCCCGAAAGGATCCATCATCTCCTTCTTCCATAGGGCGTCCAGGACCTTGCGTGCCGACAACTGCTTTATGGCCTTGTGGTCAAAGCTGTTTTTCTTGAGAAACTTTTCCATGAAGGACAGGTGGTGAGGCATGGTCCAACTGATTGGAGCGTTCCGCGGCAGCCTGGCCAGACCCATCCTTCACAACACCGGGAACACGTAGTGACACTTGCTGTTTGCATATGACAGGTCTATGGACAGCTTGATGCAGCCGCCTGCCCGTGTGTCCCGCCCATACCTAGTGGAGCTGGGGCCAATTCCAGCTGCTGTATTGCCAAGCCACCTCTGTACATCGAAACTCAGGCCCCTTGGACTGCACGGCTCAGACACACATTGTTTTTACCACGTTATTAAAGTTTTCCTTATTAATGAATTAGCACCAGCACTCAAAGCTTGGGCTCCTGCCTTGTCCTTTCCTTGTTTGGTGTTGGACTTTGCCCAGCTTTGCTCTACTCAAGCTATTACCATCTCTGAGCAAATTCCCCAGCTCAAACAATTCCAGATTAACACATCAGCTCAGTTACCACACCCACCTATGTCGTGTTAGATTGTTCTTAGAGCTACTAACAATCCTGCATTGAATTATAAAAGAAATCACTTGGATTTATTGGGAATGGAAGGAGTTCAGCATCACATTGCAGAGCCTCTGCTTACAGTTAACAGACTGACTGACGGTCCACTCTGGAACTACCTGATTGTTACGTATTGAGCAGCGAATCAGAGAATCACAGGGCTAGAAATTCCGCTGCGCCCTGTTTGTGGATACCTTTTGAAATGTGAGAAAAGTTTCGCCAGAAAAATAATCCTTTTTTGATCCCGGGAACTTCAGCTTCAGCGCTCCAAGAGGGAAGTGGGCACCAAATCAAACGCTAACCACTTCTCTTAGAGCACTGTGAGAGAGGGGGCAGTGACAGAGCGCTGTGAGAGGGGGGGCAGTGACAGAGCACTGTGAGAGAGGGGGCAGTGACAGAGCACTGTGAGAGAGGGGGCAGTGACAGAGCACTGTGAGAGAGGGGGCAGTGACAGAGCGCTGTGAGAGAGGGGGCAGTGTCAGAGCACTGTGAGAGAGGGGGCAGTGACAGAGCGCTGTGAGAGAGGGGGTAGTGACAGAGCACTGTGAGAGAGGGGGTAGTGACAGAGCACTGTGAGAGAGGGGGCAGTGACAGAGCACTGTGAGAGAGGGGGCAGTGACAGAGCACTGTGAGAGAGGGGGCAGTGACAGAGCGCTGTGAGAGAGGGGGCAGTGACAGAGCACTGTGAGAGAGGGGCAGTGACAGAGCGCTGTGAGAGAGGGGCAGTGACAGAGCACTGTGAGAGAGGGGGCAGTGACAGAGCACTGTGAGAGAGGGGGCAGTGACAGAGCGCTGTGAGAGAGGGGCAGTGACAGAGCACTGTGAGAGAGGGGCAGTGACAGAGCGCTGTGAGAGAGAGGGCAGTGACAGAGCGCTGTGAGAGAGGGGGCAGTGACAGAGCACTGTGAGAGAGGGGGCAGTGACAGAGCGCCGTGAGAGTGACAGAGCACTGTGAGAGAGGGGGTAGTTGTCATGTATCTTAATATATCTTACAGTATTATATATAACTGTATGCCAACATGCTATACATGATTGTAATAAGATATGACCTGTAACCACCAGCATACCTTACCACCGGGGGTGCACTTGCAAGAGACAGGTATATAAGGACAGGTCTCAGGCAAGTGCAGCATTCCAGAGCTGTGAAATAAAGGTGCAGGTCCAGAGTGACCTTGACTTCACTACATGCCTCGTGTGAATCTGTACTGAGGGGACAGGACTTTACAGTAGTGACAGAGTGCTCTGAGAGAGGGGACAGTGACAGAGCTCAGTGAGAGTGACAGAGCACTGTGAGAGAGGGGGCAGTGACAGAGCACTGTGAGAGGGGGCAGTGACAGAGCGCTGTGAGAGAGGGGCAGTGACAGAGCACTGTGAGAGAGGGGGCAGTGACAGAGCGCTGTGAGAGAGGGGCAGTGACAGAGCACTGTGAGAGAGGGGCAGTGACAGAGCGCTGTGAGAGAGGGGGCAGTGACAGAGCGCTGTGAGAGAGGGGACAGTGACAGAGCACTGTGAGAGAGGGGGCAGTGACAGAGCGCTGTGAGAGAGGGGCAGTGACAGAGCACTGTGAGAGAGGGGGCAGTGACAGAGCGCTGTGAGAGAGGGGCAGTGACAGAGCACTGTGAGAGAGGGGCAGTGACAGAGCACTGTGAGAGAGGGGGCAGTGACAGAGCGCTGTGAGAGAGGGGCAGTGACAGAGCACTGTGAGAGAGGGGCAGTGACAGAGCGCTGTGAGAGAGGGGGCAGTGACAGAGCGCTGTGAGAGAGGGGGCAGTGACAGAGCGCTGTGAGAGAGGGGGCAGTGACAGAGCGCTGTGAGAGAGGGGGCAGTGACAGAGCGCCGTGAGAGTGACAGAGCACTGTGAGAGAGGGGGTAGTGACAGAGCACTGTGAGAGAGGGGCAGTGACAGAGCGCTGTGAGAGAGGGGGCAGTGACAGAGCGCTGTGAGAGAGGGGGCAGTGACAGAGCGCTGTGAGAGAGGGGGCAGTGACAGAGCGCCGTGAGAGTGACAGAGCACTGTGAGAGAGGGGATAGTTGTCATGTATCTTAATATATCTTACAGTATTATATATAACTGTATGCCAACATGCTATACATGATTGTAATAAGATATGACCTGTAACCACCAGCATACCTTACCACCGGGGGTGCACTTGCAAGAGACAGGTATATAAGGACAGGTCTCAGGCAAGTGCAGCATTCCAGAGCTGTGAAATAAAGGTGCAGGTCCAGAGTGACCTTGACTTCACTACATGCCTCGTGTGAATCTGTACTGAGGGGACAGGACTTTACAGTAGTGACAGAGTACTCTGAGAGAGGGGACAGTGACAGAGCTCTGTGAGAGAGGGGGCAGTGACAGAGCGCTGTGAGAGAGGGGCAGTGACAGAGCACTGTGAGAGAGAGGGCAGTGACAGAGCACTGTGAGAGAGGGGACAGTGACAGAGCACTGTGAGAGAGGGGCAGTGACAGAGCACTGTGAGAGAGGGGGCAGTGAAAAAGCACTGTGAGAGAGGGGGCAGTGACAGAGCACTGTGAGAGAGGGGCAGTGACAGAGCACTGTGAGAGAGAGGGCAGTGACAGAGCGCTGTGAGAGAGGGGGCAGTGACAGAGCACTGTGAGAGAGGGGGCAGTGACAGAGCACTGTGAGAGAGGGGGCAGTGACAGAGCACTGTGAGAGAGGGGGCAGTGACAGAGCGCTGTGAGAGAGGGGCAGTGACAGAGCACTGTGAGAGAGGGGGCAGTGACAGAGCACTGTGAGAGAGGGGGCAGTGACAGAGCACTGTGAGAGAGGGGCAGTGACAGAGCACTGTGAGAGAGGGGGCAGTGACAGAGCGCTGTGAGAGAGGGGCAGTGACAGAGCACTGTGAGAGAGGGGCAGTGACAGAGCACTGTGAGAGAGGGGGCAGTGACAGAGCGCTGTGAGAGAGGGGGCAGTGACAGAGCACTGTGAGAGAGGGGGCAGTGACAGAGCACTGAGCTGTGTTGCCGGCATCTGATGCTCCATCCCTCGCTTAAAGGGTAGGGTCAGTGATGTTTTGCAACGTTCTCCCTCATTTCTGTGGAGCCAAAGGACCTACGCGACTTCGGTTCCAGCCCAAACACACTTTGCGAGTGCAGCGCTGAGCAATGAGGCTTCCACAATTTTCAGCAGGCACCAAACTGGTGCGAGGAATCAAGTTTGCCCCACCTGAGGAGCAGTGCCTTTAATTATCGCCCCCCAAGCAGCCAGCCGAGGTGACTACACCTCCTGTTGCTGCCGTTGTTAATACCCGGCGATGCAGCAGGGGGTTGGAACCAATATCACATCCGGGGTGGTAACGGAGCACTGCGCATTTGATGATGTCACGATCCATGGGGTGTTGGGTGCCCAGGTGGTAAGAGTTACCGACCCCCGCTGGTGCTAACAGGACATGCAAAGCAGCCAAATTTCTCCCCCACAGAATCAGAGAAATTTAATGGCACAGAGGAAGGCCAATCGGCCCATTGTGTCCGTGCCGGCTGAAAAAGAGCTGTCCAATTAATCCCACTTTTCAGCTCTTGGTCCGGTAAAGTTCTCCAGTTATGGCAACATGTTTGTAATCTCCTTCTCGTGATTAAATAGCCTGCTTTCCAACTGTACTGAACAATGAGACGCCAAAACCTACCCATCATTTCTGCTGTCCCATGACTTGTTGACATTTCTTGCATTGTGTATTGGCTGGAGACAACAGCTCATGCTGTTGTGTGCTACAGCCCTCTGGTTGAGCAGCGGTCAGTAACGATTAAGTAGATGCACCTGCACCACATAAAGAAATCAAGATGGACTTTCTGGGGCCAATGTGGGTCATCTTTCACTGCTTCTCCTTGTGAGAGTGAACTGTATTTTAAATAGGATGAACAATTTGCACCAGGGGAGCAACGTTTGATTTATTCTCAGAAAATAAATGACTTCACACACCTGGTTATTTTTTCACTTAGCCAGGCCCAGTGGGGGAGCGGAGCTGGGGGGCCAATGGGGGAGAGGGCAGGGGGGACAGTGGGGGAGAGGGCCGGGGGGGCGAGTGGTGGAGAGGGCAGGGGGAGAGGGCAGGGGGGGAGAGGGCAGGAGGAAGAGGGCAGGGGGGAGAGGGCGGGGGGGGGGAGCAGTGGGGGAGAGGGCAGGGGGGGGAGAGGGCGGGAAAAAGAGGGCAGCGGGAGAGGGCAGGGGGGGAGAGGGCAGGGGGAGCAGGGGGGGAGAGAGCAGGGGGGGAGAGGGCGGGAGGAAGAGGGCAGGGGGGGAGAGGGCGGGGGGGGGAGCAGTGGGGGAGAGGGCGGGGGGAGAGGGCAGGGGGGGAGCAGTGGGGGAGAGGGCAGGGGGGGAGCAGTGGGGGAGAGGGCAGGGGGTAGCACGGGTGGGAGAGGGCAGGGGGAGCGGGGGGGAGAGGGCAGGGGGTAGCAAGGGTGGGAGAGGTCAGGGGGGGAGCAGTGGGGGAGAGGGCAGGGGGTAGCAAGGGTGGGAGAGGGCAGGGGGAGCGGGGGGAAGAGGGCAGGGGGTAGCAAGGGTGGGAGAGGGCAGGGGGAGCGGGGGGGAGAGGGCAGGAGGAGCGGGGGGGAGAGGGCAGGGGGGGAGCAGTGGGGGAGAGGGCAGGGGGGGAGAGGGCGGGGGGAGCAGGGAGGGAGAGGGCAGGGGGGTGAGGGCAGGGGGAGCAGGGGGGAGAGGGCAGGGGGAGCAGTGGGGGAGAGGGCAGGGCGGGAGAGGGCAGGGGGGGAGAGGGCAAGCGGGAGCAGTGGGGGAGAGGGCAGGGGGGGAGAGGGCAGGGGGAGCGGGGGATTGGGGGGTTGGTGTTGTGTATAAAATAACTCGATAAATTGAATACTGTAAACTAACACAGGTACAAACCTGGCTCTGCTTTATTAGGGCCCGAAGTGATTACATTACAAGATGGCTGGCCTTTTATACCTGGGCTGCACACACGTGCGTACAGCCCAATGACCTCCGACAGTGGCGCCACTTGGTGGCTAGTAACCCCAAGCATACGTACATGACAATATCCCCCTTTAAGATATTCGTAACGGTCTTTTTACAAATTGAGACGGTCTGATGCTTTCTGCTCCCGAGTTGAACGTCACAGTGGGAGTGGCAATGACCATGTCAGGGATTGAAAGTCCAGATTCATTGATGACAGCGGAGTCCTCTCATGACTGAGGGTAGGTTGGTTGGTCACTGATTGTGTCTTCCTCAGACTGTTCCGGTTCATCCGTGTGCCGCTGTTTTATCTGATCGACATGTTTCCTGCATGTCTGCCCATTCTTGAGCTTAATGATAAACACTCTGTTACCCTCCTTGGCCGTAACAGTATCAGCGATCCACTTGGGACCTTGACCATAATTTAGTACGTACACAGGATCATTGATAGAAATGTCACGTGACACAGTAGTGTGACCATGATCTCCTTGCTGACCTGGATGTCTGTATTCGACACGATTATTCAAGTCAGGGTGGACAAGAGTTCAGCAGGGGAGACCCCGGTAAGCGTATGAGGTTTTGTCCTGTAACTAAGCAATATGCGTGACAAGCGTGTTTGCAGTGAACCTTGAGTTACACGTTTCATACTCTGCTTGATGTTTGGACCGCACACTCTGCTTGTCCATTGGATGCTGGTTTGAATGGTGCTGACCTCACATGTTTGATACCATTGAGTTTCATGAACTCTTGAAACTCCAGACTAGTGAAGCAAGGTCCTCCGTTGTTGCTTACAACGATGTCGGGCAGACCATGCGGAGCAAACATGACACGAAGGCTCTCAATGGTAGCTGTGGATGTACTGGATGACATGATTATACACTCTATCCACTTGGAATAAGCATCCACCACAACTAAGAACATCTTTCCCAGGAAGGGACCTGCAAAGTCGATGTGGATCCTGGACCATGGTTTAGATGGCCATGACCACAGACTCAGCGGCGATTCTGCTGGTGCTTTACTTAGCTGCATGCAAGTGTTGCACTGATGCACACATGATTCCAGATCAGAGTCAATTCCCGGCCACCATACATGAGACCTGGCAATGGCTTTCATCATGACAATACTGGGATGCGTGCTATGTAGATCATGCACAAATTTCTCTCTGCTTTTCTTGGGCACAACAACATGATTACCCCACAGTATACAATCTGATTGAATGGATAGTTTGTCTTTGCGACGGATGTAAGGTTTGTTCTCCTCACACATTTGCTTGGGTATGGCAGACCAATCACTACTAAGGGCACAATGTTTCACAACTGCTAATATCGGGTCCTGGCTGATCCAGGTCTTAACTTGTTGGGCCGTGACAGGGTTTCCTTCACTTTCAAAAGCATCCATGACTAACAGTAGGTCTGCCGATTGTGGCGTTTCCAACACCGGTGTGGGCAACGGCAGATGGCTCAATGCATCGGCACAATTCTCGGTGCCAGGTCTATGGCGAATGACATAATCATAGGCAGATAATGTCAGCGCCCACCTCTGGATGCCAGACAATGCATTGGTATGGATACCTTTGTTTTCTGAAAACAATGAAATGAGTGGCTTGTGATCTGTCTCCAGTTCAAACCGAAGACCAAACAGGTACTGATGCATCTTTTTAATTCCATACACACAGGCTAGTGCTTCTTTCTCTACCATGCTGTAGGCTCTTTCCACCTTTGACAAACTTTTTGAAGCATATGCAACAGGTTGTAATTTGCCTGACTCATTAGCTTGTTGGAGCACGCAACCAACTCCATATGACGAACTATCACAGGTCAATACTAGACGCTTACACGGATTATAATGTACCAGCAGCTTGTTCGAGCAAAGTAGATCAGTAGCTTTCTCAAAAGCTCTATCTTGAGATGCACCCCAAACCCAATTGTCGCCTTTTCTTAGCAGCATGTGCAGTGGCTCTAATAAGGTGCTCAATCTAGGTAAGAAATTACCGAAGTAGTTGAGTAGACCAAGGAATGAATGCAGCTCCGTCACATTCTGAGGCTTGGGTGCATTTTTGATGGCCTTGGTTTTCAAGTCCGTAGGCCTGATACCGTCAGCAGCAATTTTCCTCCCCAGGAATTCGACTTCCGGTGCCATGAAGACTCACTTCGAGCGTTTTAGTCTGAATCCCACTTTGTCCAGATGATGTTGGTTGTTCCAGGTTGTTCAGATGTTCGGCAGAGTCACGACCTGTGACCAGTATGTCATCTTGGAACACGACAGTTCTGAGGACGGACTTCAGTAAACTCTCCATGTTCCTCTGAAATATGGCTGCAGCCGAGCGAATTCCGAAAGGGCACCTGTTGTAGATAAACAGTCCTTTATGAGTGTTGATGCACGTAAGTTTCTTCGATGTGTCGACCAGCTCCTGTGTCATGTCGGCCAATATTAGATCCAGTTTTGTGAACGACTTCCCCCGGCTAGCGTTGCAAACAGGTCATCAGCCTTCGGTAACGGGTATTGATCCAGTTTCGAAACTTGGTTGATCGTAACCTTGTAGTCTCCTCAAATCCTGACAGTGTCATCACTTTTCAACACGGGAACAATGGGGCTGGCCCATTTGTTAAATTCGATCGGTGATATGACCCCTTCATGCTGGAGTCTCTTCAGTTCGATTTCGACCTTCTCCCTCATCGTGTACGGAACCACCTGAGCTTTATGATGGATGGGTCTTGCATCCAAGCCCAAGTGGATCTGCACCTTGGCTCCCGTGAAATTGCCGACGCCTGGTTCCATCAGCGAAGGGAACTTGCTCAGCACTTGAGCACATGGAGTATCCTCCTCCGACGACAACGCTTTGATCTCGTTCCAGTTCCATTTGATTTTTTCTCACCAGTTCCTGCCGAACAGTGTTGGACCATTGCCTGGAACAATCCATAACGGTAAATCGTGAACCACACCATCATACGACACCTTGATTACTGCACTGCCAATCACCGTTATGAGTTCTTTAGTGTACGTACGCAACTTGGCATTGACCGGACTCAGCTTAGGCCTCACAGCCTTAGTATCCCACAGCCTGTCGAATGTCCTCTGGCTCATTATTAATTGACTCGGACCAGTGTCCAATTCCATCGATACCAGCATACCATTAAGTTTTACATTAATTGTTATCGGTTGGCTCTTTGTTAGGAGCGAATACAGTCCATACACTTCCTCCTCTGGTATCTCGGATTGCATGTCCGGATCCGTGCTTTACTGGTCATCATCCTCCACGTGGTGTGTCGCAGCACGCTTGCTCAGTTGCGCATGCACTGGAGATGCCCCACTCTCGAACAGCCTTTACAAATGTACTGTTTAAACCGACACTGATGATGCCGATGATTTTCCCCACAACGCCAACACGGTGATATCGGATTCATTCCCGTTGGCGGACTTTGAGCAGCCACAGGGTTCGCGTTCGCAGTCGGGTAGACCCTGCCATATGCAGCTCTGCGAAACGACGATACTATCTTGTTTACAGTACTTGCCGAGTTCCGATTTTTCAATGATATCTGCTTTAAGCTTTTATCCGTCGTCATGCATGATTGGGCAATCGTGATGGCCTTGCTCAAATCCAGCGTCTCTGCCGCCAGTAACTTACGTAGGATCATCTCATGGTTGATGTCAATTACAAAGAAGTCTTGCAGCATGTCTGCCAATGCAGTTTCGAACTTACACGGTCCAGCTAGTAGTCTTAGGTCGGCAATGAATTCCGCCTCATCCTGGCCCTCAGAACGAACGTGCGTATAGAATCGATATCTTGAGATGATGATGCCTTTATCTGGTTGGGAGATGGTCATGTACCAGAGCACACAATGTTTCATAGTCCTTGTCCGTTGGACTTAAGGGCGAGAGGAGATTCTTTATGAGTCCATAGATTTTCGGACCGCAAACCGTGAGGAGGACCACCCAGTGCCGAACCTCGTCTGCCTCTTTCTCCATTTTGTTGGTCACGAAGTACTGGTTCAAGCGCGCTACAAAGTCTGTCCAATATTCTCCCTCCACGAATCGCTGCAGAACTCCAATTTGCTCATTTGTGCATGTGAAGGTTCTTGTTACCTCGCCACCAAATGTTGTGTATGCAATAACTCAATAGACTGAATACTTAAACTCCAAACAGGTTCAAACCTGGCTCTACTTTATTTGGGTCCAAAGTGATTACATTACAAGATATCTGGTCTTTTATACCTGGGCCACACACACGTGCGCACAGCCCAATGACCTCCGACAGTGGCGCCACCTGGTGGCGAGTAAACCCAAGCATACACACTTGATGGGGAGCGGTGGGGAGCGGGCAGGGGGGTGGGACACGCCAGCACCTTTCCCTACCCTGGATTTCTGGACCAGTAGGGATGCGGACCAGCAAGGCCACTCCAGAGATCTTGCTGTGGATGTGCAGAACTGGGTCCTCTCTGCCGCTGCCTCAGTTCATTGCTGAAACCCTCACCCATGCCTTTGTTACTTCTAGACTCGACTATTGCAACACACTCCTGGCCTTGCACCCTCCATAAACTTGAACTCATCCAACAATGCCCTGTGTCCTAACTCGCACCAAGCCCTGTTCACCCATCACCCTGTGCTCGCTGACCTACATTCGCTCCCGATCCGGCTCAATTTCAAAATTCTAATGCTTGTGTTAAAATCCCTCCATGGCCTTGCCCCCCCATCTCTGTAACCTCTTACAGTCCTACAGCCCGCGAGATCTCTGGGCTCCATGTCTTCTTGTCTCTTGCGAATCCCCGATTTTAATCATCCCACTATTGGCGCCCGTGCCTTCAGCTGCCCACAGAAAGAAAGAGTGGCATGTATAAAGCAACAGACATCCCAAACTGCTTTACCGTCAATGAAGTGTTTGTTAAACTGTCGTCACTGTTGCGATATAGGAAAAGTGACAGCCACTTTTACACAACAAGCTCCCACAAATAAAAGTGTGATAATGAGCAGATAATGTGTCTTAGTTATGTTGATTGAGGGATAAATATTGATCAGGACACCGAGGACAACTCCCCTGCTCTTCTTCAATCACCGCCTTTAACCATCGCCCCGGTAGCAGTCGTCCGCCTGATGCACGCCTCCTGCAGCTGTCGATGTGTCTGCCCGGTGACACTGCAGGGGGCGGGGGGGGCGCTACTGGGCAATCCGCATGGCGATGATGTCATGATCTCCGGGCGACAGAGATTGGGGCGCAATGCCGTGCCGCCACCGCAAAACTCCCGGCGAATACGACAGGAGTCAATGTCATCTCCGCATCCGGTTGCAAAGGCCCCAATTTTGCCCCCAGTGCTTCTAGTCATTGGGCCAGACTTTCGGCTTCATTGTTGGTGATTTTCTCGGTGGTACAGCTGGTTTTCTGTCCGGCGAGAGTTTCCAGGTAAGTTTTTGAATGTTATCGCCACATCTGAAGTCGCCCGCCGAGACCAGACCGCCCACGTGCAATGCTGAGAACAACCGCTGGCATCCAGATCGCCGAGAGACCCGCCCTGTAAAAGCTGCTTAAACAGGGCGGTAAGGGGGGACTCTGCAAAGAAAGGTAAGTTAAAGGTTTAATTACTTTTTTAAAATTTTAACATGGCGATTAGTGGTAAAACTATCTTGGGCATGCTTTGCACGGTTTTATTATTTTTTTTAAATGACATTTTTTTTCAAGTTTTCCCCCCTCCGCAGGCCCAACCACAGCCTCTGCCTAAATTTTATTACTTACCGTCCATTCCGGTAATGACCACCCATGTTGCTAACTTTCCCCTTACCCACCGAGAAAACTGCTGACAACGAGGGTGCAACGCCCATTTTCTCTCCGGGCAATTAGTTTTACTTACTTTTACCTTTAAAGAAAAAATTCTCGCCAGCTTTTTTCACTGAACGTTAGCGGTGTTTCTCAGCGGGCAATCGGGCGTTGAGGGCCTTTAGGGAAAGTCTGGCCCTATAGAAACATAGAAATTTACAGCGCAGAAGGAGGCCATTTCAACCCATCGTGTCCGCGCCGGCCGACAAAGAGCCACACGGCCCTCGGTCAGCAGCCCTCCTAAAGGTTACATATAAACCTATGAACAATGACGGAAAGGCAAAGAGCACCCAGCCCAACCAATCCGCCTCACACAACTGCGACACCCCTTATACTGAAACATTCTACACTCCACCCCAACTGGAGTCATGTGATCTTCTGGGAGAGGCAAAAACCAGATAAAAACCCAGGCCAATTTAGGGAGAAAAAATCTGGGAAAATTCCTCTCCAACCCATCCAGGCGATCAACACTAGTCCAGGAGATCACCCTGGCCGTATTCGATTCCCTGTAGTACTTACCATTATATCTGCACTGTCCAACAAAAGGTCATCCAGTCTAATCCCAATTGCCAGCTCGAGGTCCGTAACCCTACAGGTTACTGCACTTTAAGTGCCCATCTAACCATCTCTTATAATACAGCGACCAGAACTGCACGCAGTACTCCAGCTGTGGCCTAACCAAAGTATTATACAATTTAAGCATAACCTCCCTGCTCTTATATTCTATGCCTTGGCCAATAAAGGCAAGCATTCTGTATGCCTTCTTAACCACCTTATCCACATGGCCTGCTACTTTCAGGGATCTGTGGACAAGCACTCCAAGGTCCCTTTGTTCATCTACACTATTAAGTGGCCTACCGCTTAATGTGTATACCCTTTCCTTATTAGCCCTCCCAAAGTGCATCACCTCACACTTCTCTGAATTAAATTTCATTTGTCACTGCTCTGCCCACCTGACCAGTAGATTGATAGCCTCCAGGAGCCCATGACTTTCCTCTTCATTATCAATCACACAGCCAATTTTAGTGTCGTCTGCAAACTTCTTAATCATACTTCCTATATTCAAATCTAGATCATTGATATATACCACAAAAAGCAAGGGACCCAGTACTGAGCCCTGCGGAACCCCACTGGAAACATCCTTCCAGTCACAAAAACTTCCATCAACCATTACCCTTTGCTTCCTACCTCCAAACCAATTTTGGATCCAACTTGCCACTTTGCCCTGTATCCCATGGGCTTTAACCTTCGTGACCAGTCTACCATGTGGGACCTTATCAAAAGCCTTGCTAAAGTCCATATATACTACATCGTACGCACTATCCTCATCAACTCTCTTAGTTACCTCCACAAAAAATGTAATCAGGTTCGTCAAACATGATCTTCCCTTAACAAATTCGTGCTGACTGTCCCTAATTAATCCTTGCCTTTCCAAATGCAGATTTGTCCTGTTATGTATGTAATAACTCGATAGACTGAATACTGCAAACTAACACAGGTACAAACCTGGCTCTGTTTTATTAGGGCCCAAAGTGTTTACATTACATGATGGCTTGCCTTTTATACCTGGGCCGCACACATGTGCGTACAGCCCAATGACCTTCGACAGTGGCGCCACCTGGTGGCTAGTAACTACAAGCATACATACATGACATATCCTGTCTTTCAGGATTTTTTCCCAAAATTTTCTCATCACTCCGGTTAGGCTGACAGGCCTGTAATTACTCGGCCTATCCCTTTTCCCCTTCTTAAACAAGGGTACTACATTAGCAGTCCTCCAATCCTCCGGCACTATGCCCAGATCCAAAGAGGACTGGAAAATGATGGTCAAGGCCTCTGCTATTTCCTCCTTTGCTTCGCTCAACAGCCTGGGATGCATTTCATCCAGGCTTGGGGACTTATCTACTTTCAAAGCTGCTAAACCCCTTAATACTTCCTTTCTCACTATATTTATTTCATCCATTACCCCTTTCCTTTGTGAAAACAGATGCAAAGTATTCGTTAAGAACCCGACCAACACCTTCAGCCTCCAACAAGGATTACCCTCATGGTCTCTAATAGACCCTACCCTTTCTTTAGTTACCATCTTACGCTTAATATATTTACAGAACATCTTAATTTTACTGGCCAAGATTTTCTCATGCTCTCTCTTAGCAGTCCTAATATCCTTTTTAATTTTGCCTCTTAACTTTCTATATTCCTCTAAAGGTTGTAAAGTATTTAGCTGTTGATATGTGATATAAGCGTCCCTTTTTTTCTTAATCCTCCCCGTAAGTCCTTAGACATCCAGGGGGCTCTAGAATTCTTTTTCCCAGCCTTTTTCTTTAAGGACACATGTTTGGCCTGAACTTTCTGAATCTCCTCCTTGAATGCCTCCCACTGTTCTGACACTGATTTACCCACAACTAGCCGTTTCCAGTCCACTGTGGCCAAATCACTCCTTAACTTAGCAAAATTAGCTTTTCCCCAATTTAGAACTTTTATTCCAGGCCTATTCTTGTCCTTACCCATAACTAACTTGAATCTGACTGAATTATGATCACTGGCACCCAAGTGCTCCCCCACTAATACCCCTTCAACCTGCCCAGCTTCATTCCCCAAAACTAAATCCAAGACCGCCCCCTCTCGTGTTGGGCTTGTTACATATTGACTAAAAACATTCTCTTGAATGCATTTCAAGAATACCGCACCCTCTATACCCTTCACACTAAATTTGTCCCAATCAATATTTGGATTGTTAAAATCCCCTACTATTATTACCCTATGGTTTTTGGACTTCACAGCAATTTGCCGACATATTTGCTCCTCTATCGCCCTCCCACTGATGGGGGGTCTATAATACACGCCTCGCAGTGTGATCGCTCCTTTTTTATTTTTCAAATTGACCCAAATGGCCTCATTTGATGATCCCGGGATGGCGGGACTGAGGTCAGTCAGGTATCAAGAAAGACTGGATCAACTGGGCTTATATTCACTGGCGTTCAGAAGAATGAGAGGGAACCTCATAGAAATGTTTAAAATTCTGACGGGGTTAGACAGGTTCGATGCAGGAAGAATGTTCCCAATGTTGGGGAAGTCCAGAACCAGGGGACACAGTCTAAGGATAAGGGGTAAGCCATTTAAGACCGAGATGAGGAGGAATTTCTTCACCCAGAGAGTGGTGAACCTGTGGAATTCTCTACCACAGAAAGTTGTTGAGGCCAATTCACTAAATATATTCAAAAAGGAGTTAGATGAAGTCCTTACTACTCGGGGGATCAAGGGGTATGGTGAGAAAGCAGGAATGGGGTACTGAAGTTGCATGTTCAGCCATGAACTCATTGAATGGCGGTGCAGGCTAGAAGGGCCGAATGGCCTACTCCTGCACCTATTTTCTATGTTTCTATGTTTCTATATCATCCCTTCGCACCGCTGTAATAGTTTCTTTAATCAATACCGTGACACCCGCCGCTTTTTAGCCCCCTCGCTATCTTGTCTAAAAATCCTGTAGCCAGGAATATTGATCTGCTAAACCTGACCCTCTTTCAGCCATGTTTCTGTAATGGCTATAATGTCACACTCCCCAGTGTCTACCTGTGCTCTTAGCTCATTCGCCTTATTCGCTATACTCCTTGCATTAAAGTATACACCATTCAGCACAGGAAGACCTCCTTGCTTACTATTTACTAAGCCTTGTTTCCTGTCTTACAGGTTCACTTTCTAGATTCTTGCTATCCAACTCCTGCTTTACTTCCTTCCCTTTTGAATTTGTTCTCAGTTTCCCATCCCCCTGCCAAGCTAGTTTAAACTCTCCCCAACAGCACTAGCAAAACTCCCCGTGAGGATATTGATCCCGGCGCTGTTGAGGTGCAACCCGTCCGTTTTGTACAGGTCCCATCTCCCCCAGAAGCGGTCCCAATGCCTCAGGAATTTAAAGCCCTCCCTCCTACACCAATTTTCCAGCCACGTGTTCATCCTCTCTATCCTTCTATTCTTGTACTCATTAGCACGTGGCACCGGTAGTAACCCGGAGATTACTACCTTTGAGGTCCGAACCGTTAATTTTCTTCCTAGCTGCCTAAATTCTTCCTATAGGACCTCATCCCTCATTTTACCTATGTCGTTGGTCCTGATATGGACCACGATCTCTCGCTGTTTTACCCTCCCCCCGCCCCCCAGGATGCCCTGCGTCCGCTCTGACATCCTTGACCCTGGCACCAGGGAGGCACAAAACCATTCAGGAGTCACGTCTACAGCCGCAGAAACGGCTGTCTGTTCCCCTGTCTGTAGAATCCTCTATCACTGGGGCTCTTTTGTCCTTCGTCCCGCCCCCATGGGGCCTTGGAATTGGCTCTGCCTGCACTCCCCAGAGGCACCATCGTCCTGACCGATACTCAGAAGTGAATATCGGACTCGGGGGGTCTCCTGTGCTACCTGCCTAGCACACTTACTATGTCTGGTGGTCACCCACTTCCCCTCCACCTGCATGCCTTTAAGCTGCGGGGTGACCACCTCCTGAAGCGTGCTACCCACGTAGGTCTCAGCTTCGCGGATGCATCATATTGACTCCACCCATAGCTCCAGCTCCGAAACACGGAGCTCCAGTAGTTGAAGCTGGAGACACCTCCTGCACACTTGGTTGTCTAGGCTGTGCAAAGTGTCCAGGACTTTCCACATGCCGCAGGATGTGCACTCCACGGACTGAACTGTACTGCCATCCCTCGAGTTAACCTTATCCAGTTTAAAATCGACTTAAAAAGAAATAGAGAAAAGAGAGCTACTTACCAACTCACCTCAATGACCTCCCGGCCTCCAAACAGCCGGCCTCCGAACTCCTGAATCGCCGACCTCACAGGGCCTACCGACTCACCGACCTCAGGGCCTACCGACTCTCCGACCTCAGGGCCTACCGACTCACCGACCTCAGGGCCTACCGACTCTCCGACCTCAGGGCCTACCAACTCATGACCTCAGGGCCTACCGACTCTCCGACCTCAGGACCTACCGACTCTCCAACCTCAGGGCATACCGACTCTCCGACCTCAGGGCCTACCGACTCTCCGACCTCAGGGCCTACCGACTCACCGACCTCAGGGCCTACCAACTCTCCGACCTCAGGGCCTACCGACTCACCGACCTCAGGGCCTACCGACTCTCCGACCTCAGGGCCTACCGACTCACCGACCTCAGGGCCAATCGACTAACCGACCTCAGGGCCTACCGACTCACCGACCTCAGGGCCTACCGACTCACCGACCTCAGGGCCTACCGACTCTCCAACCTCAGGGCCTACCTACTCACCGACCTCAGGGCCTACCGACTCACCGACCTCAGGGGCTACCGACTCACCGACCTCAGGGCCTACCGACTCACCGACCTCAGGGCCGACCGACTCACCGACCTCAGGGCCTACCGACTCACCGACCTCAGGGACTACCGAATCACTGACCTCAGGGCCTACCGACTCACCGACCTCAGGGCCTACCGACTCACTGAACTCAGTGACTACCGAATCACTGACCTCAGGGCATACCGACTCACCGACCTCAGGGCCTACCGACTCACCGACCTCAGGGACTACCGACTCACCGACCTCAGGGACTACCGACTCACCGACCTCAGGACCAATCGACTCACCGACCTCAGGGCCTATCGACTCACCGACCTCAGGGACTACCTACTCACCGAACTCAGGGCCTTCCGAATCACCGACCTCAGGGCCTACCGACTCACCGACCTCAGGGCCTACCGACTCACCGACCTCAGGGCCTATCGACTCACCGACCTCAGGGCCTACCGACTCACTGACCTCAGGGCCGACCGACTCACCGACCTCAGGGCCCACCGACTCACCAACTTCAGGGCCTACCTACTCACCGAACTCAGGGCCTACCCACTCACCGACCTCAGGACCTACCGACTCACCGCCCTCAGGACCTATCGACACACCGACCTCAGGGCCGACCGACTCACCGACCTCAGGACCTACCGACTCACCGACCTCAGGGCCTACCGACTCACCGACCTCAGGGCGTACCGACTCACCGACCTCAGGGCCTACCGAATCAATGACCTCAGGGCCTACCGACTCACCGACCTCAGGGCCTACTGACTCACCGACCTCAGGGCCTATCGAATCACCGACCTCAGAGACTACCGACTCACCGACCTCAGGGCCTACTGACCCACCGACCTCAGGGCCTACCGACTCACTGACCTCAGGGCCTACCGACTCACCGACCTCAGGGCCTACCGACTCTCCGACCTCAAGGCCTACCTACTCACCGACCTCAGGGCCTACCGACACACCGACCTCAGGGCCTATCGACTCACCGACCTCAGGGCCTACCGACTCACCGACCTCAGGGCCTACCGACTCACCGACCTCAGGGCCTGCCGACTCACCGACCTCAGGGCCTGCCGACTCACCGACCTCAGGGCCTACCGACACACCGACCTCAGGGCCTACCGACTCACCGACCTCAGGGCCTACCTACTCACCGACTTCAGGGCCTACCCACTCACCGACCTCAGGGCCTACCGACTCACTGACCTCATGGCCTACCGACTCAACGACATCAGGGCCTACCGACTCACCGACCTCAGGGCCTACCGACTCACCGACCTCAGGGCCTACCGACTCACCGACCTCAGGGCTTACCGACTCACCGACCTCAGGGCCATCGACTCACCGACCTCAGGGCCTACTGACTCACCGACCTCAGGGCCTACCGACTCACAGACCTCACGGCCTACCTACTCACCGACCTCAGGGCATGCCGACTCACCGACCTAGGGCCTACCGACTCACAAACATCAGGTCCTACCGACTCACCGACCTAGGGCCTACCGACTCACCGACCTCAGGGCCTACCGACTCACCGACCTCAGGGCCTACCGACTCACCGACCTCAGGGCCTACTGACTCACCGACCTCAGGGCCTACCGACTCTCCAACCTCAGGGCCTACCGACTCTCCGACCTCAGGGCCTACCGACTCTCCGACCTCAGGGCCTACCGACTCACCGACCTCAGGGCCTACCGACTCTCCGACCTCAGGGCCTACCGACTCACCGACCTCAGGGCCTACCGACTCTCCGACCTCAGGGCCTACCGACTCTCCGACCTCAGGGCCTACCGACTCTCCGACCTCAGGGCCTACCGACTCACCGACCTCAGGGACAATCGACTAACCGACCTCAGGGCCTACCGACTCACCGAACTCAGGGCCTACCGACTCACTGACCTCAGGGCCTACCGACTCTCCAACTTCAGGGCCTACCTACTCACCGACCTCAGGGCCTACCGACTCACCGACCTCAGGGGCTACCGACTCACCGACCTCAGGGCCTACCGACTCACCGACCTCAGGGCCGACCGACTCACCGACCTCAGGGCCTACCGACTCACCGACCTCAGGGACTACCGAATCACTGACCTCAGGGCCTACCGACTCACCGACCTCAGGGCCTACCGACTCACGGAACTCAGTGACTACCGAATCACTGACCTCAGGGCATACCGACTCACCGACCTCAGGGCCTACCGACTCACCGACCTCAGGGACTACCGACTCACCGACCTCAGGGACTACCGACTCACCGACCTCAGGACCAATCGACTCACCGACCTCAGGGCCTATCGACTCACCGACCTCAGGGACTACCTACTCACCGACCTCAGGGCCTTCCGAATCACCGACCTCAGGGCCTACCGACTCACCGACCTCAGGGCCTACCGACTCACCGACCTCAGGGCCTATCGACTCACCGACCTCAGGGCCTACTGACTCACTGACCTCAGGGCCGACCGACTCACCGACCTCAGGGCCCACCGACTCACCGACCTCAGGGCCTACCTACTCACCGACCTCAGGGCCTACCCACTCACCGACCTCAGGACCTACCGACTCACCGCCCTCAGGACCTATCGACACACCGACCTCAGGGCCGACCGACTCACCGACCTCAGGACCTACCGACTCACCGACCTCAGGGCCTACCGACTCACCGACCTCAGGGCGTACCGACTCACCGACCTCAGGGCCTACCGAATCAATGACCTCAGGGCCTACCGACTCACCGACCTCAGGGCCTACTGACTCACCGACCTCAGGGCCTATCGAATCACCGAACTCAGAGACTACCGACTCACCGACCTCAGGGCCTACCGACTCACAGACCTCACGGCCTACCTACTCACCGACCTCAGGGCATGCCGACTCACCGACCTAGGGCCTACCGACTCACAAACATCAGGTCCTACCGACTCACCGACCTAGGGCCTACCGACTCACCGACCTCAGGGCCTACCGACTCACCGACCTAGGGCCTACTGACTCACTGACCTCAGGGCCTACCGACTCACCCACCTCAGGACCTACCGACTCACCGACCTAGGGCCTACCGACTCACTGACCTCAGGGCCTACTGACTCACCGACATCAGGGCTTACCGACTCACCGACCTCATGGCCTACCGACTCAACGACATCAGGGCCTACCGACTCACCGACCTCAGGGCCTACCGACTCACCGACCTCAGGGCCTACCGACTCACCGACTCTCAGGGCTTACCGACTCACCGACCTCAGGGCCATCGACTCACCGACCTCAGGGCCTACTGACTCACTGACCTCAGGGCCTACCGACTCACCGACCTCAGGGCCTACCGACTCACCAACCTCAGGCCATGCCGACTCACCGACCTCGGGCCTACCGACTCACCGACCTCAGGGCTTACTGACTCTCTGACCTCAGGGCCTACTGACTCAACGACCTCAGGGCCTACCGACTCACCGACCTCACGGCCTACCGACTCACCGACATCAGGGCCTACCGACTCACCGACCTCAGGTCCTACCGACTCACTGACATCAGGGCCTACCGACTCACCGACCTAGGGCCTACCGACTCACCGACCTCAGGGCCTACCGACTCACCGACCTCAGGGCCTACCGACTCACCGACCTCAGGGCCTACCGACTCACCGACCTCAGGGCCTACTGAGTCACCGACCTCAGGGCCTACCGACTCACTGACCTCAGGACCTACCGACTCACTGACCTCAGGACCTACCGACTCACCGACCTCAGGACCTACCGACTCACCAACCTAGGGCCTACCGACTCACCGACCTAGGGCCTACTGACTCACCGACCTAGGGCGTACCCACTCACTGACCTCAGGGCCTACTGATTCACTGACGTCAGGACCTACCGACTCACCAACCTCAGGGCTTACCGACTCACCGACCTAGGGCCTACGGACTCACTGAGCTCAGGGCCTACCGACTCACCGACCTCAGGACCTACCGACTCACCGACCTACGGCCTACCGACGCACCGACCTCAGGGCCTACTGACTCACCGACATCAGGGCCTACCGACTCACCGACCTCAGGGCCTACCGACTCACCGACCTCGTGGCCTACCGACTCACCGATCTAGGGCCTACCGACTCACCGACCTCAGGACCTACCGACTCACCGACCTCAGGGCCTACCGACTCACCGACCTCAGGGCCTACCGACTCACCGACCTCAGGGCCTACCGACTCACCGACCTCAGGGCCTACCGAGTCACCGACATCAGGGCCTACCGACTCACTGACCTCAGGGCCTACTGACTCACCGACCTCAGGGCCTACCGACTCACCGACCTCAGGGCCGACCGACTCACCGACATCAGGGCCTACCGACTCACTGACCTCAGGACCTACCGAGTCACCGACATCAGGGCCTACCGACTCACTGACCTCAGGGCCTACTGACTCACCGACCTCAGGGTCTACCGACTCACTGACCTCAGGGCCGACCGACTCACCGACATCAGGGCCTACCGACTCAATGACCTCATGGCCTACCGACTCAACGACATCAGGGCCTACCGACTCACCGACCTCAGGGCCTACCGACTCACCGACCTCAGGGCCTACCGACTCACCGACCTCAGGGCTTACCGACTCACCGACCTCAGGGCCATCGACTCACCGACCTCAGGGCCTACTGACTCACCGACCTCAGGGCCTACCGACTCACCGACCTCAGGGCCTACCTACTCACCGACCTCAGGGAATGCCGACTCACCGACCTAGGGCCTACCGACTCACCGACCTCAGGGCTTACTGACTCTCTGACCTCAGGGCCTACTGACTCACCGACCTCAGGGCCTACCGACTCACAGACCTCACGGCCTACCGACTCACCGACATCAGGGCCTACCGACTCACCGACCTCAGGGCCTACCGACTCACAAACATCAGGGCCTACCGACTCACCGACCTAGGGCCTACCGACTCACCGACCTCAGGGCCTACCGACTCACTGACCTCAGGGCCTACTGACTCACCGACCTCAGGGCCTACCGACTCACTGACCTCAGGGCCTACCGACTCACCGACATCAGGGCCTACCGACTCACTGACCTCATGGCCTACCGACTCAACGACATCAGGGCCTACCGACTCACCGACCTCAGGGCCTACCGACTCACCGACCTCGGGGCCTACCGACTCACCGACCTCAGGGCTTACCGACTCACCGACCTCAGGGCCATCGACTCACCGACCTCAGGGCCTACTGACTCACCGACCTCAGGGCCTACCGACTCACCGACCTCAGGGCCTACCTACTCACCGACCTCAGGGCATGCCGACTCACCGACCTCAGGGCTTACTGACTCTCTGACCTCAGGGCCTACTGACTCACCGACCTCAGGGCCTACCGACTCACAGACCTCACGGCCTACCGACTCACCGACCTCAGGGCCTACCGACTCACCGACCTCAGGGCTTACTGACTGTCTGACCTCAGGGCCTACTGACTCACCGACCTCAGGCCTACCGACTCACAGACCTCACGGCCTACCGACTCACCGACATCAGGGCCTACCGACTCACCGACCTCAGGGCCTACCGACTCACAAACATCAGGGCCTACCGACTCACCGACCTAGGGCCTACCGACTCACCGACCTCAGGGCCTACCGACTCACCGACCTCAGGGCCTACCGACTCACTGACCTCAGGGCCTACCGACTCACCGACCTCAGGGCCTACTGACTCACCGACCTCAGGGCCTACCGACTTACTGACCTCAGGACCTACCGACTCACTGACGTCAGGACCTACCGACTCACCGACCTCAGGACCTACCGACTCACGGATCTAGGGCCTACTGACTCACCGACCTAGGGCCTACCCACTCACTGACCTCAGGGCCTACCGACTCACCGACCTCAGGGCTTACCGACTCACTGACCTAGGGCCTACTGACTCACTGACCTCAGGGCCTACCGACTCACCCACCTCAGGACCTACCGACTCACCGACCTAGGGCCTACTGACTCACTGACCTCAGGGCCTACCGACTCACTGACCGCAGGGCCTACCGACACACCGACCTCAGGGCCTACTGACTGACCGACATCAGGGCCTACCGACTCACCGACCTCATGGCCTACCGACTCAACGACATCAGGGCCTACCGACTCACCGACCTCAGGGCCTACCGACTCACCGACCTCAGGGCCTACCGACTCACTGACCTCAGGGCTTACCGACTCACCGACCTCAGGGCCATCGACTCACCGACCTCAGGGCCTACTGACTCACCGACATCAGGGCCTACCGACTCACAGACATCACGGCCTACCTACTCACCGACCTCAGGGCATGCCGACTCACCGACCTAGGGCCTACCGACTCACAAACATCAGGTCCTACCGACTCACCGACCTAGGGCCTACCGACTCACCGACCTCAGGGCCTACCGACTCACCGACCTCAGGGCCTACCGACTCACCGACCTCAGGGCCTACCGACTCACCGACCTCAGGGCCTACTGAGTCACCGACCTCAGGGCCTACCGACTCACTGACCTCAGGACCTACCGACTCACTGACCTCAGGACCTACCGACTCACCGACCTCAGGACCTACCGACTCACCAACCTAGGGCCTACCGACTCACCGACCTAGGGCCTACTGACTCACCGACCTAGGGCGTACCCACTCACTGACCTCAGGGCCTACTGATTCACTGACGTCAGGACCTACCGACTCACCAACCTCAGGGCTTACCGACTCACCGACCTAGGGCCTACGGACTCACTGAGCTCAGGGCCTACCGACTCACCGACCTCAGGACCTACCGACTCACCGACCTACGGCCTAACGACGCACCGACCTCAGGGCCTACTGACTCACCGACATCAGGGCCTACCGACTCACCGACCTCAGGGCCTACCGACTCACCGACCTCGTGGCCTACCGACTCACCGATCTAGGGCCTACCGACTCACCGACCTCAGGACCTACCGACTCACCGACCTCAGGGCCTACCGACTCACCGACCTCAGGGCCTACCGACTCACCGACCTCAGGGCCTACCGACTCACCGACCTCAGGGCCTACCGAGTCACCGACATCAGGGCCTACCGACTCACTGACCTCAGGGCCTACTGACTCACCGACCTCAGGGCCTACCGACTCACCGACCTCAGGGCCGACCGACTCACCGACATCAGGGCCTACCGACTCACTGACCTCAGGACCTACCGAGTCACCGACATCAGGGCCTACCGACTCACTGACCTCAGGGCCTACTGACTCACCGACCTCAGGGTCTACCGACTCACTGACCTCAGGGCCGACCGACTCACCGACATCAGGGCCTACCGACTCAATGACCTCATGGCCTACCGACTCAACGACATCAGGGCCTACCGACTCACCGACCTCAGGGCCTACCGACTCACCGACCTCAGGGCCTACCGACTCACCGACCTCAGGGCTTACCGACTCACCGACCTCAGGGCCATCGACTCACCGACCTCAGGGCCTACTGACTCACCGACCTCAGGGCCTACCGACTCACCGACCTCAGGGCCTACCTACTCACCGACCTCAGGGAATGCCGACTCACCGACCTAGGGCCTACCGACTCACCGACCTCAGGGCTTACTGACTCTCTGACCTCAGGGCCTACTGACTCACCGACCTCAGGGCCTACCGACTCACAGACCTCACGGCCTACCGACTCACCGACATCAGGGCCTACCGACTCACCGACCTCAGGGCCTACCGACTCACAAACATCAGGGCCTACCGACTCACCGAGCTAGGGCCTACCGACTCACCGACCTCAGGGCCTACCGACTCACTGACCTCAGGGCCTACTGACTCACCGACCTCAGGGCCTACCGACTCACTGACCTCAGGGCCTACCGACTCACCGACATCAGGGCCTACCGACTCACTGACCTCATGGCCTACCGACTCAACGACATCAGGGCCTACCGACTCACCGACCTCAGGGCCTACCGACTCACCGACCTCGGGGCCTACCGACTCACCGACCTCAGGGCTTACCGACTCACCGACCTCAGGGCCATCGACTCACCGACCTCAGGGCCTACTGACTCACCGACCTCAGGGCCTACCGACTCACCGACCTCAGGGCCTACCTACTCACCGACCTCAGGGCATGCCGACTCACCGACCTCAGGGCTTACTGACTCTCTGACCTCAGGGCCTACTGACTCACCGACCTCAGGGCCTACCGACTCACAGACCTCACGGCCTACCGACTCACCGACCTCAGGGCCTACCGACTCACCGACCTCAGGGCTTACTGACTGTCTGACCTCAGGGCCTACTGACTCACCGACCTCAGGGCCTACCGACTCACAGACCTCACGGCCTACCGACTCACCGACATCAGGGCCTACCGACTCACCGACCTCAGGGCCTACCGACTCACAAACATCAGGGCCTACCGACTCACCGACCTAGGGCCTACCGACTCACCGACCTCAGGGCCTACCGACTCACCGACCTCAGGGCCTACCGACTCACTGACCTCAGGGCCTACCGACTCACCGACCTCAGGGCCTACTGACTCACCGACCTCAGGGCCTACCGACTTACTGACCTCAGGACCTACCGACTCACTGACGTCAGGACCTACCGACTCACCGACCTCAGGACCTACCGACTCACGGATCTAGGGCCTACTGACTCACCGACCTAGGGCCTACTCACTCACTGACCTCAGGGCCTACCGACTCACCGACCTCAGGGCTTACCGACTCACTGACCTAGGGCCTACTGACTCACTGACCTCAGGGCCTACCGACTCACCCACCTCAGGACCTACCGACTCACCGACCTAGGGCCTACTGACTCACTGACCTCAGGGCCTACCGACTCACTGACCGCAGGGCCTACCGACTCACCGACCTCAGGGCCTACTGACTGACCGACATCAGGGCCTACCGACTCACCGACCTCATGGCCTACCGACTCAACGACATCAGGGCCTACCGACTCACCGACCTCAGGGCCTACCGACTCACCGACCTCAGGGCCTACCGACTCACTGACCTCAGGGCTTACCGACTCACCGACCTCAGGGCCATCGACTCACCGACCTCAGGGCCTACTGACTCACCGACATCAGGGCCTACCGACTCACCGACCTCAGGGCCTACCGACTCACCGACCTCGTGGCCTACCGACTCACCGATCTAGGGCCTACCGACTCACCGACCTCAGGACCTACCGACTCACCGACCTCAGGGCCTACCGACTCACCGACCTCAGGGCCTACCGACTCACCGACCTCAGGGCCTACCGACTCACCGACCTCAGGGCCTGCCGACTCACCTACCTCAGGGCCTACCGACTCACTGACCTCAGGGCCTACTGACTCACCGACCTCAGGGCGTACCGACTCACTGACCTCAGGGCCTACCGACTCACCGACATCAGGGCCTACCGACTCACTGACCTCATGGCCTACCGACTCAACGACATCAGGGCCTACCGACTCACCGACCTCAGGGCCTACCGACTCACCGACCTCGGGGCCTACCGACTCACCGACCTCAGGGCTTACCGACTCACCGACCTCAGGGCCATCGACTCACCGACCTCAGGGCCTACTGACTCACCGACCTCAGGGCCTACCGACTCACCGACCTCAGGGCCTACCTCCTCACCGACCTCAGGGCATGCCGACTCACCGACCTCAGGGCTTACTGACTCTCTGACCTCAGGGCCTACTGACTCACCGACCTCAGGGCCTACCGACTCACAGACCTCACGGCCTACCGACTCACCGACCTCAGGGCCTACCGACTCACCGACCTCAGGGCTTACTGACTGTCTGACCTCAGGGCCTACTGACTCACCGACCTCAGGGCCTACCGACTCACAGACCTCACGGCCTACCGACTCACCGACATCAGGGCCTACCGACTCACCGACCTCAGGGCCTACCGACTCACAAACATCAGGGCCTACCGACTCACCGACCTAGGGCCTACCGACTCACCGACCTCAGGGCCTACCGACTCACCGACCTCAGGGCCTACCGACTCACTGACCTCAGGGCCTACCGACTCACCGACCTCAGGGCCTACCGACTCACCGACCTCAGGGCCTACCGAGTCACCGACATCAGGGCCTACCGACTCACTGACCTCAGGGCCTACTGACTCACCGACCTCAGGGCCTACCGACTCACCGACCTCAGGGCCGACCGACTCACCGACATCAGGGCCTACCGACTCACTGACCTCAGGACCTAACGAGTCACCGACATCAGGGCCTACCGACTCACTGACCTCAGGGCCTACTGACTCACCGACCTCAGGGTCTACCGACTCACTGACCTCAGGGCCGACCGACTCACCGACATCAGGGCCTACCGACTCAATGACCTCATGGCCTACTGACTCAACGACATCAGGGCCTACCGACTCACCGACCTCAGGGCCTACCGACTCACCGACCTCAGGGCCTACCGACTCACCGACCTCAGGGCTTACCGACTCACCGACCTCAGGGCCATCGACTCACCGACCTCAGGGCCTACTGACTCACCGACCTCAGGGCCTACCGACTCACCGACCTCAGGGCCTACCTACTCACTGACCTCAGGGAATGCCGACTCACCGACCTAGGGCCTACCGACTCACCGACCTCAGGGCTTACTGACTCTCTGACCTCAGGGCCTACTGACTCACCGACCTCAGGGCCTACCGACTCACAGACCTCACGGCCTACCGACTCACCGACATCAGGGCCTACCGACTCACCGACCTCAGGGCCTACCGACTCACAAACATCAGGGCCTACCGACTCACCGACCTAGGGCCTACCGACTCACCGACCTCAGGGCCTACCGACTCACTGACCTCAGGGCCTACTGACTCACCGACCTCAGGGCCTACCGACTCACTGACCTCAGGGCCTACCGACTCACCGACATCAGGGCCTACCGACTCACTGACCTCATGGCCTACCGACTCAACGACATCAGGGCCTACCGACTCACCGACCTCAGGGCCTACCGACTCACCGACCTCGGGGCCTACCGACTCACCGACCTCAGGGCTTACCGACTCACCGACCTCAGGGCCATCGACTCACCGACCTCAGGGCCTACTGACTCACCGACCTCAGGGCCTACCGACTCACCGACCTCAGGGCCTACCTACTCACCGACATCAGGGCATGCCGACTCACCGACCTCAGGGCTTACTGACTCTCTGACCTCAGGGCCTACTGACTCACCGACCTCAGGGCCTACCGACTCACAGACCTCACGGCCTACCGACTCACCGACCTCAGGGCCTACCGACTCACCGACCTCAGGGCTTACTGACTGTCTGACCTCAGGGCCTACTGACTCACCGACCTCAGGGCCTACCGACTCACAGACCTCACGGCCTACCGACTCACCGACATCAGGGCCTACCGACTCACCGACCTCAGGGCCTACCGACTCACAAACATCAGGGCCTACCGACTCACCGACCTAGGGCCTACCGACTCACCGACCTCAGGGCCTACCGACTCACCGACCTCAGGGCCTACCGACTCACTGACCTCAGGGCCTACCGACTCACCGACCTCAGGGCCTACTGACTCACCGACCTCAGGGCCTACCGACTTACTGACCTCAGGACCTACCGACTCACTGACGTCAGGACCTACCGACTCACCGACCTCAGGACCTACCGACTCACGGATCTAGGGCCTACTGACTCACCGACCTAGGGCCTACCCACTCACTGACCTCAGGGCCTACCGACTCACCGACCTCAGGGCTTACCGACTCACTGACCTAGGGCCTACTGACTCACTGACCTCAGGGCCTACCGACTCACCCACCTCAGGACCTACCGACTCACCGACCTAGGGCCTACTGACTCACTGACCTCAGGGCCTACCGACTCACTGACCGCAGGGCCTACCGACTCACCGACCTCAGGGCCTACTGACTGACCGACATCAGGGCCTACCGACTCACCGACCTAGGGCCTACTGACTCACTGACCTCAGGGCCTACCGACTCACCGACCTCAGGGCCTACCGACTCACCGACCTCAGGGCCTACCGACTCACTGACCTCAGGGCTTACCGACTCACCGACCTCAGGGCCATCGACTCACCGACCTCAGGGCCTACTGACTCACCGACATCAGGGCCTACCGACTCACCGACCTCAGGGCCTACCGACTCACCGACCTCGTGGCCTACCGACTCACCGATCTAGGGCCTACCGACTCACCGACCTCAGGACCTACCGACTCACCGACCTCAGGGCCTACCGACTCACCGACCTCAGGGCCTACCGACTCACCGACCTCAGGGCCTACCGACTCACCGACCTCAGGGCCTGCCGACTCACCTACCTCAGGGCCTACCGACTCACTGACCTCAGGGCCTACTGACTCACCGACCTCAGGGCGTACCGACTCACTGACCTCAGGGCCTACCGACTCACCGACATCAGGGCCTACCGACTCACTGACCTCATGGCCTACCGACTCAACGACATCAGGGCCTACCGACTCACCGACCTCAGGGCCTACCGACTCACCGACCTCGGGGCCTACCGACTCACCGACCTCAGGGCTTACCGACTCACCGACCTCAGGGCCATCGACTCACCGACCTCAGGGCCTACTGACTCACCGACCTCAGGGCCTACCGACTCACCGACCTCAGGGCCTACCTCCTCACCGACCTCAGGGCATGCCGACTCACCGACCTCAGGGCTTACTGACTCTCTGACCTCAGGGCCTACTGACTCACCGACCTCAGGGCCTACCGACTCACAGACCTCACGGCCTACCGACTCACCGACCTCAGGGCCTACCGACTCACCGACCTCAGGGCTTACTGACTGTCTGACCTCAGGGCCTACTGACTCACCGACCTCAGGGCCTACCGACTCACAGACCTCACGGCCTACCGACTCACCGACATCAGGGCCTACCGACTCACCGACCTCAGGGCCTACCGACTCACAAACATCAGGGCCTACCGACTCACCGACCTAGGGCCTACCGACTCACCGACCTCAGGGCCTACCGACTCACCGACCTCAGGGCCTACCGACTCACTGACCTCAGGGCCTACCGACTCACCGACCTCAGGGCCTACCGACTCACCGACCTCAGGGCCTACCGAGTCACCGACATCAGGGCCTACCGACTCACTGACCTCAGGGCCTACTGACTCACCGACCTCAGGGCCTACCGACTCACCGACCTCAGGGCCGACCGACTCACCGACATCAGGGCCTACCGACTCACTGACCTCAGGACCTAACGAGTCACCGACATCAGGGCCTACCGACTCACTGACCTCAGGGCCTACTGACTCACCGACCTCAGGGTCTACCGACTCACTGACCTCAGGGCCGACCGACTCACCGACATCAGGGCCTACCGACTCAATGACCTCATGGCCTACTGACTCAACGACATCAGGGCCTACCGACTCACCGACCTCAGGGCCTACCGACTCACCGACCTCAGGGCCTACCGACTCACCGACCTCAGGGCTTACCGACTCACCGACCTCAGGGCCATCGACTCACCGACCTCAGGGCCTACTGACTCACCGACCTCAGGGCCTACCGACTCACCGACCTCAGGGCCTACCTACTCACTGACCTCAGGGAATGCCGACTCACCGACCTAGGGCCTACCGACTCACCGACCTCAGGGCTTACTGACTCTCTGACCTCAGGGCCTACTGACTCACCGACCTCAGGGCCTACCGACTCACAGACCTCACGGCCTACCGACTCACCGACATCAGGGCCTACCGACTCACCGACCTCAGGGCCTACCGACTCACAAACATCAGGGCCTACCGACTCACCGACCTAGGGCCTACCGACTCACCGACCTCAGGGCCTACCGACTCACTGACCTCAGGGCCTACCGACTCACTGACCTCAGGGCCTACCGACTCACCGACCTCAGGGCCTACCGACTCACCGACCTCAGGGCCTACCGAGTCACCGACATCAGGGCCTACCGACTCACTGACCTCAGGGCCTACTGACTCACCGACCTCAGGGCCTACCGACTCACCGACCTCAGGGCCGACCGACTCACCGACATCAGGGCCTACCGACTCACTGACCTCAGGACCTAACGAGTCACCGACATCAGGGCCTACCGACTCACTGACCTCAGGGCCTACTGACTCACCGACCTCAGGGTCTACCGACTCACTGACCTCAGGGCCGACCGACTCACCGACATCAGGGCCTACCGACTCAATGACCTCATGGCCTACTGACTCAACGACATCAGGGCCTACCGACTCACCGACCTCAGGGCCTACCGACTCACCGACCTCAGGGCCTACCGACTCACCGACCTCAGGGCTTACCGACTCACCGACCTCAGGGCCATCGACTCACCGACCTCAGGGCCTACTGACTCACCGACCTCAGGGCCTACCGACTCACCGACCTCAGGGCCTACCTACTCACTGACCTCAGGGAATGCCGACTCACCGACCTAGGGCCTACCGACTCACCGACCTCAGGGCTTACTGACTCTCTGACCTCAGGGCCTACTGACTCACCGACCTCAGGGCCTACCGACTCACAGACCTCACGGCCTACCGACTCACCGACATCAGGGCCTACCGACTCACCGACCTCAGGGCCTACCGACTCACAAACATCAGGGCCTACCGACTCACCGACCTAGGGCCTACCGACTCACCGACCTCAGGGCCTACCGACTCACTGACCTCAGGGCCTACTGACTCACCGACCTCAGGGCCTACCGACTCACTGACCTCAGGGCCTACCGACTCACCGACATCAGGGCCTACCGACTCACTGACCTCATGGCCTACCGACTCAACGACATCAGGGCCTACCGACTCACCGACCTCAGGGCCTACCGACTCACCGACCTCGGGGCCTACCGACTCACCGACCTCAGGGCTTACCGACTCACCGACCTCAGGGCCATCGACTCACCGACCTCAGGGCCTACTGACTCACCGACCTCAGGGCCTACCGACTCACCGACCTCAGGGCCTACCTACTCACCGACATCAGGGCATGCCGACTCACCGACCTCAGGGCTTACTGACTCTCTGACCTCAGGGCCTACTGACTCACCGACCTCAGGGCCTACCGACTCACAGACCTCACGGCCTACCGACTCACCGACCTCAGGGCCTACCGACTCACCGACCTCAGGGCTTACTGACTGTCTGACCTCAGGGCCTACTGACTCACCGACCTCAGGGCCTACCGACTCACAGACCTCACGGCCTACCGACTCACCGACATCAGGGCCTACCGACTCACCGACCTCAGGGCCTACCGACTCACAAACATCAGGGCCTACCGACTCACCGACCTAGGGCCTACCGACTCACCGACCTCAGGGCCTACCGACTCACCGACCTCAGGGCCTACCGACTCACTGACCTCAGGGCCTACCGACTCACCGACCTCAGGGCCTACTGACTCACCGACCTCAGGGCCTACCGACTTACTGACCTCAGGACCTACCGACTCACTGACGTCAGGACCTACCGACTCACCGACCTCAGGACCTACCGACTCACGGATCTAGGGCCTACTGACTCACCGACCTAGGGCCTACCCACTCACTGACCTCAGGGCCTACCGACTCACCGACCTCAGGGCTTACCGACTCACTGACCTAGGGCCTACTGACTCACTGACCTCAGGGCCTACCGACTCACCCACCTCAGGACCTACCGACTCACCGACCTAGGGCCTACTGACTCACTGACCTCAGGGCCTACCGACTCACTGACCGCAGGGCCTACCGACTCACCGACCTCAGGGCCTACTGACTGACCGACATCAGGGCCTACCGACTCACCGACCTAGGGCCTACTGACTCACTGACCTCAGGGCCTACCGACTCACCGACCTCAGGGCCTACCGACTCACCGACCTCAGGGCCTACCGACTCACTGACCTCAGGGCTTACCGACTCACCGACCTCAGGGCCATCGACTCACCGACCTCAGGGCCTACTGACTCACCGACATCAGGGCCTACCGACTCACCGACCTCAGGGCCTACCGACTCACCGACCTCGTGGCCTACCGACTCACCGATCTAGGGCCTACCGACTCACCGACCTCAGGACCTACCGACTCACCGACCTCAGGGCCTACCGACTCACCGACCTCAGGGCCTACCGACTCACCGACCTCAGGGCCTACCGACTCACCGACCTCAGGGCCTGCCGACTCACCTACCTCAGGGCCTACCGACTCACTGACCTCAGGGCCTACTGACTCACCGACCTCAGGGCGTACCGACTCACTGACCTCAGGGCCTACCGACTCACCGACATCAGGGCCTACCGACTCACTGACCTCATGGCCTACCGACTCAACGACATCAGGGCCTACCGACTCACCGACCTCAGGGCCTACCGACTCACCGACCTCGGGGCCTACCGACTCACCGACCTCAGGGCTTACCGACTCACCGACCTCAGGGCCATCGACTCACCGACCTCAGGGCCTACTGACTCACCGACCTCAGGGCCTACCGACTCACCGACCTCAGGGCCTACCTCCTCACCGACCTCAGGGCATGCCGACTCACCGACCTCAGGGCTTACTGACTCTCTGACCTCAGGGCCTACTGACTCACCGACCTCAGGGCCTACCGACTCACAGACCTCACGGCCTACCGACTCACCGACCTCAGGGCCTACCGACTCACCGACCTCAGGGCTTACTGACTGTCTGACCTCAGGGCCTACTGACTCACCGACCTCAGGGCCTACCGACTCACAGACCTCACGGCCTACCGACTCACCGACATCAGGGCCTACCGACTCACCGACCTCAGGGCCTACCGACTCACAAACATCAGGGCCTACCGACTCACCGACCTAGGGCCTACCGACTCACCGACCTCAGGGCCTACCGACTCACCGACCTCAGGGCCTACCGACTCACTGACCTCAGGGCCTACCGACTCACCGACCTCAGGGCCTACCGACTCACCGACCTCAGGGCCTACCGAGTCACCGACATCAGGGCCTACCGACTCACTGACCTCAGGGCCTACTGACTCACCGACCTCAGGGCCTACCGACTCACCGACCTCAGGGCCGACCGACTCACCGACATCAGGGCCTACCGACTCACTGACCTCAGGACCTAACGAGTCACCGACATCAGGGCCTACCGACTCACTGACCTCAGGGCCTACTGACTCACCGACCTCAGGGTCTACCGACTCACTGACCTCAGGGCCGACCGACTCACCGACATCAGGGCCTACCGACTCAATGACCTCATGGCCTACTGACTCAACGACATCAGGGCCTACCGACTCACCGACCTCAGGGCCTACCGACTCACCGACCTCAGGGCCTACCGACTCACCGACCTCAGGGCTTACCGACTCACCGACCTCAGGGCCATCGACTCACCGACCTCAGGGCCTACTGACTCACCGACCTCAGGGCCTACCGACTCACCGACCTCAGGGCCTACCTACTCACTGACCTCAGGGAATGCCGACTCACCGACCTAGGGCCTACCGACTCACCGACCTCAGGGCTTACTGACTCTCTGACCTCAGGGCCTACTGACTCACCGACCTCAGGGCCTACCGACTCACAGACCTCACGGCCTACCGACTCACCGACATCAGGGCCTACCGACTCACCGACCTCAGGGCCTACCGACTCACAAACATCAGGGCCTACCGACTCACCGACCTAGGGCCTACCGACTCACCGACCTCAGGGCCTACCGACTCACTGACCTCAGGGCCTACTGACTCACCGACCTCAGGGCCTACCGACTCACTGACCTCAGGGCCTACCGACTCACCGACATCAGGGCCTACCGACTCACTGACCTCATGGCCTACCGACTCAACGACATCAGGGCCTACCGACTCACCGACCTCAGGGCCTACCGACTCACCGACCTCGGGGCCTACCGACTCACCGACCTCAGGGCTTACCGACTCACCGACCTCAGGGCCATCGACTCACCGACCTCAGGGCCTACTGACTCACCGACCTCAGGGCCTACCGACTCACCGACCTCAGGGCCTACCTACTCACCGACATCAGGGCATGCCGACTCACCGACCTCAGGGCTTACTGACTCTCTGACCTCAGGGCCTACTGACTCACCGACCTCAGGGCCTACCGACTCACAGACCTCACGGCCTACCGACTCACCGACCTCAGGGCCTACCGACTCACCGACCTCAGGGCTTACTGACTGTCTGACCTCAGGGCCTACTGACTCACCGACCTCAGGGCCTACCGACTCACAGACCTCACGGCCTACCGACTCACCGACATCAGGGCCTACCGACTCACCGACCTCAGGGCCTACCGACTCACAAACATCAGGGCCTACCGACTCACCGACCTAGGGCCTACCGACTCACCGACCTCAGGGCCTACCGACTCACCGACCTCAGGGCCTACCGACTCACTGACCTCAGGGCCTACCGACTCACCGACCTCAGGGCCTACTGACTCACCGACCTCAGGGCCTACCGACTTACTGACCTCAGGACCTACCGACTCACTGACGTCAGGACCTACCGACTCACCGACCTCAGGACCTACCGACTCACGGATCTAGGGCCTACTGACTCACCGACCTAGGGCCTACCCACTCACTGACCTCAGGGCCTACCGACTCACCGACCTCAGGGCTTACCGACTCACTGACCTAGGGCCTACTGACTCACTGACCTCAGGGCCTACCGACTCACCCACCTCAGGACCTACCGACTCACCGACCTAGGGCCTACTGACTCACTGACCTCAGGGCCTACCGACTCACTGACCGCAGGGCCTACCGACTCACCGACCTCAGGGCCTACTGACTGACCGACATCAGGGCCTACCGACTCACCGACCTAGGGCCTACTGACTCACTGACCTCAGGGCCTACCGACTCACCGACCTCAGGGCCTACCGACTCACCGACCTCAGGGCCTACCGACTCACTGACCTCAGGGCTTACCGACTCACCGACCTCAGGGCCATCGACTCACCGACCTCAGGGCCTACTGACTCACCGACATCAGGGCCTACCGACTCACCGACCTCAGGGCCTACCGACTCACCGACCTCGTGGCCTACCGACTCACCGATCTAGGGCCTACCGACTCACCGACCTCAGGACCTACCGACTCACCGACCTCAGGGCCTACCGACTCACCGACCTCAGGGCCTACCGACTCACCGACCTCAGGGCCTACCGACTCACCGACCTCAGGGCCTGCCGACTCACCTACCTCAGGGCCTACCGACTCACTGACCTCAGGGCCTACTGACTCACCGACCTCAGGGCGTACCGACTCACTGACCTCAGGGCCTACCGACTCACCGACATCAGGGCCTACCGACTCACTGACCTCATGGCCTACCGACTCAACGACATCAGGGCCTACCGACTCACCGACCTCAGGGCCTACCGACTCACCGACCTCGGGGCCTACCGACTCACCGACCTCAGGGCTTACCGACTCACCGACCTCAGGGCCATCGACTCACCGACCTCAGGGCCTACTGACTCACCGACCTCAGGGCCTACCGACTCACCGACCTCAGGGCCTACCTCCTCACCGACCTCAGGGCATGCCGACTCACCGACCTCAGGGCTTACTGACTCACTGACCTCAGGGCCTACTGACTCACCGACCTCAGGGCCTACCGACTCACAGACCTCACGGCCTACCGACTCACCGACCTCAGGGCCTACCGACTCACCGACCTCAGGGCTTACTGACTGTCTGACCTCAGGGCCTACTGACTCACCGACCTCAGGGCCTACCGACTCACAGACCTCACGGCCTACCGACTCACCGACATCAGGGCCTACCGACTCACCGACCTCAGGGCCTACCGACTCACAAACATCAGGGCCTACCGACTCACCGACCTAGGGCCTACCGACTCACCGACCTCAGGGCCTACCGACTCACCGACCTCAGGGCCTACCGACTCACTGACCTCAGGGCCTACCGACTCACCGACCTCAGGGCCTACTGACTCACCGACCTCAGGGCCTACCGACTTACTGACCTCAGGACCTACCGACTCACTGACGTCAGGACCTACCGACTCACCGACCTCAGGACCTACCGACTCACGGATCTAGGGCCTACTGACTCACCGACCTAGGGCCTACCCACTCACTGACCTCAGGGCCTACCGACTCACCGACCTCAGGGCTTACCGACTCACCGACCTAGGGCCTACTGACTCACTGACCTCAGGGCCTACCGACTCACCCACCTCAGGACCTACCGACTCACCGACCTAGGGCCTACTGACTCACTGACCTCAGGGCCTACCGACTCACTGACCGCAGGGCCTACCGACTCACCGACCTCAGGGCCTACTGACTGACCGACATCAGGGCCTACCGACTCACCGACCTCATGGCCTACCGACTCAACGACCTCAGGGCCTACCGACTCACCGACCTCAGGGCCTACCGACTCACCGACCTCAGGGCCTACCGACTCACTGACCTCAGGGCTTACCGACTCACCGACCTCAGGGCCATCGACTCACCGACCTCAGGGCCTACTGACTCACTGACCTCAGGGCCTACCGACTCACCGACCTTGGGCCTACCGAATCACCGACCTCAGGGCTTACTGACTCTCTGACCTCAGGACCTACCGACTCACCGACCTCAGGACCTACCGACTCACCGACCTAGGGCCTACCGACTCACCGACCTAGGGCCTACTGACTCACCGACCTAGGGCGTACCCACTCACTGACCTCAGGGCCTACTGCCTCACTGACGTCAGGACCTACCGACTCACTGACCTCAGGGCTTACCGACTCACCGACCTAGGGCCTACTGACTCACTGACCTCAGGGCCTACCGACTCACCCACCTCAGGACAAACCGACTCACCGACCTAGGGCCTACCGACTCACTGACCTCAGGGCCTACTGACTCACCGACATCAGGGCTTACCGACTCACCGACCTCATGGCCTACCGACTCAACGACATCAGGGCCTACCGACTCACCGACCTCAGGGCCTACCGACTCACCGACCTCAGGGCCTACCGACTCACCGACCTCAGGGCCTACCTACTCACCGACATCAGGGCATGCCGACTCACCGACCTCAGGGCTTACTGACTCTCTGACCTCAGGGCCTACTGACTCACCGACCTCAGGGCCTACCGACTCACAGACCTCACGGCCTACCGACTCACCGACCTCAGGGCCTACCGACTCACCGACCTCAGGGCTTACTGACTGTCTGACCTCAGGGCCTACTGACTCACCGACCTCAGGGCCTACCGACTCACAGACCTCACGGCCTACCGACTCACCGACATCAGGGCCTACCGACTCACCGACCTCAGGGCCTACCGACTCACAAACATCAGGGCCTACCGACTCACCGACCTAGGGCCTACCGACTCACCGACCTCAGGGCCTACCGACTCACCGACCTCAGGGCCTACCGACTCACTGACCTCAGGGCCTACCGACTCACCGACCTCAGGGCCTACTGACTCACCGACCTCAGGGCCTACCGACTTACTGACCTCAGGACCTACCGACTCACTGACGTCAGGACCTACCGACTCACCGACCTCAGGACCTACCGACTCACGGATCTAGGGCCTACTGACTCACCGACCTAGGGCCTACCCACTCACTGACCTCAGGGCCTACCGACTCACCGACCTCAGGGCTTACCGACTCACTGACCTAGGGCCTACTGACTCACTGACCTCAGGGCCTACCGACTCACCCACCTCAGGACCTACCGACTCACCGACCTAGGGCCTACTGACTCACTGACCTCAGGGCCTACCGACTCACTGACCGCAGGGCCTACCGACTCACCGACCTCAGGGCCTACTGACTGACCGACATCAGGGCCTACCGACTCACCGACCTCATGGCCTACCGACTCAACGACATCAGGGCCTACCGACTCACCGACCTCAGGGCCTACCGACTCACCGACCTCAGGGCCTACCGACTCACTGACCTCAGGGCTTACCGACTCACCGACCTCAGGGCCATCGACTCACCGACCTCAGGGCCTACTGACTCACCGACATCAGGGCCTACCGACTCACCGACCTCAGGGCCTACCGACTCACCGACCTCGTGGCCTACCGACTCACCGATATAGGGCCTACCGACTCACCGACCTCAGGACCTACCGACTCACCGACCTCAGGGCCTACCGACTCACCGACCTCAGGGCCTACCGACTCACCGACCTCAGGGCCTACCGACTCACCGACCTCAGGGCCTGCCGACTCACCTACCTCAGGGCCTACCGACTCACTGACCTCAGGGCCTACTGACTCACCGACCTCAGGGCGTACCGACTCACTGACCTCAGGGCCTACCGACTCACCGACATCAGGGCCTACCGACTCACTGACCTCATGGCCTACCGACTCAACGACATCAGGGCCTACCGACTCACCGACCTCAGGGCCTACCGACTCACCGACCTCGGGGCCTACCGACTCACCGACCTCAGGGCTTACCGACTCACCGACCTCAGGGCCATCGACTCACCGACCTCAGGGCCTACTGACTCACCGACCTCAGGGCCTACCGACTCACCGACCTCAGGGCCTACCTCCTCACCGACCTCAGGGCATGCCGACTCACCGACCTCAGGGCTTACTGACTCTCTGACCTCAGGGCCTACTGACTCACCGACCTCAGGGCCTACCGACTCACAGACCTCACGGCCTACCGACTCACCGACCTCAGGGCCTACCGACTCACCGACCTCAGGGCTTACTGACTGTCTGACCTCAGGGCCTACTGACTCACCGACCTCAGGGCCTACCGACTCACAGACCTCACGGCCTACCGACTCACCGACATCAGGGCCTACCGACTCACCGACCTCAGGGCCTACCGACTCACAAACATCAGGGCCTACCGACTCACCGACCTAGGGCCTACCGACTCACCGACCTCAGGGCCTACCGACTCACCGACCTCAGGGCCTACCGACTCACTGACCTCAGGGCCTACCGACTCACCGACCTCAGGGCCTACTGACTCACCGACCTCAGGGCCTACCGACTTACTGACCTCAGGACCTACCGACTCACTGACGTCAGGACCTACCGACTCACCGACCTCAGGACCTACCGACTCACGGATCTAGGGCCTACTGACTCACCGACCTAGGGCCTACCCACTCACTGACCTCAGGGCCTACCGACTCACCGACCTCAGGGCTTACCGACTCACCGACCTAGGGCCTACTGACTCACTGACCTCAGGGCCTACCGACTCACCCACCTCAGGACCTACCGACTCACCGACCTAGGGCCTACTGACTCACTGACCTCAGGGCCTACCGACTCACTGACCGCAGGGCCTACCGACTCACCGACCTCAGGGCCTACTGACTGACCGACATCAGGGCCTACCGACTCACCGACCTCATGGCCTACCGACTCAACGACCTCAGGGCCTACCGACTCACCGACCTCAGGGCCTAACGACTCACCGACCTCAGGGCCTACCGACTCACTGACCTCAGGGCTTACCGATTCACCGACCTCAGGGCCATCGACTCACCGACCTCAGGGCCTACTGACTCACTGACCTCAGGGCCTACCGACTCACCGACCTTGGGCCTACCGACTCACCGACCTCAGGGCTTACTGACTCTCTGACCTCAGGACCTACCGACTCACCGACCTCAGGACCTACCGACTCACCGACCTAGGGCCTACCGACTCACCGACCTAGGGCCTACTGACTCACCGACCTAGGGCGTACCCACTCACTGACCTCAGGGCCTACTGCCTCACTGACGTCAGGACCTACCGACTCACTGACCTCAGGGCTTACCGACTCACCGACCTAGGGCCTACTGACTCACTGACCTCAGGGCCTACCGACTCACCCACCTCAGGACCTACCGACTCACCGACCTAGGGCCTACCGACTCACTGACCTCAGGGCCTACTGACTCACCGACATCAGGGCTTACCGACTCACCGACCTCATGGCCTACCGACTCAACGACATCAGGGCCTACCGACTCAACGACCTCAGGGCCTACCGACTCACCGACCTCAGGGCCTACCGACTCACCGACTCTCAGGGCTTACCGACTCACCGACCTCAGGGCCATCGACTCACCGACCTCAGGGCCTACTGACTCACTGACCTCAGGGCCTACCGACTCACCGACCTCAGGGCCTACCGACTCACCAACCTCAGGGCATGCCGACTCACCGACCTCGGGCCTACCGACTCACCGACCTCAGGGCTTACTGACTCTCTGACCTCAGGGCCTACTGACTCACCGACCTCAGGGCCTACCGACTCACCGACCTCACGGCCTACCGACTCACCGACATCAGGGCCTACTGACTCACCGACCTCAGGTCCTACCGACTCACTGACATCAGGGCCTACCGACTCACCGACCTAGGGCCTACCGACTCACCGATCTCAGGGCCTACCGACTCACCGACCTCAGGGCCTACCGACTCACCGACCTCAGGGCCTACCGACTCACCGACCTCAGGGCCTACTGAGTCACCGACCTCAGGGCCTAACGACTCACTGACCTCAGGACCTACCGACTCACTGACCTCAGGACCTACCGACTCACCGACCTCAGGACCTACCGACTCACCAACCTAGGGCCTACCGACTCACCGACCTAGGGCCTACTGACTCACCGACCTAGGGCGTACCCTCTCACTGACCTCAGGGCCTACTGATTCACTGACGTCAGGACCTACCGACTCACCGACCTCAGGGCTTACCGACTCACCGACCTAGGGCCTACGGACTCACTGAGCTCAGGGCCTACCGACTCACCGACCTCAGGACCTACCGACTCACCGACCTACGGCCTACCGACGCACCGACCTCAGGGCCTACTGACTCACCGACATCAGGGCCTACCGACTCACCGACCTCAGGGCCTACCGACTCACCGACCTCGTGGCCTACCGACTCACCGATCTAGGGCCTACCGACTCACCGACCTCAGGACCTACCGACTCACCGACCTCAGGGCCTACCGACACACCGACCTGAGGGCCTACCGACTCACCGACCTCAGGGCCTATCGACTCACCGACCTCAGGGCCTACCGAGTCACCGACATCAGGGCCTACCGACTCACTGACCTCAGGGCCTACTGACTCACCGACCTCAGGGCCTACCGACTCACCGACCTCAGGGCCGACCGACTCACCGACATCAGGGCCTACCGACTCTCTGACCTCAGGACCTACCGAGTCACCGACATCAGGGCCTACCGACTCACTGACCTCAGGGCCTACTGACTCACCGACCTCAGGGCCTACCGACTCACTGACCTCAGGGCCGACCGACTCACCGACATCAGGGCCTACCGACTCAATGACCTCATGGCCTACCGACTCAACGACATCAGGGCCTACCGACTCACCGACCTCAGGGCCTACCGACTCACCGACCTCAGGGCCTACCGACTCACCGACCTCAGGGCTTACCGACTCACCGACCTCAGGGCCATCGACTCACCGACCTCAGGGCCTACTGACTCACCGACCTCAGGGCCTACCGACTCACCGACCTCAGGGCCTACCTACTCACCGACCTCAGGGAATGCCGACTCACCGACCTAGGGCCTACCGACTCACCGACCTCAGGGCTTACTGACTCTCTGACCTCAGGGCCTACTGACTCACCGACCTCAGGGCCTACCGACTCACAGACCTCACGGCCTACCGACTCACCGACATCAGGGCCTACCGACTCACCGACCTCAGGGCCTACCGACTCACAAACATCAGGGCCTACCGACTCACCGACCTAGGGCCTACCGACTCACCGACCTCAGGGCCTACCGACTCACCGACCTCAGGGCCTACCGACTCACCGACCTAGGGCCTACCGACTCACCGACCTCAGGGCCTACCGACTCACCGACCTCAGGGCCTACCGACTCACCGACCTCAGAGCCTACCGACTCACCGACCTCAGGGCCTACTGAGTCACCGACCTCAGGGCCTACCGACTCACTGACCTCAGGACCTACCGACTCACTGACCTCAGGACCTACCGACTCACCGACCTCAGGACCTACCGACTCACCAACCTAGGGCCTACCGACTCACCGACCTAGGGCCTACTGACTCACCGACCTAGGGCGTACCCACTCACTGACCTCAGGGCCTACTGATTCACTGACGTCAGGACCTACCGACTCACCGACCTCAGGGCTTACCGACTCACCGACCTAGGGCCTACGGACTCACTGAGCTCAGGGCCTACCGACTCACCGACCTCAGGACCTACCGACTCACCGACCTACGGCCTACCGACGCACCGACCTCAGGGCCTACTGACTCACCGACATCAGGGCCTACCGACTCACCGACCTCAGGGCCTACCGACTCACCGACCTCGTGGCCTACCGACTCACCGATCTAGGGCCTACCGACTCACCGACCTCAGGACCTACCGACTCACCGACCTCAGGGCCTACCGACTCACCGACCTCAGGGCATAGCGACTCACCGACCTCAGGGCCTACCGACTCACCGACCTCAGGGCCTACCGAGTCACCAACATCAGGGCCTACCGACTCACCGACATCAGGGCCTACCGACTCACTGACCTCAGGACCTACCGAGTCACCGACATCTGGGCCTACCGACTCACTGACCTCAGGGCCTACTGACTCACCGACCTCAGGGCCTACCGACTCACTGACCTCAGGGCCGACCGACTCAATGACCTCATGGCCTACCGACTCAACGACATCAGGGCCTACCGACTCACCGACCTCAGGGCCTACCGACTCACCGACCTCAGGGCCTACCGACTCACCGACCTCGTGGCCTACCGACTCACCGATCTAGGGCCTACCGACTCACCGACCTCAGGACCTACCGACTCACCGACCTCAGGGCCTACCGACTCACCGACCTCAGGGCATACCGACTCACCGACCTCAAGGCCTACTGACTCACCGACCTCAGGGCCTACCGACTCACCGACCTCAGGGCCGACCGACTCACCGACATCAGGGCCTACCGACTCACTGACCTCAGGACCTACCGAGTCACCGACATCTGGGCCTACCGACTCACTGACCTCAGGGCCTACTGACTCACCGACCTCAGGGCCTACCGACTCACTGACCTCAGGGCCGACCGACTCAATGACCTCATGGCCTACCGACTCAACGACATCAGGGCCTACCGACTCACCGACCTCAGGGCCTACCGACTCACCGACCTCAGGGCCTACCGACTCACCGACCTCAGGGCTTACCGACTCACCGACCTCAGGGCCATCGACTCACCGACCTCAGGGCATACTGACTCACCGACCTCAGGGCCTACCGACTCACCGACCTCAGGGCCTACCTACTCACCGACCTCAGGGAATGCCGACTCACCGACCTAGGGCCTACCGACTCACCGACCTCAGGGCTTACTGACTCTCTGACCTCAGGGCCTACTGACTCACCGACCTCAGGGCCTACCGACTCACAGACCTCACGGCCTACCGACTCACCGACATCAGGGCCTACCGACTCACCGACCTCAGGGCCTACCGACTCACAAACATCAGTGCCTACCGACTCACCGACCTAGGGCCTACCGACTCACCGACCTCAGGGCCTACCGACTCACCGACCTCAGGGCCTACCGACTCACTGACCTCAGGGCCTACCGACTCACCGACCTCAGAGCCTACTGACTCACCGACCTCAGGGCCTACCGACTTACTGACCTCAGGACCTACCGACTCACTGACGTCAGGACCTACCGACTCACCGACCTCAGGACCTACCGACTCACCGACCTAGGGACTACCGACTCACCGACCTAGGGCCTACTGACTCACCGACCTAGGGCCTACCCACTCACTGACCTCAGGGCCTACTGTCTCACTGACGTCAGGACCTACCGACTCACCGACCTCAGGGCTTACCGACTCACCGACCTAGGGCCTACTGACTCACTGACCTCAGGGCCTACCGACTCACCCACCTCAGGACCTACCGACTCACCGACCTAGGGCCTACCGACTCACCGACCTCAGGGCCTACTGACTGACCGACATCAGGGCCTACCGACTCACCGACCTCATGGCCTACCGACTCAACGACATCAGGGCCTACCGACTCACCGACCTCAGGGCCTACCGACTCACCGACCTCAGGGCCTACCCACTCACTGACCTCAGGGCCTACTGATTCACTGACGTCAGGACCTACCGACTCACCGACCTCAGGGCTTACCGACTCACCGACCTAGGGCCTACGGACTCACTGAGCTCAGGGCCTACCGACTCACCGACCTCAGGACCTACCGACTCACCGACCTACGGCCTACCGACGCACCGACCTCAGGGCCTACTGACTCACCGACATCAGGGCCTACCGACTCACCGACCTCAGGGCCTACCGACTCACCGACCTCGTGGCCTACCGACTCACCGATCTAGGGCCTACCGACTCACCGACCTCAGGACCTACCGACTCACCGACCTCAGGGCCTACCGACTCACCGACCTCAGGGCCTACCAACTCACCGACCTCAGGGCCTACCGACTCACCGACCTCAGGGCCTGCCGACTCACCTACCTCAGGGCCTACCGACTCACTGACCTCAGGACCTACCGAGTCACCGACCTCAGGGCCTACCGACTCACTGACCTCAGGGCCTACTGACTCACCGACCTCAGGGCCTACCGACTCACTGACCTCAGGGCCTATCGACTCACCGACATCAGGGCCTACCGACTCACTGACCTCATGGCCTAACGACTCAACGACATCAGGGCCTACCGACTCACCGACCTCAGGGCCTACCGACTCACCGACCTCAGGGCCTACCGACTTACCGACCTCAGGGCTTACCGACTCACCGACCTCAGGGCCATCGACTCACCGTCCTCAGGGCCTACTGACTCACCGACCTCAGGGCCTACCGACTCACCGACCTCAGGGCCTACCTACTCACCGACCTCAGGGCATGCCGACTCACCGACCTAGGGCCTACCGACTCACCGACCTCAGGGCTTACTGACTCTCTGACCTCAGGGCCTACTGACTCACCGACCTCAGGGCCTACCGACTCACAGACCTCACGGCCTACCGACTCACCGACATCAGGGCCTACCGACTCACCGACCTCAGGGCCTACCGACTCACAAACATCAGGGCCTACCGACTCACCGACCTAGGGCCTACCGACTCACCGACCTCAGGGCCTACCGACTCACCGACCTCAGGGCCTACCGACTCACTGACCTCAGGGCCTACCGACTCACCGACCTCAGGGCCTACCGACTCACCGACCTCAGGGCCTACCGACTTACTGACCTCAGGACCTACCGACTCACTGACGTCAGGACCTACCGACTCACCGACCTCAGGACCTACCGACTCACGGACCTAGGGCCTACTGACTCACCGACCTAGGGCCTACCCACTCACTGACCTCAGGGCTTACTGATTCACTGACGTCAGGACCTACCGACTCACCGACCTCAGGGCTTACCGACTCACCGACCTAGGGCCTACTGACTCACTGACCTCAGGGCCTACCGACTCACCCACCTCAGGACCTACCGACTCACCGACCTAGGGCCTACTGACTCACTGACCTCAGGGCCTACCGACTCACCGACCTAGGGCCTACCGACTCACCGACCTAGGGCCTACTGACTCACCGACCTAGGGCGTACCCACTCACTGACCTCAGGGCCTACTGCCTCACTGACGTCAGGACCTACCGACTCACCGAACTCAGGGCTTACCGACTCACCGACCTAGGGCCTACTGACTCACCGACCTAGGGCCTACCGACTCACTGACCTCAGGGCCTACTGACTCACCGACATCAGGGCTTACCGACTCACCGACCTCATGGCCTACCGACTCAACGACATCAGGGCCTACCGACTCACCGACCTCAGGGCCTACCGACTCACCGACCTCAGGGCCTACCGACTCACCGACTCTCAGGGCTTACCGACTCACCGACCTCAGGGCCATCGACTCACCGACCTCAGGGCCTACTGACTCACTGACCTCAGGGCCTACCGACTCACCCACCTCAGGACCTACCGACTCACCGACCTAGGGCCTACTGACTCACTGACCTCAGGGCCTACCGACTCACCGACCTAGGGCCTACCGACTCACCGACCTAGGGCCTACTGACTCACCGACCTAGGGCGTACCCACTCACTGACCTCAGGGCCTACTGCCTCACTGACGTCAGGACCTACCGACTCACCGAACTCAGGGCTTACCGACTCACCGACCTAGGGCCTACTGACTCACTGACCTCAGGGCCTACCGACTCACCCACCTCAGGACCTACCGACTCACCGACCTAGGGCCTACCGACTCACTGACCTCAGGGCCTACTGACTCACCGACATCAGGGCTTACCGACTCACCGACCTCATGGCCTACCGACTCAACGACATCAGGGCCTACCGACTCACCGACCTCAGGGCCTACCGACTCACCGACCTCAGGGCCTACCGACTCACCGACTCTCAGGGCTTACCGACTCACCGACCTCAGGGCCATCGACTCACCGACCTCAGGGCCTACTGACTCACTGACCTCAGGGCCTACCGACTCACCGACCTCAGGGCCTACCGACTCACCAACCTCAGGGCATGCCGACTCACCGACCTCGGGCCTACCGACTCACCGACCTCAGGGCTTACTGACTCTCTGACCTCAGGGCCTACTGACTCACCGACCTCAGGGCCTACCGACTCACCGACCTCACGGCCTACCGACTCACCGACATCAGGGCCTACCGACTCACCGACCTCAGGTCCTACCGACTCACCGACATCAGGGCCTACCGACTCACCGACCTATGGCCTACCGACTCACCGACCTCAGGGCCTACCGACTCACCGACCTCAGGGCCTACCGACTCACCGACCTCAGGGCCTACCGACTCACCGACCTCAGGGCCTACTGAGTCACCGACCTCAGGGCCTACCGACTCACTGACCTCAGGACCTACCGACTCACTGACCTCAGGACCTACCGACTCACTGACCTCAGGACCTACCGACTCACCAACCTAGGGCCTACCGACTCACCGACCTAGGGCCTACTGACTCACCGACCTAGGGCGTACCCACTCACTGACCTCAGGGCCTACTGATTCACTGACGTCAGGACCTACCGACTCACCGACCTCAGGGCTTACCGACTCACCGACCTAGGGCCTACGGACTCACTGAGCTCAGGGCCTACCGACTCACCGACCTCAGGACCTACCGACTCACCGACCTACGGCCTACCGACGCACCGACCTCAGGGCCTACTGACTCACCGACATCAGGGCCGACCGACTCACCGACCTCAGGGCCTACCGACTCACCGACCTCGTGGCCTACCGACTCACCGATCTAGGGCCTACCGACTCACCGACCTCAGGACCTACCGACTCACCGACCTCAGGGCCTACCGACTCAACGACCTCAGGGCCTACCGACTCACCGACCTCAGGGCCTACCGACTCACCGACCTCAGGGCCTACCGACTCACCGACCTCAGGGCCTACCGACTCACCGACATCAGAACCTACCGACTCACTGACCTCAGGACCTACCGAGTCACCGACATCAGGGCCTACCGACTCACTGACCTCAGGGCCTACTGACTCACCGACCTCAGGGCCTACCGACTCACTGACCTCAGGGCCGACCGACTCACCGACATCAGGGCCTACCGACTCAATGACCTCATGGCCTACCGACTCAACGACATCAGGGCCTACCGACTCACCGACCTCAGGGCCTACCGACTCACCGACCTCAGGGCCTACCGACTCACCGACCTCAGGGCTTACCGACTCACCGACCTCAGGGCCATCGACTCACCGACCTCAGGGCCTACTGACTCACCGACCTCAGGGCCTACCGACTCACCGACCTCAGGGCCTACCTACTCACCGACCTCAGGGAATGCCGACTCACCGACCTAGGGCCTACCGACTCACCGACCTCAGGGCTTACTGACTCTCTGACCTCAGGGCCTACTGACTCACCGACCTCAGGGCCTACCGACTCACAGACCTCACGGCCTACCGACTCACCGACATCAGGGCCTACCGACTCACCGACCTCAGGGCCTACCGACTCACAAACATCAGGACCTACCGACTCACCGACCTAGGGCCTACCGACTCACCGACCTCAGGGCCTACCGACTCACCGACCTCAGGGCCTACCGACTCACTGACCTCAGGGCCTACCGACTCACCGACCTCAGGGCCTACTGACTCACCGACCTCAGGGCCTACCGACTTACTGACCTCAGGACCTACCGACTCACTGACGTCAGGACCTACCGACTCACCGACCTCAGGACCTACCGACTCACCGACCTAGGGACTACCGACTCACCGACCTAGGGCCTACTGACTCACCGACCTAGGGCCTACCCACTCACTGACCTCAGGGCCTACTGTCTCACTGACGTCAGGACCTACCGACTCACCGACCTCAGGGCTTACCGACTCACCGACCTAGGGCCTACTGACTCACTGACCTCAGGGCCTACCGACTCACCCACCTCAGGACCTACCGACTCACCGACCTAGGGCCTACCGACTCACCGACCTCAGGGCCTACTGACTGACCGACATTAGGGCCTACCGACTCACCGACCTCATGGCCTACCGACTCAACGACATCAGGGCCTACCGACTCACCGACCTCAGGGCCTACCGACTCACCGACCTCAGGGCCTACCGACTCACCGACCTCAGGGCTTACCGACTCACCGACCTCAGGGCCATCGACTCATCGACCTCAGGGCCTACTGACTCACTGACCTCAGGGCCTACCGACTCACCGACCTCAGGGCCTACCGACTCACCGACCTCAGGGCATGCCGACTCACCGACCTAGGGCCTACCGACTCACCGACCTCAGGGCTTACTGACTCTCTGCCCACAGGGCCTACTGACTCACCTACCTCAGGGCCTACCGACTCACAGACCTCACGGCCTACCGACTCACCGACATCAGGGCCTACCGACTCACCGACCTCAGGGCCTACCGACTCACAAACATCAGGGCCTACCGACTCACCGACCTAAGGCCTACCGACTCACCGACCTCAAGGCCTACCGACTCACCGACCTCAGGGCTTACCGACTCACCAACCTCAGGGCCTACCGACTCACCGACCTCAGGGCCTACTGACTCACCGACCTCAGGGCCTACCGACTCACCGACCTCAGGGCCTACCGACTCACCGACCTCAGGGCCTACCGACTCACTGACCTCAGGGCCTACCGACTCACCGACCTCAGGGCCTACTGACTCACCGACCTCAGGGCCTACCGACTTACTGACCTCAGGACCTACCGACTCACTGACGTCAGGACCTACCGACTCACCGACCTCAGGACCTACCGACTCACCGACCTAGGGACTATGGACTCACCGACCTAGGGCCTACTGACTCACCGACCTAGGGCCTACCCACTCACTGACCTCAGGGCCTACTGTCTCACTGACGTCAGGACCTACCGACTCACCGACCTCAGGGCTTACCGACTCACCGACCTAGGGCCTACTGACTCACTGACCTCAGGGCCTACCGACTCACCCACCTCAGGACCTACCGACTCACCGACCTAGGGCCTACCGACTCACCGACCTCAGGGCCTACTGACTCACCGACATCAGGGCCTACCGACTCACCGACCTCATGGCCTACCGACTCAACGACATCAGGGCCTACCGACTCACCGACCTCAGGGCCTACCGACTCACCGACCTCAGGGCCTACCGACTCACCGACCTTAAGGCTTACCGACTCACCGACCTCAAGGCCATCGAATCATCGACCTCAGGGCCTACTGACTCACTGACCTCAGGGCCTACCGACTCACCGACCTCAGGGCCTACCGACTCACCGACCTCAGGGCATGCCGACTCACCGACCTAGGGCCTACCGACTCACCGACCTCAGGGCTTACTGACTCTCTGGCCTCAGGGCCTACTGACTCACCGACCTCAGGGCCTACCGACTCACAGACCTCACGGCCTACCGACTCACCGACATCAGGGCCTACCGACTCACCGACCTCAGGGCCTACCGACTCACAAACATCAGGGCCTACCGACTCACCGACCTAAGGCCTACCGACTCACCGACCTCAAGGCCTACCGACTCACCGACCTCAGGGCTTACCGACTCACCGACCTCAGGGCCTACCGACTCACCGACCTCAGGGCCTACTGACTCACCGACCTGAGGGCCTACCGACTTACTGACCTCAGGACCTACCGACTCACTGACCTCAGGACCTACCGACTCACCGACCTCAGGACCTACCGACTCACCGACCTAGGGCCTACCGACCTAGGGCCTACCGACTCACCGACCTCGGGCCTACTGACTCACTGACCTCAGGGCCTACCGACTCACCCACCTCAGCACCTACCGACTCACCGACCTAGGGCCTACCGACTCACCGACCTCAGGGCCTACTGACTCACCGACATCAGGGCCTACCGACTCACTGACCTCAGAACCTACCGACTCACCGACCTAGGGCCTACCGACTCACCGACCTCAGGGCCTACTGACTCACCGACATCAGGGCTTACCGACTCACCTACCTCAGGGCCTACCGACTCACCGAACTCGGTGCCTACCGACTCACCGATCTAGGGCCTACCGACTCACCGACCTCAGGACCTACCGACTCACCGACCTCAGGGCCTACCGACTCACCGACCTCAGGGCCTACCGACTCACCGACCTAGGGCCTACTGACTCACTGACGTCAGGGCCTAACGACTCACCGACTTCAGGGCCTTCTGACTCACCGTCCTCAGGGCCTACTGACTCACCGACCTCAGGACCTATCGACTCACCGACCTAAGGGCCTACCGACTCACCGACCTCAGGGACTACCGACTCACCGACCTCAGGACCTATCGACTCACTGACCTCAGGGCCTACCGACTCACCGACCTCAGGGCTTACCGACTCACCGACCTAGGGCCTACCGACTCACCAACCTCAGGGCTTACGGACTCACCGACCTCAGGGCCTACCGACTCACCGACCTCAGGGCCTACTGACTCACTGACATCAGGGCCTACCGACTCACCAACCTCAGGGCCTACCGACTCACCGACCTCAGGGCCTGCCGACTCACTGACCTCAGGACCTACCTACTCACTGACCTCAGGGCCTACTGACTCACCGACCTCAGGGCCTACTGACTCACCGACCTGGGGCCTACTGACTCTCTGACCTCAGGACCTACCGACTCACCGACCTCAGGGCTTACTGACTCTCTGACCTCAGGACCTACCGACTCACCGACCTCAGGGCTTACCGACTCACCGACATCAGGACCTAGCGACTCACCGACCTCAGGGCCTACCGACTCACCGACCTCAGGGCCTACCGACTCACCGACATCAGGGCCTACCGACTCACCGACCTCACGGCCTACCGACTCACCGACATCAGGGCCTACCGACTCACCGACCTCAGGGCCTACCGACTCACCGACCTCAGGGCTTACTGACTCTCTGACCTCAAGGCCTACTGACTCACCGACCTCAGGGCCTACCGACTCACCGACCTCCCGGCCTACCGATTCACCGACCTCAGGGCCTACCGAGTCACCGACCTCAGGGCCTACCGACTCACCGACCTCGGGGCCTACCGACTCACCGATCTAGGGCCTACCGACTCACCGACCTCAGGACCTACCGACTCACCGACCTCAGGGCCTACCGACTCACCGACCTCAGGGCCTACCGACTCACTGACCTCAGGACCTACCGACTCACCGACCTAGGGCCTACCGACTCACCGACCTCAGGGCCTACTGACTCACCGACCTCGGGGCCTACCGACTCACCGAACTCAGGGCCTACCGACTCACCGACCTCAGGGCCTACCGACTCACCGACCTCACGGCCTACCGACTCACCGACCTCACGGCCTACCGACTCACCGACATCAGGGCCTACCGACTCACCGACCTCAGGGCCTACCGACTCACCGACATCAGGGCCTACCGACTCACCGACCTAGGGCCTACCGACTCACTGACCTCAGGGCCTACCGACTCACCGACCTCAGGGCCTACCGACTCACTGACCTCAGGACCTACCGACTCACCGACCTCATGACCTACCGACTCACCGAACTCAGGGCTTACCGACTCACCGACCTCAGGGCCTACCGACTCACCGACCTCACGGCCTACCGACTCATCGACCTCACGGCCTACCGACTCACCGACATCAGGGCCTACCGACTCACCGACCTCAGGGCGTACCGACTCACCGACATCAGGGCCTACCGACTCACCGACCTAGGGCCTACCGACTCACCGACCTCAGTGCCTACCGACTCACCGACCTCAGGGCCTACCGACTCACCGACCTCAGGGCCTACCGACTCACCGACCTCAGGGCCTACTGAGCCACCGACCTCAGGGCCTACCGACTCACTGACCTCAGGACCTACTGACTCACTGACCTCAGGACCTACCGACTCACCGACCTCAGGACCTACCGACTCACCAACCTAGGGCCTACCGACTCACCGACCTAGGGCCTACTGACTCACCGACCTAGGGCCTACCCACTCACTGACCTCAGGGCCTACTGATTCACCGACCTCAGGCCCTACCGACTCACCGACCTAGGGCCTACCGACGCACCGACCTCAGGGCCTACTGACTCACCGACATCAGGGCCTACCGACTCACCGACCTCAGGGCCTACCGACTCACCGACCTCAGGGCCTACTGACTCACCGACCTCAGGGCCTACCAACTCACCGACCTCAGGGCCTACCGACTCACCGACCTCAGGGCCTGCCGACTCACCTACCTCAGGGCCTACCGACTCACTGACCTCAGGACCTACCGAGTCACCGACCTCAGGGCCTACCGACTCACTGACCTCAGGGCCTACTGACTCACCGACCTCAGGGCCTACCGACTCACTGACCTCAGGGCCTACCGACTCACCGACATCAGGGCCTACCGACTCACTGACCTCATGGCCTACCGACTCAACGACATCAGGGCCTACCGACTCACCGACCTCAGGGCCTACCGACTCACCGACCTCAGGGCCTACCGACTCACCGACCTCAGGGCTTACCGACTCACCGACCTCAGGGCCATCGACTCACCGTCCTCAGGGCCTACTGACTCACCGACCTCAGGGCCTACCGACTCACCGACCTCAGGGCCTACCTACTCACCGACCTCAGGGCATGCCGACTCACCGACCTAGGGCCTACCGACTCACCGACCTCAGGGCTTACTGACTCTCTGACCTCAGGGCCTACTGACTCACCGACCTCAGGGCCTACCGACTCACAGACCTCACGGCCTACCGACTCACCGACATCAGGGCCTACCGACTCACCGACCTCAGGGCCTACCGACTCACAAACATCAGGGCCTACCGACTCACCGACCTAGGGCCTACCGACTCACCGACCTCAGGGCCTACCGACTCACCGACCTCAGGGCCTACCGACTCACTGACCTCAGGGCCTACCGACTCACCGACCTCAGGGCCTACCGACTCACCGACCTCAGGGCCTACCGACTTACTGACCTCAGGACCTACCGACTCACTGACGTCAGGACCTACCGACTCACCGACCTCAGGACCTACCGACTCACGGACCTAGGGCCTACTGACTCACCGACCTAGGGCCTACCCACTCACTGACCTCAGGGCTTACTGATTCACTGACGTCAGGACCTACCGACTCACCGACCTCAGGGCTTACCGACTCACCGACCTAGGGCCTACTGACTCACTGACCTCAGGGCCTACCGACTCACCCACCTCAGGACCTACCGACTCACCGACCTAGGGCCTACTGACTCACTGACCTCAGGGCCTACCGACTCACCGACCTAGGGCCTACCGACTCACCGACCTAGGGCCTACTGACTCACCGACCTAGGGCGTACCCACTCACTGACCTCAGGGCCTACTGCCTCACTGACGTCAGGACCTACCGACTCACCGAACTCAGGGCTTACCGACTCACCGACCTAGGGCCTACTGACTCACCGACCTAGGGCCTACCGACTCACTGACCTCAGGGCCTACTGACTCACCGACATCAGGGCTTACCGACTCACCGACCTCATGGCCTACCGACTCAACGACATCAGGGCCTACCGACTCACCGACCTCAGGGCCTACCGACTCACCGACCTCAGGGCCTACCGACTCACCGACTCTCAGGGCTTACCGACTCACCGACCTCAGGGCCATCGACTCACCGACCTCAGGGCCTACTGACTCACTGACCTCAGGGCCTACCGACTCACCCACCTCAGGACCTACCGACTCACCGACCTAGGGCCTACTGACTCACTGACCTCAGGGCCTACCGACTCACCGACCTAGGGCCTACCGACTCACCGACCTAGGGCCTACTGACTCACCGACCTAGGGCGTACCCACTCACTGACCTCAGGGCCTACTGCCTCACTGACGTCAGGACCTACCGACTCACCGAACTCAGGGCTTACCGACTCACCGACCTAGGGCCTACTGACTCACTGACCTCAGGGCCTACCGACTCACCCACCTCAGGACCTACCGACTCACCGACCTAGGGCCTACCGACTCACTGACCTCAGGGCCTACTGACTCACCGACATCAGGGCTTACCGACTCACCGACCTCATGGCCTACCGACTCAACGACATCAGGGCCTACCGACTCACCGACCTCAGGGCCTACCGACTCACCGACCTCAGGGCCTACCGACTCACCGACTCTCAGGGCTTACCGACTCACCGACCTCAGGGCCATCGACTCACCGACCTCAGGGCCTACTGACTCACTGACCTCAGGGCCTACCGACTCACCGACCTCAGGGCCTACCGACTCACCAACCTCAGGGCATGCCGACTCACCGACCTCGGGCCTACCGACTCACCGACCTCAGGGCTTACTGACTCTCTGACCTCAGGGCCTACTGACTCACCGACCTCAGGGCCTACCGACTCACCGACCTCACGGCCTACCGACTCACCGACATCAGGGCCTACCGACTCACCGACCTCAGGTCCTACCGACTCACCGACATCAGGGCCTACCGACTCACCGACCTATGGCCTACCGACTCACCGACCTCAGGGCCTACCGACTCACCGACCTCAGGGCCTACCGACTCACCGACCTCAGGGCCTACCGACTCACCGACCTCAGGGCCTACTGAGTCACCGACCTCAGGGCCTACCGACTCACTGACCTCAGGACCTACCGACTCACTGACCTCAGGACCTACCGACTCACTGACCTCAGGACCTACCGACTCACCAACCTAGGGCCTACCGACTCACCGACCTAGGGCCTACTGACTCACCGACCTAGGGCGTACCCACTCACTGACCTCAGGGCCTACTGATTCACTGACGTCAGGACCTACCGACTCACCGACCTCAGGGCTTACCGACTCACCGACCTAGGGCCTACGGACTCACTGAGCTCAGGGCCTACCGACTCACCGACCTCAGGACCTACCGACTCACCGACCTACGGCCTACCGACGCACCGACCTCAGGGCCTACTGACTCACCGACATCAGGGCCGACCGACTCACCGACCTCAGGGCCTACCGACTCACCGACCTCGTGGCCTACCGACTCACCGATCTAGGGCCTACCGACTCACCGACCTCAGGACCTACCGACTCACCGACCTCAGGGCCTACCGACTCAACGACCTCAGGGCCTACCGACTCACCGACCTCAGGGCCTACCGACTCACCGACCTCAGGGCCTACCGACTCACCGACCTCAGGGCCTACCGACTCACCGACATCAGAACCTACCGACTCACTGACCTCAGGACCTACCGAGTCACCGACATCAGGGCCTACCGACTCACTGACCTCAGGGCCTACTGACTCACCGACCTCAGGGCCTACCGACTCACTGACCTCAGGGCCGACCGACTCACCGACATCAGGGCCTACCGACTCAATGACCTCATGGCCTACCGACTCAACGACATCAGGGCCTACCGACTCACCGACCTCAGGGCCTACCGACTCACCGACCTCAGGGCCTACCGACTCACCGACCTCAGGGCTTACCGACTCACCGACCTCAGGGCCATCGACTCACCGACCTCAGGGCCTACTGACTCACCGACCTCAGGGCCTACCGACTCACCGACCTCAGGGCCTACCTACTCACCGACCTCAGGGAATGCCGACTCACCGACCTAGGGCCTACCGACTCACCGACCTCAGGGCTTACTGACTCTCTGACCTCAGGGCCTACTGACTCACCGACCTCAGGGCCTACCGACTCACAGACCTCACGGCCTACCGACTCACCGACATCAGGGCCTACCGACTCACCGACCTCAGGGCCTACCGACTCACAAACATCAGGACCTACCGACTCACCGACCTAGGGCCTACCGACTCACCGACCTCAGGGCCTACCGACTCACCGACCTCAGGGCCTACCGACTCACTGACCTCAGGGCCTACCGACTCACCGACCTCAGGGCCTACTGACTCACCGACCTCAGGGCCTACCGACTTACTGACCTCAGGACCTACCGACTCACTGACGTCAGGACCTACCGACTCACCGACCTCAGGACCTACCGACTCACCGACCTAGGGACTACCGACTCACCGACCTAGGGCCTACTGACTCACCGACCTAGGGCCTACCCACTCACTGACCTCAGGGCCTACTGTCTCACTGACGTCAGGACCTACCGACTCACCGACCTCAGGGCTTACCGACTCACCGACCTAGGGCCTACTGACTCACTGACCTCAGGGCCTACCGACTCACCCACCTCAGGACCTACCGACTCACCGACCTAGGGCCTACCGACTCACCGACCTCAGGGCCTACTGACTGACCGACATTAGGGCCTACCGACTCACCGACCTCATGGCCTACCGACTCAACGACATCAGGGCCTACCGACTCACCGACCTCAGGGCCTACCGACTCACCGACCTCAGGGCCTACCGACTCACCGACCTCAGGGCTTACCGACTCACCGACCTCAGGGCCATCGACTCATCGACCTCAGGGCCTACTGACTCACTGACCTCAGGGCCTACCGACTCACCGACCTCAGGGCCTACCGACTCACCGACCTCAGGGCATGCCGACTCACCGACCTAGGGCCTACCGACTCACCGACCTCAGGGCTTACTGACTCTCTGCCCACAGGGCCTACTGACTCACCTACCTCAGGGCCTACCGACTCACAGACCTCACGGCCTACCGACTCACCGACATCAGGGCCTACCGACTCACCGACCTCAGGGCCTACCGACTCACAAACATCAGGGCCTACCGACTCACCGACCTAAGGCCTACCGACTCACCGACCTCAAGGCCTACCGACTCACCGACCTCAGGGCTTACCGACTCACCAACCTCAGGGCCTACCGACTCACCGACCTCAGGGCCTACTGACTCACCGACCTCAGGGCCTACCGACTCACCGACCTCAGGGCCTACCGACTCACCGACCTCAGGGCCTACCGACTCACTGACCTCAGGGCCTACCGACTCACCGACCTCAGGGCCTACTGACTCACCGACCTCAGGGCCTACCGACTTACTGACCTCAGGACCTACCGACTCACTGACGTCAGGACCTACCGACTCACCGACCTCAGGACCTACCGACTCACCGACCTAGGGACTATGGACTCACCGACCTAGGGCCTACTGACTCACCGACCTAGGGCCTACCCACTCACTGACCTCAGGGCCTACTGTCTCACTGACGTCAGGACCTACCGACTCACCGACCTCAGGGCTTACCAACTCACCGACCTAGGGCCTACTGACTCACTGACCTCAGGGCCTACCGACTCACCCACCTCAGGACCTACCGACTCACCGACCTAGGGCCTACCGACTCACCGACCTCAGGGCCTACTGACTCACCGACATCAGGGCCTACCGACTCACCGACCTCATGGCCTACCGACTCAACGACATCAGGGCCTACCGACTCACCGACCTCAGGGCCTACCGACTCACCGACCTCAGGGCCTACCGACTCACCGACCTTAAGGCTTACCGACTCACCGACCTCAAGGCCATCGAATCATCGACCTCAGGGCCTACTGACTCACTGACCTCAGGGCCTACCGACTCACCGACCTCAGGGCCTACCGACTCACCGACCTCAGGGCATGCCGACTCACCGACCTAGGGCCTACCGACTCACCGACCTCAGGGCTTACTGACTCTCTGGCCTCAGGGCCTACTGACTCACCGACCTCAGGGCCTACCGACTCACAGACCTCACGGCCTACCGACTCACCGACATCAGGGCCTACCGACTCACCGACCTCAGGGCCTACCGACTCACAAACATCAGGGCCTACCGACTCACCGACCTAAGGCCTACCGACTCACCGACCTCAAGGCCTACCGACTCACCGACCTCAGGGCTTACCGACTCACCGACCTCAGGGCCTACCGACTCACCGACCTCAGGGCCTACTGACTCACCGACCTGAGGGCCTACCGACTTACTGACCTCAGGACCTACCGACTCACTGACCTCAGGACCTACCGACTCACCGACCTCAGGACCTACCGACTCACCGACCTAGGGCCTACCGACCTAGGGCCTACCGACTCACCGACCTCGGGCCTACTGACTCACTGACCTCAGGGCCTACCGACTCACCCACCTCAGCACCTACCGACTCACCGACCTAGGGCCTACCGACTCACCGACCTCAGGGCCTACTGACTCACCGACATCAGGGCCTACCGACTCACTGACCTCAGAACCTACCGACTCACCGACCTAGGGCCTACCGACTCACCGACCTCAGGGCCTACTGACTCACCGACATCAGGGCTTACCGACTCACCGACCTCAGGGCCTACCGACTCACCGAACTCGGGGCCTACCGACTCACCGATCTAGGGCCTACCGACTCACCGACCTCAGGACCTACCGACTCACCGACCTCAGGGCCTACCGACTCACCGACCTCAGGGCCTACCGACTCACCGACCTAGGGCCTACTGACTCACTGACGTCAGGGCCTAACGACTCACCGACTTCAGGGCCTTCTGACTCACCGTCCTCAGGGCCTACTGACTCACCGACCTCAGGACCTATCGACTCACCGACCTAAGGGCCTACCGACTCACCGACCTCAGGGACTACCGACTCACCGACCTCAGGACCTATCGACTCACTGACCTCAGGGCCTACCGACTCACCGACCTCAGGGCTTACCGACTCACCGACCTAGGGCCTACCGACTCACCAACCTCAGGGCTTACGGACTCACCGACCTCAGGGCCTACCGACTCACCGACCTCAGGGCCTACTGACTCACTGACATCAGGGCCTACCGACTCACCAACCTCAGGGCCTACCGACTCACCGACCTCAGGGCCTGCCGACTCACTGACCTCAGGACCTACCTACTCACTGACCTCAGGGCCTACTGACTCACCGACCTCAGGGCCTACTGACTCACCGACCTGGGGCCTACTGACTCTCTGACCTCAGGACCTACCGACTCACCGACCTCAGGGCTTACTGACTCTCTGACCTCAGGACCTACCGACTCACCGACCTCAGGGCTTACCGACTCACCGACATCAGGACCTAGCGACTCACCGACCTCAGGGCCTACCGACTCACCGACCTCAGGGCCTACCGACTCACCGACATCAGGGCCTACCGACTCACCGACCTCACGGCCTACCGACTCACCGACATCAGGGCCTACCGACTCACCGACCTCAGGGCCTACCGACTCACCGACCTCAGGGCTTACTGACTCTCTGACCTCAAGGCCTACTGACTCACCGACCTCAGGGCCTACCGACTCACCGACCTCCCGGCCTACCGATTCACCGACCTCAGGGCCTACCGAGTCACCGACCTCAGGGCCTACCGACTCACCGACCTCGGGGCCTACCGACTCACCGATCTAGGGCCTACCGACTCACCGACCTCAGGACCTACCGACTCACCGACCTCAGGGCCTACCGACTCACCGACCTCAGGGCCTACCGACTCACTGACCTCAGGACCTACCGACTCACCGACCTAGGGCCTACCGACTCACCGACCTCAGGGCCTACTGACTCACCGACATCAGGGCCTACCGACTCACCGACCTCAGGGCCTACCGACTCACCGACCTCGGGGCCTACCGACTCACCGATCTAGGACCTACCGACTCACCGACCTCAGGACCTACCGACTCACCGACCTCAGGGCCTACCGACTCACCGACCTCAGGGCCTACCGACTCACCGACCTAGGGCCTACTGACTCACTGACGTCAGGGCCTACCGACTCACCGACCTCGGGGCCTACCGACTCACCGAACTCAGGGCCTACCGACTCACCGACCTCAGGGCCTACCGACTCACCGACCTCACGGCCTACCGACTCACCGACCTCACGGCCTACCGACTCACCGACATCAGGGCCTACCGACTCACCGACCTCAGGGCCTACCGACTCACCGACATCAGGGCCTACCGACTCACCGACCTAGGGCCTACCGACTCACTGACCTCAGGGCCTACCGACTCACCGACCTCAGGGCCTACCGACTCACTGACCTCAGGACCTACCGACTCACCGACCTCATGACCTACCGACTCACCGAACTCAGGGCTTACCGACTCACCGACCTCAGGGCCTACCGACTCACCGACCTCACGGCCTACCGACTCATCGACCTCACGGCCTACCGACTCACCGACATCAGGGCCTACCGACTCACCGACCTCAGGGCGTACCGACTCACCGACATCAGGGCCTACCGACTCACCGACCTAGGGCCTACCGACTCACCGACCTCAGTGCCTACCGACTCACCGACCTCAGGTCCTACCGACTCACCGACCTCAGGGCCTACCGACTCACCGACCTCAGGGCCTACTGAGCCACCGACCTCAGGGCCTACCGACTCACTGACCTCAGGACCTACTGACTCACTGACCTCAGGACCTACCGACTCACCGACCTCAGGACCTACCGACTCACCAACCTAGGGCCTACCGACTCACCGACCTAGGGCCTACTGACTCACCGACCTAGGGCCTACCCACTCACTGACCTCAGGGCCTACTGATTCACCGACCTCAGGCCCTACCGACTCACCGAACTAGGGCCTACCGACGCACCGACCTCAGGGCCTACTGACTCACCGACATCAGGGCCTACCGACTCACCGACCTCAGGGCCTACCGACTCACCGACCTCGTGGCCTACCGACTCACCGATCTAGGGCCTACCGACTCACCGACCTCAGGACCTACCGACTCACCGACCTCAGGGCCTACCGACTCACTGACCTCAGGGCCTACCGACTCACCGACATCAGGGCCTACCGACTCACCGACCTCATGGCCTACCGACTCAACGACATCAGGGCCTACCGACTCACCGACCTCAGGGCCTACCGACTCACCGACCTCAGGGCCTACCGACTCACCGACCTCAGGGCTTACCGACTCACCGACCTCAGGGCCATCGACTCACCGACCTCAGGGCCTACTGACTCACCGACCTCAGGGCCTACCGACTCACCGACCTCAGGGCCTACCTACTCACCGACCTCAGGGCATGCCGACTCACCGACCTAGGGCCTACCGACTCACCGACCTCAGGGCTTACTGACTCTCTGACCTCAGGGCCTACTGACTCACCGACCTCAGGGCCTACCGACTCACCGACCTCAGGGCCTACCGACTCACAGACCTCAGGGCCTACCTACTCACCGACCTCAGGGCATGCCGACTCACCGACCTCAGGACCTACCGACTCACCGACCTCAGGGCCTACCGACTCACCGACCTCAGGGCCTACCGACTCACCGACCTAGGGCCTACTGACTCACCGACCTAGGGCCTACCGACTCACCGACCTCGGGGCCTACCAACTCACCGATCTAGGGCCTACCGACTCACCGACCTCAGGACCTACCGACTCACCGACCTCAGGGCCTACCGACTCACCGACCTCAGGGCCTACCGACTCACCGACCTAGGGCCTACTGACTCACTGACGTCAGGGCCTAACGACTCACCGACTTCAGGGCCTTCTGACTCACCGTCCTCAGGGCCTACTGACTCACCGACCTCAGGACCTATCGACTCACCGACCTAAGGGCCTACCGACTCACCGACCTCAGGGACTACCGACTCACCGACCTCAGGACCTATCGACTCACCGACCTCAGGGCCTACCGACTCACCGACCTCAGGGCTTACCGACTCACCGACCTAGGGCCTACCGACTCACCAACCTCAGGGCTTACGGACTCACCGACCTCAGGGCCTACCGACTCACCGACCTCAGGGCCTACTGACTCACTGACATCAGGGCCTACCGACTCACCAACCTCAGGGCCTACCGACTCACCGACCTCAGGGCCTGCCGACTCACTGACCTCAGGACCTACCTACTCACTGACCTCAGGGCCTACTGACTCACCGACCTCAGGGCCTACTGACTCACCGACCTGGGGCCTACTGACTCTCTGACCTCAGGACCTACCGACTCGCCGACCTCAGGGCTTACTGACTCTCTGACCTCAGGACCTACCGACTCACCGACCTCAGGGCTTACCGACTCACCGACATCAGGACCTAGCGACTCACCGACCTCAGGGCCTACCGACTCACCGACCTCAGGGCCTACCGACTCACCGACATCAGGGCCTACCGACTCACCGACATCAGGGCCTACCGACTCACCGACCTCAGGGCCTACCGACTCACCGACCTCAGGGCTTACTGACTCTCTGACCTCAAGGCCTACTGACTCACCGACCTCAGGGCCTACCGACTCACCGACCTCCCGGCCTACCGATTCACCGACCTCAGGGCCTACCGAGTCACCGACCTCAGGGCCTACCGACTCACCGACCTCAGGGCCTACCGACTCACCGATCTAGGGCCTACCGACTCACCGACCTCAGGACCTACCGACTCACCGACCTCAGGGCCTACCGACTCACCGACCTCAGGGCCTACCGACTCACTGACCTCAGGACCTACCGACTCACCGACCTAGGGCCTACCGACTCACCGACCTCAGGGCCTACTGACTCACCGACATCAGGGCCTACCGACTCACCGACCTCAGGGCCTACCGACTCACCGACCTCGGGGCCTACTGACTCACCGATCTAGGACCTACCGACTCACCGACCTCAGGACCTACCGACTCACCGACCTCAGGGCCAACGACTCACCGACCTCAGGGCCTACCGACTCACCGACCTAGGGCCTACTGACTCACTGACGTCAGGGCCTACCGACTCACCGACCTCAGGGCCTACCGACTCACCGAACTCAGGGCCTACCGACTCACCGACCTCAGGGCCTACCGACTCACCGACCTCACGGCCTACCGACTCACCGACCTCACGGCCTACCGACTCACCGACATCAGGGCCTACCGACTCACCGACCTCAGGGCCTACCGACTCACCGACATCAGGGCCTACCGACTCACCGACCTAGGGCCTACCGACTCACTGACCTCAGGGCCTACCGACTCACCGACCTCAGAGCCTACTGACTCACCGACCTCAGGGCCTACCGACTCACTGACCTCAGGACCTACCGACTCACCGACCTCATGACCTACCGACTCACCGAACTCAGGGCTTACCGACTCACCGACCTCAGGGCCTACCGACTCACCGACCTCACGGCCTACCGACTCATCGACCTCACGGCCTACCGACTCACCGACATCAGGGCCTACCGACTCACCGACCTCAGGGCGTACCGACTCACCGACATCAGGGCCTACCGACTCACCGACCTAGAGCCTACCGACTCCCCGACCTCAGTGCCTACCGACTCACCGACCTCAGGGCCTACCGACTCACCGACCTCAGGGCCTACCGACTCACCGACCTCAGGGCCTACTGAGCCACCGACCTCAGGGCCTACCGACTCACTGACCTCAGGACCTACTGACTCACTGACCTCAGGACCTACCGACTCACCGACCTCAGGACCTACCGACTCACCAACCTAGGGCCTACCGACTCACCGACCTAGGGCCTACTGACTCACCGACCTAGGGCCTACCCACTCACTGACCTCAGGGCCTACTGATTCACCGACCTCAGGCCCTACCGACTCACCGACCTAGGGCCTACCGACGCACCGACCTCAGGGCCTACTGACTCACCGACATCAGGGCCTACCGACTCACCGACCTCAGGGCCTACCGACTCACCGACCTCGTGGCCTACCGACTCACCGATCTAGGGCCTACCGACTCACCGACCTCAGGACCTACCGACTCACCGACCTCAGGGCCTACCGACTCACTGACCTCAGGGCCTACCGACTCACCGACATCAGGGCCTACCGACTCACCGACCTCATGGCCTACCGACTCAACGACATCAGGGCCTACCGACTCACCGACCTCAGGGCCTACCGACTCACCGACCTCAGGGCCTACCGACTCACCGACCTCAGGGCTTACCGACTCACCGACCTCAGGGCCATCGACTCACCGACCTCAGGGCCTACTGACTCACCGACCTCAGGGCCTACCGACTCACCGACCTCAGGGCCTACCTACTCACCGACCTCAGGGCATGCCGACTCACCGACCTAGGGCCTACCGACTCACCGACCTCAGGGCTTACTGACTCTCTGACCTCAGGGCCTACTGACTCACCGACCTCAGGGCCTACCGACTCACCGACCTCAGGGCCTACCGACTCACAGACCTCAGGGCCTACCTACTCACCGACCTCAGGGCATGCCGACTCACTGACCTCAGGACCTACCGACTCACCGACCTCAGGACCTACCGACTCACCGACCTAGGGCCTACCGACTCACCGACCTAGGGCCTACTGACTCACCGACCTAGGGCCTACCCACTCACCGACCTCAGGACCTACCGACTCACCGACCTCAGGGCCTACCGACTCACTGACCTCAGGGCCTACCGACTCACCGACCTCAGGGCCTACCGACTCACCGACCTCAGAACCTACCGACTCACCGACCTCAGGGCCTACCGACTCACTGACCTCAGGGCCTACCGACTCACTGACCTCAGAACCTACCGACTCACCGACCTAGGGCCTACCGACTCACCGACCTCAGGGCCTACTGACTCACCGACATCAGGGCTTACCGACTCACCGACCTCAGGGCCTACCGACTCACCGACCTCGGGGCCTACCGACTCACCGATCTAGGGCCTACCGACTCACCGACCTCAGGACCTACCGACTCACCGACCTCAGGGCCTACCGACTCACCGACCTCAGGGCCTACCGACTCACCGACCTAGGGCCTACTGACTCACTGACGTCAGGGCCTAACGACTCACCGACTTCAGGGCCTTCTGACTCACCGTCCTCAGGGCCTACTGACTCACCGACCTCAGGACCTATCGACTCACCGACCTAAGGGCCTACCGACTCACCGACCTCAGGGACTACCGACTCACCGACCTCAGGACCTATCGACTCACCGACCTCAGGGCCTACCGACTCACCGACCTCAGGGCTTACCGACTCACCGACCTAGGGCCTACCGACTCACCAACCTCAGGGCTTACAGACTCACCGACCTCAGGGCCTACCGACTCACCGACCTCAGGGCCTACTGACTCACTGACATCAGGGCCTACCGACTCACCAACCTCAGGGCCTACCGACTCACCGACCTCAGGGCCTGCCGACTCACTGACCTCAGGACCTACCTACTCACTGACCTCAGGGCCTACTGACTCACCGACCTCAGGGCCTACTGACTCACCGACCTGGGGCCTACTGACTCTCTGACCTCAGGACCTACCGACTCACCGACCTCAGGGCTTATTGACTCTCTGACCTCAGGACCTACCGACTCACCGACCTCAGGGCTTACCGACTCACCGACATCAGGACCTAGCGACTCACCGACCTCAGGGCCTACCGACTCACCGACCTCAGGGCCTACCGACTCACCGACATCAGGGCCTACCGACTCACCGACCTCACGGCCTACCGACTCACCGACATCAGGGCCTACCGACTCACCGACCTCAGGGCCTACCGACTCACCGACCTCAGGGCTTACTGACTCTCTGACCTCAAGGCCTACTGACTCACCGACCTCAGGGCCTACCGACTCACCGACCTCCCGGCCTACCGATTCACCGACCTCAGGGCCTACCGAGTCACCGACCTCAGGGCCTACCGACTCACCGACCTCGGGGCCTACCGACTCACCGATCTAGGGCCTACCGACTCACCGACCTCAGGACCTACCGACTCACCGACCTCAGGGCCTACCGACTCACCGACCTCAGGGCCTACCGACTCACTGACCTCAGGACCTACCGACTCACCGACCTAGGGCCTACCGACTCACCGACCTCAGGGCCTACTGACTCACCGACATCAGGGCCTACCGACTCACCGACCTCAGGGCCTACCGACTCACCGACCTCGGGGCCTACCGACTCACCGATCTAGGACCTACCGACTCACCGACCTCAGGACCTACCGACTCACCGACCTCAGGGCCTACCGACTCACCGACCTCAGGGCCTACCGACTCACCGACCTAGGGCCTACTGACTCACTGACGTCAGGGCCTACCGACTCACCGACCTCAGGGCCTACCGACTCACCGAACTCAGGGCCTACCGACTCACCGACCTCAGGGCCTACCGACTCACCGACCTCACGGCCTACCGACTCACCGACCTCACGGCCTACCGACTCACCGACATCAGGGCCTACCGACTCACCGACCTCAGGGCCTACCGACTCACCGAAATCAGGGCCTACCGACTCACCGACCTTGGGCCTACCGACTCACTGACCTCAGGGCCTACCGACTCACCAACCTCAGAGCCTACTGACTCACCGACCTCAGGGCCTACCGACTCACTGACCTCAGGACCTACCGACTCACCGACCTCATGACCTACCGACTCACCGAACTCAGGGCTTACCGACTCACCGACCTCAGGGCCTACCGACTCACCGACCTCAGGGCGTACCGACTCACCGACATCAGGGCCTACCGACTCACCGACCTAGGGCCTACCGACTCACCGACCTCAGGGCCTACCGACTCACCGACCTCAGGGCCTACCGACTCACCGACCTCAGGGCCTACCGACTCACCGACCTCAGGGCCTACGGAGTCACCGACCTCAGGGCCTACCGACTCACTGACCTCAGGACCTACTGACTCACTGACCTCAGGACCTACCGACTCACCGACCTCAGGACCTACCGACTCACCAACCTAGGGCCTACCGACTCACCGACCTAGGGCCTACTGACTCACCGACCTAGGGCCTACCCACTCACTGACCTCAGGGCCTACTGATTCACTGACGTCAGGACCTACCGACTCACCGACCTCAGGGCTTACCGACTCACCGACCTAGGGCCTACGGACTCACTGACGTCAGGGCCTACCGACTCACCGACCTCAGGCCCTACCGACTCACCGACCTAGGGCCTACCGACGCACCGACCTCAGGGCCTACTGACTCACCGACATCAGGGCCTACCGACTCACCGACCTCAGGGCCTAACGACTCACCGACCTCGTGGCCTACCGACTCACCGATCTAGGGCCTACCGACTCACCGACCTCAGGACCTACCGACTCACCGACCTCAGGGCCTACCGACTCACTGACCTCAGGGCCGACCGACTCACCGACATCAGGGCCTACCGACTCACCGACCTCATGGCCTACCGACTCAACGACATCAGGGCCTACCGACTCACCGACCTCAGGGCCTACCGACTCACCGACCTCAGGGCCTACCGACTCACCGACCTCAGGGCTTCCCGACTCACCGACCTCAGGGCCATCGACTCACCGACCTCAGGGCCTACTGACTCACCGACCTCAGGGCCTACCGACTCACCGACCTCAGGGCCTACCTACTCACCGACCTCAGGGCATGCCGACTCACCGACCTAGGGCCTACCGACTCACCGACCTCAGGGCTTACTGACTCTCTGACCTCAGGGCCTACTGACTCACCGACCTCAGGGCCTACCGACTCACCGACCTCAGGGCCTACCGACTCACAGACCTCAGGGCCTACCTACTCACCGACATCAGGGCATGCCGACTCACTGACCTCAGGACCTACCGACTCACCGACCTCAGGACCTACCGACTCACCGACCTCAGGGCCTACCGACTCACCGACCTAGGGCCTACTGACTCACCGACCTAGGGCCTACCCACTCACTGACCTCAGGGCCTACTGTCTCACTGACGTCAGGACCTACCGACTCACCGACCTCAGGGCTTACCGACTCACCGACCTCATGGCCTACCGACTCAACGACATCAGGGCCTACCGACTCACCGACCTCAGGGCCTACCGACTCACCGACCTCAGGGCCTACCGACTCAGCGACCTCATGGCTTACCGACTCACCGACCTCAGGGCCATCGACTCACCGACCTCAGGGCCTACTGACTCACTGACCCCAGGGCCTACCGACTCACCAACCTCAGGGCCTACCGACTCACTGACCTCAGGACCTACCGACTCACCAACCTAGGGCCTACCGACTCACCGACCTCAGGGCCTACCGACTCACTGACCTCAGAACCTACCGACTCACCGACCTAGGGCCTACCGACTCACCGACCTCAGGGCCTACTGACTCACCGACATCAGGGCTTACCGACTCACCGACCTCAGGGCCTACCGACTCACCGACCTCGGGGCCTACCGACTCACCGATCTAGGGCCTACCGACTCACCGACCTCAGGACCTACCGACTCACCGACCTCAGGGCCTACCGACTCACCGACCTCAGGGCCTACCGACTCACCGACCTAGGGCCTACTGACTCACTGACGTCAGGGCCTAACGACTCACCGACTTCAGGGCCTTCTGACTCACCGTCCTCAGGGCCTACTGACTCACCGACCTCAGGACCTATCGACTCACCGACCTAAGGGCCTACCGACTCACCGACCTCAGGGACTACCGACTCACCGACCTCAGGACCTATCGACTCACCGACCTCAGGGCCTACCGACTCACCGACCTCAGGGCTTACCGACTCACCGACCTAGGGCCTACCGACTCACCAACCTCAGGGCTTACGGACTCACCGACCTCAGGGCCTACCGACTCACCGACCTCAGGGCCTACTGACTCACTGACATCAGGGGCTACCGACTCACCAACCTCAGGGCCTACCGACTCACCGACCTCAGGGCCTGCCGACTCACTGACCTCAGGACCTACCTACTCACTGACCTCAGGGCCTACTGACTCACCGACCTCAGGGCCTACTGACTCACCGACCTGGGGCCTACTGACTCTCTGACCTCAGGACCTACCGACTCACCGACCTCAGGGCTTATTGACTCTCTGACCTCAGGACCTACCGACTCACCGACCTCAGGGCTTACCGACTCACCGACATCAGGACCTAGCGACTCACCGACCTCAGGGCCTACCGACTCACCGACCTCAGGGCCTACCGACTCACCGACATCAGGGCCTACCGACTCACCGACCTCACGGCCTACCGACTCACCGACATCAGGGCCTACCGACTCACCGACCTCAGGGCCTACCGACTCACCGACCTCAGGGCTTACTGACTCTCTGACCTCAAGGCCTACTGACTCACCGACCTCAGGGCCTACCGACTCACCGACCTCCCGGCCTACCGATTCACCGACCTCAGGGCCTACCGAGTCACCGACCTCAGGGCCTACCGACTCACCGACCTCGGAGCCTACCGACTCACCGATCTAGGGCCTACCGACTCACCGACCTCAGGACCTACCGACTCACCGACCTCAGGGCCTACCGACTCACCGACCTCAGGGCCTACCGACTCACTGACCTCAGGACCTACCGACTCACCGACCTAGGGCCTACCGACTCACCGACCTCAGGACCTACCGACTCACCGACCTCAGGGCCTACCGACTCACCGACCTCAGGGCCTACCGACTCACCGACCTCAGGGCCTACCGACTCACCGACCTCACGGCCTACCGACTCACCGACCTCAGGGCCTACCGACTCACCGACCTCAGGGCCTACCGACTCACCGACCTCAGGGCCTACCGACTCACCGACCTCACGGCCTACCGACTCACCGACCTCACGGCCTACCGACTCACCGACATCAGGGCCTACCGACTCACCGACCTCAGGGCCTACCGACTCACCGATATCAGGGCCTACCGACTCACCGACCTAGGGCCTACCGACTCACTGACCTCAGGGCCTACCGACTCACCGACCTCAGAGCCTACTGACTCACCGACCTCAGGGCCTACCGACTCACTGACCTCAGGACCTACCGACTCACCGACCTCATGACCTACCGACTCACCGAACTCAGGGCTTACCGACTCACCGACCTCAGGGCCTACCGACTCACCGACCTCACGGCCTACCGACTCATCGACCTCACGGCCTACCGACTCACCGACATCAGGGCCTACCGTCTCACCGACCTCAGGGCGTACCGACTCACCGACATCAGGGCCTACCGACTCACCGACCTAGGGCCTACCGACTCACCGACCTCAGGGCCTACCGACTCACCGACCTCAGGGCCTACCGACTCACCGACCTCAGGGCCTACCGACTCACCGACCTAGGGCCTACTGACTCACTGACGTCAGGGCCTAACGACTCACCGAACTCAGGGCTTACCGACTCACCGACCTCAGGGCCTACCGACTCACCGACCTCACGGCCTACCGACTCATCGACCTCACGGCCTACCGACTCACCGACATCAGGGCCTACCGACTCACCGACCTCAGGGCGTACCGACTCACCGACATCAGGGCCTACCGACTCACTGACCTCAGGACCTACCGACTCACCGACCTCAGGACCTACTGACTCACCAACCAAGGGCCTACCGACTCACCGACCTCAGGGCCTACTGACTCACCGACATCAGGGCTTACCGACTCACCGACCTCAGGGCCTACCGACTCACCGACCTCGGGGCCTACCGACTCACCGATCTAGGGCCTACCGACTCACCGACCTCAGGACCTACCGACTCACCGACCTCAGGGCCTACCGACTCACCGACCTCAGGGCCTACCGACTCACCGACCTAGGGCCTACTGACTCACTGACGTCAGGGCCTAACGACTCACCGACTTCAGGGCCTTCTGACTCACCGTCCTCAGGGCCTACTGACTCACCGACCTCAGGACCTATCGACTCACCGACCTAAGGGCCTACCGACTCACCGACCTCAGGGACTACCGACTCACCGACCTCAGGACCTATCGACTCACCGACCTCAGGGCCTACCGACTCACCGACCTCAGGGCTTACCGACTCACCGACCTAGGGCCTACCGACTCACCAACCTCAGGGCTTACGGACTCACCGACCTCAGGGCCTACCGACTCACCGACCTCAGGGCCTACTGACTCACTGACATCAGGGGCTACCGACTCACCAACCTCAGGGCCTACCGACTCACCGACCTCAGGGCCTGCCGACTCACTGACCTCAGGACCTACCTACTCACTGACCTCAGGGCCTACTGACTCACCGACCTCAGGGCCTACTGACTCACCGACCTGGGGCCTACTGACTCTCTGACCTCAGGACCTACCGACTCACCGACCTCAGGGCTTATTGACTCTCTGACCTCAGGACCTACCGACTCACCGACCTCAGGGCTTACCGACTCACCGACATCAGGACCTAGCGACTCACCGACCTCAGGGCCTACCGACTCACCGACCTCAGGGCCTACCGACTCACCGACATCAGGGCCTACCGACTCACCGACCTCACGGCCTACCGACTCACCGACATCAGGGCCTACCGACTCACCGACCTCAGGGCCTACCGACTCACCGACCTCAGGGCTTACTGACTCTCTGACCTCAAGGCCTACTGACTCACCGACCTCAGGGCCTACCGACTCACCGACCTCCCGGCCTACCGATTCACCGACCTCAGGGCCTACCGAGTCACCGACCTCAGGGCCTACCGACTCACCGACCTCGGAGCCTACCGACTCACCGATCTAGGGCCTACCGACTCACCGACCTCAGGACCTACCGACTCACCGACCTCAGGGCCTACCGACTCACCGACCTCAGGGCCTACCGACTCACTGACCTCAGGACCTACCGACTCACCGACCTAGGGCCTACCGACTCACCGACCTCAGGACCTACCGACTCACCGACCTCAGGGCCTACCGACTCACCGACCTCAGGGCCTACCGACTCACCGACCTCAGGGCCTACCGACTCACCGACCTCACGGCCTACCGACTCACCGACCTCAGGGCCTACCGACTCACCGACCTCAGGGCCTACCGACTCACCGACCTCAGGGCCTACCGACTCACCGACCTCACGGCCTACCGACTCACCGACCTCACGGCCTACCGACTCACCGACATCAGGGCCTACCGACTCACCGACCTCAGGGCCTACCGACTCACCGATATCAGGGCCTACCGACTCACCGACCTAGGGCCTACCGACTCACTGACCTCAGGGCCTACCGACTCACCGACCTCAGAGCCTACTGACTCACCGACCTCAGGGCCTACCGACTCACTGACCTCAGGACCTACCGACTCACCGACCTCATGACCTACCGACTCACCGAACTCAGGGCTTACCGACTCACCGACCTCAGGGCCTACCGACTCACCGACCTCACGGCCTACCGACTCATCGACCTCACGGCCTACCGACTCACCGACATCAGGGCCTACCGTCTCACCGACCTCAGGGCGTACCGACTCACCGACATCAGGGCCTACCGACTCACCGACCTAGGGCCTACCGACTCACCGACCTCAGGGCCTACCGACTCACCGACCTCAGGGCCTACCGACTCACCGACCTCAGGGCCTACCGACTCACCGACCTAGGGCCTACTGACTCACTGACGTCAGGGCCTAACGACTCACCGAACTCAGGGCTTACCGACTCACCGACCTCAGGGCCTACCGACTCACCGACCTCACGGCCTACCGACTCATCGACCTCACGGCCTACCGACTCACCGACATCAGGGCCTACCGACTCACCGACCTCAGGGCGTACCGACTCACCGACATCAGGGCCTACCGACTCACTGACCTCAGGACCTACCGACTCACCGACCTCAGGACCTACTGACTCACCAACCAAGGGCCTACCGACTCACCGACCTAGGGCCTACTGACTCACCGACCTAGGGCCTACCCACTCACTGACCTCAGGGCCTACTGATTCACTGACGTCAGGACCTACCGACTCACCGACCTCAGGGCTTACCGACTCACCGACCTAGGGCCTACGGACTCACTGACGTCAGGGCCTACCGACTCACCGACCTCAGGCCCTACCGACTCACCGACCTAGGGCCTACCGACACACCGACCTCAGGGCCTACTGACTCACCGACATCAGGGCCTACCGACTCACCGACCTCAGGGCCTACCGACTCACCGACCTCGTGGCCTACCGACTCACCGATCTAGGGCCTACCGACTCACCGACCTCAGGACCTACCGACTCACCGACCTCAGGGCCTACAGACTCACTGACCTCAGGGCCTACCGACTCACCGACATCAGGGCCTACCGACTCACCGACCTCATGGCCTACCGACTCAACAACATCAGGGCCTACCGACTCACCGACCTCAGGGCCTACCGACTCACCGACCTCAGGGCCTACCGACTCACCGACCTCCGGGCTTACCGACTCACCGACCTCAGGGCCATCGACTCACCGACCTCAGGGCCTACTGACTCACCGACCTCAGGGCCTACCGACTCACCGACCTCAGGGCCTACCTACTCACCGACCTCAGGGCATGCCGACTCACCGACCTAGGGCCTACCGACTCACCGACCTCAGGGCTTACTGACTCTCTGACCTCAGGGCCTACTGACTCACCGACCTCAGGGCCTACCGACTCACCGACCTCAGGGCCTACCGACTCACAGACCTCAGGGCCTACCTACTCACCGACCTCAGGGCATGCCGACTCACTGACCTCAGGACCTACCGACTCACCGACCTCAGGACCTACCGACTCACCGACCTAGGGCCTACCGACTCACCGACCTAGGGCCTACTGACTCACCGACCTAGGGCCTACCCACTCACTGACCTCAGGGCCTACTGTCTCACTGACGTCAGGACCTACCGACTCACCGACCTCAGGGCTTACCGACTCACCGACCTCATGGCCTACCGACTCAACGACATCAGGGCCTACCGACTCACCGACCTCAGGGCCTACCGACTCACCGACCTCAGGCCCTACCGACTCACCGACCTAGGGCCTACCGACGCACCGACCTCAGGGCCTACTGACTCACCGACATCAGGGCCTACCGACTCACCGACCTCAGGGCCTACCGACTCACCGACCTCGTGGCCTACCGACTCACCGATCTAGGGCCTACCGACTCACCGACCTCAGGACCTACCGACTCACCGACCTCAGGGCCTACCGACTCACTGACCTCAGGGCCTACCGACTCACCGACATCAGGGCCTACCGACTCACCGACCTCATGGCCTACCGACTCAACGACATCAGGGCCTACCGACTCACCGACCTCAGGGCCTACCGACTCACCGACCTCAGGGCCTACCGACTCACCGACCTCAGGGCTTACCGACTCACCGACCTCAGGGCCATCGACTCACCGACCTCAGGGCCTACTGACTCACCGACCTCAGGGCCTACCGACTCACCGACCTCAGGGCCTACCTACTCACCGACCTCAGGGCATGCCGACTCACCGACCTAGGGCCTACCGACTCACCGACCTCAGGGCTTACTGACTCTCTGACCTCAGGGCCTACTGACTCACCGACCTCAGGGCCTACCGACTCACCGACCTCAGGGCCTACCGACTCACAGACCTCAGGGCCTACCTACTCACCGACCTCAGGGCATGCCGACTCACTGACCTCAGGACCTACCGACTCACCGACCTCAGGACCTACCGACTCACCGACCTAGGGCCTACCGACTCACCGACCTAGGGCCTACTGACTCACCGACCTAGGGCCTACCCAGTCACTGACCTCAGGGCCTACTGTCTCACTGACGTCAGGACCTACCGACTCACCGACCTCAGGGCTTACCGACTCACCGACCTCATGGCCTACCGACTCAACGACATCAGGGCCTACCGACTCACCGACCTCAGGGCCTACCGACTCACCGACCTCGTGGCCTACCGACTCACCGATCTAGGGCCTACCGACTCACCGACCTCAGGACCTACCGACTCACCGACCTCAGGGCCTACCGACTCACTGACCTCAGGGCCTACCGACTCACCGCCATCAGGGCCTACCGACTCACCGACCTCATGGCCTACCGACTCAACGACATCAGGGCCTACCGACTCACCGACCTCAGGGCCTACCGACTCACCGACCTCAGGGCCTACCGACTCACCGACCTCAGGGCTTACCGACTCACTGACCTCAGGGCCATCGACTCACCGACCTCAGGGCCTACTGACTCACCGACCTCAGGGCCTACCGACTCACCGACCTCAGGGCCTACCTACTCACCGACCTCAGGGCATGCCGACTCACCGACCTAGGGCCTACCGACTCACCGACCTCAGGGCTTACTGACTCTCTGACCTCAGGGCCTACTGACTCACCGACCTCAGGGCCTACCGACTCACCGACCTCAGGGCCTACCGACTCACAGACCTCAGGGCCTACCTACTCACCGACCTCAGGGCATGCCGACTCACTGACCTCAGGACCTACCGACTCACCGACCTCAGGACCTACCGACTCACCGACCTAGGGCCTACCGACTCACCGACCTAGGGCCTACTGACTCACCGACCTAGGGCCTACCCACTCACTGACCTCAGGGCCTACTGTCTCACTGACGTCAGGACCTACCGACTCACCGACCTCAGGGCTTACCGACTCACCGACCTCAGGGCCTACCGACTCAACGACATCAGGGCCTACCGACTCACCGACCTCAGGGCCTACCGACTCACCGACCTCAGGGCCTACCGACTCACCGACCTCAGGACCTATCGACTCACCGACCTCAGGGCCTACCGACTCACCGACCTCAGGGCCTACCGACTCACCGACCTAGGGCCTACTGACTCACTGACGTCAGGGCCTACCGACTCACCGACCTCAGGGCCTACCGACTCACCGAACTCAGGGCCTACCGACTCACCGACCTCAGGGCCTACCGACTCACCGACCTCACGGCCTACCGACTCACCGACCTCAGGGCCTACCGACTCACCGACCTCAGGATCTACCGACTCACCGACCTCACGGCCTACCGACTCACCGACATCAGGGCCTACCGACTCACCGACCTCAGGGCCTACCGACTCACCGACATCAGGGCCTACCGACTCACCGACCTAGGGCCTACCGACTCACTGACCTCAGGGCCTACCGACTCACCGACCTCAGAGCCTACTGACTCACCGACCTCAGGGCCTACCGACTCACTGACCTCAGGACCTACCGACTCACCGACCTCATGACCTACCGACTCACCGAACTCAGGGCTTACCGACTCACCGACCTCAGGACCTACCGACTCACCGACCTAGGGCCTACCGACTCACCGACCTAGGGCCTACTGACTCACCGACCTAGGGCCTACCCACTCACTGACCTCAGGGCCTACTGATTCACTGACGTCAGGACCTACCGACTCACCGACCTCAGGGCTTACCGACTCACTGACCTAGGGCCTACGGACTCACTGAGCTCAGGGCCTACCGACTCACCGACCTCAGGACCTACCGCCTCACCGACCTCGGGGCCTACCGACTCACCGATCTAGGGCCTACCGACTCACCGAACTCAGGACCTATCGACTCACCGACCTCAGGGCCTACCGACTCACCGACCTCAGGGCCTACCGACTCACCGACCTCAGGACCTATCGACTCACCGACCTCAGGGCCTACCGACTCACCGACCTCAGGGCTTACCGACTCACCGACCTAGGGCCTACCGACTCACCAACCTCAGGGCTTACGGACTCACCGACCTCAGGGCCTACCGACTCACCGACCTCAGGGCCTACTGACTCACTGACATCAGGGCCTACCGACTCACCAACCTCAGGGCCTACCGACTGACCGACCTCAGGGCCTACCGACTCATCGACCTAGGGCCTACTGACTCACTGACGTCAGGGCCTACCGACTCACCGACTTCAGGGCCTTCTGACTCACCGTCCTCAGGGCCTACTGACTCACCGAACTCAGGACCTATCGACTCACCGACCTCAGGGCCTACCGACTCACCGACCTCAGGGCCTACCGACTCACCGACCTCAGGACCTATCGACTCACCGACCTCAGGGCCTACCGACTCACCGACCTCAGGGCCTACCGACTCACCGACCTAGGGCCTACTGACTCACTGACGTCAGGGCCTACCGACTCACCGACCTCAGGGCCTACCGACTCACCGAACTCAGGGCCTACCGACTCACCGACCTCAGGGCCTACCGACTCACCGACCTCACGGCCTACCGACTCACCGACCTCAGGGCCTATCGACTCACCGACCTCAGGATCTACCGACTCACCGACCTCACGGCCTACCGACTCACCGACATCAGGGCCTACCGACTCACCGACCTCAGAGCCTACCGACTCACCGACATCAGGGCCTACCGACTCACCGACCTAGGGCCTACCGACTCACTGACCTCAGGGCCTACCGACTCACCGACCTCAGAGCCTACTGACTCACCGACCTCAGGGCCTACCGACTCACTGACCTCAGGACCTACCGACTCACCGACCTCATGACCTACCGACTCACCGAACTCAGGGCTTACCGACTCACCGACCTCAGGGCCTACCGACTCACCGACCTCACGGCCTACCGACTCATCGACCTCACGGCCTACCGACTCACCGACATCAGGGCCTACCGACTCACCGACCTCAGGGCCTACCGACTCACCGACATCAGGGCCTACCGACTCACCGACCTAGGGCCTACCGACTCACCGACCTCAGGGCCTACCGACTCACCGACCTCAGGGCCTACCGACTCACCGACCTCAGGGCCTACCGACTCACCGACCTCAGGGCCTACTGAGTCACCGACCTCAGGGCCTACCGACTCACTGACCTCAGGACCTACCGACTCACTGACCTCAGGACCTACCGTCTCACCGACCTCAGGACCTACCGACTCACCAACCAAGGGCCTACCGACTCACCGACCTAGGGCCTACTGACTCACCGACCTAGGGCCTACCCACTCACTGACCTCAGGGCCTACCGACTCACCGACCTCAGGGCTTACCGACTCACCGACCTAGTGCCTACGGACTCACTGACGTCAGGGCCTACCGACTCACCGACCTCAGGCCCTACCGACTCACCGACCTAGGGCCTACCGACACACCGACCTCAGGGCCTACTGACTCACCGACATCAGGGCCTACCGACTCACCGACCTCAGGGCCTACCGACTCACCGACCTCGTGGCCTACCGACTCACCGATCTAGGGCCTACCGACTCACTGACCTCAGGACCTACCGACTCACTGACCTCAGGACCTACCGACTCACCGACCTCAGGACCTACCGACTCACCAACCAAGGGCCTACCGACTCACCGACCTAGGGCCTACTGACTCACCGACCTAGGGCCTACCCACTCACTGACCTCAGGGCCTACCGACTCACCGACCTCAGGGCTTACCGACTCACCGACCTAGTGCCTACGGACTCACTGACGTCAGGGCCTACCGACTCACCGACTTCAGGGCCTTCTGACTCACCGTCCTCAGGGCCTACTGACTCACCGAACTCAGGACCTATCGACTCACCGACCTCAGGGCCTACCGACTCACCGACCTCAGGGCCTACCGACTCACCGACCTCAGGGCCATCGACTCACCGACCTCAGGGCCTACTGACTCACTGACCTCAGGGCCTACCGACTCACTGAGCTCAGGGCCTACCGACTCACCGACCTCAGGACCTACCGCCTCACCGACCTCGGGGCCTACCGACTCACCGATCTAGGGCCTACCGACTCACCGAACTCAGGACCTATCGACTCACCGACCTCAGGGCCTACCGACTCACCGACCTCAGGGCCTACCGACTCACCGACCTCAGGACCTATCGACTCACCGACCTCAGGGCCTACCGACTCACCGACCTCAGGGCTTACCGACTCACCGACCTAGGGCCTACCGACTCACCAACCTCAGGGCTTACGGACTCACCGACCTCAGGGCCTACCGACTCACCGACCTCAGGGCCTACTGACTCACTGACATCAGGGCCTACCGACTCACCAACCTCAGGGCCTACCGACTGACCGACCTCAGGGCCTACCGACTCACCGACCTAGGGCCTACTGACTCACTGACGTCAGGGCCTACCGACTCACCGACTTCAGGGCCTTCTGACTCACCGTCCTCAGGGCCTACTGACTCACCGAACTCAGGACCTATCGACTCACCGACCTCAGGGCCTACCGACTCACCGACCTCAGGGCCTACCGACTCACCGACCTCAGGACCTATCGACTCACCGACCTCAGGGCCTACCGACTCACCGACCTCAGGGCCTACCGACTCACCGACCTAGGGCCTACTGACTCACTGACGTCAGGGCCTACCGACTCACCGACCTCAGGGCCTACCGACTCACCGAACTCAGGGCCTACCGACTCACCGACCTCAGGGCCTACCGACTCACCGACCTCACGGCCTACCGACTCACCGACCTCAGGGCCTACCGACTCACCGACCTCAGGATCTACCGACTCACCGACCTCACGGCCTACCGACTCACCGACATCAGGGCCTACCGACTCACCGACCTCAGGGCCTACCGACTCACCGACATCAGTGCCTACCGACTCACCGACCTAGGGCCTACCGACTCACTGACCTCAGGGCCTACCGACTCACCGACCTCAGAGCCTACTGACTCACCGACCTCAGGGCCTACCGACTCACTGACCTCAGGACCTACCGACTCACCGACCTCATGACCTACCGACTCACCGAACTCAGGGCTTACCGACTCACCGACCTCAGGGCCTACCGACTCACCGACCTCACGGCCTACCGACTCATCGACCTCACGGCCTACCGACTCACCGACATCAGGGCCTACCGACTCACCGACCTCAGGGCCTACCGACTCACCGACATCAGGGCCTACCGACTCACCGACCTAGGGCCTACCGACTCACCGACCTCAGGGCCTACCGACTCACCGACCTCAGGGCCTACCGACTCACCGACCTCAGGGCCTACCGACTCACCGACCTCAGGGCCTACTGAGTCACCGACCTCAGGGCCTACCGACTCACTGACCTCAGGACCTACCGACTCACTGACCTCAGGACCTACCGACTCACCGACCTCAGGACCTACCGACTCACCAACCAAGGGCCTACCGACTCACCGACCTAGGGCCTACTGACTCACCGACCTAGGGCCTACCCACTCACTGACCTCAGGGCCTACCGACTCACCGACCTCAGGGCTTACCGACTCACCGACCTAGTGCCTACGGACTCACTGACGTCAGGGCCTACCGACTCACCGACCTAGGGCCTACCGACACACCGACCTCAGGGCCTACTGACTCACCGACATCAGGGCCTACCGACTCACCGACCTCAGGGCCTACCGACTCACCGACCTCGTGGCCTACCGACTCACCGATCTAGGGCCTACCGACTCACCGACCTCAGGACCTACCGACTCACCGACCTCAGGGCCTACCGACTCACTGACCTCAGGGCCTACCGACTCACCGACATCAGGGCCTACCGACTCACCGACCTCATGGCCTACCGACTCAACGACATCAGGGCCTACCGACTCACCGACCTCAGGGCCTACCGACTCACCGACCTCAGGGCCTACCGACTCACCGACCTCAGGGCTTACCGACTCACCGACGTCAGGGCCTACCGACTCACCGACCTCAGGCCCTACCGACTCACCGACCTAGGGCCTACCGACACACCGACCTCAGGGCCTACTGACTCACCGACATCAGGGCCTACCGACTCACCGACCTAGGGCCTACCGACTCACCGACCTCAGGGCTTACTGACTCTCTGACCTCAGGGCCTACTGACTCACCGACCTCAGGGCCTACCGACTCATCGACCTCAGGGCCTACCGACTCACAGACATCAGGGCCTACCTACTCACCAACCTCAGGGCATGCCGACTCACTGACCTCAGGACCTACCGACTCACCGACCTCAGGACCTACCGACTCACCGACCTAGGGCCTACCGACTCACCGACCTAGGGCCTACTGACTCACCGACCTAGGGCCTACCCACTCACTGACCTCAGGGCCTACTGTCTCACTGACGTCAGGACCTACCGACTCACCGACCTCAGGGCTTACCGACTCACCGACCTCATGGCCTACCGACTCAACGACATCAGGGCCTACCGACTCACCGACCTCAGGGCCTACCGACTCACCGACCTCAGGGCCTACCGACTCACCGACCTCAGGGCCTACCGACTCACCGACCTCAGGGCCTACCGAATCACCGACCTCAGGGCCATCGACTCACCGACCTCAGGGCCTACTGACTCACTGACCTCAGGGCCTACCGACTCACCGACCTCAGGGCCTACCGACTCACCAACCTCAGGGCATGCCGACTCACCGACCTCGGGCCTACCGACTCACCGATCTAGGGCCTACCGACTCACCGAACTCAGGACCTATCGACTCACCGACCTCAGGGCCTACCGACTCACCGACCTCAGGGCCTACCGACTCACCGACCTCAGGACCTATCGACTCACCGACCTCAGGGCCTACCGACTCACCGACCTCAGGGCTTACCGACTCACCGACCTAGGGCCTACCGACTCACCAACCTCAGGGCTTACGGACTCACCGACCTCAGGGCCTACCGACTCACCGACCTCAGGGCCTACTGACTCACTGACATCAGGGCCTACCGACTCACCAACCTCAGGGCCTACCGACTGACCGACCTCAGGGCCTACCGACTCACCGACCTAGGGCCTACTGACTCACTGACGTCAGGGCCTACCGACTCACCGACTTCAGGGCCTTCTGACTCACCGTCCTCAGGGCCTACTGACTCACCGAACTCAGGACCTATCGACTCACCGACCTCAGGGCCTACCGACTCACCGACCTCAGGGCCTACCGACTCACCGACCTCAGGGCCATCGACTCACCGACCTCAGGGCCTACTGACTCACTGACCTCAGGGCCTACCGACTCACTGAGCTCAGGGCCTACCGACTCACCGACCTCAGGACCTACCGCCTCACCGACCTCGGGGCCTACCGACTCACCGATCTAGGGCCTACCGACTCACCGAACTCAGGACCTATCGACTCACCGACCTCAGGGCCTACCGACTCACCGACCTCAGGGCCTACCGACTCACCGACCTCAGGACCTATCGACTCACCGACCTCAGGGCCTACCGACTCACCGACCTCAGGGCTTACCGACTCACCGACCTAGGGCCTACCGACTCACCAACCTCAGGGCTTACGGACTCACCGACCTCAGGGCCTACCGACTCACCGACCTCAGGGCCTACTGACTCACTGACATCAGGGCCTACCGACTCACCAACCTCAGGGCCTACCGACTGACCGACCTCAGGGCCTACCGACTCACCGACCTAGGGCCTACTGACTCACTGACGTCAGGGCCTACCGACTCACCGACTTCAGGGCCTTCTGACTCACCGTCCTCAGGGCCTACTGACTCACCGAACTCAGGACCTATCGACTCACCGACCTCAGGGCCTACCGACTCACCGACCTCAGGGCCTACCGACTCACCGACCTCAGGACCTATCGACTCACCGACCTCAGGGCCTACCGACTCACCGACCTCAGGGCCTACCGACTCACCGACCTAGGGCCTACTGACTCACTGACGTCAGGGCCTACCGACTCACCGACCTCAGGGCCTACCGACTCACCGAACTCAGGGCCTACCGACTCACCGACCTCAGGGCCTACCGACTCACCGACCTCACGGCCTACCGACTCACCGACCTCAGGGCCTACCGACTCACCGACCTCAGGATCTACCGACTCACCGACCTCACGGCCTACCGACTCACCGACATCAGGGCCTACCGACTCACCGACCTCAGGGCCTACCGACTCACCGACATCAGGGCCTACCGACTCACCGACCTAGGGCCTACCGACTCACTGACCTCAGGGCCTACCGACTCACCGACATCAGAGCCTACTGACTCACCGACCTCAGGGCCTACCGACTCACTGACCTCAGGACCTACCGACTCACCGACCTCATGACCTACCGACTCACCGAACTCAGGGCTTACCGACTCACCGACCTCAGGGCCTACCGACTCACCGACCTCACGGCCTACCGACTCATCGACCTCACGGCCTACCGACTCACCGACATCAGGGCCTACCGACTCACCGACCTCAGGGCCTACCGACTCACCGACATCAGGGCCTACCGACTCACCGACCTAGGGCCTACCGACTCACCGACCTCAGGGCCTACCGACTCACCGACCTCAGGGCCTACCGACTCACCGACCTCAGGGCCTACCGACTCACCGACCTCAGGGCCTACTGAGTCACCGACCTCAGGGCCTACCGACTCACTGACCTCAGGACCTACCGACTCACTGACCTCAGGGCCTACCGACTCACCGACATCAGGGCCTACCGACTCACCGACCTAGGGCCTACCGACTCACTGACCTCAGGGCCTACCGACTCACCGACATCAGGGCCTACCGACTCACCGACCTAGGGCCTACCGACTCACCGACCTCAGGGCCTACCGACTCACCGACCTCAGGGCCTACCGACTCACCGACCTCAGGGCCTACCGACTCACCGACCTCAGGGCCTACTGAGTCACCGACCTCAGGGCCTACCGACTCACTGACCTCAGGACCTACCGACTCACTGACCTCAGGGCCTACCGACTCACCGACATCAGGGCCTACCGACTCACCGACCTAGGGCCTACCGACTCACTGACCTCAGGGCCTACCGACTCACCGACATCAGGGCCTACCGACTCACCGACCTCATGGCCTACCGACTCAACGACATCAGGGCCTACCGACTCACCGACCTCAGGGCCTACCGACTCACCGACCTCAGGGCCTACCGACTCACCGACCTCAGGGCTTACCGACTCACCGACCTCAGGGCCATCGACTCACCGACCTCAGGGCCTACTGACTCACCGACCTCAGGGCCTACCGACTCACCGACCTCAGGGCCTACCTACTCACCGACCTCAGGGCATGCCGACTCACCGACCTAGGGCCTACCGACTCACCGACCTCAGGGCTTACTGACTCTCTGACCTCAGGGCCTACTGACTCACCGACCTCAGGGCCTACCGACTCATCGACCTCAGGGCCTACCGACTCACAGACCTCAGGGCCTACCTACTCACCGACCTCAGGGCATGCCGACTCACTGACCTCAGGACCTACCGACTCACCGACCTCAGGACCTACCGACTCACCGACCTAGGGCCTACCGACTCACCGACCTAGGGCCTACTGACTCACCGACCTAGGGCCTACCCACTCACTGACCTCAGGGCCTACTGTCTCACTGACGTCAGGACCTACCGACTCACCGACCTCAGGGCTTACCGACTCACCGACCTCATGGCCTACCGACTCAACGACATCAGGGCCTACCGACTCACCGACCTCAGGGCCTACCGACTCACCGACCTCAGGGCCTACCGACTCACCGACCTCAGGGCCTACCGACTCACCGACCTCAGGGCCTACCGAATCACCGACCTCAGGGCCATCGACTCACCGACCTCAGGGCCTACTGACTCACTGACCTCAGGGCCTACCGACTCACCGACCTCAGGGCCTACCGACTCACCAACCTCAGGGCATGCCGACTCACCGACCTCGGGCCTACCGACTCACCGATCTAGGGCCTACCGACTCACCGAACTCAGGACCTATCGACTCACCGACCTCAGGGCCTACCGACTCACCGACCTCAGGGCCTACCGACTCACCGACCTCAGGACCTATCGACTCACCGACCTCAGGGCCTACCGACTCACCGACCTCAGGGCTTACCGACTCACCGACCTAGGGCCTACCGACTCACCAACCTCAGGGCTTACGGACTCACCGACCTCAGGGCCTACCGACTCACCGACCTCAGGGCCTACTGACTCACTGACATCAGGGCCTACCGACTCACCAACCTCAGGGCCTACCGACTGACCGACCTCAGGGCCTACCGACTCACCGACCTAGGGCCTACTGACTCACTGACGTCAGGGCCTACCGACTCACCGACTTCAGGGCCTTCTGACTCACCGTCCTCAGGGCCTACTGACTCACCGAACTCAGGACCTATCGACTCACCGACCTCAGGGCCTACCGACTCACCGACCTCAGGGCCTACCGACTCACCGACCTCAGGGCCATCGACTCACCGACCTCAGGGCCTACTGACTCACTGACCTCAGGGCCTACCGACTCACTGAGCTCAGGGCCTACCGACTCACCGACCTCAGGACCTACCGCCTCACCGACCTCGGGGCCTACCGACTCACCGATCTAGGGCCTACCGACTCACCGAACTCAGGACCTATCGACTCACCGACCTCAGGGCCTACCGACTCACCGACCTCAGGGCCTACCGACTCACCGACCTCAGGACCTATCGACTCACCGACCTCAGGGCCTACCGACTCACCGACCTCAGGGCTTACCGACTCACCGACCTAGGGCCTACCGACTCACCAACCTCAGGGCTTACGGACTCACCGACCTCAGGGCCTACCGACTCACCGACCTCAGGGCCTACTGACTCACTGACATCAGGGCCTACCGACTCACCAACCTCAGGGCCTACCGACTGACCGACCTCAGGGCCTACCGACTCACCGACCTAGGGCCTACTGACTCACTGACGTCAGGGCCTACCGACTCACCGACTTCAGGGCCTTCTGACTCACCGTCCTCAGGGCCTACTGACTCACCGAACTCAGGACCTATCGACTCACCGACCTCAGGGCCTACCGACTCACCGACCTCAGGGCCTACCGACTCACCGACCTCAGGACCTATCGACTCACCGACCTCAGGGCCTACCGACTCACCGACCTCAGGGCCTACCGACTCACCGACCTAGGGCCTACTGACTCACTGACGTCAGGGCCTACCGACTCACCGACCTCAGGGCCTACCGACTCACCGAACTCAGGGCCTACCGACTCACCGACCTCAGGGCCTACCGACTCACCGACCTCACGGCCTACCGACTCACCGACCTCAGGACCTATCGACTCACCGACCTCAGGGCCTACCGACTCACCGACCTCAGGGCCTACCGACTCACCGACCTAGGGCCTACTGACTCACCGAACTCAGGGCCTACCGACTCACCGACCTCAGGGCCTACCGACTCACCGACCTCACGGCCTACCGACTCACCGACCTCAGGGCCTACCGACTCACCGACCTCAGGATCTACCGACTCACCGACCTCACGGCCTACCGACTCACCGACATCAGGGCCTACCGACTCACCGACCTCAGGGCCTACCGACTCACCGACCTCAGGGCTTACCGACTCACCGACCTAGTGCCTACGGACTCACTGACGTCAGGGCCTACCGACTCACCGACCTCAGGCCCTACCGACTCACCGACCTAGGGCCTACCGACACACCGACCTCAGGGCCTACTGACTCACCGACATCAGGGCCTACCGACTCACCGACCTCAGGGCCTACCGACTCACCGACCTCGTGGCCTACCGACTCACCGATCTAGGGCCTACCGACTCACCGACCTCAGGACCTACCGACTCACCGACCTCAGGGCCTACCGACTCACTGACCTCAGGGCCTACCGACTCACCGACATCAGGGCCTACCGACTCACCGACCTCATGGCCTACCGACTCAACGACATCAGGGCCTACCGACTCACCGACCTCAGGGCCTACCGACTCACCGACCTCAGGGCCTACCGACTCACCGACCTCAGGGCTTACCGACTCACCGACCTCAGGGCCATCGACTCACCGACCTCAGGGCCTACTGACTCACCGACCTCAGGGCCTACCGACTCACCGACCTCAGGGCCTACCTACTCACCGACCTCAGGGCATGCCGACTCACCGACCTAGGGCCTACCGACTCACCGACCTCAGGGCTTACTGACTCTCTGACCTCAGGGCCTACTGACTCACCGACCTCAGGGCCTACCGACTCATCGACCTCAGGGCCTACCGACTCACAGACCTCAGGGCCTACCTACTCACCGACCTCAGGGCATGCCGACTCACTGACCTCAGGACCTACCGACTCACCGACCTCAGGACCTACCGACTCACCGACCTAGGGCCTACCGACTCACCGACCTAGGGCCTACTGACTCACCGACCTAGGGCCTACCCACTCACTGACCTCAGGGCCTACTGTCTCACTGACGTCAGGACCTACCGACTCACCGACCTCAGGGCTTACCGACTCACCGACCTCATGGCCTACCGACTCAACGACATCAGGGCCTACCGACTCACCGACCTCAGGGCCTACCGACTCACCGACCTCAGGGCCTACCGACTCACCGACCTCAGGGCCTACCGACTCACCGACCTCAGGGCCTACCGAATCACCGACCTCAGGGCCATCGACTCACCGACCTCAGGGCCTACTGACTCACTGACCTCAGGGCCTACCGACTCACCGACCTCAGGGCCTACCGACTCACCAACCTCAGGGCATGCCGACTCACCGACCTCGGGCCTACCGACTCACCGATCTAGGGCCTACCGACTCACCGAACTCAGGACCTATCGACTCACCGACCTCAGGGCCTACCGACTCACCGACCTCAGGGCCTACCGACTCACCGACCTCAGGACCTATCGACTCACCGACCTCAGGGCCTACCGACTCACCGACCTCAGGGCTTACCGACTCACCGACCTAGGGCCTACCGACTCACCAACCTCAGGGCTTACGGACTCACCGACCTCAGGGCCTACCGACTCACCGACCTCAGGGCCTACTGACTCACTGACATCAGGGCCTACCGACTCACCAACCTCAGGGCCTACCGACTGACCGACCTCAGGGCCTACCGACTCACCGACCTAGGGCCTACTGACTCACTGACGTCAGGGCCTACCGACTCACCGACTTCAGGGCCTTCTGACTCACCGTCCTCAGGGCCTACTGACTCACCGAACTCAGGACCTATCGACTCACCGACCTCAGGGCCTACCGACTCACCGACCTCAGGGCCTACCGACTCACCGACCTCAGGGCCATCGACTCACCGACCTCAGGGCCTACTGACTCACTGACCTCAGGGCCTACCGACTCACTGAGCTCAGGGCCTACCGACTCACCGACCTCAGGACCTACCGCCTCACCGACCTCGGGGCCTACCGACTCACCGATCTAGGGCCTACCGACTCACCGAACTCAGGACCTATCGACTCACCGACCTCAGGGCCTACCGACTCACCGACCTCAGGGCCTACCGACTCACCGACCTCAGGACCTATCGACTCACCGACCTCAGGGCCTACCGACTCACCGACCTCAGGGCTTACCGACTCACCGACCTAGGGCCTACCGACTCACCAACCTCAGGGCTTACGGACTCACCGACCTCAGGGCCTACCGACTCACCGACCTCAGGGCCTGCTGACTCACTGACATCAGGGCCTACCGACTCACCAACCTCAGGGCCTACCGACTGACCGAACTCAGGGCCTACCGACTCACCGACCTAGGGCCTACTGACTCACTGACGTCAGGGCCTACCGACTCACCGACTTCAGGGCCTTCTGACTCACCGTCCTCAGGGCCTACTGACTCACCGAACTCAGGACCTATCGACTCACCGACCTCAGGGCCTACCGACTCACCGACCTCAGGGCCTACCGACTCACCGACCTCAGGACCTATCGACTCACCGACCTCAGGGCCTACCGACTCACCGACCTCAGGGCCTACCGACTCACCGACCTAGGGCCTACTGACTCACCGAACTCAGGGCCTACCGACTCACCGACCTCAGGGCCTACCGACTCACCGACCTCACGGCCTACCGACTCACCGACCTCAGGGCCTACCGACTCACCGACCTCAGGATCTACCGACTCACCGACCTCACGGCCTACCGACTCACCGACATCAGGGCCTACCGACTCACCGACCTCAGGGCCTACCGACTCACCGACCTCAGGGCTTACCGACTCACCGACCTAGTGCCTACGGACTCACCGACATCAGGGCCTACCGACTCACCGACCTCAGGGCCTACCGACTCACCGACCTCAGGGCTTACCGACTCACCGACCTCAGGGCCATCGACTCACCGACCTCAGGGCCTACTGACTCACCGACCTCAGGGCCTACCGACTCACCGACCTCAGGGCCTACCTACTCACCGACCTCAGGGCATGCCGACTCACCGACCTAGGGCCTACCGACTCACCGACCTCAGGGCTTACTGACTCTCTGACCTCAGGGCCTACTGACTCACCGACCTCAGGGCCTACCGACTCATCGACCTCAGGGCCTACCGACTCACAGACCTCAGGGCCTACCGACTCACCGACCTCAGGGCATGCTGACTCACTGACCTCAGGACCTACCGACTCACCGACCTCAGGACCTACCGACTCACCGACCTAGGGCCTACCGACTCACCGACCTAGGGCCTACTGACTCACCGACCTAGTGCCTACCCACTCACTGACCTCAGGGCCTACTGTCTCACTGACGTCAGGACCTACCGACTCACCGACCTCAGGGCTTACCGACTCACCGACCTCATGGCCTACCGACTCAACGACATCAGGGCCTACCGACTCACCGACCTCAGGGCCTACCGACTCACCGACCTCAGGGCCTACCGACTCACCGACCTCAGGGCCTACCGACTCACCGACCTCAGGGCCTACCGAATCACCGACCTCAGGGCCATCGACTCACCGACCTCAGGGCCTACTGACTCACTGACCTCAGGGCCTACCGACTCACCGACCTCAGGGCCTACCGACTCACCAACCTCAGGGCATGCCGACTCACCGACCTCGGGCCTACCGACTCACCGATCTAGGGCCTACCGACTCACCGAACTCAGGACCTATCGACTCACCGACCTCAGGGCCTACCGACTCACCGACCTCAGGGCCTACCGACTCACCGACCTCAGGACCTATCGACTCACCGACCTCAGGGCCTACCGACTCACCGACCTCAGGGCTTACCGACTCACCGACCTAGGGCCTACCGACTCACCAACCTCAGGGCTTACGGACTCACCGACCTCAGGGCCTACCGACTCACTGACCTCAGGGCCTACTGACTCACTGACATCAGGGCCTACCGACTCACCAACCTCAGGGCCTACCGACTGACCGACCTCAGGGCCTACCGACTCACCGACCTAGGGCCTACTGACTCACTGACGTCAGGGCCTACCGACTCACCGACTTCAGGGCCTTCTGACTCACCGTCCTCAGGGCCTACTGACTCACCGAACTCAGGACCTATCGACTCACCGACCTCAGGGCCTACCGACTCACCGACCTCAGGGCCTACCGACTCACCGACCTCAGGGCCATCGACTCACCGACCTCAGGGCCTACTGACTCACTGACCTCAGGGCCTACCGACTCACTGAGCTCAGGGCCTACCGACTCACCGACCTCAGGACCTACCGCCTCACCGACCTCGGGGCCTACCGACTCACCGATCTAGGGCCTACCGACTCACCGAACTCAGGACCTATCGACTCACCGACCTCAGGGCCTACCGACTCACCGACCTCAGGGCCTACCGACTCACCGACCTCAGGACCTATCGACTCACCGACCTCAGGGCCTACCGACTCACCGACCTCAGGGCTTACCGACTCACCGACCTAGGGCCTACCGACTCACCAACCTCAGGGCTTACGGACTCACCGACCTCAGGGCCTACCGACTCACCGACCTCAGGGCCTACTGACTCACTGACATCAGGGCCTACCGACTCACCAACCTCAGGGCCTACCGACTGACCGACCTCAGGGCCTACCGACTCACCGACCTAGGGCCTACTGACTCACTGACGTCAGGGCCTACCGACTCACCGACTTCAGGGCCTTCTGACTCACCGTCCTCAGGGCCTACTGACTCACCGAACTCAGGACCTATCGACTCACCGACCTCAGGGCCTACCGACTCACCGACCTCAGGGCCTACCGACTCACCGACCTCAGGACCTATCGACTCACCGACCTCAGGGCCTACCGACTCACCGACCTCAGGGCCTACCGACTCACCGACCTAGGGCCTACTGACTCACTGACGTCAGGGCCTACCGACTCACCGACCTCAGGGCCTACCGACTCACCGAACTCAGGGCCTACCGACTCACCGACCTCAGGGCCTACCGACTCACCGACCTCACGGCCTACCGACTCACCGACCTCAGGGCCTACCGACTCACCGACCTCAGGATCTACCGACTCACCGACCTCACGGCCTACCGACTCACCGACATCAGGGCCTATCGACTCACCGACCTCAGGGCCTACCGACTCACCGACCTCAGGGCCTACCGACTCACCGACCTAGGGCCTACTGACTCACTGACGTCAGGGCCTACCGACTCACCGACCTCAGGGCCTACCGACTCACCGAACTCAGGGCCTACCGACTCACCGACCTCAGGGCCTACCGACTCACCGACCTCACGGCCTACCGACTCACCGACCTCAGGGCCTACCGACTCACCGACCTCAGGATCTACCGACTCACCGACCTCACGGCCTACCGACTCACCGACATCAGGGCCTACCGACTCACCGACCTCAGGGCCTACCGACTCACCGACATCAGGGCCTACCGACTCACCGACCTAGGGCCTACCGACTCACTGACCTCAGGGCCTACCGACTCACCGACCTCAGAGCCTACTGACTCACCGACCTCAGGGCCTACCGACTCACTGACCTCAGGACCTACCGACTCACCGACCTCATGACCTACCGACTCACCGAACTCAGGGCTTACCGACTCACCGACCTCAGGGCCTACCGACTCACCGACCTCACGGCCTACCGACTCATCGACCTCACGGCCTACCGACTCACCGACATCAGGGCCTACCGACTCACCGACCTCAGGGCCTACCGACTCACCGACATCAGGGCCTACCGACTCACCGACCTAGGGCCTACCGACTCACCGACCTAGGGCCTACCGACTCACCGACCTCAGGGCCTACCGACTCACCGACCTCAGGGCCTACCGACTCACCGACCTCAGGGCCTACTGAGTCACCGACCTCAGGGCCTACCGACTCACTGACCTCAGGACCTACCGACTCACTGACCTCAGGACCTACCGACTCACCGACCTCAGGACCTACCGACTCACCAACCAAGGGCCTACCGACTCACCGACCTAGGGCCTACTGACTCACCGACCTAGGGCCTACCCACTCACTGACCTCAGGGCCTACCGACTCACCGACCTCAGGGCTTACCGACTCACCGACCTAGTGCCTACGGACTCACTGACGTCAGGGCCTACCGACTCACCGACCTCAGGCCCTACCGACTCACCGACCTAGGGCCTACCGACACACCGACCTCAGGGCCTACTGACTCACCGACATCAGGGCCTACCGACTCACCGACCTCAGGGCCTACCGACTCACCGACCTCGTGGCCTACCGACTCACCGATCTAGGGCCTACCGACTCACCGACCTCAGGACCTACCGACTCACCGACCTCAGGGCCTACCGACTCACTGACCTCAGGGCCTACCGACTCACCGACATCAGGGCCTACCGACTCACCGACCTCATGGCCTACCGACTCAACGACATCAGGGCCTACCGACTCACCGACCTCAGGGCCTACCGACTCACCGACCTCAGGGCCTACCGACTCACCGACCTCAGGGCTTACCGACTCACCGACCTCAGGGCCATCGACTCACCGACCTCAGGGCCTACTGACTCACCGACCTCAGGGCCTACCGACTCACCGACCTCAGGGCCTACCTACTCACCGACCTCAGGGCATGCCGACTCACCGACCTAGGGCCTACCGACTCACCGACCTCAGGGCTTACTGACTCTCTGACCTCAGGGCCTACTGACTCACCGACCTCAGGGCCTACCGACTCATCGACCTCAGGGCCTACCGACTCACAGACCTCAGGGCCTACCTACTCACCGACCTCAGGGCATGCCGACTCACTGACCTCAGGACCTACCGACTCACCGACCTCAGGACCTACCGACTCACCGACCTAGGGCCTACCGACTCACCGACCTAGGGCCTACTGACTCACCGACCTAGGGCCTACCCACTCACTGACCTCAGGGCCTACTGTCTCACTGACGCCAGGACCTACCGAATCACCGACCTCAGGGCCATCGACTCACCGACCTCAGGGCCTACTGACTCACTGACCTCAGGGCCTACCGACTCACCGACCTCAGGGCCTACCGACTCACCAACCTCAGGGCATGCCGACTCACCGACCTCGGGCCTACCGACTCACCGACCTCAGGGCTTACTGACTCTCTGACCTCAGGGCCTACACACTCACAGACCTCACGGCCTACCGACTCACCGACATCAGGGCCTACCGACTCACCGACCTCAGGGCCTACCGACTCACCGACATCAGGGCCTACCGACTCACCGACCTAGGGCCTACCGACTCACCGACCTCAGGGCCTACCGACTCACCGACCTCAGGGCCTACCGACTCACCGACCTCAGGGCCTACTGAGTCACCGACCTCAGGGCCTACCGACTCACTGACCTCAGGACCTACCGACTCACCAACCTAGGGCCTACTGACTCACCGACCTAGGGCCTACTGACTCACCGACCTAGGGCCTACCCACTCACTGACCTCAGGGCCTACTGATTCACTGACGTCAGGACCTACCGACTCACCGACCTCAGGGCTTACCGACTCACTGACCTAGGGCCTACGGACTCACTGAGCTCAGGGCCTACCGACTCACCGACCTCAGGACCTACCGACTCACCGACCTACGGCCTACCGACGCACCGACCTCAGGGCCTACTGACTCACCGACATCAGGGCCTACCGACTCACCGACCTCAGGGCCTACCGACTCACCGACCTCGTGGCCTACCGACTCACCGATCTAGGGCCTACCGACTCACCGACCTCAGGACCTACCGACTCACCGACCTCAGGGCCTACCGACTCACCGACCTCAGGGCCTACCGACTCACCGACCTCAGGGCCTACCAACTCACCGACCTCAGGGCCTACCGACTCACCGACCTCAGGGCCTACCGACTCACTGACCTCAGGACCTGCCGACTCACCGACCTGAGAGCCTACCGACTCACCGACCTCAGGGCCTACCGACTCACCGACCTCAGGGCCTACCAACTCACCGACCTCAGGGCCTACCGACTCACCGACCTCAGGGCCTACCGACTCACCGACCTCAGGGCCTACCGACTCACCGACCTCAGGGCCTACCGACTCACCGACCTCAGGGCCTACCGACTCACCGACCTCAGGGCCTACTGAGTCACCGACCTCAGGGCCTACCGACTCACTGACCTCAGGACCTACCGACTCACTGACCTCAGGACCTACTGACTCACCGACCTCAGGACCTACCGACTCACCAACCTAGGGCCTACCGACTCACCGACCTAGGGCCTACTGACTCACCGACCTAGGTCCTACCCACTCACTGACCTCAGGGCCTACTGATTCACTGACGTCAGGACCTCCAGACTCACCGACCTCAGGGCTTACCGACTCACTGACCTAGGGCCTACGGACTCACTGAGCTCAGGGCCTACCGACTCACCGACCTCAGGACCTACCGACTCACCGACCTACGGCCTACCGACGCACCGACCTCAGGGCCTACTGACTCACCGACATCAGGGCCTACCGACTCACCGACCTCAGAGCCTACCGACTCACCGACCTCGTGGCCTACCGACTCACCGATCTAGGGCCTACCGACTCACCGACCTCAGGACCTACCGACTCACCGACCTCAGGGCCTACCGACTCACCGACCTCAGGGCCTACCGACTCACCGACCTCAGGGCCTACCGACTCACCGACCTCAGGGCCTACCGATTCACCGACCTCAGGGCCTACCGACTCACTGACCTCAGGACCTACCGACTCACCGACCTCAGGGCCTACCGACTCACCGACCTCAGGGCCTACTGACTCACCGACCTCAGGGCCTACCGACTCAACGACATCAGGGCCTACCGACTCACCGACCTCAGGGCCTACCGACTTGCCGACCTCAGGGCCTACCGACTCACCGACCTCAGGGCTTACCGACTCACCGACCTCAGGGCCATCGACTCACCGACCTCAGGGCCTACTGACTCACCGACCTCAGGGCCTACCGACTCACCGACCTCAGGGCCTACCTACTCACCGACCTCAGGGCATGCCGACTCACCGACCTAGGGCCTACCGACTCACCGACCTCAGGGCTTACTGACTCTCTGACCTCAGGGCCTACTGACTCACCGACCTCACGGCCTATCGACTCACAGACCTCACGGCCTACCGACTCACCGATATCAGGGCCTACCGACTCACCGACCTCAGGGCCTACCGACTCACAAACATCAGGGCGTACCGACTCACCGACCTAGGGCCTACCGACTCACCGACCTCAGGGCCTACCGACTCACCGACCTCAGGGCCTACCGACTCACTGACCTCAGGGCCTACCGACTCACCGACCTCAGGGCCTACTGACTCACTGACCTCAGAGCCTACCGACTTACTGACCTCAGGACCTACCGACTCACTGACGTCAGGACCTACCGACTCACCGACCTCAGGACCTACCGACTCACCGACCTAGGGACTACCGACTCACCGACATGGGGCCTACTGACTCACCGACCTAGGGCCTACCCACTCACTGACCTCAGGGCCTACTGTCTCACTGACGTCAGGACCTACCGACTCACCGACCTCAGGGCTTACCGACTCACCGACCTAGGGCCTACTGACTCACTGACCTCAGGGCCTACCGACTCACCCACCTCAGGACCTACCGACTCACCGACCTAGGGCCTACCGACTCACCGAAGTCAGGGCCTACTGACTGACCGACATCAGGGCCTACCGACTCACCGACCTCATGGCCAACCGACTCAACGACATCAGGGCCTACCAACTCACCGACCTCAGGGCCTACCGACTCACCGACCTCAGGGCCTACCGACTCACCGACCTCAGGGCTTACCGACTCACCGACCTCAGTGCCATCGACTCACCGACCTCAGGGCCTACTGACTCACTGACCTCAGGGCCTACCGACTCACCGACCTCAGGGCCTACCGACTCACCGACCTCAGGGCATGCCGACTCACCGACCTAGGGCCTACCGACTCACCGACCTCAGGGCTTACTGACTCTCTGGCCTCAGGGCCTACTGACTCACCGACCTCAGGGCCTGCCGACTCACAGACCTCACGGCCTACCAACTCACCGACCTCAGGGCCTACCGACTCACCGACCTCAGGGCCTACCGACTCACCGACCTCAGGGCCTACTGACTCACCGACCTCAGGGCCTACCGACTCACCGACCTCAGGGCCTACTGAGTCACCGACCTCAGGGCCTACCGACTCACTGACCTCAGGACCTACCGACTCACTGACCTCAGGACCTACCGACTCACCGACCTCAGGACCTACCGACTCACCAACCAAGGGCCTACCGACTCACCGACCTAGGGCCTACTGACTCACCGACCTAGGGCCTACCCACTCACTGACCTCAGGGCCTACCGACTCACCGACCTCAGGGCTTACCGACTCACCGACCTAGTGCCTACGGACTCACTGACGTCAGGGCCTACCGACTCACCGACCTCAGGCCCTACCGACTCACCGACCTAGGGCCTACCGCCACACCGACCTCAGGGCCTACTGACTCACCGACATCAGGGCCTACCGACTCACCGACCTCAGGGCCTACCGACTCACCGACCTCGTGGCCTACCGACTCACCGATCTAGGGCCTACCGACTCACCGACCTCAGGACCTACCGACTCACCGACCTCAGGGCCTACCGACTCACTGACCTCAGGGCCTACCGACTCACCGACATCAGGGCCTACCGACTCACCGACCTCATGGCCTACCGACTCAACGACATCAGGGCCTACCGACTCACCGACCTCAGGGCCTACCGACTCACCGACCTCAGGGCCTACCGACTCACCGACCTCAGGGCTTACCGACTCACCGACCTCAGGGCCATCGACTCACCGACCTCAGGGCCTACTGACTCACCGACCTCAGGGCCTACCGACTCACCGATCTCAGGGCCTACCTACTCACCGACCTCAGGGCATGCCGACTCACCGACCTAGGGCCTACCGACTCACCGACCTCAGGGCTTACTGACTCTCTGACCTCAGGGCCTACTGACTCACCGACCTCAGGGCCTACCGACTCATCGACCTCAGGGCCTACCGACTCACAGACCTCAGGGCCTACCTACTCACCGACCTCAGGGCATGCCGACTCACTGACCTCAGGACCTACCGACTCACCGACCTCAGGACCTACCGACTCACCGACCTAGGGCCTACCGACTCACCGACCTAGGGCCTACTGACTCACCGACCTAGGGCCTACCCACTCACTGACCTCAGGGCCTACTGTCTCACTGACGTCAGGACCTACCGACTCACCGACCTCAGGGCTTACCGACTCACCGACCTCATGGCCTACCGACTCAACGACATCAGGGCCTACCGACTCACCGACCTCAGGGCCTACCGACTCACCGACCTCAGGGCCTACCGACTCACCGACCTCAGGGCCTACCGACTCACCGACCTCAGGGCCTACCGAATCACCGACCTCAGGGCCATCGACTCACCGACCTCAGGGCCTACTGACTCACTGATCTCAGGGCCTACCGACTCACCGACCTCAGGGCCTACCGACTCACCAACCTCAGGGCATGCCGACTCACCAACCTCGGGCCTACCGACTCACCGACCTCAGGGCTTACTGACTCTCTGACCTCAGGGCCTACTCACTCACAGACCTCACGGCCTACCGACTCACCGACATCAGGGCCTACCGACTCACCGACCTCAGGGCCTACCGACTCACCGACATCAGGGCCTACCGACTCACCGACCTAGGGCCTACCGACTCACCGACCTCAGGGCCTACCGACTCACCGACCTCAGGGCCTACCGACTCACCGACCTCAGGGCCTACTGAGTCACCGACCTCAGGGCCTACCGACTCACTGAACTCAGGACCTACCGACTCACCAACCTAGGGCCTACTGACTCACCGACCTAGGGCCTACTGACTCACCGACCTAGGGCCTACCCACTCACTGACCTCAGGGCCTACTGATTCACTGACGTCAGGACCTACCGACTCACCGACCTCAGGGCTTACCGACTCACTGACCTAGGGCCTAGGGACTCACTGAGCTCAGGGCCTACCGACTCACCGACCTCAGGACCTACCGACTCACCGACCTACGGCCTACCGACGCACCGACCTCAGGGCCTACTGACTCACCGACATCAGGGCCTACCGACTCACCGACCTCAGGGCCTACCGACTCACCGACCTCGTGGCCTACCGACTCACCGATCTAGGGCCTACCGACTCACCGACCTCAGGACCTACCGACTCACCGACCTCAGGGCCTACCGACTCACCGACCTCAGGGCCTACCGACTCACCGACCTCAGGGCCTACCAACTCACCGACCTCAGAGCCAACCGACTCACCGACCTCAGGGCCTACCGACTCACTGACCTCAGGACCTGCCGACTCACCGACCTCAGAGCCTACCGACTCACCGACCTCAGGGCCTACCGACTCACCGACCTCAGGGCCTACCAACTCACCGACCTCAGGGCCTACCGACTCACCGACCTCAGGGCCTACCGACTCACCGACCTCAGGGCCTACCGACTCACCGACCTCAGGGCCTACCGACTCACCGACCTCAGGGCCTACTGACTCACCGACCTCAGGGCCTACTGAGTCACCGACCTCAGGGCCTACCGACTCACTGACCTCAGGACCTACCGACTCACTGACCTCAGGACCTACTGACTCACCGACCTCAGGACCTACCGACTCACCAACCTAGGGCCTACCGACTCACCGACCTAGGGCCTACTGACTCACCGACCTAGGTCCTACCCACTCACTGACCTCAGGTCCTACTGATTCACTGACGTCAGGACCTACAGACTCACCGACCTCAGGACCTACCGACTCACCGACCTACGGCCTACCGACGCACCGACCTCAGGGCCTACTGACTCACCGACATCAGGGCCTACCGACTCACCGACCTCAGGGCCTACCGACTCACCGACCTCGTGGCCTACCGACTCACCGATCTAGGGCCTACCGACTCACCGACCTCAGGACCTACCGACTCACCGACCTCAGGGCCTACCAACTCACCGACCTCAGAGCCAACCGACTCACCGACCTCAGGGCCTACCGACTCACTGACCTCAGGACCTGCCGACTCACCGACCTCAGAGCCTACCGACTCACCGACCTCAGGGCCTACCGACTCACCGACCTCAGGGCCTACCAACTCACCGACCTCAGGGCCTACCGACTCACCGACCTCAGGGCCTACCGACTCACCGACCTCAGGGCCTACCGACTCACCGACCTCAGGGCCTACCGACTCACCGACCTCAGGGCCTACCGACTCACCGACCTCAGGGCCTACCGACTCACCGACCTCGTGGCCTACCGACTCACCAACCTCAGGGCATGCCGACTCACCGACCTCGGGCTTACCGACTCACCGACCTCAGGGCTTACTGACTCTCTGACCTCAGGGCCTACTCACTCACAGACCTCACGGCCTACCGACTCACCGACATCAGGGCCTACCGACTCACCGACCTCAGGGCCTACCGACTCACCGACATCAGGGCCTACCGACTCACCGACCTAGGGCCTACCGACTCACCGACCTCAGGGCCTACCGACTCACCGACCTCAGGGCCTACCGACTCACCGACCTCAGGGCCTACTGAGTCACCGACCTCAGGGCCTACCGACTCACTGAACTCAGGACCTACCGACTCACCAACCTAGGGCCTACTGACTCACCGACCTAGGGCCTACTGACTCACCGACCTAGGGCCTACCCACTCACTGACCTCAGGGCCTACTGATTCACTGACGTCAGGACCTACCGACTCACCGACCTCAGGGCTTACCGACTCACTGACCTAGGGCCTAGGGACTCACTGAGCTCAGGGCCTACCGACTCACCGACCTCAGTACCTACCGACTCACCGACCTACGGCCTACCGACGCACCGACCTCAGGGCCTACTGACTCACCGACATCAGGGCCTACCGACTCACCGACCTCAGGGCCTACCGACTCACCGACCTCGTGGCCTACCGACTCACCGATCTAGGGCCTACCGACTCACCGACCTCAGGACCTACCGACTCACCGACCTCAGGGCCTACCGACTCACCGACCTCAGGGCCTACCGACTCACCGAACTCAGGGCCTACCAACTCACCGACCTCAGGGCCAACCGACTCACCGACCTCAGGGCCTACCGACTCACTGACCTCAGGACCTGCCGACTCACCGACCTCAGAGCCTACCGACTCACCGACCTCAGGGCCTACCGACTCACTGACCTCAGGGCCTACCAACTCACCGACCTCAGGGCCTACCGACTCACCGACCTCAGGGCCTACCGACTCACCGACCTCAGGGCCTACCGACTCACCGACCTCAGGGCCTACCGACTCACCGACCTCAGGGCCTACCGACTCACCGACCTCAGGGCCTACTGAGTCACCGACCTCAGGGCCTACCGACTCACTGACCTCAGGACCTACCGACTCACTGACCTCAGGACCTACTGACTCACCGACCTCAGGACCTACCGACTCACCAACCTAGGGCCTACCGACTCACCGACCTAGGGCCTACTGACTCACCGACCTAGGTCCTACCCACTCACTGACCTCAGGGCCTACTGATTCACTGACGTCAGGACCTCCAGACTCACCGACCTCAGGGCTTACCGACTCACTGACCTAGGGCCTACGGACTCACTGAGCTCAGGGCCTACCGACTCACCGACCTCAGGACCTACCGACTCACCGACCTACGGCCTACCGACGCACCGACCTCAGGGCCTACTGACTCACCGACATCAGGGCCTACCGACTCACCGACCTCAGAGCCTACCGACTCACCGACCTCGTGGCCTACCGACTCACCGATCTAGGGCCTACCGACTCACCGACCTCAGGACCTACCGACTCACCGACCTCAGGGCCTACCGACTCACCGACCTCAGGGCCTACCGACTCACCGACCTCAGGGCCTCCCGACTCACCGACCTCAGGGCCTACCGATTCACCGACCTCAGGGCCTACCGACTCACTGACCTCAGGACCTACCGACTCACCGACCTCAGGGCCTACCGACTCACCGACCTCAGGGCCTACTGACTCACCGACCTCAGGGCCTACCGACTCAACGACATCAGGGCCTACCGACTCACCGACCTCAGGGCCTACCGACTTGCCGACCTCAGGGCATGCCGACTCACCGACCTCAGGGCTTACCGACTCACCGACCTCAGTGCCATCGACTCACCGACCTCAGGGCCTACTGACTCACTGACCTCAGGGCCTACCGACTCACCGACCTCAGGGCCTACCGACTCACCGACCTCAGGGCATGCCGACTCACCGACCTAGGGCCTACCGACTCACCGACCTCAGGGCTTACTGACTCTCTGGCCTCAGGGCCTACTGACTCACCGACCTCAGGGCCTGCCGACTCACAGACCTCACGGCCTACCAACTCACCGACCTCAGGGCCTACCGACTCACCGACCTCAGGGCCTACCGACTCACCGACCTCAGGGCCTACTGACTCACCGACCTCAGGGCCTACCGACTCACCGACCTCAGGGCCTACTGAGTCACCGACCTCAGGGCCTACCGACTCACTGACCTCAGGACCTACCGACTCACTGACCTCAGGACCTACCGACTCACCGACCTCAGGACCTACCGACTCACCAACCAAGGGCCTACCGACTCACCGACCTAGGGCCTACTGACTCACCGACCTAGGGCCTACCCACTCACTGACCTCAGGGCCTACCGACTCACCGACCTCAGGGCTTACCGACTCACCGACCTAGTGCCTACGGACTCACTGACGTCAGGGCCTACCGACTCACCGACCTCAGGCCCTACCGACTCACCGACCTAGGGCCTACCGACACACCGACCTCAGGGCCTACTGACTCACCGACATCAGGGCCTACCGACTCACCGACCTCAGGGCCTACCGACTCACCGACCTCGTGGCCTACCGACTCACCAACCTCAGGGCATGCCGACTCACCGACCTCGGGCCTACCGACTCACCGACCTCAGGGCTTACTGACTCTCTGACCTCAGGGCCTACTCACTCACAGACCTCACGGCCTACCGACTCACCGACATCAGGGCCTACCGACTCACCGACCTCAGGGCCTACCGACTCACCGACATCAGGGCCTACCGACTCACCGACCTAGGGCCTACCGACTCACCGACCTCAGGGCCTACCGACTCACCGACCTCAGGGCCTACCGACTCACCGACCTCAGGGCCTACTGAGTCACCGACCTCAGGGCCTACCGACTCACTGAACTCAGGACCTACCGACTCACCAACCTAGGGCCTACTGACTCACCGACCTAGGGCCTACTGACTCACCGACCTAGGGCCTACCCACTCACTGACCTCAGGGCCTACTGATTCACTGACGTCAGGACCTACCGACTCACCGACCTCAGGGCTTACCGACTCACTGACCTAGGGCCTAGGGACTCACTGAGCTCAGGGCCTACCGACTCACCGACCTCAGTACCTACCGACTCACCGACCTACGGCCTACCGACGCACCGACCTCAGGGCCTACTGACTCACCGACATCAGGGCCTACCGACTCACCGACCTCAGGGCCTACCGACTCACCGACCTCGTGGCCTACCGACTCACCGATCTAGGGCCTACCGACTCACCGACCTCAGGACCTACCGACTCACCGACCTCAGGGCCTACCGACTCACCGACCTCAGGGCCTACCGACTCACCGAACTCAGGGCCTACCAACTCACCGACCTCAGGGCCAACCGACTCACCGACCTCAGGGCCTACCGACTCACTGACCTCAGGACCTGCCGACTCACCGACCTCAGAGCCTACCGACTCACCGACCTCAGGGCCTACCGACTCACTGACCTCAGGGCCTACCAACTCACCGACCTCAGGGCCTACCGACTCACCGACCTCAGGGCCTACCGACTCACCGACCTCAGGGCCTACCGACTCACCGACCTCAGGGCCTACCGACTCACCGACCTCAGGGCCTACCGACTCACCGACCTCAGGGCCTACTGAGTCACCGACCTCAGGGCCTACCGACTCACTGACCTCAGGACCTACCGACTCACTGACCTCAGGACCTACTGACTCACCGACCTCAGGACCTACCGACTCACCAACCTAGGGCCTACCGACTCACCGACCTAGGGCCTACTGACTCACCGACCTAGGTCCTACCCACTCACTGACCTCAGGGCCTACTGATTCACTGACGTCAGGACCTACAGACTCACCGACCTCAGGGCTTACCGACTCACTGACCTAGGGCCTACGGACTCACTGAGCTCAGGGCCTACCGACTCACCGACCTCAGGACCTACCGACTCACCGACCTACGGCCTACCGACGCACCGACCTCAGGGCCTACTGACTCACCGACATCAGGGCCTACCGACTCACCGACCTCAGAGCCTACCGACTCACCGACCTCGTGGCCTACCGACTCACCGATCTAGGGCCTACCGACTCACCGACCTCAGGACCTACCGACTCACCGACCTCAGGGCCTACCGACTCACCGACCTCAGGGCCTACCGACTCACCGACCTCAGGGCCTACCGACTCACCGACCTCAGGGCCTACCGATTCACCGAACTCAGGGCCTACCGACTCACTGACCTCAGGACCTACCGACTCACCGACCTCAGGGCCTACCGACTCACCGACCTCAGGGCCTACTGACTCACCGACCTCAGGGCCTACCGACTCAACGACATCAGGGCCTACCGACTCACCGACCTCAGGGCCTACCGACTCGCCGACCTCAGGGCCTACCGACTCACCGACCTCAGGGCTTCCCGACTCACCGACCTCTGGGCCATCGACTCACCGACCTCAGGGCCTACTGACTCACCGACCTCAGGGCCTACCGACTCACCGACCTCAGGGCCTACCTACTCACCGACCTCAGGGCATGCCGACTCACCGACCTAGGGCCTACCGACTCACCGACCTCAGGGCTTACTGACTCTCTGACCTCAGGGCCTACTGACTCACCGACCTCAGGGCCTATCGACTCACAGACCTCACGGCCTACTGACTCACCGACATCAGGGCCTACCGACTCACCGACCTCAGGGCCTACCGACTCACAAACATCAGGGCGTACCGACTCACCGACCTAGGGCCTACCGACTCACCGACCTCAGGGCCTACCGACTCACCGACCTCAGGGCCTACCGACTCACTGACCTCAGGGCCTACCGACTCACCGACCTCAGGGCCTACTGACTCACTGACCTCAGGGCCTACCGACTTACTGACCTCAGGACCTACTGACTCACCGACATCAGGGCCTACCGACTCACCGACCTCAGAGCCTACCGACTCACCGACCTCGTGGCCTACCGACTCACCGATCTAGGGCCTACCGACTCACCGACCTCAGGACCTACCGACTCACCGACCTCAGGGCCTACCGACTCACCGACCTCAGGGCCTACCGACTCACCGACCTCAGGGCCTACCGACTCACCGACCTCAGGGCCTACCGATTCACCGACCTCAGGGCCTACCGACTCACTGACCTCAGGACCTACCGACTCACCGACCTCAGGGCCTACCGACTCACCGACCTCAGGGCCTACTGACTCACCGACCTCAGGGCCTACCGACTCAACGACATCAGGGCCTACCGACTCACCGACCTCAGGGCCTACCGACTTGCCGACCTCAGGGCATGCCGACTCACCGACCTCAGGGCTTACCGACTCACCGACCTCAGTGCCATCGACTCACCGACCTCAGGGCCTACTGACTCACTGACCTCAGGGCCTACCGACTCACCGACCTCAGGGCCTACCGACTCACCGACCTCAGGGCATGCCGACTCACCGACCTAGGGCCTACCGACTCACCGACCTCAGGGCTTACTGACTCTCTGGCCTCAGGGCCTACTGACTCACCGACCTCAGGGCCTGCCGACTCACAGACCTCACGGCCTACCAACTCACCGACCTCAGGGCCTACCGACTCACCGACCTCAGGGCCTACCGACTCACCGACCTCAGGGCCTACTGACTCACCGACCTCAGGGCCTACCGACTCACCGACCTCAGGGCCTACTGAGTCACCGACCTCAGGGCCTACCGACTCACTGACCTCAGGACCTACCGACTCACTGACCTCAGGACCTACCGACTCACCGACCTCAGGACCTACCGACTCACCAACCAAGGGCCTACCGACTCACCGACCTAGGGCCTACTGACTCACCGACCTAGGGCCTACCCACTCACTGACCTCAGGGCCTACCGACTCACCGACCTCAGGGCTTACCGACTCACCGACCTAGTGCCTACGGACTCACTGACGTCAGGGCCTACCGACTCACCGACCTCAGGCCCTACCGACTCACCGACCTAGGGCCTACCGACACACCGACCTCAGGGCCTACTGACTCACCGACATCAGGGCCTACCGACTCACCGACCTCAGGGCCTACCGACTCACCGACCTCGTGGCCTACCGACTCACCAACCTCAGGGCATGCCGACTCACCGACCTCGGGCCTACCGACTCACCGACCTCAGGGCTTACTGACTCTCTGACCTCAGGGCCTACTCACTCACAGACCTCACGGCCTACCGACTCACCGACATCAGGGCCTACCGACTCACCGACCTCAGGGCCTACCGACTCACCGACATCAGGGCCTACCGACTCACCGACCTAGGGCCTACCGACTCACCGACCTCAGGGCCTACCGACTCACCGACCTCAGGGCCTACCGACTCACCGACCTCAGGGCCTACTGAGTCACCGACCTCAGGGCCTACCGACTCACTGAACTCAGGACCTACCGACTCACCAACCTAGGGCCTACTGACTCACCGACCTAGGGCCTACTGACTCACCGACCTAGGGCCTACCCACTCACTGACCTCAGGGCCTACTGATTCACTGACGTCAGGACCTACCGACTCACCGACCTCAGGGCTTACCGACTCACTGACCTAGGGCCTAGGGACTCACTGAGCTCAGGGCCTACCGACTCACCGACCTCAGTACCTACCGACTCACCGACCTACGGCCTACCGACGCACCGACCTCAGGGCCTACTGACTCACCGACATCAGGGCCTACCGACTCACCGACCTCAGGGCCTACCGACTCACCGACCTCGTGGCCTACCGACTCACCGATCTAGGGCCTACCGACTCACCGACCTCAGGACCTACCGACTCACCGACCTCAGGGCCTACCGACTCACCGACCTCAGGGCCTACCGACTCACCGAACTCAGGGCCTACCAACTCACCGACCTCAGGGCCAACCGACTCACCGACCTCAGGGCCTACCGACTCACTGACCTCAGGACCTGCCGACTCACCGACCTCAGAGCCTACCGACTCACCGACCTCAGGGCCTACCGACTCACTGACCTCAGGGCCTACCAACTCACCGACCTCAGGGCCTACCGACTCACCGACCTCAGGGCCTACCGACTCACCGACCTCAGGGCCTACCGACTCACCGACCTCAGGGCCTACCGACTCACCGACCTCAGGGCCTACCGACTCACCGACCTCAGGGCCTACTGAGTCACCGACCTCAGGGCCTACCGACTCACTGACCTCAGGACCTACCGACTCACTGACCTCAGGACCTACTGACTCACCGACCTCAGGACCTACCGACTCACCAACCTAGGGCCTACCGACTCACCGACCTAGGGCCTACTGACTCACCGACCTAGGTCCTACCCACTCACTGACCTCAGGGCCTACTGATTCACTGACGTCAGGACCTACAGACTCACCGACCTCAGGGCTTACCGACTCACTGACCTAGGGCCTACGGACTCACTGAGCTCAGGGCCTACCGACTCACCGACCTCAGGACCTACCGACTCACCGACCTACGGCCTACCGACGCACCGACCTCAGGGCCTACTGACTCACCGACATCAGGGCCTACCGACTCACCGACCTCAGAGCCTACCGACTCACCGACCTCGTGGCCTACCGACTCACCGATCTAGGGCCTACCGACTCACCGACCTCAGGACCTACCGACTCACCGACCTCAGGGCCTACCGACTCACCGACCTCAGGGCCTACCGACTCACCGACCTCAGGGCCTCCCGACTCACCGACCTCAGGGCCTACCGATTCACCGACCTCAGGGCCTACCGACTCACTGACCTCAGGACCTACCGACTCACCGACCTCAGGGCCTACCGACTCACCGACCTCAGGGCCTACTGACTCACCGACCTCAGGGCCTATCGACTCAACGACATCAGGGCCTACCGACTCACCGACCTCAGGGCCTACCGACTTGCCGACCTCAGGGCCTACCGACTCACCGACCTCAGGGCTTACCGACTCACCGACCTCAGGGCCATCGACTCACCGACCTCAGGGCCTACTGACTCACCGACCTCAGGGCCTACTGACTCACCGACCTCAGGGCCTGCCGACTCACAGACCTCACGGCCTACCAACTCACCGACCTCAGGGCCTACCGACTCACCGACCTCAGGGCCTACCGACTCACCGACCTCAGGGCCTACTGACTCACCGACCTCAGGGCCTACCGACTCACCGACCTCAGGGCCTACTGAGTCACCGACCTCAGGGCCTACCGACTCACTGACCTCAGGACCTACCGACTCACTGACCTCAGGACCTACCGACTCACCGACCTCAGGACCTACCGACTCACCAACCAAGGGCCTACCGACTCACCGACCTAGGGCCTACTGACTCACCGACCTAGGGCCTACGCACTCACTGACCTCAGGGCCTACCGACTCACCGACCTCAGGGCTTACCGACTCACCGACCTAGTGCCTACGGACTCACTGACGTCAGGGCCTACCGACTCACCGACCTCAGGCCCTACCGACTCACCGACCTAGGGCCTACCGACACACCGACCTCAGGGCCTACTGACTCACCGACATCAGGGCCTACCGACTCACCGACCTCAGGGCCTACCGACTCACCGACCTCGTGGCCTACCGACTCACCGATCTAGGGCCTACCGACTCACCGACCTCAGGACCTACCGACTCACCGACCTCAGGGCCTACCGACTCACTGACCTCAGGGCCTACCGACTCACCGACATCAGGGCCTACCGACTCACCGACCTCATGGCCTACCGACTCAACGACATCAGGGCCTACCGACTCACCGACCTCAGGGCCTACCGACTCACCGACCTCAGGGCATACCGACTCACCGACCTCAGGGCTTACCGACTCACCGACCTCAGGGCCATCGACTCACCGACCTCAGGGCCTACTGACTCACCGACCTCAGGGCCTACCGACTCACCGATCTCAGGGCCTACCTACTCACCGACCTCAGGGCATGCCGACTCACCGACCTCAGGGCCTACCGACTCACCGACCTCAGGGCCTACCGACTCACTGACCTCAGGGCCTACCGACTCACCGACCTCAGGGCCTACCGACTCACCGACCTCAGGGCCTACTGAGTCACCGACCTCAGGGCCTACCGACTCACTGACCTAGGTCCTACCCACTCACTGACCTCAGGGCCTACTGATTCACTGACGTCAGGACCTACAGACTCACCGACCTCAGGGCTTACCGACTCACTGACCTAGGGCCTACGGACTCACTGAGCTCAGGGCCTACCGACTCACCGACCTCAGGACCTACCGACTCACCGACCTACGGCCTACCGACGCACCGACCTCAGGGCCTACTGACTCACCGACATCAGGGCCTACCGACTCACCGACCTCAGAGCCTACCGACTCACCGACCTCGTGGCCTACCGACTCACCGATCTAGGGCCTACCGACTCACCGACCTCAGGACCTACCGACTCACCGACCTCAGGGCCTACCGACTCACCGACCTCAGGGCCTACCGACTCACCGACCTCAGGGCCTACCGACTCACCGACCTCAGGGCCTACCGATTCACCGACCTCAGGGCCTACCGACTCACTGACCTCAGGACCTACCGACTCACCGACCTCAGGGCCTACCGACTCACCGACCTCAGGGCCTACTGACTCACCGACCTCAGGGCCTACCGACTCAACGACATCAGGGCCTACCGACTCACCGACCTCAGGGCCTACCGACTCGCCGACCTCAGGGCCTACCGACTCACCGACCTCAGGGCTTCCCGACTCACCGACCTCAGGGCCATCGACTCACCGACCTCAGGGCCTACTGACTCACCGACCTCAGGGCCTACCGACTCACCGACCTCAGGGCCTACCTACTCACCGACCTCAGGGCATGCCGACTCACCGACCTAGGGCCTACCGACTCACCGACCTCAGGGCTTACTGACTCTCTGACCTCAGGGCCTACTGACTCACCGACCTCAGGGCCTATCGACTCACAGACCTCACGGCCTACTGACTCACCGACATCAGGGCCTACCGACTCACCGACCTCAGGGCCTACCGACTCACAAACATCAGGGCGTACCGACTCACCGACCTAGGGCCTACCGACTCACCGACCTCAGGGCCTACCGACTCACCGACCTCAGGGCCTACCGACTCACTGACCTCAGGGCCTACCGACTCACCGACCTCAGGGCCTACTGACTCACTGACCTCAGGGCCTACCGACTTACTGACCTCAGGACCTACCGACTCACTGACGTCAGGACCTACCGACTCACCGACCTCAGGACCTACCGACTCACCGACCTAGGGACTACCGACTCACCGACATGGGGCCTACTGACTCACCGACCTAGGGCCTACCCACTCACTGACCTCAGGGCCTACTGTCTCACTGACGTCAGGACCTACCGACTCACCGACCTCAGGGCTTACCGACTCACCGACCTAGGGCCTACTGACTCACTGACCTCAGGGCCTACCGACTCACCCACCTCAGGACCTACCGACTCACCGACCTAGGGCCTACCGACTCACCGAAGTCAGGGCCTACTGACTGACCGACATCAGGGCCTACCGACTCACCGACCTCATGGCCTACCGACTCAACGACATCAGGGCCTACCAACTCACCGACCTCAGGGCCTACAGACTCACCGACCTCAGGGCCTACCGACTCACCGACCTCAGGGCTTACCGACTCACCGACCTCAGTGCCATCGACTCACCGACCTCAGGGCCTACTGACTCACTGACCTCAGGGCCTACCGACTCACCGACCTCAGGGCCTACCGACTCACCGACCTCAGGGCATGCCGACTCACCGACCTAGGGCCTACCGACTCACCGACCTCAGGGCTTACTGACTCTCTGGCCTCAGGGCCTACTGACTCACCGACCTCAGGGCCTGCCGACTCACAGACCTCACGGCCTACCAACTCACCGACCTCAGGGCCTACCGACTCACCGACCTCAGGGCCTACCGACTCACCGACCTCAGGGCCTACTGACTCACCGACCTCAGGGCCTACCGACTCACCGACCTCAGGGCCTACTGACTCACCGACCTCAGGGCCTACCGACTTACTGACCTCAGGACCTACCGACTCACTGACCTCAGGACCTACCGACTCACCGACCTCAGGACCTACCGACTCACCGACCTAGGGCCTACCGACTCACCGACCTAGGGCCTACTGACTCACCGACCTAGGGCCTACCCACTCACTGACCTCAGGGCCTACTGTCTCACTGACGTCAGGACCTACCGACTCACCGACCTCAGGGCTTACCGACTCACCGACCTAGGGCCTACTGACTCACTGACCTCAGGGCCTACCGACTCACCCACCTCAGCACCTACCGACTCACCGACCTAGGGCCTACCGACTCACCGACCTCAGGGCCTACTGACTGACCGACATCAGGGCCTACCGACTCACCGACCTCAGGGCCGACCGACTCACCGACCTCGGGGCCTACCGACTCACCGATCTAGGGCCTACCGACTCACCGCCATCAGGGCCTACCGACTCACCGACCTCAGGGCTTACCGACTCACCGACCTCAGGGCCATCGACTCACCGACCTCAGGGCCTACCGACTCACCGACCTCAGGGCCTACCGACTCACCGACCTCAGGGCTTACTGACTCTCTGACCTCAGGGCCTACTGACTCACCGACCTCAGGGCCTACCGACTCACCGACCTCAGGGCCTACCGACTCACCGACCTCACGGCCTATTGACTGACCGACCTCACGGCCTACCGACTCACCGACATCAGGGCCTACCGACTCACCGACCTAAGGGCCTACCGACTCACCGACCTCGGGGCCTACCGACTCACCCACCTCAGCACCTACCGACTCACCGACCTAGGGCCTACCGACTCACCGACCTCAGGGCCTACTGACTCACCGACATCAGGGCCTACCGACTCACCGACCTCAGGGCCTACCGACTCACCGACCTCGGGGCCTACCGACTCACCGATCTAGGGCCTACCGACTCACCGACCTCAGGACCTACCGACTCACCGACCTCAGGGCCTACCGACTCACCGACCTCAGGGCCTACCGACTCACTGACCTCAGGACCTACCGACTCACCGACCTAGGGCCTACCGACTCACCGACCTCAGGGCCTACTGACTCACCGACATCAGGGCCTACCGACTCACCGACCTCAGGGCCTACCGACTCACCGACCTCGGGGCCTACCGACTCACCGATCTAGGGCCTACCGACTCACCGACCTCAGGACCTACCGACTCACCGACCTCAGGGCCTACCGACTCACCGACCTCAGGGCCTACCGACTCACCGTCCTCAGGACCTATCGACTCACCGACCTCAGGGCCTACCGACTCACCGACCTCAGGGCCTACCGACTCACCGACCTCAGGCCCTATCGACTCACCGACCTCAGGGCCTACCGACTCACCGACCTCAGGGCTTACCGACTCACCGACCTAGGGCCTACCGACTCACCAACCTCAGGGCTTACGGACTCACCGACCTCAGGGCCTACTGACTCACTGACATCAGGGCCTACCGACTCACCAACCTCAGGGCCTACCGACTCACCGACCTCAGGGCCTACCGACTCACCGACCTAGGGCCTACTGACTCACTGACGTCAGGGCCTACCGACTCACCGACTTCAGGGCCTTCTGACTCACCGTCCTCAGGGCCTACTGACTCACCGACCTCAGGACCTACCGACTCACCGACCTCAGGACCTACCGACTCACCGACCTCAGGGCCTACCGACTCACCGACCTCAGGACCTATCGACTCACCGACCTCAGGGCCTACCGACTCACCGACCTCAGGGCCTACCGACTCACCAACCTAGGGCCTACCGACTCACTGACGTCAGGGCCTACCGACTCCCGACTTCAGGGCCTTCTGACTCACCGTCCTCAGGGCCTACTGACTCACCGACCTCAGGACCTATCGACTCACCGACCTCAGGGCCTACCGACTCACCGACCTCAGGGCCTACCGACTCACCGACCTCAGGACCTATCGACTCACCGACCTCAGGGCCTACCGACTCACCGACCTCAGGGCTTACCGACTCACCGACCTAGGGCCTACCGACTCATCAACCTCAGGGCTTACGGACTCACCGACCTCAGGGCCTACCGACTCACCGACCTCAGGGCCTACTGACTCACTGACATCAGGGCCTACCGACTCACCAACCTCAGGGCCTACCGACTTACCGACCTCAGGGCCTGCCGACTCACTGACCTCAGGACCTACCTACTCACTGACCTCAGGGCCTACTGACTCACCGACCTCAGGGCCTACTGACTCACTGACCTAGAGCCTACCGACTCACCGACCTCAGGGCTTACTGACTCTCTGACCTCAGGACCTGCCGACTCACCGACCTCAGGGCTTACCGACTCACCGACATCAGGACCTAGCGACTCACCGACCTCAGGGCCTATCGACTCACCGACCTCACGGCCTACCGACTCACCGACATCAGGGCCTACCGACTCACCGACCTCAGGGCCTACCGACTCACCGACCTCGGGGCCTACCGACTCACCCACCTCAGCACCTACCGACTCACCGACCTAGGGCCTACCGACTCACCGACCTCAGGGCCTACCGACTCACCGACCTCGGGGCCTACCGACTCACCGATCTAGGGCCTACCGACTCACCGACCTCAGGACCTACCGACTCACCGACCTCAGGGCCTACCGACTCACCGACCTCAGGGCCTACCGACTCACTGACCTCAGGACCTACCGACTCACCGACCTAGGGCCTACCGACTCACCGACCTCAGGGCCTACTGACTCACCGACATCAGGGCCTACCGACTCACCGACCTCAGGGCCTACCGACTCACCGACCTCGGGTCCTACCGACTCACCGATCTAGGGCCTACCGACTCACCGACCTCAGGGCCTACCGACTCACCGACTTCAGGGCCTTCTGACTCACCGTCCTCAGGGCCTACTGACTCACCGACCTCAGGACCTACCGACTCACCGACCTCAGGACCTACCGACTCACCGACCTCAGGGCCTACCGACTCACCGACCTCAGGACCTATCGACTCACCGACCTCAGGGCCTACCGACTCACCGACCTCAGGGCCTACCGACTCACCGACCTAGGGCCTACCGACTCACTGACGTCAGGGCCTACCGACTCACCGACTTCAGGGCCTTCTGACTCACCGTCCTCAGGGCCTACTGACTCACCGACCTCAGGACCTATCGACTCACCGACCTCAGGGCCTACCGACTCACCGACCTCAGGGCCTACCGACTCACCGACCTCAGGACCTATCGACTCACCGACCTCAGGGCCTACCGACTCACCGACCTCAGGGCTTACCGACTCACCGACCTAGGGCCTACCGACTCACCAACCTCAGGGCTTACGGACTCACCGACCTCAGGGCCTACCGACTCACCGACCTCAGGGCCTACTGACTCACTGACATCAGGGCCTACCGACTCACCAACCTCAGGGCCTACCGACTTACCGACCTCAGGGCCTGCCGACTCACTGACCTCAGGACCTACCTACTCAATGACCTCAGGGCCTACTGACTCACCGACCTCAGGGCCTACTGACTCACTGACCTAGAGCCTACCGACTCACCGACCTCAGGGCTTACTGACACTCTGACCTCAGGACCTGCCGACTCACTGACCTCAGGGCTTACCGACTCACCGACATCAGGACCTAGCGACTCACCGACCTCAGGGCCTATCGACTCACCGACCTCACGGCCTACCGACTCACCGACATCAGGGCCTACCGACTCACCGACCTCAGGGCCTACCGACTCACCGACCTCGGGGCCTACCGACTCACCCACCTCAGCACCTACCGACTCACCGACCTAGGGCCTACCGACTCACCGACCTCAGGGCCTACCGACTCACCTACCTCGGGGCCTACCGACTCACCGATCTAGGGCCTACCGACTCACCGACCTCAGGACCTACCGACTCACCGACCTCAGGGCCTACCGACTCACCGACCTCAGGGCCTACCGACTCACTGACCTCAGGACCTACCGACTCACCGACCTAGGGCCTACCGACTCACCGACCTCAGGGCCTACTGACTCACCGACATCAGGGCCTACCGACTCACCGACCTCAGGGCCTACCGACTCACCGACTTCAGGGCCTTCTGACTCACCGACTTCAGGGCCTTCTGACTCACCGTCCTCAGGGCCTACTGACTCACCGACCTCAGGACCTATCGACTCACCGACCTCAGGGCCTACCGACTTACCGACCTCAGGGCCTACCGACTCACCGACCTCAGGACCTATCGACTCACCGACCTCAGGGCCTACCGACTCACCGACCTCAGGGCTTACCGACTCACCGACCTAGGGCCTACCGACTCACCAACCTCAGGGCTTACGGACTCACCGACCTCAGGGCCTACCGACTCACCGACCTCAGGGCCTACTGACTCACTGACATCAGGGCCTACCGACTCACCAACCTCAGGGCCTACCGACTCACCGACCTCAGGGCCTGCCGACTCACTGACCTCAGGACCTACCGACTCACCGACCTCAGGACCTACCGACTCACCGACCTCAGGGCCTACTGACTCACCGACCTAGCGCCTACTGACTCACTGACCTCAGGACCTACCGACTCACCGACCTATGGCCTACCGACTCACCGACCTAGGGCCTACTGACTCACCGACCTAGGGCCTACCCACTCACTGACCTCAGTGCCTACTGTCTCACTGACGTCAGGACCTACCGACTCACCGACCTCAGGGCTTACCGACTCACCGACCGAGGGCCTACTGACTCACTGACCTCAGGGCCTACCGACTCACCCACCTCAGGACCTACCGACTCACCGACCTCGGGGCCTACCGACTCACCGATCTAGGGCCTACCGACTCACCGACCTCAGGGCCTACCGACTCACCGACCTCAGGGCCTACCGACTCACTGACCTCAGGACCTACCGACTCACCGACCTAGGGCCTACCGACTCACCGACCTCAGGGCCTACTGACTCACCGACATCAGGGCCTACCGACTCACCGACCTCAGGGCCTACCGACTCACCGACCTTGGGGCCTACCGACTCACCGATCTAGGGCCTACCGACTCACCGACCTCAGGACCTACCGACTCACCGACCTCAGGGCCTACCGACTCACTGACCTCAGGGCCTACCGACTCACCGACCTAGGGCCTACTGACTCACTGACGTCAGGGCCTACCGACTCACCGACTTCAGGGCCTTCTGACTCACCGTCCTCAGGGCCTACTGACTCACCGACCTCAGGACCTATCGACTCACCGACCTCAGGGCCTACTGACTCACCGACATCAGGGCCTACCGACTCACCGACCTCAGGGCCTACCGACTCACCGACCTCAGGACCTATCGACTCACCGACCTCAGGGCCTACCGACTCACCGACCTCAGGGATTACGGACTCACCGACCTAGGGCCTACCGACTCACCAACCTCAGGGCTTACGGACTCACTGACATCAGGGCCTACTGACTCACCAACCTCAGGGCCTACCGACTCACCGACCTCAGGGCCTGCCGACTCACTGACCTCAGGACCTACCTACTCACTGACCTGAGGGCCTACTGACTCACCGACCTCAGGGCCTACCGACTCACCGACCTAGGGCCTACCGACTCACCGACATCAGGACCTGCCGACTCACCGACCTCAGGGCTTACCGACTCACCGACATCAGGACCTAGCGACTCACCGACCTCAGGGCCTATCGACTCACCGACCTCACGGCCTACCGACTCACCGACATCAGGGCCTACCGACTCACCGACCTCAGGGCCTACCGACTCACCGACCTCGGGGCCTACCGACTCACCCACCTCAGCACCTACCGACTCACCGACCTAGGGCCTACCGACTCACCGACCTCAGGGCCTACCGACTCACCGACCTCGGGGCCTACCGACTCACCGATCTAGGGCCTACCGACTCACCGACCTCAGGACCTACCGACTCACCGACCTCAGGGCCTACCGACTCACCGACCTCAGGGCCTACCGACTCACTGACCTCAGGACCTACCGACTCACCGACCTAGGGCCTACCGACTCACCGACCTCAGGGCCTACTGACTCACCGACATCAGGGCCTACCGACTCACCGACCTCAGGGCCTACCGACTCACCGACTTCAGGGCCTTCTGACTCACCGACTTCAGGGCCTTCTGACTCACCGTCCTCAGGGCCTACTGACTCACCGACCTCAGGACCTATCGACTCACCGACCTCAGTGCCTACCGACTTACCGACCTCAGGGCCTACCGACTCACCGACCTCAGGACCTATCGACTCACCGACCTCAGGGCCTACCGACTCACCGACCTCAGGGCTTACCGACTCACCGACCTAGGGCCTACCGACTCACCAACCTCAGGGCTTACGGACTCACCGACCTCAGGGCCTACCGACTCACCGACCTCAGGGCCTACTGACTCACTGACATCAGGGCCTACCGACTCACCAACCTCAGGGCCTACCGACTCACCGACCTCAGGGCCTGCCGACTCACTGACCTCAGGACCTACCGACTCACCGACCTCAGGACCTACCGACTCACCGACCTCAGGGCCTACTGACTCACCGACCTAGCGCCTACTGACTCACTGACCTCAGGACCTACCGACTCACCGACCTATGGCCTACCGACTCACCGACCTAGGGCCTACTGACTCACCGACCTAGGGCCTACCCACTCACTGACCTCAGTGCCTACTGTCTCACTGACGTCAGGACCTACCGACTCACCGACCTCAGGGCTTACCGACTCACCGACCGAGGGCCTACTGACTCACTGACCTCAGGGCCTACCGACTCACCCACCTCAGGACCTACCGACTCACCGACCTCGGGGCCTACCGACTCACCGATCTAGGGCCTACCGACTCACCGACCTCAGGGCCTACCGACTCACCGACCTCAGGGCCTACCGACTCACTGACCTCAGGACCTACCGACTCACCGACCTAGGGCCTACCGACTCACCGACCTCAGGGCCTACTGACTCACCGACATCAGGGCCTACCGACTCACCGACCTCAGGGCCTACCGACTCACCGACCTCGGGGCCTACCGACTCACCGATCTAGGGCCTACCGACTCACCGACCTCAGGACCTACCGACTCACCGACCTCAGGGCCTACCGACTCACTGACCTCAGGGCCTACCGACTCACCGACCTAGGGCCTACTGACTCACTGACGTCAGGGCCTACCGACTCACCGACTTCAGGGCCTTCTGACTCACCGTCCTCAGGGCCTACTGACTCACCGACCTCAGGACCTATCGACTCACCGACCTCAGGGCCTACTGACTCACCGACATCAGGGCCTACTGACTCACCGACCTCAGGGCCTACCGACTCACCGACCTCAGGACCTATCGACTCACCGACCTCAGGGCCTACCGACTCACCGACCTCAGGGATTACGGACTCACCGACCTAGGGCCTACCGACTCACCAACCTCAGGGCTTACGGACTCACTGACATCAGGGCCTACCGACTCACCAACCTCAGGGCCTACCGACTCACCGACCTCAGGGCCTGCCGACTCACTGACCTCAGGACCTACCTACTCACTGACCTGAGGGCCTACTGACTCACCGACCTCAGGGCCTACCGACTCACCGACCTAGGGCCTACCGACTCACCAACCTCAGGGCTTACGGACTCACTGACATCAGGGCCTACCGACTCACCGACCTAGGGCCTACCGACTCACCGACCTCAGGGCCTACCGACTCACCGACCTCAGGGCCTACCGACTCACCGACCTCAGGGCCTACTGAGTCACCGACCTCAGGGCCTACCGACTCACTGACCTCAGGACCTACCGACTCACCAACCTAGGGCCTACTGACTCACCGACCTAGGGCCTACTGACTCACCGACCTAGGGCCTACCCACTCACTGACCTCAGGGCCTACTGATTCACTGACGTCAGGACCTACCGACTCACCGACCTCAGGGCTTACCGACTCACTGATCTAGGGCCTAGGGACTCACTGAGCTCAGGGCCTACCGACTCACCGACCTCAGGACCTACCGACTCACCGACCTACGGCCTCCCGACGCACCGACCTCAGGGCCTAGTGACTCACCGACATCAGGGCCTACCGACTCACCGACCTCAGGGCCTACCGACTCACCGACCTCGTGGCCTACCGACTCACCGATCTAGGGCCTACCGACTCACCGACCTCAGGACCTACCGACTCACCGACCTCAGGGCCTACCGACTCACCGACCTCAGGGCCTACCGACTCACCGACCTCAGGGCCTACCAACTCACCGACCTCAGGGCCTACCGACTCACCGACCTCAGGGCCTACCGACTCACTGACCTCAGGACGTGCCGACTCACCGACCTCAGAGCCTACCGACTCACCGACCTCAGGGCCTACCGACTCACCGACCTCAGGGCCTACCAACTCACCGACCTCAGGGCCTACCGACTCACCGACCTCAGGGCCTACCGACTCACCGACCTCAGGGCCTACCGACTCACCGACCTCAGGGCCTACCGACTCACCGACCTCAGGGCCTACCGACTCACCGACCTCAGGGCCTACTGAGTCACCGACCTCAGGGCCTACCGACTCACTGACCTCAGGACCTACCGACTCACTGACCTCAGGACCTACTGACTCACCGACCTCAGGACCTACCGACTCATCAACCTAGGGCCTACCGACTCACCGACCTAGGGCCTACTGACTCACCGACCTAGTTCCTACCCACTCACTGACCTCAGGGCCTACTGATTCACTGACGTCAGGACCTACAGACTCACCGACCTCAGGGCTTACCGACTCACTGACCTAGGGCCTACGGACTCACTGAGCTCAGGGCCTACCGACTCACCGACCTCAGGACCTACCGACTCACCGACCTACGGCCTACCGACGCACCGACCTCAGGGCCTACTGACTCACCGACATCAGGGCCTACCGACTCACCGACCTCAGAGCCTACCGACTCACCGACCTCGTGGCCTACCGACTCACCGATCTAGGGCCTACCGACTCACCGACCTCAGGACCTACCGACTCACCGACCTCAGGGCCTACCGACTCACCGACCTCAGGGCCTACCGACTCACCGACCTCAGGGCCTACCGACTCACCGACCTCAGGGCCTACCGATTCACCGACCTCAGGGCCTACCGACTCACTGACCTCAGGACCTACCGACTCACCGACCTCAGGGCCTACCGACTCACCGACCTCAGGGCCTACTGACTCACCGACCTCAGGGCCTACCGACTCAACGACATCAGGGCCTACCGACTCACCGACCTCAGGGCCTACCGACTCGCCGACCTCAGGGCCTACCGACTCACCGACCTCAGGGCTTACCGACTCACCGACCTCAGGGCCATCGACTCACCGACCTCAGGGCCTACTGACTCACCGACCTCAGGGCCTACCGACTCACCGACCTCAGGGCCTACCTACTCACCGACCTCAGGGCATGCCGACTCACCGACCTAGGGCCTACCGACTCACCGACCTCAGGGCTTACTGACTCTCTGACCTCAGGGCCTACTGACTCACCGACCTCAGGGCCTATCGACTCACAGACCTCACGGCCTACCGACTCACCGACATCAGGGCCTACCGACTCACCGACCTCAGGGCCTACCGACTCACAAACATCAGGGCGTACCGACTCACCGACCTAGGGCCTACCGACTCACCGACCTCAGGGCCTACCGACTCACCGACCTCAGGGCCTACCGACTCACTGACCTCAGGGCCTACCGACTCACCGACCTCAGGGCCTACTGACTCACTGACCTCAGGGCCTACCGACTTACTGACCTCAGGACCTACCGACTCACTGACGTCAGGACCTACCGACTCACCGACCTCAGGACCTACCGACTCACCGACCTAGGGACTACCGACTCACCGACATGGGGCCTACTGACTCACCGACCTAGGGCCTACCCACTCACTGACCTCAGGGCCTACTGTCTCACTGACGTCAGGACCTACCGACTCACCGACCTCAGGGCTTACCGACTCACCGACCTAGGGCCTACTGACTCACTGACCTCAGGGCCTACCGACTCACCCACCTCAGGACCTACCGACTCACCGACCTAGGGCCTACCGACTCACCGAAGTCAGGGCCTACTGACTGACCGACATCAGGGCCTACCGACTCACCGACCTCATGGCCTACCGACTCAACGACATCAGGGCCTACCAACTCACCGACCTCAGGGCCTACCGACTCACCGACCTCAGGGCCTACCGACTCACCGACCTCAGGGCTTACCGACTCACCGACCTCAGTGCCATCGACTCACCGACCTCAGGGCCTACTGACTCACTGACCTCAGGGCCTACCGACTCACCGACCTCAGGGCCTACCGACTCACCGACCTCAGGGCATGCCGACTCACCGACCTAGGGCCTACCGACTCACCGACCTCAGGGCTTACTGACTCTCTGGCCTCAGGGCCTACTGACTCACCGACCTCAGGGCCTGCCGACTCACAGACCTCACGGCCTACCAACTCACCGACCTCAGGGCCTACCGACTCACCGACCTCAGGGCCTACCGACTCACCGACCTCAGGGCCTACTGACTCACCGACCTCAGGGCCTACCGACTCACCGACCTCAGGGCCTACTGACTCACCGACCTCAGGGCCTACCGACTTACTGACCTCAGGACCTACCGACTCACTGACCTCAGGACCTACCGACTCACCGACCTCAGGACCTACCGACTCACCGACCTAGGGCCTACCGACTCACCGACCTAGGGCCTACTGACTCACCGACCTAGGGCCTACCCACTCACTGACCTCAGGGCCTACTGTCTCACTGACGTCAGGACCTACCGACTCACCGACCTCAGGGCTTACCGACTCACCGACCTAGGGCCTACTGACTCACTGACCTCAGGGCCTACCGACTCACCCACCTCAGCACCTACCGACTCACCGACCTAGGGCCTACCGACTCACCGACCTCAGGGCCTACTGACTGACCGACATCAGGGCCTACCGACTCACCGACCTCAGGGCCGACCGACTCACCGACCTCGGGGCCTACCGACTCACCGATCTAGGGCCTACCGACTCACCGCCATCAGGGCCTACCGACTCACCGACCTCAGGGCTTACCGACTCACCGACCTCAGGGCCATCGGCTCACCGACCTCAGGGCCTACCGACTCACCGACCTCAGGGCCTACCGACTCACCGACCTCAGGGCTTACTGACTCTCTGACCTCAGGGCCTACTGACTCACCGACCTCAGGGCCTACCGACTCACCGACCTCAGGGCCTACCGACTCACTGACCTCAGGACCTACCGACTCACCGACCTCAGGGCTTACCGACTCACCGACCTCAGGGCCATCGACTCACCGACCTCAGGGCCTACTGACTCACCGACCTCAGGGCCTACCGACTCACCGACCTCAGGGCCTACCTACTCACCGACCTCAGGGCATGCCGACTCACCGACCTAGGGCCTACCGACTCACCGACCTCAGGGCTTACTGACTCTCTGACCTCAGGGCCTACTGACTCACCGACCTCAGGGCCTATCGACTCACAGACCTCACGGCCTACCGACTCACCGACATCAGGGCCTACCGACTCACCGACCTCAGGGCCTACCGACTCACAAACATCAGGGCGTACCGACTCACCGACCTAGGGCCTACCGACTCACCGACCTCAGGGCCTACCGACTCACCGACCTCAGGGCCTACCGACTCACTGACCTCAGGGCCTACCGACTCACCGACCTCAGGGCCTACTGACTCACTGACCTCAGGGCCTACCGACTTACTGACCTCAGGACCTACCGACTCACTGACGTCAGGACCTACCGACTCACCGACCTCAGGACCTACCGACTCACCGACCTAGGGACTACCGACTCACCGACATGGGGCCTACTGACTCACCGACCTAGGGCCTACCCACTCACTGACCTCAGGGCCTACTGTCTCACTGACGTCAGGACCTACCGACTCACCGACCTCAGGGCTTACCGACTCACCGACCTAGGGCCTACTGACTCACTGACCTCAGGGCCTACCGACTCACCCACCTCAGGACCTACCGACTCACCGACCTAGGGCCTACCGACTCACCGAAGTCAGGGCCTACTGACTGACCGACATCAGGGCCTACCGACTCACCGACCTCATGGCCTACCGACTCAACGACATCAGGGCCTACCAACTCACCGACCTCAGGGCCTACCGACTCACCGACCTCAGGGCCTACCGACTCACCGACCTCAGGGCTTACCGACTCACCGACCTCAGTGCCATCGACTCACCGACCTCAGGGCCTACTGACTCACTGACCTCAGGGCCTACCGACTCACCGACCTCAGGGCCTACCGACTCACCGACCTCAGGGCATGCCGACTCACCGACCTAGGGCCTACCGACTCACCGACCTCAGGGCTTACTGACTCTCTGGCCTCAGGGCCTACTGACTCACCGACCTCAGGGCCTGCCGACTCACAGACCTCACGGCCTACCAACTCACCGACCTCAGGGCCTACCGACTCACCGACCTCAGGGCCTACCGACTCACCGACCTCAGGGCCTACTGACTCACCGACCTCAGGGCCTACCGACTCACCGACCTCAGGGCCTACTGACTCACCGACCTCAGGGCCTACCGACTTACTGACCTCAGGACCTACCGACTCACTGACCTCAGGACCTACCGACTCACCGACCTCAGGACCTACCGACTCACCGACCTAGGGCCTACCGACTCACCGACCTAGGGCCTACTGACTCACCGACCTAGGGCCTACCCACTCACTGACCTCAGGGCCTACTGTCTCACTGACGTCAGGACCTACCGACTCACCGACCTCAGGGCTTACCGACTCACCGACCTAGGGCCTACTGACTCACTGACCTCAGGGCCTACCGACTCACCCACCTCAGCACCTACCGACTCACCGACCTAGGGCCTACCGACTCACCGACCTCAGGGCCTACTGACTGACCGACATCAGGGCCTACCGACTCACCGACCTCAGGGCCGACCGACTCACCGACCTCGGGGCCTACCGACTCACCGATCTAGGGCCTACCGACTCACCGCCATCAGGGCCTACCGACTCACCGACCTCAGGGCTTACCGACTCACCGACCTCAGGGCCATCGGCTCACCGACCTCAGGGCCTACCGACTCACCGACCTCAGGGCCTACCGACTCACCGACCTCAGGGCCTACTGACTCTCTGACCTCAGGGCCTACTGACTCACCGACCTCAGGGCCTACCGACTCACCGACCTCAGGGCCTACCGACTCACCGACCTCACGGCCTATTGACTGACCGACCTCACGGCCTACCGACTCACCGACATCAGGGCCTACCGACTCACCGACCTCAGGGCCTACCGACTCACCGACCTCGGGGCCTACCGACTCACCCACCTCAGCACCTACCGACTCACCGACCTAGGGCCTACCGACTCACCGACCTCAGGGCCTACTGACTCACCGACATCAGGGCCTACCGACTCACCGACCTCAGGGCCTACCGACTCACCGACCTCGGGGCCTACCGACTCACCGATCTAGGGCCTACCGACTCACCGACCTCAGGACCTACCGACTCACCGACCTCAGGGCCTACCGACTCACCGACCTCAGGGCCTACCGACTCACTGACCTCAGGACCTACCGACTCACCGACCTAGGGCCTACCGACTCACCGACCTCAGGGCTTACTGACTCACCGACATCAGGGCCTACTGACTCACCGACCTCAGGGCCTACCGACTCACCGACCTCGGGGCCTACCGACTCACCGATCTAGGGCCTACCGACTCACCGACCTCAGGACCTACCGACTCACCGACCTCAGGGCCTACCGACTCACCGACCTCAGGGCCTACCGACTCACCGTCCTCAGGACCTATCGACTCACCGACCTCAGGGCCTACCGACTCACCGACCTCAGGGCCTACCGACTCACCGACCTCAGGCCCTATCGACTCACCGACCTCAGGGCCTACCGACTCACCGACCTCAGGGCTTACCGACTCACCGACCTAGTGTCTACCGACTCACCAACCTCAGGGCTTACGGACTCACCGACCTCAGGGCCTACTGACTCACTGACATCAGGGCCTACCGACTCACCAACCTCAGGGCCTACCGACTCACCGACCTCAGGGCCGACCGACTCACCGACCTAGGGCCTACTGACTCACTGACGTCAGGGCCTACCGACTCACCGACTTCAGGGCCTTCTGACTCACCGTCCTCAGGGCCTATTGACTCACCGACCTCAGGACCTACCGACTCACCGACCTCAGGACCTACCGACTCACCGACCTCAGGGCCTACTGACTCACCGACGTCAGGACCTATCGACTCACCGATCTCAGGGCCTACCGACTCACCGACCTCAGGGCCTACCGACTCACCGACCTAGGGCCTACCGACTCACTGACGTCAGGGCCTACCGACTCACCGACTTCAGGGCCTTCTGACTCACCGTCCTCAGGGCTTACTGACTCACCGACCTCAGGACCTATCGACTCACCGACCTCAGGGCCTACCGACTCACCGACCTCAGGGCCTACCGACTCACCGACCTCAGGACCTATCGACTCACCGACCTCAGGGCCTACCGACTCACCGACCTCAGGGCTTACCGACTCACCGACCTAGGGCCTACCGACTCACCAACCTCAGGGCTTACGGACTCACCGACCTCAGGGCCTACCGACTCACCGACCTCAGGGCCTACTGACTCACTGACATCAGGGCCTACCGACTCACCAACCTCAGGGCCTACCGACTTACCGACCTCAGGGCCTGCCGACTCACTGACCTCAGGACCTACCTACTCACTGACCTCAGGGCCTACTGACTCACCGACCTCAGGGCCTACTGACTCACTGACCTAGAGCCTACCGACTCACCGACCTCAGGGCTTACTGACTCTCTGACCTCAGGACCTGCCGACTCACCGACCTCAGGGCTTACCGACTCACCGACATCAGGACCTAGCGACTCACCGACCTCAGGGCCTATCGACTCACCGACCTCACGGCCTACCGACTCACCGACATCAGGGCCTACCGACTCACCGACCTCAGGGCCTACCGACTCACCGACCTCGGGGCCTACCGACTCACCCACCTCAGCACCTACCGACTCACCGACCTAGGGCCTACCGACTCACCGACCTCAGGGCCTACCGACTCACCGACCTCGGGGCCTACCGACTCACCGATCTAGGGCCTACCGACTCACCGACCTCAGGACCTACCGACTCACCGACCTCAGGGCCTACCGACTCACCGACCTCAGGGCCTACCGACTCACTGACCTCAGGACCTACCGACTCACCGACCTAGGGCCTACCGACTCACCGACCTCAGGGCCTACTGACTCACCGACATCAGGGCCTACCGACTCACCGACCTCAGGGCCTACCGACTCACCGACCTCGGGGCCTACCGACTCACCGATCTAGGGCCTACTGACTGACCGACCTCAGGACCTACCGACTCACCGACCTCAGGGCCTACCGACTCACCGACCTCAGGGCCTACCGACTCACCGACCTAGGGCCTACTGACTCACTGACGTCAGGGCCTACCGACTCACCGACTTCAGGGCCTTCTGACTCACCGTCCTCAGGGCCTACTGACTCACCGACCTCAGGACCTTTCGACTCACCGACCTGAGGGCCTACCGACTTACCGACCTCAGGGCCTACCGACTCACCGACCTCAGGACCTATCGACTCACCGACCTCAGGGCCTACCGACTCACCGAGCTCAGGGCTTACCGACTCACCGACCTAGGGCCTACCGACTCACCAACCTCAGGGCTTACGGACTCACCGACCTCAGGGCCTACCGACTCACCGACCTCAGGGCCTACTGACTCACTGACATCAGGGCCTACCGGCTCACCAACCTCAGGGCCTACCGACTCACCGACCTCAGGGCCTGCCGACTCACTGACCTCAGGACCTACCGACTCACCGACCTCAGGACCTACTGACTCACCGACCTCAGGGCCTACCGACTCACCGACCTCAGGGCCTACTGACTCACCGACCTCAGGGCCTACTGATTCACCGACCTCAGGGCCTACCGACTCACTGACCTCAGGATCTACCGACTCACCGACCTCAGGGCCTACCGACTCACCGACCTCAGGGCCTACTGACTCACCGACCTCAGGGCCTACCGACTCAACGACATCAGGGCCTACCGACTCACCGACCTCAGGGCCTACCGACTCGCCGACCTCAGGGCCTACCGACTCACCGACCTCAGGGCTTACCGACTCACCGACCTCAGGGCCATCGACTCACCGACCTCAGGGCCTACTGACTCACCGACTTCAGGGCCTACCGACTCACCGACCTCAGGGCCTACCTACTCACCGATCTCAGGGCATGCCGTCTCACCGACCTAGGGCCTACCGACTCACCGACCTCAGGGCTTACTGACTCTCTGACCTCAGGGCCTACTGACTCACCGATCTCAGGGCCTATCGACTCACAGACCTCACGGCCTACCGACTCACCGACATCAGGGCCTACCGACTCACCGACCTCAGGGCCTACCGACTCACAAACATCAGGGCGTACCGACTCACCGACCTAGGGCCTACCGACTCACCGACCTCAGGGCCTACCGACTCACCGACCTCAGGGCCTACCGACTCACTGACCTCAGGGCCTACCGACTCACCGACCTCAGGGCCTACTGACTCACTGACCTCAGGGCCTACCGACTTACTGACCTCAGGACCTACCGACTCACTGACGTCAGGACGTACCGACTCACCGACCTCAGGACCTACCGACTCACCGACCTAGGGACTACCGACTCACCGACATGGGGCCTACTGACTCACCGACCTAGGGCCTACCCACTCACTGACCTCAGGGCCTACTGTCTCACTGACGTCAGGACCTACCGACTCACCGACCTCAGGGCTTACCGACTCACCGACCTAGGGCCTACTGACTCACTGACCTCAGGGCCTACCGACTCACCCACCTCAGGACCTACCGACTCACCGACCTAGGGCCTACCGACTCACCGAAGTCAGGGCCTACTGACTGACCGACATCAGGGCCTACCGACTCACCGACCTCATGGCCTACCGACTCAACGACATCAGGGCCTACCAACTCACCGACCTCAGGGCCTACCGACTCACCGACCTCAGGGCCTACCGACTCACCGACCTCAGGGCTTACCGACTCACCGACCTCAGTGCCATCGACTCACCGACCTCAGGGCCTACTGACTCACTGACCTCAGGGCCTACCGACTCACCGACCTCAGGGCCTACCGACTCACCGACCTCAGGGCATGCCGACTCACCGACCTAGGGCCTACCGACTCACCGACCTCAGGGCTTACTGACTCTCTGGCCTCAGGGCCTACTGACTCACCGACCTCAGGGCCTGCCGACTCACAGACCTCACGGCCTACCAACTCACCGACCTCAGGGCCTACCGACTCACCGACCTCAGGGCCTACCGACTCACCGACCTCAGGGCCTACTGACTCACCGGCCTCAGGGCCTACCGACTCACCGACCTCAGGGCCTACTGACTCACCGACCTCAGGGCCTACCGACTTACTGACCTCAGGACCTACCGACTCACTGACCTCAGGACCTACCGACTCACCGACCTCAGGACCTACCGACTCACCGACCTAGGGCCTACCGACTCACCGACCTAGGGCCTACTGACTCACCGACCTAGGGCCTACCCACTCACTGACCTCAGGGCCTACTGTCTCACTGACGTCAGGACCTACCGACTCACCGACCTCAGGGCTTACCGACTCACCGACCTAGGGCCTACTGACTCACTGACCTCAGGGCCTACCGACTCACCCACCTCAGCACCTACCGACTCACCGACCTAGGGCCTACCGACTCACCGACCTCAGGGCCTACTGACTGACCGACATCAGGGCCTACCGACTCACCGACCTCAGGGCCGACCGACTCACCGACCTCGGGGCCTACCGACTCACCGATCTAGGGCCTACCGACTCACCGCCATCAGGGCCTACCGACTCACCGACCTCAGGGCTTACCGACTCACCGACCTCAGGGCCATCGACTCACCGACCTCAGGGCCTACCGACTCACCGACCTCAGGGCCTACCGACTCACCGACCTCAGGGCTTACTGACTCTCTGACCTCAGGGCCTACTGACTCACCGACCTCAGGGCCTACCGACTCACCGACCTCAGGGCCTACCGACTCACCGACCTCACGGCCTATTGACTGACCGACCTCACGGCCTACCGACTCACCGACATCAGGGCCTACCGACTCACCGACCTCAGGGCCTACCGACTCACCGACCTCGGGGCCTACCGACTCACCCACCTCAGCACCTACCGACTCACCGACCTAGGGCCTACCGACTCACCGACCTCAGGGCCTACTGACTCACCGACATCAGGGCCTACCGACTCACCGACCTCAGGGCCTACCGACTCACCGACCTCGGGGCCTACCGACTCACCGATCTAGGGCCTACCGACTCACCGACCTCAGGACCTACCGACTCACCGACCTCAGGGCCTACCGACTCACCGACCTCAGGGCCTACCGACTCACTGACCTCAGGACCTACCGACTCACCGACCTAGGGCCTACCGACTCACCGACCTCAGGGCTTACTGACTCACCGACATCAGGGCCTACCGACTCACCGACCTCAGGGCCTACCGACTCACCGACCTCGGGGCCTACCGACTCACCGATCTAGGGCCTACCGACTCACCGACCTCAGGACCTACCGACTCACCGACCTCAGGGCCTACCGACTCACCGACCTCAGGGCCTACCGATTCACCGTCCTCAGGACCTATCGACTCACCGACCTCAGGGCCTACCGACTCACCGACCTCAGGGCCTACCGACTCACCGACCTCAGGCCCTATCGACTCACCGACCTCAGGGCCTACCGACTCACCGACCTCAGGGCTTACCGACTCACCGACCTAGGGCCTACCGACTCACCAACCTCAGGGCTTACGGACTCACCGACCTCAGGGCCTACTGACTCACTGACATCAGGGCCTACCGACTCACCAACCTCAGGGCCTACCGACTCACCGACCTCAGGGCCTACCGACTCACCGACCTAGGGCCTACTGACTCACTGACGTCAGGGCCTACCGACTCACCGACCTCAGGACCTACCGACTCACCGACCTCAGGACCTACCGACTCACCGACCTCAGGGCCTACCGACTCACCGACCTCAGGACCTATCGACTCACCGACCTCAGGGCCTACCGACTCACCGACCTCAGGGCCTACCGACTCACCGACCTAGGGCCTACCGACTCACTGACGTCAGGGCCTACCGACTCACCGACTTCAGGGCCTTCTGACTCACCGTCCTCAGGGCCTACTGACTCACCGACCTCAGGACCTATCGACTCACCGACCTCAGGGCCTACCGACTCACCGACCTCAGGGCCTACCGACTCACCGACCTCAGGACCTATCGACTCACCGACCTCAGGGCCTACCGACTCACCGACCTCAGGGCTTACCGACTCACCGACCTAGGGCCTACCAACTCACCAACCTCAGGGCTTACGGACTCACCGACCTCAGGGCCTACCGACTCACCGACCTCAGGGCCTACTGACTCACTGACATCAGGGCCTACCGACTCACCAACCTCAGGGCCTACCGACTTACCGACCTCAGGGCCTGCCGACTCACTGACCTCAGGACCTACCTACTCACTGACCTCAGGGCCTACTGACTCACCGACCTCAGGGCCTACTGACTCACTGACCTAGAGCCTACCGACTCACCGACCTCAGGGCTTACTGACTCTCTGACCTCAGGACCTGCCGACTCACCGACCTCAGGGCTTACCGACTCACCGACATCAGGACCTAGCGACTCACCGACCTCAGGGCCTATCGACTCACCGACCTCACGGCCTACCGACTCACCGACATCAGGGCCTACCGACTCACCGACCTCAGGGCCTACCGACTCACCGACCTCGGGGCCTACCGACTCACCCACCTCAGCACCTACCGACTCACCGACCTAGGGCCTACCGACTCACCGACCTCAGGGCCTACCGACTCACCGACCTCGGGGCCTACCGACTCACCGATCTAGGGCCTACCGACTCACCGACCTCAGGACCTACCGACTCACCGACCTCAGGGCCTACCGACTCACCGACCTCAGGGCCTACCGACTCACTGACCTCAGGACCTACCGACTCACCGACCTAGGGCCTACCGACTCACCGACCTCAGGGCCTATTGACTCACCGACATCAGGGCCTACCGACTCACCGACCTCAGGGCCTACCGACTCACCGACCTCGGGGCCTCCCGATTCACCGATCTAGGGCCTACCGACTCACCGACCTCAGGACCTACCGACTCACCGACCTCAGGGCCTACCGACTCACCGACCTCAGGGCCTACCGACTCACCGACCTAGGGCCTACTGACTCACTGACGTCAGGGCCTACCGACTCACCGACTTCAGGGCCTTCTGACTCACCGTCCTCAGGGCCTACTGACTCACCGACCTCAGGACCTATCGACTCACCGACCTCAGGGCCTACCGACTTACCGACCTCAGGGCCTACCGACTCACCGACCTCAGGACCTATCGACTCACCGACCTCAGGGCCTACCGACTCACCGAGCTCAGGGCTTACCGACTCACCGACCTAGGGCCTACCGACTCACCAACCTCAGGGCTTACGGACTCACCGACCTCAGGGCCTACCGACTCACCGACCTCAGGGCCTACTGACTCACTGACATCAGGGCCTACCGGCTCACCAACCTCAGGGCCTACCGACTCACCGACCTCAGGGCCTGCCGACTCACTGACCTCAGGACCTACCGACTCACCGACCTCAGGACCTACCGACTCACCGACCTCAGGGCCTACTGACTCACCGACCTAGCGCCTACTGACTCACTGACCTCAGGACCTACCGACTCACCGACCTATGGCCTACCGACTCACCGACCTAGGGCCTACTGACTCACCGACCTAGGGCCTACCCACTCACTGACCTCAGGGCCTACTGTCTCACTGACGTCAGGACCTACCGACTCACCGACCTCAGGGCTTACCGACTCACCGACCGAGGGCCTACTGACTCACTGACCTCAGGGCCTACCGACTCATCCACCTCAGGACCTACCGACTCACCGACCTCGGGGCCTACCGACTCACCGATCTAGGGCCTACCGACTCACCGACCTCAGGGCCTACCGACTCACCGACCTCAGGGCCTACCGACACTGACCTCAGGACCTACCGACTCACCGACCTAGGGCCTACCGACTCACCGACCTCAGGGCCTACTGACTCACCGACATCAGGGCCTACCGACTCACCGACCTCAGGGCCTACCGACTCACCGACCTCGGGGCCTACCGACTCACCGATCTAGGGCCTACCGACTCACCGACCTCAGGACCTACCGACTCACCGACCTCAGGGCCTACCGACTCACTGACCTCAGGGCCTACCGACTCACCGACCTAGGGCCTACTGACTCACTGACGTCAGGGCCTACCGACTCACCGACTTCAGGGCCTTCTGACTCACCGTCCTCAGGGCCTACTGACTCACCGACCTCAGGACCTATCGACTCACCGACCTCAGGGCCTACTGACTCACCGACATCAGGGCCTACCGACTCACCGACCTCAGGGCCTACCGACTCACCGACCTCAGGACCTATCGACTCACCGACCTCAGGGCCTACCGACTCACCGACCTCAGGGATTACCGACTCACCGACCTAGGGCCTACCGACTCACCAACCTCAGGGCTTACGGACTCACTGACATCAGGGCCTACCGACTCACCAACCTCAGGGCCTACCGACTCACCGACCTCAGGGCCTGCCGACTCACTGACCTCAGGACCTACCTACTCACTGACCTGAGGGCCTACTGACTCACCGACCTCAGGGCCTACTGACTCACCGACCTAGAGCCTACCGACTCACCAACCTCAGGGCTTACTGACTCTCTGACCTCAGGACCTACCGACTCACCGACCTCAGGGCTTACCGACTCACCGACATCAGGACCTAGCGACTCACCGACCTCAGGGCCTACTGACTCACCGACCTCAGGGCCAACCGACTCACCGACATCAGGGCCTACCGACTCACCGACCTCACGGCCTACCGACACCGACATCAGGGCCTACCGACTCACCGACCTCAGGGCTTACCGACTCACCGACCTCAGGGCCATCGACTCACCGACCTCAGGGCCTACCGACTCACCGACCTCAGGGCCTACCGACTCACCGACCTCAGGGCTTACTGACTCTCTGACCTCAGGGCCTACTGACTCACCGACCTCAGGGCCTACCGACTCACCGACCTCAGGGCCTACCGACTCACCGACCTCACGGCCTATTGACTGACCGACCTCACGGCCTACCGACTCACCGACATCAGGGCCTACCGACTCACCGACCTCAGGGCCTACCGATTCACCGACCTCGGGGCCTACCGACTCACCCACCTCAGCACCTACCGACTCACCGACCTAGGGCCTACCGACTCACCGACCTCAGGGCCTACTGACTCACCGACATCAGGGCCTACCGACTCACCGACCTCAGGGCCTACCGACTCACCGACCTCGGGGCCTACCGACTCACCGATCTAGGGCCTACCGACTCACCGACCTCAGGACCTACCGACTCACCGACCTCAGGGCCTACCGACTCACCGACCTCAGGGCCTACCGACTCATTGACCTCAGGACCTACCGACTCACCGACAGAGGGCATACCAACTCACCGACCTCAGGGCCTACTGACTCACCGACATCAGGGCCTACCGACTCACCGACCTCAGGGCCTACCGACTCACCGACCTCGGGGCCTACCGACTCACCGATCTAGGGCCTACCGACTCACCGACCTCAGGGCCTACTGACTCACCGACCTCAGGGCCTACCGACTCAACGACATCAGGGCCTACCGACTCACCGACCTCAGGGCCTACCGACTCGCCGACCTCAGGGCCTACCGACTCACCGACCTCAGGGCTTACCGACTCACCGACCTCAGGGCCATCGACTCACCGACCTCAGGGCCTACTGACTCACCGACCTCAGGGCCTACCGACTCACCGACCTCAGGGCCTACCTACTCACCGACCTCAGGGCATGCCGACTCACTGACCTAGGGCCTACCGACTCACCGACCTCAGGGCTTACTGACTCTCTGACCTCAGGGCCTACTGACTCACCGACCTCAGGGCCTATCGACTCACAGACCTCACGGCCTACCGACTCACCGACATCAGGGCCTACCGACTCACCGACCTCAGGGCCTACCGACTCACAAACATCAGGGCGTACCGACTCACCGACCTAGGGCCTACCGACTCACCGACCTCAGGGCCTACCGACTCACCGACCTCAGGGCCTACCGACTCACTGACCTCAGGGCCTACCGACTCACCGACCTCAGGGCCTACTGACTCACTGACCTCAGGGCCTACCGACTTACTGACCTCAGGACCTACCGACTCACTGACGTCAGGACCTACCGACTCACCGACCTCAGGACCTACCGACTCACCGACCTAGGGACTACCGACTCACCGACATGGGGCCTACTGACTCACCGACCTAGGGCCTACCCACTCACTGACCTCAGGGCCTACTGTCTCACTGACGTCAGGACCTACCGACTCACCGACCTCAGGGCTTACCGACTCACCGACCTAGGGCCTACTGACTCACTGACCTCAGGGCCTACCGACTCACCCACCTCAGGACCTACCGACTCACCGACCTAGGGCCTACCGACTCACCGAAGTCAGGGCCTACTGACTGACCGACATCAGGGCCTACCGACTCACCGACCTCATGGCCTACCGAATCAATGACATCAGGGCCTACCAACTCACCGACCTCATGGCCTACCGACTCACCGACCTCAGGGCCTACCGACTCACCGACCTCAGGGCTTACCGACTCACCGACCTCAGTGCCATCGACTCACCGACCTCAGGGCCTACTGACTCACTGACCTCAGGGCCTACCGACTCACCGACCTCAGGGCCTACCGACTCACCGACCTCAGGGCATGCCGACTCACCGACCTAGGGCCTACCGACTCACCGACCTCAGGGCTTACTGACTCTCTGGCCTCAGGGCCTACTGACTCACCGACCTCAGGGCCTGCCGACTCACAGACCTCACGGCCTACCAGCTCACCGACCTCAGGGCCTACCGACTCACCGACCTCAGGGCCTACCGACTCACCGACCTCAGGGCCTACCGACTTACTGACCTCAGGACCTACCGACTCACTGACCTCAGGGCCTGCCGACTCACAGACCTCACGGCCTACCAGCTCACAGACCTCAGGGCCTACCGACTCACCGACCTCAGGGCCTACCGACTCACCGACCTCAGGGCCTACCGACTCACCGACCTAGGGCCTACTGACTCACTGACCTCAGGGCCTACCGACTCACCCACCTCAGCACCTACCGACTCACCGACCTAGGGCCTACCGACTCACCGACCTCAGGGCCTACTGACTGACCGACATCAGGGCCTACCGACTCACCGACCTCAGGGCCGACCGACTCACCGACCTCGGGGCCTACCGACTCACCGATCTAGGGCCTACCGACTCACCGCCATCAGGGCCTACCGACTCACCGACCTCAGGGCTTACCGACTCACCAACCTCAGGGCCATCGACTCACCGACCTCAGGGTCTACCGACTCAATGACCTCAGGGCCTACCGACTCACCGACCTCAGGGCTTACTGACTCTCTGACCTCAGGGCCTACTGACTCACCGACCTCAGGGCCTACCGACTCACCGACCTCAGGGCCTACCGACTCACCGACCTCACGGCCTATTGACTGACCGACCTCACGGCCTACCGACTCACCGACATCAGGGCCTACCGACTCACCGACCTCACGGCCTACCGACTCACCGACCTCGGGGCCTACCGACTCACCCACCTCAGCACCTACCGACTCACCGACCTAGGGCCTACCGACTCACCGACCTCAGGGCCTACTGACTCACCGACATCAGGGCCTACCGACTCACCGACCTCAGGGCCTACCGACTCACCGACCTCGGGGCCTACCGACTCACCGATCTAGGGCCTACCGACTCACCGACCTCAGGACCTACCGACTCACCGACCTCAGGGCCTACCGACTCACCGACCTCAGGGCCTACCGACTCACTGACCTCAGGACCTACCGACTCACCGAGCTAGGGCCTACCGACTCACCGACCTCAGGGCCTACTGACTCACCGACATCAGGGCCTACCGACTCACCGACCTCAGGGCCTACCGACTCACCGACCTCGGGGCCTACCGACTCACCGATCTAGGGCCTACCGACTCACCGACCTCAGGACCTACCGACTCACCGACCTCAGGGCCTACCGACTCACCGACCTCAGGGCCTACCGACTCACCGTCCTCAGGACCTATCGACTCACCGACCTCAGGGCCTACCGACTCACCGACCTCAGGGCTTACCGACTCACCGACCTAGGGCCTACCGACTCACCAACCTCAGGGCTTACGGACTCACCGACCTCAGGGCCTACTGACTCACTGACATCAGGGCCTACTGACTCACCAACCTCAGGGCCTACCGACTCACCGACCTGAGGGCCTACCGACTCACCGACCTGGGGCCTACTGACTCACTGACGTCAGGGCCTACCGACTCACCGACTTCAGGGCCTTCTGACTCACCGTCCTCAGGGCCTACTGACTCACCGACCTCAGGACCTACCGACTCACCGACCTCAGGACCTACCGACTCACCGACCTCAGGGCCTACCGACTCACCGACCTCAGGACCTATCGACTCACCGAACTCAGGGCCTACCGACTCACCGACCTCAGGGCCTACCGACTCACCGACCTAGGGCCTACCGACTCACTGACGTCAGGGCCTACCGACTCACCGACTTCAGGGCCTTCTGACTCACCGTCCTCAGGGCCTACTGACTCACCGACCTCAGGACCTATCGACTCACCGACCTCAGGGCCTACCGACTCACCGACCTCAGGGCCTACCGACTCACCGACCTCAGGACCTATCGACTCACCGACCTCAGGGCCTACCGACTCACCGACCTCAGGGCTTACCGATTCACCGACCTAGGGCCTACCGACTCACCAACCTCAGGGCTTACGGACTCACCGACCTCAGGGCCTACCGACTCACCGACCTCAGGGCCTACTGACTCACTGACATCAGGGCCTACCGACTCACCAACCTCAGGGCCTACCGACTTACCGACCTCAGGGCCTGCCGACTCACTGACCTCAGGACCTACCTACTCACTGACCTCAGGGCCTACTGACTCACCGACCTCAGGGCCTACTGACTCACTGACCTAGAGCCTACCGACTCACCGACCTCAGGGCTTACTGACTCTCTGACCTCAGGACCTGCCGACTCACCGACCTCAGGGCTTACTGACTCACCGACATCAGGACCTAGCGACTCACCGACCTCAGGGCCTATCGACTCACCGACCTCACGGCCTACCGACTCACCGACATCAGGGCCTACCGACTCACCGACCTCAGGGCCTACCGACTCACCGACCTCGGGGCCTACCGACTCACCCACCTCAGCACCTACCGACTCACCGACCTAGGGCCTACCGACTCACCGACCTCAGGGCCTACCGACTCACCGACCTCGGGGCCTACCGACTCACCGATCTAGGGCCTACCGACTCACCGACCTCAGGACCTACCGACTCACCGACCTCAGGGCCTACCGACTCACCGACCTCAGGGCCTACCGACTCACTGACCTCAGGACCTACCGACTCACCGACCTAGGGCCTACCGACTCACCGACCTCAGGGCCTACTGACTCACCGACATTAGGGCCTACCGACTCACCGACCTCAGGGCCTACCGACTCACCGACCTCGGGGCCTACCGACTCACCGATCTAGGGCCTACCGACTCACCGACCTCAGGACCTACCGACTCACCGACCTCAGGGCCTACCGACTCACCGACCTCAGGGCCTACCGACTCACCGACCTAGGGCCTACTGACTCACTGACGTCAGGGCCTACCGACTCACCGACTTCAGGGCCTTCTGACTCACCGTCCTCAGGGCCTATCGACTCACCGACCTCAGGGCCTACCGACTTACCGACCTCAGGGCCTACCGACTCACCGACCTCAGGACCTATCGACTCACCGACCTCAGGGCCTACCGACTCACCGACCTCAGGGCTTACCGACTCACCGACCTAGGGCCTACCGACTCACCAACCTCAGGGCTTACGGACTCACCGACCTCAGGGCCTACCGACTCACCGACCTCAGGGCCTACTGACTCACTGACATCAGGGCCTACCGACTCACCAACCTCAGGGCCTACCGACTCACCGACCTCAGGGCCTGCCGACTCACTGACCTCAGGACCTACCGACTCACCGACCTCAGGACCTACCGACTCACCGACCTCAGGGCCTACTGACTCACCGACCTAGCGCCTACTGACTCACTGACCTCAGGACCTACCGACTCACCGACCTATGGCCTACCGACTCACCGACCTAGGGCCTACTGACTCACCGACCTAGGGCCTACCCACTCACTGACCTCAGGGCCTACTGTCTCACTGACGTCAGGACCTACCGACTCACCGACCTCAGGGCTTACCGACTCACCGACCGAGGGCCTACTGACTCACTGACCTCAGGGCCTACCGACTCACCCACCTCAGCACCTACCGACTCAGCGACCTAGGGCCTACCGACTCACCGACCTCAGGGCCTACCGACTTACTGACCTCAGGACCTACCGACTCACTGACCTCAGGGCCTACTGACTCACCGACATCAGGGCCTACCGACTCACCGACCTCAGGGCCTACCGACTCACCGACCTCGGGGCCTACCGACTCACCGATCTAGGGCCTACCGACTCACCGACTCAGGACCTACCGACTCACCGACCTCAGGGCCTACCGACTTACTGACCTCAGGACCTACCGACTCACTGACCTCAGGACATACCGACTCACCGACCTCAGGGCCTACCGACTCACCGACCTAGGGCCTACTGTCTCACTGACGTCATGACCTACCGACTCACCGACCTCAGGGCTTACCGACTCACCGACCTAGGGCCTACTGACTCACTGACGTCAGGGCCTACCGACTCACCCACCTCAGCACCTACCGACTCACCGACCTAGGGCCTACCGACTCACCGACCTCAGGGCCTACTGACTCACCGACATCAGGGCCTACCGACTCACCGACCTCAGGACCTACCGACTCACCGACCTCGGGGCCTACCGACTCACCGATCTAGGGCCTACCGACTCACCGACCTCAGGGCCTACCGACTCACCGACCTCAGGGCCTACCGACTCACTGACCTCAGGACCTACCGACTCACCGACCTCAGGGCCTACCGACTCACCGACCTCAGGGCCTACTGACTCACCGACATCAGGGCCTACCGACTCACCGACCTCAGGGCCTACCGACTCACCGACCTCGGGGCCTACCGACTCACCGATCTATGGCCTACCGACTCACCGACCTCAGGACCTACCGACTCACCGACCTCAGGGCCTACCGACTCACCGACCTCAGGGCCTACCGACTCACCGACCTAGGGCCTACTGACTCACTGACGTCAGGGCCTACCGACTCACCGACTTCAGGGCCTTCTGACTCACCGTCCTCAGGGCCTACTGACTCACCGACCTCAGGTCCTATCGACTCACCGACCTCAGGGCCTACCGACTCACCGACCTCAGGGCCTACCGGCTCACCGACCTCAGGACCTATCGACTCACCGACCTCAGGGCCTACCGACTCACCGACCTCAGGGATTACCGACTCACCGACCTAGGGCCTACCGACTCACCAACCTCAGGGCTTACGGACTCACTGACATCAGGGCCTACCGACTCACCAACCTCAGGGCCTACCGACTCACCGACCTCAGGGCCTGCCGACTCACTGACCTCAGGGCCTACCGACTCACCAACCTCAGGCCCTATCGACTCACCGACCTCAGGGCCTACCGACTCACCGACCTCAGGGCTTACCGACTCACCGACCTAGGGCCTACCGACTCACCAACCTCAGGGCTTACGGACTCACCGACCTCAGGGCCTACTGACTCACTGACATCAGGGCCTACTGACTCACCAACCTCAGGGCCTACCGACTCACCGACCTCAGGGCCTACCGACTCACCGACCTGGGGCCTACTGACTCACTGACGTCAGGGCCTACCGACTCACCGACTTCAGGGCCTTCTGACTCACCGTCCTCAGGGCCTACTGACTCACCGACCTCAGGACCTACCGACTCACCGACCTCAGGACCTACCGACTCACCGACCTCAGGGCCTACCGACTCACCGACCTCAGGACCTATCGACTCACCGACCTCAGGGCCTACCGACTCACCGACCTCAGGGCCTACCGACTCACCGACCTAGGGCCTACCGACTCACTGACGTCAGGGCCTACCGACTCACCGACTTCAGGGCCTTCTGACTCACCGTCCTCAGGGCCTACTGACTCACCGACCTCAGGACCTATCGACTCACCGACCTCAGGGCCTACCGACTCACCGACCTCAGGGCCTACCGACTCACCGACCTCAGGACCTATCGACTCACCGACCTCAGGGCCTACCGACTCACCGACCTCAGGGCTTACCGATTCACCGACCTAGGGCCTACCGACTCACCAACCTCAGGGCTTACGGACTCACCGACCTCAGGGCCTACCGACTCACCGACCTCAGGGCCTACTGACTCACTGACATCAGGGCCTACCGACTCACCAACCTCAGGGCCTACCGACTTACCGACCTCAGGGCCTGCCGACTCACTGACCTCAGGACCTACCTACTCACTGACCTCAGGGCCTACTGACTCACCGACCTCAGGGCCTACTGACTCACTGACCTAGAGCCTACCGACTCACCGACCTCAGGGCTTACTGACTCTCTGACCTCAGGACCTGCCGACTCACCGACCTCAGGGCTTTCCGACTCACCGACATCAGGACCTAGCGACTCACCGACCTCAGGGCCTATCGACTCACCGACCTCACGGCCTACCGACTCACCGACATCAGGGCCTACCGACTCACCGACCTCAGGGCCTACCGACTCACCGACCTCGGGGCCTACCGACTCACCCACCTCAGCACCTACCGACTCACCGACCTAGGGCCTACCGACTCACCGACCTCAGGGCCTACCGACTCACCGACCTCGGGGCCTACCGACTCACCGATCTAGGGCCTACCGACTCACCGACCTCAGGACCTACCGACTCACCGACCTCAGGGCCTACCGACTCACCGACCTCAGGGCCTACCGACTCACTGACCTCAGGACCTACCGACTCACCGACCTAGGGCCTACCGACTCACCGACCTCAGGGCCTACTGACTCACCGACATCAGGGCCTACCGACTCACCGACCTCAGGGCCTACCGACTCACCGACCTCGGGGCCTACCGACTCACCGATCTAGGGCCTACCGACTCACCGACCTCAGGACCTACCGACTCACCGACCTCAGGGCCTACCGACTCACCGACCTCAGGGCCTACCGACTCACCGACCTAGGGCCTACTGACTCACTGACGTCAGGGCCTACCGACTCACCGACTTCAGGGCCTTCTGACTCACCGTCCTCTGGGCCTATCGACTCACCGACCTCAGGGCCTACCGACTTACCGACCTCAGGGCCTACCGACTCACCGACCTCAGGACCTATCGACTCACCGACCTCAGGGCCTACCGACTCACCGACCTCAGGGCTTACCGACTCACCGACCTAGGGCCTACCGACTCACCAAAATCAGGGCTTACGGACTCACCGACCTCAGGGCCTACCGACTCACCGACCTCAGGGCCTACTGACTCACTGACATCAGGGCCTACCGACTCACCAACCTCAGGGCCTACCGACTCACCGACCTCAGGGCCTGCCGACTCACTGACCTCAGGACCTACCGACTCACCGACCTCAGGACCTACCGACTCACCGACCTCAGGGCCTACTGACTCACCGACCTAGCGCCTACTGACTCACTGACCTCAGGACCTACCGACTCACCGACCTATGGCCTACCGACTCACCGACCTAGGGCCTACTGACTCACCGACCTAGGGCCTACCCACTCACTGACCTCAGGGCCTACTGTCTCACTGACGTCAGGACCTACCGACTCACCGACCTCAGGGCTTACCGACTCACCGACCGAGGGCCTACTGACTCACTGACCTCAGGGCCTACCGACTCACCCACCTCAGCACCTACCGACTCAGCGACCTAGGGCCTACCGACTCACCGACCTCAGGGCCTACCGACTTACTGACCTCAGGACCTACCGACTCACTGACCTCAGGGCCTACTGACTCACCGACATCAGGGCCTACCGACTCACCGACCTCAGGGCCTACCGACTCACCGACCTCGGGGCCTACCGACTCACCGATCTAGGGCCTACCGACTCACCGACTCAGGACCTACCGACTCACCGACCTCAGGGCCTACCGACTTACTGACCTCAGGACCTACCGACTCACTGACCTCAGGACATACCGACTCACCGACCTCAGGACCTACCGACTCACCGACCTAGGGCCTACCGACTCACCGACCTAGGGCCTACTGACTCACCGACCTCAGGGCCTACCCACTCACTGACCTCAGGGCCTACTGTCTCACTGACGTCAGGACCTACCGACTCACCGACCTCAGGGCTTACCGACTCACCGACCTAGGGCCTACTGACTCACTGACCTCAGGGCCTACCGACTCACCCACCTCAGCACCTACCGACTCACCGACCTAGGGCCTACCGACTCACCGACCTCAGGGCCTACTGACTCACCGACATCAGGGCCTACCGACTCACCGACCTCAGGACCTACCGACTCACCGACCTCGGGGCCTACCGACTCACCGATCTAGGGCCTACCGACTCACCGACCTCAGGGCCTACCGACTCACCGACCTCAGGGCCTACCGACTCACCGACCTCAGGGCCTACTGACTCACCGACATCAGGGCCTACCGACTCACCGACCTCAGGGCCTACCGACTCACCGACCTCGGGGCCTACCGACTCACCGATCTATGGCCTACCGACTCACCGACCTCAGGACCTACCGACTCACCGACCTCAGGGCCTACCGACTCACCGACCTCAGGGCCTACCGACTCACCGACTTCAGGGCCTTCTGACTCACCGTCCTCAGGGCCTACTGACTCACCGACCTCAGGTCCTATCGACTCACCGACCTCAGGGCCTACCGACTCACCGACCTCAGGGCCTACCGACTCACCGACCTCAGGACCTATCGACTCACCGACCTCAGGGCCTACCGACTCACCGACCTCAGGGATTACCGACTCACCGACCTAGGGCCTACCGACTCACCAACCTCAGGGCTTACGGACTCACTGACATCAGGGCCTACCGACTCACCAACCTCAGGGCCTACCGACTCACCGACCTCAGGGCCTGCCGACTCACTGACCTCAGGACCTACCGACTCACCGACCTCAGGGCTTACTGACTCTCTGACCTCAGGGCCTACTGACTCACCGACCTCAGGGCCTACCGACTCACCAACCTCAGGGCCTACCGACTCACCGACCTCACGGCCTATTGACTGACCGACCTCACGGCCTACCGACTCACCGACATCAGGGCCTACCGACTCACCGACCTCAGGGCCTACCGACTCACCGACCTCGGGGCCTACCGACTCACCCACCTCAGCACCTACCGACTCACCGACCTAGGGCCTACCGACTCACCGACCTCAGGGCCTACTGACTCACCGACATCAGGGCCTACCGACTCACCGACCTCAGGGCCTACCGACTCACCGACCTCGGGGCCTACCGACTCACCGATCTAGGGCCTACCGACTCACCGACCTCAGGACCTACCGACTCACCGACCTCAGGGCCTACCGACTCACCGACATCAGGGCCTACCGACTCACCGACCTAGGGCCTACTGACTCACTGACGTCAGGGCCTACGGACTCACCGACTTCAGGGCCTTCTGACTCACCGTCCTCAGGGCCTACTGACTCACCGACCTCAGGACCTATCGACTCACCGACCTCAGGGCCTACCGACTCACCGACCTCAGGACCTATCGACTCACCGACCTCAGGGCCTACCGACTCACCGACCTCAGGGCTTACCGACTCACCGACCTAGGGCCTACCGACTCACCAACCTCAGGGCTTACGGACTCACCGACCTCAGGGCCTACCGACTCACCGACCTCAGGGCTTACTGACTCACTGACATCAGGGCCTACCGACTCACCAACCTCAGGGCCTACCGACTCACCGACCTCAGGGCCTACCGACTCACCGACCTAGGGCCTACTGACTCACTGACGTCAGGCCCTACCGACTCACCGACTTCAGGGGCTTCTGACTCACCGTCCTCAGGGCCTACTGACTCACCGACCTCAGGACCTATCGACTCACCGACCTCAGGGCCTACCGACTCACCGACCTCAGGGCCTACCGACTCACCGACCTCAGGACCTATCGACTCACCGACCTCAGGGCCTACCGACTCACCGACCTCAGGGCTTACCGACTCACCGACCTAGGGCCTACCGACTCACCAACCTCAGGGCTTACGGACTCACCGACCTCAGGGCCTACCGACTCACCGACCTCAGGGCCTACTGACTCACTGACATCAGGGCCTACCGACTCACCAACCTCAGGGCCTACCGACTTACCGACCTCAGGGCCTGCCGACTCACTGACCTCAGGACCTACCTACTCACTGACCTCAGGGCCTACTGACTCACCGACCTCAGGGCCTACTGACTCACTGACCTAGAGCCTACCGACTCACCGACCTCAGGGCTTACTGACTCTCTGACCTCAGGACCTGCCGACTCACCGACCTCAGGGCTTACCGACTCACCGACATCAGGACCTAGCGACTCACCGACCTCAGGGCCTACCGACTCACCGACCTCACGGCCTACCGACTCACCGACATCAGGGCCTACCGACTCACCGACCTCAGGGCCTACCGACTCACCGACCTCAGGGCCTACCGACTCACCGACCTCAGGGCCTACTGACTCACTGACATCAGGGCCTACCGACTCACCAACCTCAGGGCCTACCGACTTACCGACCTCAGGGCCTGCCGACTCACTGACCTCAGGACCTACCTACTCACTGACCTCAGGGCCTACTGACTCACCGACCTCAGGGCCTACTGACTCACTGACCTAGAGCCTACCGACTCACCGACCTCAGGGCTTACTGACTCTCTGACCTCAGGACCTGCCGACTCACCGACCTCAGGGCTTACCGACTCACCGACATCAGGACCTAGCGACTCACCGACCTCAGGGCCTACCGACTCACCGACCTCACGGCCTACCGACTCACCGACATCAGGGCCTACCGACTCACCGACCTCAGGGCCTACCGACTCACCGACCTCGGGGCCTACCGACTCACCCACCTCAGCACCTACCGACTCACCGACCTAGGGCCTACCGACTCACCGACCTCAGGATCTACCGACTCACCGACCTCAGGGCCTACCGACTCACCGACCTCAGGGCCTACCGACTCACTGACCTCTGGACCTACCGACTCACCGACCTAGGGCCTACCGACTCACCGACCTAGGGCCTACTGACTCACTGACGTCAGGGCCTACCGACTCACCGACTTCAGGGCCTTCTGACTCATCGTCGTCAGGGCCTACTGACTCACCGACCTCAGGACCTATCGACTCACCGACCTCAGGGCCTACCGACTCACCGACCTCAGGGCCTACCGACTCACCGACCTCAGGACCTATCGACTCACCGACCTCAGGGCCTACCGACTCACCGACCTCAGGGCTTACCGACTCACCGACCTAGGGCCTACCGACTCACCAACCTCAGGGCTTACGGACTCACCGATCTCAGTGCCTACCGACTCACCGACCTCAGGGCCTACTGACTCACTGACATCAGGGCCTACCGACTCACCAACCTCAGGGCCTACCGACTCACCGACCTCAGGGCCTGCCGACTCACTGACCTCAGGACCTACCTACTCACTGATCTCAGGGCTTACTGACTCACCGACCTCAGGGCCTACCGACTCACCGACCTAGAGCCTACCGACTCACCGACCTCAGGGCTTACTGACTCTCTGACCTCAGGACCTACCGACCTACCGACCTCAGGGCCTACCGACTCACCGACCTAGAGCCTACCGACTCACCGATCTCAGGGCTTACTGACTCTCTGACCTCAGGACCTACCGACCTACCGACCTCAGGGCCTACCGACTCACCGACCTCAGGGCCTACCGACTCACTGACCTGAGGACCTACCGACTCACCGACCTCAGGGCCTACCGACTCACCGACCTGAGGACCTACCGACTCACCGACCTAGGGCCTACCGACTCACCGACCTCAGGGCCTACTGACTCACCGACATCAGGGCCTACCGACTCACCGACCTCAGGGCCTACTGACTCACCGACCTCAGGACCTACCGACTCACCCACCTCAGCACCTACCGACTCACCGACCTAGGGCCTACCGACTCACCGACCTCAGGGCCTACTGACTCACTGACGTCAGGGCCTACCGACTCACCGACTTCAGGGCCTTCTGACTCACCGACCTCAGGACCTATCGACTCACCGACCTCAGGGCCTACTGACTCACCGACCTCAGGACCTATCGACTCACCGACCTCAGGGCCTACCGACTCACCGACCTCAGGGCCTACCGACTCACCGACCTCAGGACCTATCGACTCACCGACCTCAGGGCCTACCGACTCACCGACCTCAGGGCTTACCGACTCACCGACCTAGGGCCTACCGACTCACCAACCTCAGGGCTTACGGACTCACCGATCTCAGTGCCTACCGACTCACCGACCTCAGGGCCTACTGACTCACTGACATCAGGGCCTACCGACTCACCAACCTCAGGGCCTACCGACTCACCGACCTCAGGGCCTGCCGACTCACTGACCTCAGGACCTACCTACTCACTGATCTCAGGGCTTACTGACTCACCGACCTCAGGGCCTACCGACTCACCGACCTAGAGCCTACCGACTCACCGACCTCAGGGCTTACTGACTCTCTGACCTCAGGACCTACCGACCTACCGACCTCAGGGCCTACCGACTCACCGACCTAGAGCCTACCGACTCACCGACCTCAGGGCTTACTGACTCTCTGACCTCAGGACCTACCGACCTACCGACCTCAGGGCCTACCGACTCACCGACCTCAGGGCGTACCGACTCACTGACCTGAGGACCTACCGACTCACCGACCTCAGGGCCTACCGACTCACCGACATCAGGACCTAGCGACTCACCGACCTCAGGGCCTATCGACTCACCGACCTCACGGCCTACCGACTCACCGACATCAGGGCCTACCGACTCACCGACCTCAGGGCCTACCGACTCACCGACCTCGGGGCCTACCGACTCACCCACCTCAGCACCTACCGACTCACCGACCTAGGGCCTACCGACTCACCGACCTCAGGGCCTACCGACTCACCGACCTCGGGGCCTACCGACTCACCGATCTAGGGCCTACCGACTCACCGACCTCAGGACCTACCGACTCACCGACCTCAGGGCCTACCGACTCACCGACCTCAGGGCCTACCGACTCACTGACCTCAGGACCTACCGACTCACCGACCTAGGGCCTACCGACTCACCGACCTCAGGGCCTACTGACTCACCGACATCAGGGCCTACCGACTCACCGACCTCAGGGCCTACCGACTCACCGACCTCGGGGCCTACCGACTCACCGATCTAGGGCCTACCGACTCACCGACCTCAGGACCTACCGACTCACCGACCTCAGGGCCTACCGACTCACCGACCTCAGGGCCTACCGACTCACCGACCTAGGGCCTACTGACTCACTGACGTCAGGGCCTACCGACTCACCGACTTCAGGGCCTTCTGACTCACCGTCCTCAGGGCCTATCGACTCACCGACCTCAGGGCCTACCGACTTACCGACCTCAGGGCCTACCGACTCACCGACCTCAGGACCTATCGACTCACCGACCTCAGGGCCTACCGACTCACCGACCTCAGGGCTTACCGACTCACCGACCTAGGGCCTACCGACTCACCAACCTCAGGGCTTACGGACTCACCGACCTCAGGGCCTACCGACTCACCGACCTCAGGGCCTACTGACTCACTGACATCAGGGCCTACCGACTCACCAACCTCAGGGCCTACCGACTCACCGACCTCAGGGCCTGCCGACTCACTGACCTCAGGACCTACCGACTCACCGACCTCAGGACCTACCGACTCACCGACCTCAGGGCCTACTGACTCACCGACCTAGCGCCTACTGACTCACTGACCTCAGGACCTACCGACTCACCGACCTATGGCCTACCGACTCACCGACCTAGGGCCTACTGACTCACCGACCTAGGGCCTACCCACTCACTGACCTCAGGGCCTACTGTCTCACTGACGTCAGGACCTACCGACTCACCGACCTCAGGGCTTACCGACTCACCGACCGAGGGCCTACTGACTCACTGACCTCAGGGCCTACCGACTCACCCACCTCAGCACCTACCGACTCAGCGACCTAGGGCCTACCGACTCACCGACCTCAGGGCCTACCGACTTACTGACCTCAGGACCTACCGACTCACTGACCTCAGGGCCTACTGACTCACCGACATCAGGGCCTACCGACTCACCGACCTCAGGGCCTACCGACTCACCGACCTCGGGGCCTACCGACTCACCGATCTAGGGCCTACCGACTCACCGACTCAGGACCTACCGACTCACCGACCTCAGGGCCTACCGACTTACTGACCTCAGGACCTACCGACTCACTGACCTCAGGACATACCGACTCACCGACCTCAGGACCTACCGACTCACCGACCTAGGGCCTACCGACTCACCGACCTAGGGCCTACAGACTCACCGACCTCAGGGCCTACCCACTCACTGACCTCAGGGCCTACTGTCTCACTGACGTCAGGACCTACCGACTCACCGACCTCAGGGCTTACCGACTCACCGACCTAGGGCCTACTGACTCACTGACCTCAGGGCCTACCGACTCACCCACCTCAGCACCTACCGACTCACCGACCTAGGGCCTACCGACTCACCGACCTCAGGGCCTACTGACTCACCGACATCAGGGCCTACCGACTCACCGACCTCAGGACCTACCGACTCACCGACCTCGGGGCCTACCGACTCACCGATCTAGGGCCTACCGACTCACCGACCTCAGGGCCTACCGACTCACCGACCTCAGGGCCTACCGACTCACTGACCTCAGGACCTACCGACTCACCGACCTAGGGCCTACCGACTCACCGACCTCAGGGCCTACTGACTCACCGACATCAGGGCCTACCGACTCACCGACCTCAGGGCCTACCGACTCACCGACCTCGGGGCCTACCGACTCACCGATCTATGGCCTACCGACTCACCGACCTCAGGACCTACCGACTCACCGACCTCAGGGCCTACCGACTCACCGACCTCAGGGCCTACCGACTCACCGACCTAGGGCCTACTGACTCACTGACGTCAGGGCCTACCGACTCACCGACTTCAGGGCCTTCTGACTCACCGTCCTCAGGGCCTACTGACTCACCGACCTCAGGTCCTATCGACTCACCGACCTCAGGGCCTACCGACTCACCGACCTCAGGGCCTACCGACTCACCGACCTCAGGACCTATCGACTCACCGACCTCAGGGCCTACCGACTCACCGACCTCAGGGATTACCGACTCACCGACCTAGGGCCTACCGACTCACCAACCTCAGGGCTTACGGACTCACTGACATCAGGGCCTACCGACTCACCAACCTCAGGGCCTACCGACTCACCGACCTCAGGGCCTGCCGACTCACTGACCTCAGGACCTACCGACTCACCGACCTCAGGGCTTACTGACTCTCTGACCTCAGGGCCTACTGACTCACCGACCTCAGGGCCTACCGACTCACCAACCTCAGGGCCTACCGACTCACCGACCTCACGGCCTATTGACTGACCGACCTCACGGCCTACCGACTCACCGACATCAGGGCCTACCGACTCACCGACCTCAGGGCCTACCGACTCACCGACCTCGGGGCCTACCGACTCACCCACCTCAGCACCTACCGACTCACCGACCTAGGGCCTACCGACTCACCGACCTCAGGGCCTACTGACTCACCGACATCAGGGCCTACCGACTCACCGACCTCAGGGCCTACCGACTCACCGACCTCGGGGCCTACCGACTCACCGATCTAGGGCCTACCGACTCACCGACCTCAGGACCTACCGACTCACCGACCTCAGGGCCTACCGACTCACCGACATCAGGGCCTACCGACTCACCGACCTAGGGCCTACTGACTCACTGACGTCAGGGCCTACGGACTCACCGACTTCAGGGCCTTCTGACTCACCGTCCTCAGGGCCTACTGACTCACCGACCTCAGGACCTATCGACTCACCGACCTCAGGGCCTACCGACTCACCGACCTCAGGACCTATCGACTCACCGACCTCAGGGCCTACCGACTCACCGACCTCAGGGCTTACCGACTCACCGACCTAGGGCCTACCGACTCACCAACCTCAGGGCTTACGGACTCACCGACCTCAGGGCCTACCGACTCACCGACCTCAGGGCTTACTGACTCACTGACATCAGGGCCTACCGACTCACCAACCTCAGGGCCTACCGACTCACCGACCTCAGGGCCTACCGACTCACCGACCTAGGGCCTACTGACTCACTGACGTCAGGCCCTACCGACTCACCGACTTCAGGGGCTTCTGACTCACCGTCCTCAGGGCCTACTGACTCACCGACCTCAGGACCTATCGACTCACCGACCTCAGGGCCTACCGACTCACCGACCTCAGGGCCTACCGACTCACCGACCTCAGGACCTATCGACTCACCGACCTCAGGGCCTACCGACTCACCGACCTCAGGGCTTACCGACTCACCGACCTAGGGCCTACCGACTCACCAACCTCAGGGCTTACGGACTCACCGACCTCAGGGCCTACCGACTCACCGACCTCAGGGCCTACTGACTCACTGACATCAGGGCCTACCGACTCACCAACCTCAGGGCCTACCGACTTACCGACCTCAGGGCCTGCCGACTCACTGACCTCAGGACCTACCTACTCACTGACCTCAGGGCCTACTGACTCACCGACCTCAGGGCCTACTGACTCACTGACCTAGAGCCTACCGACTCACCGACCTCAGGGCTTACTGACTCTCTGACCTCAGGACCTGCCGACTCACCGACCTCAGGGCTTACCGACTCACCGACATCAGGACCTAGCGACTCACCGACCTCAGGGCCTACCGACTCACCGACCTCACGGCCTTCCGACTCACCGACATCAGGGCCTACCGACTCACCGACCTCAGGGCCTACCGACTCACCGACCTCAGGGCCTACCGACTCACCGACCTCAGGGCCTACTGACTCACTGACATCAGGGCCTACCGACTCACCAACCTCAGGGCCTACCGACTTACCGACCTCAGGGCCTGCCGACTCACTGACCTCAGGACCTACCTACTCACTGACCTCAGGGCCTACTGACTCACCGACCTCAGGGCCTACTGACTCACTGACCTAGAGCCTACCGACTCACCGACCTCAGGGCTTACTGACTCTCTGACCTCAGGACCTGCCGACTCACCGACCTCAGGGCTTACCGACTCACCGACATCAGGACCTAGCGACTCACCGACCTCAGGGCCTACCGACTCACCGACCTCACGGCCTACCGACTCACCGACATCAGGGCCTACCGACTCACCGACCTCAGGGCCTACCGACTCACCGACCTCGGGGCCTACCGACTCACCCACCTCAGCACCTACCGACTCACCGACCTAGGGCCTACCGACTCACCGACCTCAGGGCCTACTGACTCACCGACATCAGGGCCTACCGACTCACCGACCTCAGGGCCTACCGACTCACCGACCTCGGGGCCTACCGACTCACCGATCTAGGGCCTACCGACTCACCGACCTCAGGATCTACCGACTCACCGACCTCAGGGCCTACCGACTCACCGACCTCAGGGCCTACCGACTCACTGACCTCAGGACCTACCGACTCACCGACCTAGGGCCTACCGACTCACCGACCTAGGGCCTACTGACTCACTGACGTCAGGGCCTACCGACTCACCGACTTCAGGGCCTTCTGACTCACCGTCGTCAGGGCCTACTGACTCACCGACCTCAGGACCTATCGACTCACCGACCTCAGGGCCTACCGACTCACCGACCTCAGGGCCTACCGACTCACCGACCTCAGGACCTATCGACTCACCGACCTCAGGGCCTACCGACTCACCGACCTCAGGGCTTACCGACTCACCGACCTAGGGCCTACCGACTCACCAACCTCAGGGCTTACGGACTCACCGATCTCAGTGCCTACCGACTCACCGACCTCAGGGCCTACTGACTCACTGACATCAGGGCCTACCGACTCACCAACCTCAGGGCCTACCGACTCACCGACCTCAGGGCCTGCCGACTCACTGACCTCAGGACCTACCTACTCACTGATCTCAGGGCTTACTGACTCACCGACCTCAGGGCCTACCGACTCACCGACCTAGAGCCTACCGACTCACCGACCTCAGGGCTTACTGACTCTCTGACCTCAGGACCTACCGACCTACCGACCTCAGGGCCTACCGACTCACCGACCTAGAGCCTACCGACTCACCGACCTCAGGGCTTACTGACTCTCTGACCTCAGGACCTACCGACCTACCGACCTCAGGGCCTACCGACTCACCGACCTCAGGGCCTACCGACTCACTGACCTGAGGACCTACCGACTCACCGACCTCAGGGCCTACCGACTCACCGACCTGAGGACCTACCGACTCACCGACCTAGGGCCTACCGACTCACCGACCTCAGGGCCTACTGACTCACCGACATCAAGGCCTACCGACTCACCGACCTCAGGGCCTACTGACTCACCGACCTCAGGACCTACCGACTCACTGACCTCAGGGCCTACTGACTCACCGACCTCAGGACCTACCAACTCACCGACCTAGGGCCTACCGACTCACCGACCTCAGGACCTACCGACTCACCGACCTCAGGGCCTACTGACTCACTGACCTCAGGGCCTACTGACTCACGGACCTATGGCCTACCGACTCACCGACCTAGGGCCTACTGACTCACCGACCCAGGGCCTATCCACTTACTGACCTCAGGGCCTACTGTCTCACTGACGTCAGGACCTACCGACTCACCGACCTCAGGGCTTACCGACTCACCGACCGAGGGCCTACTGACTCACTGACCTCAGGGCCTACCGACTCACCCACCTCAGCACCTACCGACTCACCGACCTAGGGCCTACCGACTCACCGACCTCAGGGCCTACTGACTCACCGACATCAGGGCCTACCGACTCACCGACCTCAGGGCCTACCGACTCACCGACCTCGGGGCCTACCGACTCACCGATCTAGGGCCTACCGACTCACCGACCTCAGGACCTACCGACTCACCGACCTCAGGGCCTACCGACTCACCGACCTCAGGGCCTACCGACTCACTGACCTCAGGACCTACCGACTCACCGACCTAGGGCATACCGACTCACCGACCTCAGGGCCTACTGACTCACCGACATCAGGGCCTACCGACTCACCGACCTCAGGGCCTACCGACTCACCGACCTCGGGGCCTACCGACTCACCGATCTAGGGCCTACCGACTCACCGACCTCAGGACCTACCGACTCACCGACCTCAGGTCCTACCGACTCACCGACCTCAGGGCCTACCGCCTCACCGACCTAGGGCCTACTGACTCACTGACGTCAGGGCCTACCGACTCACCGACTTCAGGGCCTTCTGACTCACCGTCCTCAGGGCCTACTGACTCACCGACCTCAGGACCTATCGACTCACCGACCTCAGGGCCTACCGACTCACCGACCTCAGGGCCTACCGACTCACCGACCTCAGGACCTATCGACTCACCGACCTCAGGGCCTACCGACTCACCGACCTCAGGGCTTACCGACTCACCGACCTAGGGCCTACCGACTCACCAACCTCAGGGCCTACCGACTCACCGACCTCAGGGCCTACTGACTCACTGACATCAGGGCCTACCGACTCACCAACCTCAGGGCCTACCAACTCACCGACCTCAGGGCCTGCCGACTCACTGACCTCAGGACCTACCTACTCACTGACCTCAGGGCCTACTGACTCACCGACCTCAGGGCCTACCGACTAACTGTCCTAGGGCCTACCGACTCAACGACCTCAGGGCCTACCGACTCACCGACCTCAGGACCTACCGACTGACCGACCTCAGGGCCTACCGACTCACCGACCTCAGGACCTACCGACTCACTGACCTCAGGGCCTACCGACTCACCGACCCCAGGGCCTACCGACTCACCGACATAGGGCCTACCGACTCACCGACCTCAGGGCCTGCCGACTCACCGACCTCAGGGCCTACCGACTCACTGACCTCAGGACCTACAGACTCAGCGACCTCAGGGCCTACCGCCTCACCGACCTAGGGCCTACCGACTCACCGACCTAGGGCCTACTGACTCACTGACGTCAGGACCTACCGACTCACCGACCTCAGGGCCTACCGACTCACCGACCTAGGGCCTACTGACTCACTGACCTCAGGGCCTACCGACTCACTGACCTCAGGGCCTACCGACTCACCGACCTCAGGGCTTACCGACTCACCGACCTCAGGGCCTACCGACTCACCGACCTAGGGCCTACTAACTCACTGACCTCAGGGCCTACCGACTCACCGACCTAGGGCCTACCGACTCACCGACCTCAGGGCCTACTGACTCACTGACCTCAGGACCTACCGACTCACCGACATCAGGGCCTACCGACTCACCGACCTCAGGGCTTACTGATTCTCTGGCCTCAGGGCCTACCGACTCACCGACCTAGGGCCTACTGACTCACTGACCTCAGGACCTACCGACTGACCGACCTCAGGGCCTACCGACTCACCGACCTCAGGACCTAGCGACTCACCGACCTCAGGGCCTACTGACTCACCGACCTTAGGGCCTACCGACTCACCGACCTCAGGGCTTACTGACTCACTGACGTCAGGACCTACCGACTCACCGACCTCAGGGCCTACCGACTCACCGACCTAGGGCCTACTGACTCACTGACCTCAGGGCCTACCGACTCACTGACCTCAGGGCCTACCGACTCACCGACCTCAAGGCTTACCGACTCACCGACCTCAGGGCCTACCGACTCACCGACCTAGGGCCTACTAACTCACTGACCTCAGGGCCTACCGACTCACCGACCTAGGGCCTACCGACTCACCGACCTCAGGGCCTACTGACTCACTGACCTCAGGACCTACTGACTCACCGACATCAGGGCCTACCGACTCACCTTCCTCAGGGCTTACTGATTCTCTGGCCTCAGGGCCTACCGACTCACCGACCTAGGGCCTACTGACTCACTGACCTCAGGACCTACCGACTGACCGACCTCAGGGCCTACCGACTCACCGACCTCAGGACCTAGCGACTCACCGACCTCAGGGCCTACTGACTCACCGACCTTAGGGCCTACCGACTCACCGACCTCAGGGCTTACTGATTCTCTGACCTCAGGGCCTACCGACTCACCGACCTCAGGGCCTACTGACTCACCGACCTAGGGCCTACCTACTCACCGACCTCAGTGCCTACTGACTCACTGACCTAGGGCCTACCTACTCAGCGACCTCAGCGCCTACCGACTCACCGACCTCAGGGCCTACTGACTTACTGACCTCAGGGCCTACCGACTCACCAACCTCAGGGCCTACTGACTCACCGACCTCAGGGCCTACTGACTTACTGACCTCAGGGCCTACCGACTCACCGACCTCAGGGCCTACCGCCTCACCGACCTCAGGGCCTACCGCCTCACCGACCTAGGGCCTACTGACTCACTGACGTCAGGGCCTACCGACTCACCGACTTCAGGGCCTTCTGACTCACCGTCCTCAGGGCCTACTGACTCACCGACCTCAGGACCTATCGACTCACCGACCTCAGGGCCTACCGACTCACCGACCTCAGGGCCTACCGACTCACCGACCTCAGGACCTATCGACTCACCGACCTCAGGGCCTACCGACTCACCGACCTCAGGGCTTACCGACTCACCGACCTAGGGCCTACCGACTCACCAACCTCAGGGCCTACCGACTCACCGACCTCAGGGCCTACTGACTCACTGACATCAGGGCCTACCGACTCACCAACCTCAGGGCCTACCAACTCACCGACCTCAGGGCCTGCCGACTCACTGACCTCAGGACCTACCTACTCACTGACCTCAGGGCCTACTGACTCACCGACCTCAGGGCCTACCGACTAACTGTCCTAGGGCCTACCGACTCAACGACCTCAGGGCCTACCGACTCACCGACCTCAGGACCTACCGACTGACCGACCTCAGGGCCTACCGACTCACCGACCTCAGGACCTACCGACTCACTGACCTCAGGGCCTACCGACTCACCGACCCCAGGGCCTACCGACTCACCGACATAGGGCCTACCGACTCACCGACCTCAGGGCCTGCCGACTCACCGACCTCAGGGCCTACCGACTCACTGACCTCAGGACCTACAGACTCAGCGACCTCAGGGCCTACCGCCTCACCGACCTAGGGCCTACCGACTCACCGACCTAGGGCCTACTGACTCACTGACGTCAGGACCTACCGACTCACCGACCTCAGGGCCTACCGACTCACCGACCTAGGGCCTACTGACTCACTGACCTCAGGGCCTACCGACTCACTGACCTCAGGGCCTACCGACTCACCGACCTCAGGGCTTACCGACTCACCGACCTCAGGGCCTACCGACTCACCGACCTAGGGCCTACTAACTCACTGACCTCAGGGCCTACCGACTCACCGACCTAGGGCCTACCGACTCACCGACCTCAGGGCCTACTGACTCACTGACCTCAGGACCTACCGACTCACCGACATCAGGGCCTACCGACTCACCGACCTCAGGGCTTACTGATTCTCTGGCCTCAGGGCCTACCGACTCACCGACCTAGGGCCTACTGACTCACTGACCTCAGGACCTACCGACTGACCGACCTCAGGGCCTACTGACTCACCGACCTCAGGACCTAGCGACTCACCGACCTCAGGGCCTACTGACTCACCGACCTTAGGGCCTACCGACTCACCGACCTCAGGGCTTACCGACTCACCGACCTCAAGGCTTACCGACTCACCGACCTCAGGGCCTACCGACTCACCGACCTAGGGCCTACTAACTCACTGACCTCAGGGCCTACCGACTCACCGACCTAGGGCCTACCGACTCACCGACCTCAGGGCCTACTGACTCACTGACCTCAGGACCTACTGACTCACCGACATCAGGGCCTACCGACTCACCTTCCTCAGGGCTTACTGATTCTCTGGCCTCAGGGCCTACTGACTCACCGACCTAGGGCCTACTGACTCACTGACCTCAGGACCTACCGACTGACCGACCTCAGGGCCTACCGACTCACCGACCTCAGGACCTAGCGACTCACCGACCTCAGGGCCTACTGACTCACCGACCTTAGGGCCTACCGACTCACCGACCTCAGGGCTTACTGATTCTCTGACCTCAGGGCCTACCGACTCACCGACCTCAGGGCCTACTGACTCACCGACCTAGGGCCTACCTACTCACCGACCTCAGTGCCTACTGACTCACTGACCTAGGGCCTACCTACTCAGCGACCTCAGCGCCTACCGACTCACCGACCTCAGGGCCTACTGACTTACTGACCTCAGGGCCTACCGACTCACCAACCTCAGGGCCTACTGACTCACCGACCTCAGGGCCTACTGACTTACTGACCTCAGGGCCTACCGACTCACCGACCTCAGGGCCTACCGCCTCACCGACCTCAGGGCTTACCGACTCACTGACCTCAGGGCCTATCGACTCACCGACCTCAGGGCCTACCGACTCACCGACCTCAGGGCCTACTGACTCACTGACCTCAGGGCCTACCGACTCACCGACCTCAGGACCTACCGACTCACCGACCTAGGGCCTACCGACTCACCGACCTCAGGGCCTACCGACTCACCGACCTCAGTACCTACCGACTCACCGACCTCAGGGCCCACCGACTCACCGACCTCAGGGCCTACCGACTCACCGACCTCAGGGCGTACCATCTCACCGACCTCAGGGCCTTCTGACTCACCGACCTCAGGGCCTACTCACTCACCGAACTAGAGGCTACCGACTCACCGACCTCAGGGCTTACTGACTCTCTGACCTCAGGACCTACCGACTCACCGACCTCAGGGCTTACCGACTCACCGACCTCAGGACCTAGTGACTCACCGACCTCAGGGCCTACTGACTTACCGACCTCAGGGCCTACCGACTCACCGACCTCAGGGCCTACCGAGTCACCGACCTCAGGGCCTACCGACTCACCGACCTCAGGGAATGCCGACTCACCGACCTATGGCCTACCGACTCACCGACCTCAGGGCCTACCGACTCACCGACCTCAGGGCCTACCGACTCACCGACCTCAGGGCCTACCGACTCACCGACATCACGGCCTACCGATTCACCGACCTCACGGCCTACCGACTCACCGACATCAGGGCCTACCGACTCACCGACCTCAGGGCTTACTGATTCTCTGACCTCAGGGCCTACCGACTCACCGACCTAGGGCCTACTGACTCACTGACCTCAGGGCCTACCGACTCACCGACCTCAGGGCCTACCGACTCACCGACCTCAGGGCCTACTGACTTACTGACCTCAGGGCCTACCGACTCACCAACCTCAGGGCCTACTGACTCACCGACCTCAGGGCCTACTGACTTACTGACCTCAGGGCCTACCGACTCACCGACCTCAGGGCCTACCGCCTCACCGAACTCAGAGCTTACCGACTCACCGACCTCAGGGCCTACCGCCTCACTGACCTCAGGGCTTACCGACTCACCGTCCTAGGGCCTACTGACTCACTGACCTCAGGGCCTACCGACTCACCGACCTCAGGACCTACCGACTCACCGACCTAGGGCCTACCGACTCACCGACCTCAGGGCCTACCGACTCACCGACCTCAGGACCTACCGACTCACCGACCTCAGGGCCCACCGACTCACCGACCTCAGGGCCTACCGACTCACTGACCTCAGGGCTTACCATCTCACCGACCTCAGGGCCTTCTGACTCACCGACCTCAGGGCCTACTCACTCACCGACCTAGAGCCTACCGACTCACCGACCTCAGGGCTTACTGACTCTCTGACCTCAGGACCTACCGACTCACCGACCTCAGGGCTTACCGACTCACCGACCTCAGGACCTAGTGACTCACCGACCTCAGGGCCTACCGACTCACCGACCTCAGGGCCTTCCGACTCACCGACCTCAGGGCCTACCGACTCACCGACGTCAGGGCCTACCGACTCACCGACCTCACGGCCTACCGACTCACCGACATCAGGGCCTACCGACTCACCGACCTCAGGGCCTACCGACTCACCGACCTCAGGTCCTACCGACTCACCGACCTCAGGGCTTACCAACTCACCGACCTCAGGGCCATCGACTCACCGACCTCAGGGCCTACCGATTCACCGACCTATGGCCTACCGACTCACCGACCTCAGGGCCTACCGACTCACCGACCTCAGGGCCTACCGACTCACCGACCTCAGGGCCTACCGACTCACCGACCTCACGGCCTACCGATTCACCGACCTCACGGCCTACCGACTCAGCGACATCAGGGCCTACCGACTCACCGACCTCAGGGCCTACCGACTCACCGACATCAGGGCCTACTGACTCACCGAACTAGGGCCTAACGACTCACCGACCTCAGGGCCTACCGACTCACCAACCTCAGGGCCTACCGACTCACCGACCTCAGGGCCTACCGACTCACCGACCTCAGGGCCTACTGACTCACTGACCTCAGGGCCTACCCACTCACTGACCTCAGGGCCTACTGACTCACTGACGTCAGGACCTACCGACTCACCGACCTCAGGGCTTACCGACTCACCGACCTCAGGGACTACCGACTCACCGACCTCAGGGCCTACCGACTCACTGACCTCAGGGTCTACCGACTCACCGACCTCAGGGCCTACCGACTCACCGACCTCAGGGCCTACCGACTCACCGACCTCAGGGCGTACCATCTCACCGACCTCAGGGCCTACCGACTCACCGACCTCAGGGCCTACCGACTCACCGACCTCAGGGCGTACCATCTCACCGACCTCAGGGCCTACCGACTCACCGACCTCAGGACCTACCGACTCACCGACCTCAGGGCCTACCGACTCACCGACCTAGGGCCTACCGACTCACCGACCTCAGGGCCTACCGACTCACCGACCTCAGGACCTACCGACTCACCGAACTCAGGGCCTACTGACTCACCGACCTAGGGCCTACTGACTCACTGACCTCAGGACCTACCGACTCACCGACCTATGGCCTACCGACTCACCGACCTAGGGCCTACCGACTCACCGACCTAGGGCCTACCGACTCACCGACCTCAGGGCCTACCGACTCACCGACCTCAGGGCCTGCCGACTCACCGACCTCAGGACCTACCGACTCACCGACCTAGGGTCTACCGACTCACCGACATCAGGACCTACCGACTCACCGACCTCAGGGCCTACCGACTCACCGACCTAGGGCCTACTGAATCACTGAACTCAGGGCCTACCGACTCACCGACCTCAGGGCCTACCGACTCACCGACCTAGGGCCTACTGACTCATTGACCTCAGGGCCTACCGACTCACCGACCTCAGGGCTTACCGACTCACCGACCTCAGGGCCTACCGACTCACTGACCTCAGGGCCTTCTGACTCACTGACCTCAGGGCCTACTGACTCACCGACATCAGGGCCTACCGACTCACCGACCTCAGGGCCTACTGACTTACTGACCTCAGGGCCTACCGACTCACCGACCTCAGGGCGTACCGCCTCACCGACCTCAGGGCTTACCGACTCACCGACCTAGGGCCTACTGACTCACTGACCTCAGGGCTTACCGACTCACCGTCCTAGGGCCTACTGACTCGCTGACCTCAGGGCCTACCGACTCACCGACCTCAGGACCTACCGACTCACCGACCAAGGGCCTACCGACTCACCGACCTCAGGACCTACCGACTCACCGACCTCAGGACCTACCGACTCACCGACCTCAGGACCTACCGACTCACCGACCTCAGGGCCCACCGACTCACCGACCTCAGGACCTACCGACTCACCGACCTCAGGGCCCACCGACTCACCGACCTCAGGGCCTACCGACTCACCGACCTCAGGACCTACCGACTCACCGACCTCAGGGCCTACCGACTCACCGACCTCAGGACCTACCGACTCACCGACCTCAGGGCCTACCGACTCACCGACCTCAGGGCCTACCGACTCACCGACCTCAGGGCCTACCGACTCACCGACCTCAGGGCCTACCGACTCTCCGACCTCAGGGCCTACGGACTCACCGACCTCAGGACCTACCGACTCACCGACCTCAGGGCCTACCGACTCACCGACCTCAGGGCCTACCGACTCACCGATCTCAGGGCCTACCGACTCACCGAACTCAGGGCCTACCGACTCACCGACCTCAGGACCTACCGACTCACCGACCTAGGGCCTACCGACTCACCGACCTCAGGGCCTACTGACTCACCGACATCAGGGCCGACCAACTCACCGACCTCAGGGCCAACCGACTCACCGACCTCAGGGCCTACCGACTCACCGACCTCAGGGCTTAACATCTCACCGACCTCAGGGCCTTCTGACTCACCGACCTCAGGGCCTACCGACTCACCGACCTCAGGGCTTACTGACTCTCTGACCTCAGGACCTACCGACTCACCGACCTCAGGGCTTACCGACTCACCGACCTCAGGACCTAGTGACTCACCGACCTCAGGGCCTACGGACTCACCGACCTCAGGGCCTACCGACTCACCGACCTCAGGGCCTACCGACTCACCGACATTAGGGCCTACCGACTCACCGACCTCACGGCCTACCGACTCACCGACATCAGGGCCTACCGACTCACCGACCTCAGGGCCTACTGACTCACCGACCTCAGGGCCTACTGACTCACCGACCTCAGGGCCTACCGACTCACCGACCTCAGGGCCTACCGACTCACCGACCTCACGGCCTACCGATTCACCGACCTCACGGCCTACCGACTCACCGACATCAGGGCCTACCGACTCACCGACCTCAGGGCCTACCGACTCACCGACATCAGGGCCTACCGACTCACCGACCTAGGGCCTAACGACTCACCGACCTCAGGGCCTACCGACTCACCAACCTCAGGGCCTACCGACTCACCGACCTCAGGGCCTACCGACTCACCGACCTCAGGACCTACCGACTCACCGACCTCAGGGCCTACCGACTCACCGACCTCAGGGCCTACCGACTCACCGACCTCAGGGCCTACCGACTCACCGACCTCAGGACCTACCGACTCACCGACCTCAGGGCCTACCGACTCACCGACCTCAGGGCTTACTGACTCACTGACCTCAGGACCTACCGACTCACCGACATCAGGGCCTACCGACTCACCGACCTCAGGGCCTACCGACTCACCGACCTAGGGCCTACTGACTCACTGACCTCAGGACCTACCGACTCACCGTCCTCTGCGGCCACGCAAGGTATCAGACTGAGCCCATGTGTTTGACCATGGAAATTACATACAAATGAATATCAGATGGCTTTGCACACAGCTTCAGAACCTATTACTGATGCTATTAATCTGTTCAGCTCAGCAATTGAAGCCTTGCTCAGTAAATAAAGAAAAACTTGCATTTATATAGCGCCTTTCACGATCTCAGGACATCTCAAAGTGCTCCACAGCCAATGAAGTACTTTTGGAGTGTGGTCACTGCTGTAATGTGAGAAAGAGGCAACCAATTTGCGCACAGCAAGCTCCCACACACAGCAATGTGATAATGACCAGATAATGTTTTTTAGTAATGTTGGTTGAGGGATAAATATTGGCCAGCACACAAGTTTTTATGTTCCCTGCAAGGTGCCTCTCGTACTCTATTTTCCTCCTCTTAATGAAACTCTTTGTCCTCCTCTGCTGAATTCTAAATTTCTCCCGGTCCTCAGATTTGCTGCTTTTTCTGGCCAATTTATTTGGCTCTTCCTTGGGTTTAACACTATCCCTAATTTCCCTTGTTAGCCACGGTTGAGCCACCTTCCCCATTTTATTTTTACGCCAGACAGGGATGTACAATTGTTGTAGTTCATCCATGCAATCTTTAAAAGTTCTGAGGGAGCACCGCACTGTTGGAGGGGCAGTACTGAGGGAGCTGTTTGAGGTGCAGTGCTGAGGGAGCACCGCACTGTCGGAAGGGAAGTGCTGAGGGAGCACTGCACCATCGAAGAGGCAGTGCTGAGGGAGCGCTACACTGTTGGAGGGGCAGTACTGAGGGAGCACTGCACCATCGGAGGGGCAGTACTGAGGGAGCGCTACACTGTCGGAGGCACAGTTCTGAGCGAACACTGCACTGTTGGAAGGACAGTACTGAGGGAGCGCTGCACCATCGGAGGGGCAGTGCTGAGGGAGCACCACACTATCGGAGGGGCAGTACTGAGGGAGTGCTGCACTGTCGGAGGGGCAATGCTGAGGGAGTGCTGCACTGTCGGAGGGGCAGTACCGAGGGAGTGCTGCACTGTCGGAGGGGCAATGCTGAGGGAGTGCTGCACTGTCGGAGGGGCAGTACCGAGGGAGTGCTGCACTGTCGGAGGGGCAATGCTGAGGGAGTTCTGCACTGTCAGAGGGGCAGTACTGAGGGAACACCGCACTGTCGGAGGGGCAATGCTGAGGGAGTGCCGCACTGTCGGAGGGGCAGTACTGAGGGAGTGCCGCACTGTCGGAGGGGCAATGCTGAGGGAGTGCTGCACTGTGGGATGTGCTGTCTTTTGGTGAAGTGTGTTCTCTCTCAGGTGGGTGTAACAGATCTCATATTTATCCCTCAATCAATACCACTAAAAACAGAATATTTGATCATTATCACATTGCTGTTTGTGAGACCTTCCTGTGCGCAAATTGGCTGCCGTGTTTCCCACATTACTGCAATGACTACAATTCAAAAGTACGCAATTGCCTGGAAAGTGCTTTGGGACGTCCAGAGGACATGAAAGTGCGATATAAATGCATGTCTTTCGTTTTTTCTTTCAGTACACACTACATTATTCTCTGATCCTCTCTTTATTCTCTGCTGACTTTATTCTCAGAGCAAACTGATGGATGACGGCTGGACAGAGTGTGGGCGGGTCACCTTCATCAAACTCTGCCCCTGAATAAACAGGACTGTCTACAACCTTCTCGATGTCCACAGTGCTGCAGCCCAGACCATGCGCCATGATACCTGTCCCACCCGCCCCACCCACTCCACCCACCCCGCCCACACACACCCGCCCCACCCGCACCCGCCCCACCCACTCCCACACCCACCTCGCCCACTCCCACCCCGCCCACTCCCACACCCATCTCGCCCACTCCCACACCGCCCACTCCCACACCCGCCCCGCCCACTCCCACACCCGCCCCACCCACACCCGCCCCGCCCACTCCCGCCCACCCACACCTCACACACACCCGTCCCGCCCACTCCCACCCACATCCCACACACACCCGCCCCGCCCACTCCCACCCACACCCCACACACACCCGCCCCGCCCACTCCCACCCACACCCCACGCACACCCGCCCCGCCCACTCCCACCCCGCTCACACACACCCGCCCACTCCCACCCACACCCCACGCACAACCGCCCCGCCCACTCCCACCCCGCCCACTCCCACACCCGCCCCGCCCACTCCCACACCCGCCCCGCCCACTCCCACCCCACCCACCCACACCTCACACACACCCGTCCCGCCCACTCCCACCCCGCTCACACACACCCGCCCCGCCCACTCCCACACACACCCGCCCCGCCCACTCCCACCCACACCCCACGCACACCCGCCCCGCCCACTCCCACCCCGCTCACACACACCCGCCCACTCCCACCCACACCCCACGCACAACCGCCCCGCCCACTCCCACCCCGCCCACTCCCACACCCGCCCCACCCACTCCCGCCCCGCCCACGCCCACCCCGCCCACACCCGCCTTTAAAGCCTGTCATTGCTCATTTACTATATTCCTGGTCAATCTTTATTTCCAATCCATCTGTGCGAGAACCCTTCTCCAATCACTGAAACTGGCTTTCTTCCTGTTGGGTATTTGCATCTTTGATTTTTCTCTGTCCCTTTCCATAACTACTTTAAAGCTAACTTTATTCTGATCACTATTACCCAGATGTTCTCCAACTGAAACGTGCTGCACTTTCCCCACTCCATTCCCCAGAACAAAATCCAGCACTGCTTCCTTCCTCATTGGCTAGAAACATACTGATTTAAGAAAGTTCTCCTGTACCCAATTTAAGAGTTCTTCACTCTCCTTGGTCCCCCCAACCCTCTACATTAGGGTAATTGAAATCCCCAACGATTGCTGCTATGGCTTGCTTCAGGCACTGTCAGCTACACATACCAACAAAGCTATGGAGGAAATTCTGGTGTAGTGCTATTCGGCTGCAGAATGGGAATGGGAGAGGGGGCAGCGTGGTTTGGGGGTGGGGGGTGAGGGAGGATTTACACTCATTTTCTCTTGTGTTGCACCTGTTTTGGGGCCCCCTATGAAAGCAGGGTAAAAGAAAATCCACCCTCAGATTGCAGGTGAACAACATTCCAGGTTCACTCTGCATGACCCAGGCCATGGAATCCTATAAAATACTGCCACACGTGAAGGAGTATCCAAGTAAAGATCCCAGAAATATAGATGGGGACTCATCAATAAACCAGCAGATACCCAAGGAATCCTATCCTCCCACAACACAGGGACAATTTTAATCAGGGCCGCTAAAACTGGCCAAGCGATTTACCCACCAATGTCCCGCTCCATTCTCAAAGGCTTCCGTTTGAACCGGCTTTTCCAAGCAGGAGGCTTGGACAGCCCTCCCTTAAACTTGCGGTAAAGTATTTGGACTTATTAAAATATGCCAGAAACTTACATCCTTTGCCATGGTTTGAGCTGCAGATTGCAATCGATGATCCTGTTGTGTTAATTGGCACGACAATACATTTAGAGGACATTCTGTTCCTTTGAACGCAACTATCGCTATTTAAAGTAACAGGTACACGGGAACCCAATTTCTGTCTTGAGCCAGATTAAAGTAGCAAGAAATATAAAGTGAGGTTATAAGAGCTTCTACAAGTATGTAAAAATGAAGAGAGCAGCAAAATAAGTGTTGGTCCCTTCGAGTGGATGCATTGCTTGTGATTTTCCAAAATACCCTAGATTTTTTAACGAACGATCCCAGCGGATCGGAAGGCAGCAAATGTAACAACGCTATTCGAGAAAGGAGGGAGAGAAAACAGGAACTATAGGCCAGTTAGCCTGTTATTCTCTTTGGTAGGAAGAATAGAAAAATTTAATATTTTTTATATGGTAAAAAACTATTAAATATTGGTGTTCAGTGGATTTTGGTGGCGTAGTAAGGAAACACAGAGTTAGCATGCAGGTACAGCAAGCGATTGGGAAGGCAAACGACATGTTGGCCTTTATTGCAAGGGGGTTGGAGCACGAGAGTAAAGGGGGGAAGAATGCATTCTTGCCCGGAAAGCAGTCGGTGTCCTCGTCCGACATGGCCGCCGCGCTAAACGAGGTAAATTGGTGTGGGGGGCCTGGAGGTAGGTGACACAGCGCTAACCTGAGGTGGTGTTGCACGAGGGATCCGGGACCAACATGTTGTACTGGTGCGCCTTACTGCTTCTCCGACTGTCTGCACGAGGCTGTGAAGCCTGCAGGACATTGTGGGTAGTGAGGAGCTCTGACATTTAAAGGCATGAATTCAATGCATTTTTTAGCCCTTTCTGTCTTTTAACAATTAATCAATATCCAAGAGAAGTTCCAAATGTCAATATTCAGCACTTAAAGCTGAATTACCTTCCTAAACCCAACAAATGGGAAAAGTGCTTCAGCACTACCACCAATGGCTCAGCAAGCCAGGGAAGAGGCACCCAGGGTCTCGCACTCAGCACTCCAGCTTTGTGCAGGGGCTCAATACAGCAAGAGGGACCCTCTACCCACAGGGGCCAGATCACCGAGGCTGTCACTGCCACCAGTGTCGCCCCCACTACTGGACTCCAGTGCCCAAAGGAATTTCATGACCTCAGACCACTGATCAAGGTCAGTGAATGCATCTTCAAAAGATGTCACCTACCATCTGCACCACTAGCCTCACACACTTCTCAATTTTTTTTTTTGAAATTCATAGCCAATCGTTCCAATTCTTTGTCAAATCACAAACGCCAGAGGTCACCTTGTACACATCAAGGATCACTCTGCGCCAATGCTCTTAGCCAAAAGGCCTAGAGCCACTGCACCGTTCCTGGAAGTACTGCAATACCAGGTTCGTGCCATGGAGGTGGATGGGTCAGGTCCCCCACACACCTCCGTGGAGGTGGATGGGTCAAGCCACCCCACCCACCTCCTATTTCCAAAAAAGCAAGCATATACCTTCCTGATCCAGGGAGAACCACCTTGGGTTTATGGTGGTTACTCCCCTGTCAGGTCAGTTACGCACTACACTTGATCTTAGCCAAAAGGCCGAGAAGACCTCTCAATGCACAATCCCCAATCAGTCACCTACCAACAATCTGCACCAATGGTGAGGCACATCTCCCATTCCTAGCCTCACCTCACCCCTTTGGAGGAGACGGTGCAGGCCATTCTTGGCAGCGGCCCTTGGCCAGCGGTGGGGTTGATTGGATACAAAATGTGGGTTTCTTTGTATGTTAACCTCCTTCTGGCATGCACCACTTGCTTTCCTGCCCTCCCGTCAGCACAATTCCACCCTGTGCCTGCCTCATTTCACATGCCCAAGAAAAGCATCTGCCCAGCGAGGACCACAGGTCGATGATTCCATCCCAGATATCTGTTCACAAAGGGGCTGTCTAGGATGCACGGCTCCTCTTCAGCTTTCTCTTCTTCTGCATCTTCCTCTTCCCTCTGCAACTGGATGCTGTAAATGTGAAATTACAGCATAACATGCTTCAAATACTCAGTTGGTCAGGCAGCATGTTGACCTGAGACCTGAGACGTGAACTCCACGGATGTTGTGTGATCTGCTGAGTATTCGCAGCATGTTCTGCCTTCTCAAAGGCCTTCATTTACTATCCAATGCCTTGCAAGCCTCCAGCAGCACTCCCTACATGCTTAAAAAACTTTTCACATCTACTGCAGCAAGCAAAATTTTAAAAAGTCCAAACCCTTCCATTCAAAGTTACCTGACTGATGTGTGGGTCCCTTTAACCGCAGCTATTGCCACTGTCAGCGTGTGTCAGCCTGCTTGCACACCGGGTTAACCTGCCGTGCTTAGGACCCAGTGCTGGCGTGAACGCTAGGGTCAAAGTTCACGTAGGTGATGTTAAGTTTATGTTGCATGCCAGCTGACGTCTCCGGTTACTGGCAGCGCAATGGGGACAACCAATATGGCGGCTACCGCCGGGATCGCCTCCAATTAGCCGCCATTTTTTCCCGCATTGCTGGCATTACCAGGTGGCGGTAAGGACATCAGTTTCTCACCCAGGAAGTCTTACTACAACTGTACAGTGCCTTGGTGACACCACACTGGGGCACTGTGCACAGTTGTGGTCTCCTTATCGAAGGAAGGACATACTTGCCTTGGAGGTTGTGCAATGGAGATTCACCAGATTGTTCCTGGGATGAGTGGGTTGTCCTATGAGGAGAGATTGGGCCAATACTCTCTGGAGAGTAGAAACATAAGCCGTGTGCTGGTGGTATGCAACCGTGTTTTCACCGGGTTTTAACCCGACACGGTGAGAAATGGGCTGCTCAGCTGTTTTCTTCCTGGTCACGATCCTCGGCTCGGTTTTTGAGCTGCCGTTTAGAAGCACCACCGGGGGAGAGCTGCACCGGGGTGTAATGGCTCACATCGCCACACCGCTGTGAGTTTGGAGAATCAACCGACCCGTACACCCTGAAACGTGCCTCACAGTGCAGCCCTGCCGACAGCGGTGAATTGGATAGGCGGCAAAAAAGTGAAGTTAAAATGTTATTTTTTAATATTTTTGCAGCAATTTGTGAGGTCAGGGTGTTGGCAATGTTTTTTTGAATTTGTTTTTTGTTTGTCCCCTCCCAAGGCCTCTATCAGAGCACTCCTAGCCCCGCACTAACGTTGGCGGGGATCGAAAATAGTTCAATGCCTCCCTTTGCATGTGCTGCTGACACAGCGCAGAAACGACGGAAGTTAGGCAATTAATCGCTAATGCTAATTTGGGCGGTAAATTTCCCGCCCTGCCTCCATTTTCGCCACTAAAACGGAGAAGCCAAAAATCCAGTCGAGAAATGATCTGATTGAGACATGTAAGATTATGAGGGGGATTGACAGGGTAGATGCTGAGAGCCTGCTTCCCCCGATTGAAGGGACCACAGACTCAGAATAAGGGGTGGGCCATTTAAGACTGAGATGAAGAGAAATTTCTTTACTCAGATGATTGTGAACCTCTGGAATTCTCTGCCCCAGAGGGCTGTGGAGGCTGAATCATTGAATATATTCAAGACAGAAATCGATAGATTTTTGGACTCTCGGGGAATCGAGGGATATGGGGATCGGGCGGGAAAGTGGAGTTGAGGTCGAAGATCAGCCATGATCTTATTGAATGGTGGAGCAGGCTCGAGGGGCCACATGGCCGACTCCTGCTCCCATTTCTTAGACAGCAGACCTCAGCCGCGTTTAGGTTACCTGATGATTGGGAATACAGTTAGCAGTTATCACTAACAGTTGTATCTTTTCACTGTCCTTGCCTGGTGTTAACGGGGCAGTAACCGAACGGGGAACGGGGAACGGGGAACGGGGAGAGGGAAGGGGAACAGTGAGCGGGGAATGGGGAACGGGGAGAGGGAAGGGGAACAGTGAGCGGGGAATGGGGAATGTGGAACGGGAACGGGGATCAGGGAGGGGAACGAGGATCGGGGAACAGGGAACGGGGTGGGGAACGGGGAACGGGGAATGGGGTGTGGAACGGGGAATGGGGAACGGCGAACGGGGTGGGGAACGGGGAATGGGGATCGGGGTGGGGAATGGGGAGCGGGGAACGGGGATCGGGGTGTGGGGAATGGGGATTGGGGAATGGGGATCGGGGAGCGGGGATCGGGGTGGGGAATGGGGATCGGGGTGGGGAATGGGGAACGGGGAACGGGGAGCGGGGATCGGGGTGGGGAATGGGGATCGGGGTGGGGAATGGGGATCAGGGTGGGGAACGGGGAGCGGGGATCGGGGTGGGGAATGGGAATCGGGGTAGGGAATGGGGATCGGGGTGGGGAATGGGAATCGGGGTAGGGAATGGGGATCGGGGTGGGGAATGGGAATCGGGGTAGGGAATGGGGATCGGGGTGGGGAATGGGAATCGGGGTAGGGAATGGGGATCGGGGTGGGGAATGGGGATCGGGGTAGGGAATGGGAATCGGGGTAGGGAATGGGAATCGGGGTAGGGAATGGGAATCGGGGTAGGGAATGGGAATCGGGGTGGGGAACGGGGAGCGGGGATCGGGGTGGGGAATGGGGATCGGGGTGGGGAATGGGAATCGGGGTAGGGAATGGGAATCGGGGTGGGGAACGGGGAGCGGGGTGGGGAATGGGGATCGGGGTAGGGAATGGGAATCGGGGTAGGGAATGGGAATCGGGGTGGGGAACGGGGAGCAGGGATCGGGGTGGGGAATGGGGATCGGGGTGGGGAATGGGGATCGGGGTGGGGAATGGGAATCGGGGTGGGGAACGGGGAGCGGGGATCGGGGTGGGGAATGGGGATCGGGGATCGGGGTAGGGAATGGGGATCGGGGTGGGGAATGGGAATCGGGGTGGGGAATGGGGATCGGGGATCGGGGTAGGGAATGGGGATCGGGGTGGGGAATGGGAATCGGGGTGGGGAACGGGGAGCGGGGATCGGGGTGGGGAATGGGGATCGGGGATCGGGGTAGGGAATGGGGATCGGGGTGGGGAATGGGAATCGGGGTGGGGAACGGGGAGCGGGGATCGGGGTGGGGAATGGGGATCGGGGTGGGGAATGGGGAACAGGGAACGGGGATCGGGGTGGGGAATGGGGATCGGGGATCGGGGTAGGGAATGGGGATCGGGGTGGGGAATGGGGAACGGGGATCGGGGTGGGGAATGGGGATCAGGGTGGGGAATGGGGAACAGGGAACGGGGATCGGGGTGGGGAATGGGGATCGGGGATCGGGGTGAGGAATGGGGGTCGGGGTGGGGAATGCGGATCGGGGATTGGGGTGGGGAATGGGGAACGGGGAACGGGGTCAGGGAACGGTGAGCGGGAAGCAGGAAATGGGGAATGGGAAACGGGGTCGGGGTGGGGAATGGGGAACGTGGAACGGGAGCTGTTCCGTCCCATTAACAACAGTGATGCGGCCGGCTCCATTTTGAAAAGGGCCTTCTGAAAGGTGTTCAAAGTACCTACCTGATTCATGTGATAGGCCACTCTTAAATGAGGGTCATATGATGGTCCGTGTGTGTGCGTGTGTGTGTAAAGTCCCGAAGGGCTCTTTGAATTGCGCTGTGTGATGAAGGGATGTTACGAGAACAATGAACCATAATCGGTCTGCACCATTCTTTTGTTTTTACAGTTGTATTGAAGGAAAATGAGGGAACTTCTTCTCACCCTTCTGCTCGCAGCCAGCAGTAAGTCCCGCATTCTACTTGCCTTTGACTTTCTGCATCTGATCTCGATAAATGTCGAAGGGGCATTGAAACTGCATCTTGCTTTAGTGAGAAGACGTTGTCCTATTATTGACTATTATTGGGGTTCCTCCTTGTGGATGGAATATGTTAATTTTATACAGAAGGTTCTCTAAAAGGAAAATACGGGGTCACATTATCATCGAATCATCGAGTCGTACAGCACAGAGGAGGCCATTCGCCCATTGTGCCTGTGCTGCCACTTTGAAAAGTTATCCAATTAGTCCCCACCCGCTGATCCTGTCCCATTACTAGAATCTTACCGCACAGAAACACGGCATTTGGCCCAGGGGCTTTGCCAGGGTTTATGTTCCAAGTTGCTGAGGTTGCTCGAAGTGTGCCTGAGACAGTGGTCGGGGCGGGGGAAGGAACGTACCGAGTTTCTGGCGGAGGCTGGTGATCATGGTTTTGGTCTTCCCAATATGACAGCATAACCTGCACATTATCGCTGGGCTTGTGGCCTTGATAACCGATGTCTCGTGACTCTGGCCATTAACTACTGGTTGTAACATCCTTTTTCTAAGGTTATTGTCTGAACTTCTCAAAATGCTTAGCTGTGTTCTGAGTTCAGAAGAACACCCGGCCCCTCGAGCCTGCTCCACCATTCAATACGACCATGGCTGATCTGATCGTGGACTCTGCTCCCCAAAACCCTTCACTCCCTTATCGCTCAAACATCTCTCTCTCTCCACCTTAAATATAGTCACTGAGTCAACCCCCACAGCTGTGTGGGGCAGAGCAGGGTGGTTAAAACATCCTCTCCCACTGACTCTCTCCGTACTCCCCACCCTATCAGGCCGACCGTGTGGGGAAACTTTATCCCCCAAAAATGGGTGGGTTTTGGTTGGGTGGGAAGTCAAAATATAAAAATTCTGAAACAGGAACTTAACCGGCCTCGAAGCCGCCCACGTCCAGCGACCAATCCGCTCTCAGGGGCAGAGGGCAGGTGACCAATCCGCTCTCAGGAGCAGGGGCAGGTGACCAATCCGCTCTCAGGGTTGGAGGCAGGTGACCAATCCGCTCTCAGCGGCAGGGGGCAGGTGACCAATCCGCTCTCAGGGGCGGGTGGGGAGGGGGTAACAGCTTTTAAGCAGGCTGCTTGCCTCCATTTTAACAATAATTTTATTTTTAACGCATGTGGCTTGGGTTAGTCGGGCTCCGGGAATCCCAGCAGGTGAAAGGAGGCAGGTGGGCAGATCTGTATCCATGGGGCAAGTGTATTTACAGCACTGCGGGAGGGCCGGGAGGAGCTGGAGTGTTTGCTCCCGGCCCAACAATCTAAGCTGCTTCCAGCTCCCCGACCACCACTAACCCCCCTCCCCCCCCCACACATCCCCGTTCCCCCCCCCACTCCCCCCCCACACCCCCGCTCCCCCACTCCCCCCCCCACATCCCCGCTCCCCCCGCCCCCCTCACACCCCCGCTCCCCCCCCACACCCCCGCACACCCACTCCCCCCCACATCCCCGCTCCCCCCCACACCCTCCGCTCCCCACCCCCACTCCCCCCACACCCCCCACACCCCCACTCCCCTCCCACACCCCTACTCCCACACCCCCCACACCCCTACTCTCACACCCCTACACCCCCCCCACCCACACACCTGTAAATGTTCTCCTTCTCCAGTATTTACCCGTTTGAAAGTTTCTATTGACTCTGCTTCCACTGCCCTTTCTAGCCGCGTGTTCCAGACCACAATCTGAGAGAATGTTTTCTCATGTCGCCTCTGGCTCTTTTGCCAATCACCATAAATCTGTGCCCTCGTCTGCGTTTGGAAACAGCTTCTCTTTATTTACCATTCATGATTTTGAACAACTCTATTAAATCTCCTCGTAACCTTCTGGGCTCTAAGGAGAACAATCCCAGCTTCTGTAGTCTCACACATAACTGAAGTCCTGGGACCACTCCAGTAAATCTCCCCTCACCCTCTCCAAGGCCTTCACATCCTTCCTAAAGTGCAGTGCCCAGAATTAAACACAATACTCCAGCTGGGGCCAAACCAAAGGATTCAATTCAAGATGTTAGTGTTGAAAGCAAACATTAGGAGCCAGTATCTGTCACTGAAATGAGAAGTGAGGACAGAGTACCTTTTCACTTTGGTCATTTTACAGCACAGATTTATACTGACTGTTTTGGGAGCGAGTCGGCAATCTGGAAATACGAAGGTGGTTGCGATCCACACACAGGACGGTTTTGGGTGTCTGTTAATATTGACTGTAACAGTGTTTGATCTTTTTTTATCACAGTTCATGGCACATTATGAAAGCAAAGAGTAGAATATCAGATGATTTAATAGCTGGGACAATGGCAGCTGAGTGGTAGTTTTAGGCCAAGAGTATGAAGTTGAAGACTGGGGATGGGCTTTTACCAACCTCGGCGGGTCCGTGGCAGGCGACGTCGATGCGGCTCCCGGCCTCGCTGCCGGCTCCAGCCCGTTGTCCAAAATGATTTTTCCCTGATTGGACTTGTTAAGCCCGCCCAGCTCATTTGCCGGCCAGTTGCAGCAAGCGGGTCTGATGATGTCATTCGATGACGTGTCATCAGTCGGTTTCCTTAAAGGGGCCATGTGCAAATTTATTTTGACATTTGTGCTGTCAGTGTTCTACAGCATTGAGGTGCTGCAAACACTGACAAGAGGGGCACGGCTGCATGCAAGCTCTCCCATTCCCTCCATATGCTCTAATGGGTGGAAGAGATCTTTCCAGGAGATCAACGCAACCTGGTTGCACGTTGTACAGGAGGGCACAAGCAGGGATGTGGTCAGGGGGATCTGGCTGCAGTGGTGCAATGATCTCAGTGGATCATGAAACTTTACTGAAAAGCCATACTCAATCTCATCCTGCTGTGTCACTCATCACATCCCCATCACTCTGCCTTCCCTCCCCTACCCCTGCACATCCTTACACCAACTTACCTTGCACCTCCACCCATCCCTCTCTTTCACTCTACATTATCACTTCCCCATCTCACTAGCCACCCCTCACACTCACCCTCATCCTTGTCCAATCATACCAACTAACAACACACAAGGGTAGGCACTTGGTTCTTTCAATCAATGTTCATGTGAAGTTTCTGATAATGTGTTGTCAAACATTTAAATCTTTATTTTCAACACTTTGTGTTCTTGGACAGCTTTGTGTGCTCCTTTGGAAGTGGCTTAATGAGTTACAGTGAATGGTGAGACATAACGGTAGCCCCCGCAATGGCGATGAGTGTGAAAGGAATGGTTTGGACATTGTAGGGATGCTTTATGCTGCTGGTGTGGGGTGGTGCCAACCTGGTGCATCATATAGCAGCCAGGGTGTACAGCATCAAGTGAAGTAAATCTGGCCATGGTGAGGCCATCCCTGGTGTCCTGGACAGCAATGTGGTCGGGTGCTGATGCCCTGTGCCCTGTGCAGCATCAGTTGATTGCGGAAAAGGTTGGTGTTTTTGGTCCTGCTGGTGTGCCTGTTGATGCTGGGGTTGGGGCTGATTGTGGTGGGATTCTGAGGACTAAGGTGAGACAGAATAAACTGTACCCATTCTGATGTAATAGATGGCAGGTGAGTTTGAGATGACAGAAGCGATCTGTCAATGGTGAGAGAGGCTGTTCCAATGAGGTGACACTGGATAGAGAATTTGCTCCAGTCACTTGCAACCTGCATAAAGCTCCATTTATCTTCCAAATGCAGTTAGCAACAGCTTTTGGGTTTGGAAAGTGAACAGCTGTGAGATGGGAGCTTTTATAGCACATTTGCAGCTGTCAAGTAATGACATGATCCCAAGGCCATTCAACTCTCGCCCTGCTTACCTGATGTGATCCCCAAGCAGTGTGGACCCCGTGGGTGACCTGTTAAACTCTGAAGGTGAGCTGAAAATAGTTCTTAATCCTCTATTACCAAGGTCATATGACCTGAATTTCCTCCCCTGCCATTGCGTGTCAGGTCTGCTCAGCATTGACAGACCCGACATTTGGGGAATTTGACAGCGGGCTCCTGACTCGCTGTAAAGAAAAAAAAAATTCCCACCCAACCCGCCCCCGCTGACCCCCGGCAAAATTCCCCCATGGCTTTTGAGAAAGGCTGAGGCCTTTCAAGTAAAAACCTGAATGAAAAGTGCTCAAAAACAGAAAATACAACTTTGCTGGTAAGTTTGATCATGTTGTTGTAAGATATTTTTATTTTTCAATGCTTTTAAAGAAAGGTCAGTTAGATAAGGTGGTTAAGAAGACATAGGAAAATCAGATCAGGAGGAGGCCATTTAGCCCCTTGAGCCTGTTCCGCCACTCAGTGAGATCACGGCTGATCTGTGACCTAACTCCATATACCCGCCTTTGTCCCATATCCCTTAATAATTTGGGTTAACAAAAAACTATCAGTCTCAGATTTAAAATTAACGATTGATCTAGCATCAATTGCTGTTTGCGGAAGAGAATTCCAATCTTCTACCACCTTTTGTGTGTTTGCTAATTTCACTTCTGAAAGGTCGTGCTCCAATTTTTAGCCGATGCCCCTAGTCCTGGACTCTCCAACCAGCGGCAATAGTTTATATCTATCCTGTTTCCCTTAATATCTTGAAAACTTAGATCAAATCACCTCTTAACCTTCTAAATTTCAGGGAATACAACCCTAGTGTGTAGTCTCTCCTCCTAACTTAACTCTTGAAGTCCGGGTATCATTCTGGTAAACCTACGCTGCACTCCCTCCAAGGCCAATATATCCTCCCGCAGGTATGGTGCTCAGAACTGCTCACAGTGCTCCAGGTGTGGTCTAACCAGGGCTTTGTATAGCTGTAGCACAACTTCTACAAAATTGGCTTGGAGGTAGAAAGCAAAAGGTAATGATTGATGGATGTTTTTGTGACTGTAAGGATGTTTCCAATGGGGTTCCGCAGGACTCAGTACTGGGTCCCTTGCTTTTTGTGGTATACATCAATGATCTAGATTTGAATATAGGGGGTATGATTAAGTAGTTTGCAGATGGCACTAAAATTGGCTGTGTGGTTGATAATGAAGAGGAAAGACATGGGCTGCAGGAGGATATCAATCTACTGGTCAGGTGGGCAGAGCAGTGGCAAATGGAATTTAATTCAGAGAATTGTGAGGTAATGCACTTGGGGAGGGCTAATAAGGAAAGGGTATACACATTAAGCGGTAGGCCACTTAATAGTGTAGATGAACAATGGGACCTTGGAGTGCTTGTCCACAGATCCCTGAAAGTAGCAGGCCAGGTGGATAAGGTGGTTAAGAAGGCATACGGAATGCTTGCCTTTATCGGCCAAGGCATAGAATACAAGAGCAGGGAGGTTATGCTTAAATTGTATAATACTTTGGTTAGGCCACAGCTGGAGTACTGCGTGCAGTTCTGGTCACCATATTATAGGAAGGACGTGATTGCACTGGAGAGGGTGCAGAGAAGATTGACTAAGATGCTGCCTGGAATGGAGAATCTTAGTTATGAAGACAGATTGGATAGGCTGGGTTTGTTCTCATTGGAACAGAGGAGGTTGAGAGGAGACCTCATTGAGGTGTACAAAATATTGAGGGGCCTGCATATAGTGGATCGTAAGGGTCTATTTCCCTTGGTGGAGGGGTCAATTAAGAGGGGGCATAGTTTTAAGGTCGTTGGTGGAAGGTTCAGAGGGGATTTGAGGGGGGGGGGCTTCTTCACACAGAGGGTTGTGGGGGTCTGGAACTCACTATCTGGGAGAGTGGTGGATGCAAAAACCCTCACCATATTTAAAAGATGGTTGGATGGGCACTTGAAGTGCTGTAACCTGCAGGGTTATGGACCTAGAGCTAGTAAGTGGGATTAGCCTGGATAATCTCTTGTTGGCTGGTGCTGATACGATGGTAAGTACTGCAGGGAATCTAATATGGCCAGGGTGATCTCCTGGACTAATTTTGATCACCTAGATGGGTCGGAGAGGAATTTTGCCAGATTTTTTTCCCCCCAATTGGCCTGGGTTTTTATCTGATTTTTGCCTCTCCCAGGAGATTGCATGGCTCCGGTTGGGGTGGAGTGTAGAATGTTTCAGTGGTGTAAGAGGTGTTGCAGTTGTGTGAGGCGGACTGGTTGGGCTGGGTGCTCTTTACCTTTCCGCCATTGTTCATTGTTCATAGGTTTATATGTAACCTTCAGGGCTGTTGACCGAGGGCCATGCGGCTCTTTGTCGGCCGGCGCGGACACGGTGGGCCGAAATGGCCTCCTTCTGCGCTGTAAATTTCTATGTTTCCATGTTTCTATATGGGTCCCTGGGCTTTATAAATAGAGGTATAGAATACAAAAGCCAGGAAGTTATGCTAAACCTATATAAAACACTAGTCGGTCCCAGCTGGAGTACTGTGTCCAGTTCTGGACACCACACTTTAGGAAGGACGTGAAGGCTTTGGAGATGGTACAGAAGAGATTTACTAGAATGGTTCCAGGGATGAAGGATTACAGTTGCGTGGATAGACTAGAAAAGCTGGAATTGTTGTACTTGGAGGAGCGATGGTTAAGAGGAGATTTGATAGAAGCGTTTAAAATCAATGAAGGATTTAGATAGAGTGAATAAAGAGAAATTGGTTCCAATGGCTGAAGGGTCAATAACCAGCGGGCATTGATTGAAGGTGATTCGCAAAAGAACCCGAGGCGACATGAGGAAAAACTTTTATACGCAGCGAGTGGTTAGGATTTGGAATGCACGGGCGGTGATAGGGCGGTGGATACAGATTCAGTAGTAGCCCTCAAAAGGGAATTGGGTGAATACTTGATAGAAAAAATTGCAGGGATATGGGGAAAGAGCGGGGGAGTGGAACTGACTGGATTACTCTTCGAAAGAGCCAGCACAGACTCGATGGGCCGAATGGTCCGTATGTGCCGTACTTATTGTATTACTTTAAGAAATATGCGATTCCAAAAATTGCAATGAAAAATTGAGTGGAATGCCGAGGTGCCACAGGGACATGTAACACAGCAAGTGTGGCCAAACTGACACTAAATACACTGGTCAGGAAATTCATCGGGACTGCGTCTGCTCCATTACTTCACGTTTACGAGTGCTGCACTGCAGGCAAACGTAGAGAGAGCATCTCCGAGGGATTTATTGGCCAGTATTTTTATAATACTAGTCAACGTCTTATGGAGTTCCACATTTGAAGTCATAGAGATAGTTTTGTCGGAAGCTTTATCTTCTTTGGCATAGTTCTGGTGAGTGAAGAGGATATGCTGTTTGGGAGCTGGGTACTGGGATGGTCAGGATTTGCGAATGGATGTGGAAGCAGTTAAGGTGGCTGAGGTAGTGAGCACTTGTGTGGGTTAGTCAGTAGGTGGCAATGGATTTGAGAGGTAATGAGTACTTAGGGTAGCAGAGCGTGTAGTGAAGAGACATGGGGCCCAAAATTCAGCTCCCAAAAAGGTCACTTACCGCCAGAAAGTGGCGGCCAGGTGGCGGAGTCGAGCGGCCGCCGATTTCTGGTCCAATGGTCGCCGCCAGTGAAATTCAGCTCGGGGGGTTTTCTGACGGTCCCCACTTCACCCCACTGCTGCTGACCATCCTAAGTGCATCGCCAAAGGGCGCACCGCCAAGCTCCCGTACCTCCATCGCGCCTCCCGCCAAATTTAAGCCCAAAAACCTTTAACCCGCCACGCGGTGCCCCCGACAGCTTTTTCTGTCGGTGCACCTTCCTTTCAGTCTGTGAGCCATAGCAGCACGGCAGCCCTTCAGGGGGAGGGCGCTGTTGGGGTAAAAGACAGACTTCTCTTCCTTGAGGTGGACTCCCTGATATAAGGAGTCGACACCTGCCCGCCCGTATAGTGACCACAGAATCACTCAGACAAAAACTTTGGTTCAACCGGTTTTTATTCAAGCATGCTGGGGAAATGTTCCAATGAACACTTCCCAGAACAACAGTTTGCACTGACAATTATACATTTCCTGCGGTGTGTGACCCTCCTACAAAATCATCGATTGGCCGACTGCAATCAGCGAAATTACATTGATTTGTTGACTCTTATCAGACTGGCTCTGAGTGGTTCCCCACCTGTCCATCTCCCATCACGTCACCCTCCTGGAATGTGTTCAACTTTGCCTCAGTTTCTCATGACGTGTGAAGTAACCTTGCTTCCCAGGGTTTGCTATCTTGTTCCCAAACACCTGCTTTCTTATCCTGTTCCCAAGAGAACTTCAGTCATAATGTCCTAGTTTCTCATGAGATTCAGATGCTCTTACAATCTATATTCCTAAACATTTGCATCCTTGTTCTGTACTGAATATATATTTTCATCTTCTATCAGTCCGTGCTAAAGGTCAATGCAGTGTTGGCTACCTATGATGGTTCATTAACCATCAAGCTTTGCACCATAGCATGCTTTGCTGTTTCCCCTTCTTAAAACCCAATGTAAGCGAGTGTATAAGCGTGCTTTACGTACATAAACGAGTGTTATATACAATTACAATCCCTATAAAGACAGGGGAACTCCTGATTCCTCAGAATCCCCTAATACTGACAAGCCCAACAATTCAGTTCGGGTATCGGTTTTCCTCCCCTTACAATGGCCCTTGGCTTTCTGCCCAAGGTAGGCCATTTCCCAATTAATTCCTCATGGGTGAGCCTCCAGGGTTGTCCTTCGCTTCAGTAGCGCTACTTTCCGAACTGCAGGATCCACCTGTTGGCTTTCCCATCAAGGTTATACTAGATAATTATTTTTTAGCCGGACTGTCTATATTCCCTTTATTCAATGTTTTAACTATGGTTCGGGCTAAGGCCTGCATCTTACGTCAGTTACAACGTTTACAGGCTAACAGTAGCAAGATGACCAAGATGATCTCTTGCAGTACAACCAGTACATGTGACAGTATCTGTATCCACGAATGCACTTGCACATTGAATCCTGCATGTTCTCAGTGTTCGAATTCTGCCCCGCCTGGGGCATCCTCTGTTTCTTCTATCTTCCCTCCACCCGGGCTCTTGAATATTCTCTTTTATTGTGTTCAATTCAGTTGAGCTTTTTTCTCATTCAGTTTGAGTATCGGCTTTTCCTTGCGGCCTGATGGCCTTCGCACACCTTTCGCGGATAGTGGCTATCATTGTCCCATTGATGGTTTCTTCTTTCAGTTCAGAGTTTATAACGTAGCCATTTATGTGTGTTTCGTCATGCGGGGTAAAGCAGAAGTTAGTATTCATGATGGCACATGAGGTATCTCCTCCCTTATTTGTGTCCGTTATCTCAGTCGCCGTGGTGCCCACACACCATTCCCCATTTCCTTGTGGAGCAGCGGTGGTTTCGTAGTCTCAGGCTGGGGGGGTGATACTCAAGGTGCACCCATCCACTTGGTCATATCCACAGTCACCTTTGAGCAATCATAGTGGATCTCGACATGAAACAACTTGATTATTTTTATAGCAATCATCTATGCTGAGATTCTTAGTACTGTTGTTCTTCTTCAATACATATCTGGATTGTCATGTGCCGCACGTGAGTTTGATTTCTTATTCACCCTACATTATTTGTTTGGTATAGGGGATCTCCCTTTGTCACATCATACTGTGGTATTGATTGTACAAAACCTATTATATTTAAATGTCCGGTTACACATCTGACCTTTGGGACCCAAACATGATTGTTTCTCCGCAGGCACGAGTCATGTTTTTGTCCAAGGTCCCGTTGGTAAATACATCAAGTGTTATCCAACCCAGCACCTTTCCATTTTGAAGTTGCTCTAGGTTATGCCTGAGGAACCATGCTCTGTACCCTGCACATACTATGTCTGTCTGTATGGTTCTATTCAAGTTTCTTTCCGCTCTGTTTATCGAATTTAGAGTTCTGGCATGGTCTCGCAACGTGGACAATTCCCTCTCCACCAATCCAAGGTTCGGGTTAGGGATTTGACCCGATCATCTATCGTGTGCAGGTCTATAGTGTTTACCATCGCAACTCCCGCCGCTTATCCCGCCGTGTACCTTTTCTAGTGTCCCTCTTTCTCCCCAGTCTCGCTTTTTACCTGACCCTCTGTCCACATTAAACTTCATGGTTTTTGATTCAGGGCCTTCAAGTGCCCGCAGGATCAGGTGTTTATACAGGCTTATGGTGTTTGACTCACAAAAGCTGGGGATGGTTAAGTCTGTTAAATTTAGCAATACAGTAATTATTCGCTGACGTACCCCGAAGCGTATCCTTGGTCTGCCTTATTACCAATCCTTCTTTTGCCCCAGCGTTCATAGTTGGACATGTTTGTGGTGCTGGGGGTGTGATGGTCGGGGCCCTGGTAGTGCTCACTGTTGCTAAAGTAGTGGGTGGGTCCGTGTTGGTGGGTCTATCTCAGGAGATATCCCTCCACCACCATTCATAGATGTTGAGTGAAATCTGTACCCCCTTCCCCCGGGTGCAGTATCTTTTTTCCCCCCCTCCTGGTTATAAAACACACCGCGGTCTTATTCCCACTAATTATTGGTCCCGTATTACTGGCCTATCCCCAATGTTGTTTTGTTTCCTTGTTACGTTGTTTTATGCTGATATTTAAGTCGACTGTTGCTCCGTCCGTCACCATCAGTGTTTTTGATGACAACTAATGTCGCCCGAGTCCCTGTAATACAGGCCTTGCTGTCCCTCAGCCTGTTGTCCTTGATGTGAGGCTGCGTTACCCCATGTTGTTCCCACGAGCACCAAAATCCTGCAAAAAAATAATATTTCCCGGTTGTCACTGGTTAGTTAGTGACTATGTTTTTCAACTGGGTCCAGTGTTTCCACTTGCCGATAACGATGCAGGCGCACGTGTCCCTTACCATTACCTGGTGGGGTCCGGTCCACTTCGGTGCAAACCTGGACTTCTCTGGGTTAATCCTCATCATCACCTGACTGTCTATTTGGGGTATTTCGACCTCCTGTTCCTTAGTGTCGTTCTCTAAGTCCTTGATTACTTGTTGATCTCTAGCCTGTGCTTTTAAGTCATGTAACTGCTTACAATATTCCATCACAAACCTCCGTATCCTGTGTTTATAAGGTCTACGTCCTCGCTTCCTGTAACCAAGACTTCTGGCAGTCTCATTAGTTCAAAGGGTGTCAGTCCTGTCGTCTGACTAGGGGTTGCCTTGAGTTTCATCAGTACGCAGGGTAACCTGTCTACCCATCCCTTTCCAGTCTCTTCCATTGCCTTGGCTAGGGCCGCTTTTATGGTCCTATTCATTCGTTCCACCAGTCTGAGGTGGGATAGGTGTATGTCCTGAAGCGTGACAGGTGACATGGTAATAACAGGAAGAAAGCTGTATTGATCGTGCGCAGCGCAAACAAGAAGGAATACAAGCTAAGGGGGGAGGAGGAGGCGGTGTGGGACTCCAGGATGTTTAGGAAAAACTGCCCAGTGGGATAAAATGAAGACCAAGGGGGATCTCTGAGATATGGACCTGAAGGGTCCTGGGTGTAAATACTAGCAGGAAAGGAGAAAAATAAAACCCACACTTAAGTTGTGGAGGAACCAGATTAGGGAGGCAAGCAGTATTGTTAGTCCGGCTGGACGTTAGAGGGGTCCAAGGACTTGGAAACAGTACACAGAATCTGGTAGAGGGGTAAACGTACCCAGACGAGAAATGGCATGCAAGGATAAGTTGCTGAAAAAACATAGGATATGCTGTATTGAATGAAAAGTTGGTGTGAATGTCTGTCTTTAAGTGAAAGTTTTCGTGTGGAAGCTTTCTTGACTGTGGAATAAGTTGTTGAAAAAACATAGGCCAGGCTGTATTGAACGCACAAAGGACGGGTTGTTTATCAAAAGATAAAACTTGCAACCTTGAAGCTAGATTGCTGAAAGAAGAAACCATTGAACGTTTAATGTCTTATGTAGTTTAAATTAACAATGGGAAAAAAAAGTAACTTACTGGATGCTATTTGATACTGGCTCTGAAAAAGATATTGGTTTAATTGGAGGGTAATTAACCAATGAAACTCGGATTTTCATTGTGGCCGCAGTGAAATTCTGGTTTTGTTTCAAAGTGAATATTGGAAAATACTATTTTAAATTATGAGAAAGTTTCACTTCAGTAAAGGAGATTTAAATTTTGGGTTTGAAAACCTTTTTAAAATGGGTGCCGTATTCTGATATCGGGAAAGGTTTAAAAAAGAATTATGCGAAGTCATGTGATGATGTAAGGCCTTCTCACAAACCGACAAAGGAGTTAACCCTTTCCACTGACAGCTGGTTTATTTAGTTCACCAAAAAACTTTAGCAGCGCTGCATGGAATTTAAAAAATACTGGACATTATTAATTTGGGTTTCTTAATTGGAAGTGAATATTTTCCCACATACCAGAAGAAAAATAAAATTGTAACGGCTATAAAGAATTTTTTTTAAAGTGTAATCTTTAATATGGAAAGAGTGAGGTAACATATCGAGAATACATCACAATACAAGGGAAAAGACCGATACCCAAGGATAGAAAAGAACCTATTAGATCGATACCAAAGCCAGGGACCGTGGAAGGGGCCAGGCAGGTACCAGCACTATTCCACTGCTGCCGAAATGTTATTCCTGAATATGCCGAGATGGCCCAACCTATCCAGGACCTGGTCAACGGGGGGAAACCCTCCCAAGAACCTGTAAACTGGGGCCCTGATCAGGAAACGGCGTTTGTATGGTTAAAACAAGCTCTCACAAGTGCTCCAGCCCTGGGATTACCCGACCAGAATAGGCCCTTCCACATCTATACGTACCACAGTAACGATCATTCTAACGGAGTGGTGATTCAATTACATGGGGACAGACATAGACCAGTGGCATATTACTCAGGTAAACCGCAACCTGTAGCCGCAGGACTGTCGAGGTGCATTGCTGCCCTGCGTAGGCCATCAGATTGAGCGAACCAATAGTGATGTCGGGACACGTTATCCTACATACCCAGCATACCTTAGTAGAAGTGCTTAACACAGGAAGGCTAAAACCGGTATCCGACGTACAAGGGGCTAGATGGGTAGCAATGCTCTTACCCCCCTCCCCCTCCCCCCACCGGGGCGGTAACAATAAAAGAGAACTGTAACAACCCTGCAGCATGGATCATTACGCAGGGAGAGGAGCATCAGTGTAGCCCGACAGGAGAAGACGAGGGAAGTAATCAGGCTTGAGGAGGCAGACCTGGATCTATATGTAGATGGGTCTCGGCGCTATATCAACGGGACACCACGGACAGGATGGGCCGTGGTAGATAGCAGTGGGCAGGTTAGAAGGGAAGGACGGCTAGATGGGGGCCTATCGGCTCAACTGGCTGAATTGGTGGCTCTCACTGAGGCGCTGAGGCTAGCTAAGGGAAAAAGTGTAAACATCTATACAGATACTAGTGCGTGATTATATGATAGCCTGGAGTAGACGGGGATACATGACTTCAGGATTAGTGGAAGCCTCCCTCCTACCCCAGGAGTGTGCAATGGGCAGATGAGGCAGCCAAGGGGGTGGCGCAGACAGGTACACTGGTCAGGGAAGCCCAGGTCGGAGCATGTACAATCGGGCCTGAGGAAGGAAACATGCTTAAGGTTCAGGGAGAAGCCACTCCACGGGAAAAGGGGGGTACCGATGGGGTATGGAGGAAAGAGGACTTTATACCGCGGGTATGTCCTTACAGGTAGAACCAACATGATAAGCTCGATGTCCAGATGCTGGTGGTGGCAGGGAATGGGTAGAGATATAGAGAACCACTGTAGAAGGTGCCTGACATATGCACAATACAACCCAGGGCGGAAAGTAAAGGTCAGAAGGACCCTGGGAAAACTTACAGATAGGTTTTACTGGACCGTTACCCAGCAACAAGGGGAAGACATACTGCCTAGTTATAACAGACCAGTTTCCGAAGTGGGTAGAAGCTTTCACCACTAGAAATTGTTCATCAGAAACTGTGACCAGGATCCTTGCAGAGGCAACATCCTCCTGGAATGTGTTCAACTTTGCCTCAGTTTCTCATGACGTGTGAAGTAACCTTGCTTCCCAGGGTTTGCTATCTTGTTCCCAAACACCTGCTTTCTTATCCTGTTCCCAAGAGAACTTCAGTCATAATGTCCTAGTTTCTCATGAGATTCAGATGCTCTTACAATCGATATTCCCAAACATTTGTGTCCTTGTTCTGTACTGAATACAGGCAACTCTCGATTATCCGGGTCCCTTGGGGATTGGGCTATTCCGGGTAAACGATTTTGCCGCTGGGGTGAGTGCACGTACTTGCCGAGAATATTTGGGTCCCAAATGTATGCAGTACTTTGCTGCTTTTCTGCTTCTGTGCACTCCAGGATGGGATTGTCCACCTATTCATTTTAATATAAAGTGAAGCGACCCATCTTTTACTGCGTTTACTTTTTCTTGAAATGGCCAGTCTGAAGACTTCAACCGCTGGTGATCGAATGAGACTCGGCTTTACGATCTGATAATGATCTGATAACATGAGGATGGGTCGCAGTATGAGCGGACAGACTGTCCAGGTCCGAGTTAATTTGATTGACGAGTTGGATTGGAAGTTATATAAATATATAAATCGGAATTAAGAAGGGACCCATGTGCATAGGATTGACTCCCGAACTGCGTGCCATCCCTAGTCATATTTCATTACTGGTTGGATCCATGCTTAGGGTACAAGTTCAATAAATATTAACATAAAAATAATATCAATGAAGTTCACAGAATAAGTACAAATGTTCACCCTCTCCCCCCAGAATGCCCTGCAGCCACTCGATTACATCCTTGACCCTGCCACCAGGGAGGCAACATACCATCCCAGAGTCACGTCTGCGGCCGCAGAAACACCTGTCTGTTCCCCTAACTATCGAATCCCGACCACGATAGCTCTTCCACTCTTCTTCCCCCCCCCCCCCCCCTGTGCAGCTGAGCCACCCGTGGTGCCTTGGCTCTGGCTGCACTCCCCAGAGGAACCATCACCCCACCAGTACACAGACAGAATACTGGTTGGAGAGCGAGATGCACTCAGGGGACTCCTGCACCATCTGTCTGGCTGTCACCCACTCCCTCTCTTCCTGCACAATCTTAAGCTGGAGAGTGACCACCTCTAGAAACATACTATCCACAAAGTTCTTAGCCTCGCGGATGCACTGCAGTTACTCCAGGCGCTGCTCAAGCTCCGAACCCTGGAGCTCGAGTTGCTATAGATGGTGACACTTCCTGCACATGTGGTCGTTGAGGCTACGCAAAGCACCCAGGACTTCCCACAGGACACAGGATGTGCACTCCATGGGACTGAGCTGCCCTGCCATGCCTCGAGTTATTTAACTATGAACTAAACTATGAACTATGAACCATTTGACAAAAACACTCACCGGCTACTCACCAATCAGATAGCTCAAAAGCAATATCGAGATACCTCACTAGTGATAAAAAAATAGAAACATAGAAAATAGGTGCAGGAGCAGGCCATTCGGCCCTTCGAGCCTGCACCGCCATTCAATAAGATCAGGGCTGATCATTCCCTCAGTACCCCTTTTCTGCTTTCTCTCCATACCCCTTGATCCCATTAGCCGTAAGGGCCAGATCTAGCTCCCTCTTGAATATATCCAATGAACTGGCCTCAACAACTCTCTGCGGTAGACAATTCCGCAGGTTAACAACTCTCTGAGTGAAGAGGTTTCTCCTCATCTCCGTCCTAAATGGCCTATCCCTTATCCTAAGACTATGTCCCCTGGTTCTAGACTTCCCCAACATCAGGAACATTCTTCCCGCATCTACCCTGTCCAGTCCCATCAAAATCTGATACGTTTCTATGAGATCCCCTCTCATCCTTCTAAACTCCAGTGAATAAAGGCCCAGTTGATCCAGTCTCTCCTCATATGACAGTCCAGCCATCCCTGGAATTAGTCTGGTGAACCTTCGCTGCACTCCCTCAAATAGCGGGAACGTCCTTCCTCAGATTAGTAGACCAAAACTGAACACAATATTCCAGGTGAGGCCTCACTAAAGCCCTGTACAACTGCAGTAAGACCTCCCTGCTCCTATACTCAAATACCATTTGCCTTCTTCACTGCCTGCTGTACCTTCATGCCAACCTTCAATGACTGATGAACCATGACACCCAGGTCTCTTTTCCTAATCTGCTGCCATTCAGATAATATTCTGCCTTCGTGTTTTTGCCCCAAAATGGATAACCTCACATTTATCCACATTATACTGCATCTGCCATGCATTTGCCCACTCACCTAACCTGCCCAAGTCACCCTGCAGCCTCTTAGCATTCCCCTCACAGCTCACACCGCCACCCAGTTTAGTGTCATCTGAAAACTTGGAGATATTACACTCAATTCCTTCATCTAAATCATGAATGCATATTGTAAATAGCTGGGGTCCCAGCACTGAGCCCTGTGGCACCCCACTGGTCACTGCCTGCCATTCTAAAAAGGACCCGTTTATCCTGATTCTCTGCTTCGTGTCTGCCAATAAGTTCTCTATCCACGTCAGTACATTACCCCCGACACAATGCGCTTTGATTTTGCACACCAATCTCTTGTGTGGGACCTCATCAAAAGCCTTTTGAAAGTCCAAATACACCACATCCACTGGTTCTCCCTTGTCCACTCTGCTCGTTACATCCTCAAAAAATTCCAGAAGATTCGTCAAGCATGATTTCCCTTTCATAAATCCATGCTGACTTGGACCGATCCTGTCACTGCTTTCCAAATGTGCTGCTATTTCATCCTTAATGATTGATTCCAACATTTTCCCCCGACTGCTGTCAGGCTAATCCGTTTATAATTACCCATTTTCTCTCTCCCTCCTTTTTTTAAAAAGTGATGTTACATTAGCTACCCTCCAGTCCATAGGAACTGATCCAGAGTCGATAGACTGTTGGAAAATGATCACCAATGCATCCACTATTTCTAGGGCCACTTCCTTAAGTACTCTGAGATGCAGACTATCAGGCCCCAGGGATTTATCGGCCTTCAATCCCATCAATTTGCCTAACACAATTTCCCGCCTAATAAGGATATCCTTCAGTTCCTCCTTCTCACTAGACCCACTGTCCCCTAGTACACTTGGAAGGTTTTTTGTGTCTTCCTTCGTGAAGACAGAACCAAAGTATTTGTTCAATTGGTCTGCCATTTCTTTGTTCCCCATTATAAATTCACCTGAATCCGACTGCAAGGGACCTACATTTGTCTTCACTAATCTTTTTCTCTTTACATATTTATAGAAGCTTTTGTAGTCAGTTTTTATGTTCCCTGCAAGCTTCCTCTCGTACTCTTATTTTCCCCCTCTGAATTAAACCCTTAGTCCTCCTCTGTTGAATTCTAAATTTCTCCCAGTCCCTCAGGTTTGTTAATTTTTCTCGCCAATTTATATGCCTCTTCCTTGGTTTTAACACTATCCTTAATTTCCCTTCTTAGCCATGGTTGAGCCACCTTCCCCGTTTTATTTTTACTCCAGACAGGGATGTACAATTGCTGCAGTTTATCCATGTGATCTTTAAATGTTTGCCATTGCTTATCCACCAGCAACCCTTTAAATACCCTTTGCCAGTCTATTCCAGCCAATTCATGCCTCATACCGTCGAAGTTACCTTTCCTTAAATTCAGAACCCTAGTTTCTGAATTAACTGTGTCATTCTCCATCTTAATAAAGAATTCTACCATATTATGGTCACTCTTCCCCAAGGGGCCTCGCACAAATAGATTGCTAATTAGTCCCTTCTCATTACACATCACCCAGTCTAGGATGGCCAGCTCTCCAGTTGGTTCCTCGACATATTGGTCTAGAAAACCTTCCCTAATACACGCCAGGAAATCCTCCTCCATCGCATTGCTACCAGTTTGGTTAGACCAATCAATATGTAGATTAAAGTCGCTCATGATAACTGCTGTACCTTTATTGCACACATCCCTTATTTCTTGTTTGATGCTGTCCCCAACCCCACTACTACTGTTTGGTGGTCTGTACACAACTCCCACTAGCGTTTTCTGCCCTTTGGTATTCTGTAGCTCCACCCATACCGATTCCACATCATCCAGGCTAATGTCCCTCCTTACTATTGCATTAATTTCCTCTTTAACCAGCAACGCCACCCCGCCTCCTTTTCCTCTCTGCCTATCCTTCCTAAATGTTGAATACCCCGGATGTTGAGTTCCCAGCCTTGGTCACCCTAGAGCCATGTCTCCGTGAGGCCAATTACATCATATCCATTAACTGCTATCTGCGCAGTTAATTCGTCCACCTTATTCCGAATACTCCTCGCATTGAGGCACAGAGCCTTCAGGCTTGTCTTTTTAACACACTTTGCCCATTTAGAATTTTGCTGTAATGTGACCCTTTTTGTTTTTTGCCTTGGGTTTCTCTGCCCTCCACTTTTACTATTCTCCTTTCTATCTTTTGCTTCTGCCTCCATTTTATTTCCCTCAGTTTCCCTGCATAGGTTACCATCTCCCTGCAATGTTAGTTTAACTCCTTCCCAACAGCACTAGCAAACACTAGGACATTGGTTCCGGTCCTGCCCAGGTACAGACCGTCCAGTTTGTACTGGTCCCACCTCCCCCAGAACCGGTTCCAATGTTCCAGGAATTTGAATCCCTCCCTTCTGCACCGCTCCTCAAGCCACGTATTCATCTGCGCTATCCTGCAATTCCTACTCTGACTAGCACATGGCACTGGTAGCAATCCTGAGATTACTACTTTTGAGGTCCTACTTTTTAATTTAGCTCCTAGTTCCCTAAATTCGTCTCATAGGACCTCATCCCATTTTTTTACCGATATCGTTGGTACCTATATGCACCACGACAACTGGCTGTTCACCCTCCCTTTTCAGAATGTCTGACACCCGCTCCGAGACATCCTTGACCCTTGCACCAGTGAGGCAACATACCATCCTGGAGTCTCGGTTGCGGCCGCGGAAACGCCTATCTATTCCCCTTACAATCGAATCCCCTATCACTATCGCTCTCCCACTCTTTTTCCTGCCCTCCTGTGCAGCAGAGCCACCCACGGTGCCATGAACTTGGCTGCTGCTGCCCTCCCCTGATGAGTATCCCCCTCAACAGTACCCAAAGCGATGTATCTGTTTTGCAGGGGGATGACCGCAGGGGACCCCTGCACTACCTGCCTTGCACTGCTCTGCCTGTTGGTCACCCATTTACTATCTGGCTGTGTACCCGTTACCTGCGGTGAGACCAACTCGCTAAACATGCTATTCACATCATTCTCAGCATCGTGCATGCTCCAGAGTGAATCCACTGGAGCTCCAGTGCCGCAATGCGGTCCGTCAGCAGCTGGAGGCAGATGCACTTCCCGCACACATAGTCATCAGGGACACCAGAAGCGTCCCTGACTTCCCACATAGTACAGGAAGTGCATAACACATGTTCGAGCTGTCCTGCCATGACTTAATCCTTAGATTAACTTCATTTGGCACCAACAATGCTAAATGTTACTTACTGATAAAGAAAAGAAAACGAAAAACTACTTACTAATCACCAGCCAATCACTTACCCCCTTGGCTGTGACATCACCTTTCGATTTCTTTCTACTTCTTGTTGCCTTCTCCCTGCAGCTGCACGGGCTGACCTCCTCCTCAACGTACTCCCGACTGCTGAACTCGCGGCCTTTTTATAGGCCTCCGACCCCGGACTCCCGCCTCCTCCTCAACGTACTCCCGACTGCTGAACTCGTGGCCTTTTTATAGGCCTCCGACCCCGGACTCCCGCCTCCTCCTCAACGTACTCCCGACTGCTGAACTCGCGGCCTTTTTATAGGCCTCCGACCCCGGACTCCCGCCTCCTCCTCAACGTACTCCCGACTGCTGAACTCGTGGCCTTTTTATAGGCCTCCGACCCTGGACTCACGCCGCCTCCTCAACAAACTCCCTCAATGTTGCTCTGCAAGGATTGCTTTAAGATTGAGACAGCATTAAACTTTATTATAAAATAAAGCCCTTCCTATGTGTAGTGATAATGCTGTGTGTCAGTGCAGGACTGTGTGTGGAGTGGGTTTAATGGTCATGTGCAGCTCTACCTGGGACAGACTCACAGTTTTTAAAAGTGCCGTTGCAGTGGGTTCTCCGTTAGATCCGTGTACGGATAACCGAGAGTTGCCTGTATCTGTTTTCATCTATCAGTCTGTGCTAAGGGTCAATGTATAACTTGTCATAAGTTGGCTACTTATGATGGTTCATTAACCATCAAGCTTTGTACCATAACAAGCTTTGCTGTTTCCCCTTCTTAAAACCTAATGTAAGCGAGTGTATAAGTGTGCTTTACATACATAAGTGAGTTTTACATACAATTACAATCCCGATAAAGACAGGGGGACTCCCGATTCCTCAGAACCTCCTAATATGATAAGCCCAACAATTCAGTTCGGGTATCGGTTTTCCTCGCCTTACAGGCGCACTGCCGAGGCCGTCATGTTTTTCTTTGGGACAATTATGCTCCTGGGTTTGGTTGGGCCGCCAACAGGCAGTCAGTCACCCCCACTTGGGTGCCAGGCCACTGGCCCGGCTGAAACCCTCACTGGTGGCCCAGTGGACCGAAGTTTCAATATGCCGAAGGCTCTCCCCTTTAAGTGGAGCGAGCGTGATGACGCATGAGGTCATCTACGCTCCGCTGCTGACTGACAGCGGCAGAGACTCTGCCCCACTGCAGTACTTACCACCCCACTTCTGCCCCCAATATGACCAACTTCCGGTCCACTTAAAAAAAAACCGACAAAGAGCTGACAGCCATGCGACCCATTTCGGGCGGAGGTAAATTTCGGCCCCTTGGGGTAGAGAATATTGGGGCAAGGCGATTTCCAGATTGGGTTAAGAAATATTTGAGAGGTAAGAAGTCACGTTTGTGGTTGGATAAGTGAAAATTGGACAGGTTAGAGGTGATATGTCCTTACTATACAGTATAGATACACACGAGGCCCATACTTGAGAGAAGGTCACTCTGTGACCAGTTGCCTTTATTACCAAGACCTCAAGTGATGAAGGTGGGTGGAGCTTCCCCTTTTATACCTGAAAGTCCAGGTTAGGAGTGTCTCCCACAAGTTCACCCCCTTGTGGTCAATGTTCTCAAGGTGTACAACTTAAATCAGCTTATACATGGGTTACAATGACAGTTGAATACATGATATCACCTCCCCCCCACAAAGTCTTATTGGGATCACAAGTTAAGTCTCTCTGGTGGTTTATGCTCCCTTGTAGAGCGCCTGAGTTGGGGCTCCGGTTGTTGGGCGCTGGCCTGAGTGTCTGCTGTTTGCGGTGCCTCAGGCCTGTCCGGACTGCCCACAGTGACTGGGCTCTCCTCCACTTGGTTCCTGTGTTTGGTCACCTGTGGTGGAGTAAACTCTACATCGTGTTCTTCCTCTGCTGCTTCTATGGGGTTACTGAACCTCCTTTTTGTTTGATCCACGTGTTTGCGGCAGATTTGTCCATTGGTAAGTTTAACTACCAAAACCATATTCCCCTCTTTGGCAATCACAGTGCCTGCAAGCCATTTGGGCCCTGCAGCGTAATTAAGGACAAAAACAGGGTCATTAACATCAATACATCGCGCCCTCGCATTCCTGTCATGGTAGTCACATTGTGACTGACGCCTGCTCTCAACAATTTCTTTCATAGTAGGGTGTATAAGGGATAACCTGGTTTTGAGCGTCCCTTTCATTAGCAGCTCTGCGGGTGGAACCCCTGTGAGCGAGTGTGGTCGGGATCTATTAGCCAACAGGAGGTGTGATAAGCGGCTTGTAGGGAACCCCCTTGGATTCTGAGCATCTCCTGTTTGATTATCTGCACTGCTCGTTCCGCCTGGCCGTTTGAGGCTGGCTTGAACGGTGCCGTTCTGACATGGTTGATTCCATTGCCTGCCATGAAGTCCTGGAATTCAGTGCTTGTGAAGCACGGGCCATTGTTGCTGACCAAGACATCTGGTAGACCATGGGCGGGGAACATTGCCCGTAGACTTTCTACCGTGGCAGAGGATGTGCTTGAATTTAAAATGGCACACTCAATCCATTTGGAGTAGGCGTCTACTACAACCAAAACCATTTTTCCCATGAAAGAACCTGTGTCGTCCACATGGATGCGTGTCCATGGCATGGCGGGTCAGGACCAGGGGCTAAAGGGGGCTTCCCTGGGTGCATTGCCCAGCTGAGCACATGTGTTGCACCTGCGAACACAAAGTTCCAGGCCTGCATCTATCCCTGGCCACCAAACATGTGACCTGGCAATTGCCTTCATCATGACAATGCCCGGGTTCTCATTGTGAAGTTCTCTGATAAACACCTCTCTGCCCATCTGGGGCATGACTACTCGGTTTCCCCACAGTAGGCAATCGGCCTGAATTGAGAGTTCATCCTTGCGCCTATGAAACAGTTTAAATTCCTCACGGCATGCCCCGTATGTGGCTGCCCAGTCCCCATTCAGGACACATTTCTTAAATACAGTAGCGGGTCATTGTTTGTCCAGACTTTAATCTGACGGGCTGTCACAGGTGAGCCTTCGCTTTCGAAAGCTTCAACAGCCATGACCATCTCAGCAGCATGCTCGGTAGCCCCCTCAGTGGTGGCTAGTGGGAGCCTGCTCAGTGCATCGGCGCAGTTTTCGGTGCCCACTCTGTGCCGAATTGCGTAGTCATAGGCGGCTAACGTGAGTGCCCACCTCTGTATGCGGACCGACACATTAGCATTTATGACTTGTCGGCCAAAAGGGACGTGAGGGGTTTGTGATCTGTCTCCAGCTCAAATTTCCTGCCAAGCATGCTAGCGCTTCCTTTTCTACCATCCACTAGCCCCTTTCTGCCTGGGACAGACTTCTGGAGGCATAAGCTACTGGCTGTAACTGACCCTTGGCATTCACATGCTGCAACACACACCCGACCCCATAGGATGACGCATTGCATGTTAAAACAAGTTTCTTACACGGGTCATATAACGTTAACAGTTTGTTGGAGCATAACAAATTGCGTGCTCTATCAAAAGCCTTTTCCTGGCTGTCCCCCCAGACCCAATCATGACCTTTGCATGGGAGCACGTGTAGCAGCTCTAACAGCATGCTCAATTTGGGAAGACAGTTACCAAAATAGTTCAGGAGCCCCAGGAACGAACGCAGCTCCGTCGTGTTATGGGGTCTGGGTGCTCTCTGGATCACTTCCGTTTTGGACGCAGTAGGTCTGATCCCGTCTGCTGCTACTCTCCTCCCCAGGAATTCTATCTCTGGAGCTAAGAAGACGCACTTCGCCTCTTTCAGTCGCAGCCCTGCCCGGTCCAGTCTACATAGCACCTCCTCCAGGTTGTGGCGGTGTTCTTCAGTATCACGACCCGTGATGAGGATGTCGTCTTGAAAAACCACCGTCCTTGGAATCGACTTGAGGAGGCTTTCCATATTTCGCTGAAAGATCGCGGCGGCCAAACGAATCCCGATCGGACATCTGTTGTACTCAAACAACCCCTTGTGTGTCGTGATGGTGGTCAGCTTCTTTGACTCACTCGCCAGCTCCTGGGTCATGTAAGCTGATGTCAGGTCCAGTTTTGAAAAAAGTTTGCCACCGGATAGCGTCGCAAAGAGGTCCTCCGCTCTCGGTAGCAGGTACTGGTCTTGGAGTGACACCCGATTGATGGTGGCCTTGTAATCACCACATATCCTGACCGACCCATCCGCCTTGAGCACCGGCACAATCGGGCTTGCCCAGTCATTGAATTCGACTGGCGAGATGATGCCTTCCCTCAGCAGGCAGTCCAATTCGCCTTCTATCTTTTCCCACATCACGTACGGCACCGCTCTGGCCTTGTGGTGTACTGGTCTAGCGTCCGGGTTTATGCAAACCACTACCTTGGCCCCCATGAATGTGCCGATGCCGGGTTGAAATAGTGAGTCAAATTTGTCCAGGATCTGTGAGCATAATACTTGTTCCATAGAAGAAATTGCATTGACATCGCCCCATTTCCAGTTCATGACAGCAAGCCAATTCCTCTCCAGTAGTGCGGGACCGTTCCCCGGGACAATCCAGAGTGGCAACCTGTTCTCCGAATTTTTGTGGGTCACGACTACCGTGGCGCTGCCTAGCACCGGAATGATCTCCTCTGTATATGTCCGTAGCTGTGCGTCAATCGGCAATAATTTTGGTCTCCTGGCCTTGGACACCCACAACCTTTCGAACTGTTTGATACTCATCAGGGACTGACTGGCCCCCGTGTCTAGCTCCATTAATACTGGGATGCCATTGAGAAGCACTTTCATCATTATCGGTGGTGTCCTGGTATATGAACTGTATATGTGCTCCACATGAACTCGCTGAACTTCAGCTTCCAGCGATTTCCCCCAGTATTCATTTGGCCTCGTAGGGCTTACATCGGGCCCGTCCTCCTCGTACATCAACCTGGCTGCAGGCTTCCTGCACATACGCACCAAGTGACCGCTGACGTTGCACTTTCTGCAGCTATATTGCTGACACCTGCAAGCTCTGTCTGGGTGTTTGCCTCCACACCGCCAGCATGAGCTGGAGGCCCCGTTGTTGGAAACAAAAGGTCCATTACCAGTCGATCATCTCTGACTGTCTATGTAACTGTCCTTAAGTGCACCATTAACAGGTGTTGATGGCCCCATTACTGGCCGCATTGTCCATGGCGATGGCATGAATCGCCGTTCAGCTAGCAATTGTCTCTGTTCAATTCCCCCTTTGGGTTCGATTACATGCTGGGGCATGTCCGATTACCCCTGCCTGCCTCGAGAACTGTGTGCCGCGTTAACAATGTTGACTCCCTGGTCATTTGCTGCGTTTGAGCCAAGATTTTTGTCATACATCATTCTGGTCTCTTCCTCCCCTGAGATAAATGTCTGGGCTATCAGAGCCGCCACTTCCAAGGTCAAGTCTTTGGTCTCAATCAGTTTCCTGAAAACCCCAGCTTGCCCGATGCCCTCAATAAAAAAGTCTCGCAGCATCTCTGCTCTGCATGCATCTGTGAACTTACATAGGCTCGCCAGTCGCTGGAGGTCTGCCATGAAGTCTGGAACGCTTTGCCCTTCTCGCCGCCAGTGCGTGTAAAACCAGTGTCTCGCCATGTGCATGCTGCTTGCCAGTTTAAGGTGTTCCCCGATCAACTTACTGAGCTCTTCGAACGTCTTGTCCGCCGGCTTCTCTGGCGCTAGAAGGTCCTTCATCAGGGAGTACGTTCTGGATCCACAAACCGTCAGGAGTTGAGCCCTGCGTTTGTCGGCCGAATCCTGTCCCAACCATTCCTTAGTGACAAAACTTTGCTGTCGTCTCTCAATAAAGTCGTCCCAATCATCACCAACACAGTACCTCTCTTCTGTGCTGCTAGTGGCCATGCTCGCGTGGTTTAAATCTCAGTTTCTCATCGCCAATGATATGTCCTTACAATACAGTATAAATGCACATGAGGCCCATACTTGAGAGAAGGTCACACTGTGACCAGTTGCCTTTATTACCAAGACCTCAAGTGATGAAGGTGGGTGGAGCTTCTCTTTTATATCTGAAAGTCCAGGTTAGGAGTGTCTCCCACAAGTTCACCCCCTTGTGGTCAATGTTCTCAAGATGTACAACTTAGGTCAGCTTTTACATGGGTTACAATCATAGTTGAATACATGACAAGAGGCAGGAAGAATGTTCCAGTTTCTGGGGACTTCCAGAACCAGGTGTCACAGTCTAAGAATAAGGGGTAAGCCATTTTGGACCGAGATGAGGAGAAACTTCTTCACTCAGAGTGGTTAACCTGTGGAATTCTCTACCGCAGAAAGTTGTTGAGACCAGTTTGTTGGATATATTCAAACGGGAGTTAGATATGGTCCTTATGGCCAAAGGGATCAAGGGTTATGGAGAGAAAGCAGGAAAGGGGTACTGAGGTTGAATGATCAGCCATGATCTTATTGAATGGCGGTGCAGGCTCGAAGGGCCGAATGGCCTGCTCCTGCACCTACTTTCTATGTTTTTGGGCGTTATGCCGGGTGTCCAGGATTTACTGCCCGGTGGTGCAGGCTCGAAGGGCCGAATGGCCTACTCCTGCACTTATTTTCTATGTTTTTGGGCGTTATGCCGGGTGTCCAGGATTTACTGCCCGGTGGAAGATTCAGCTATTAGTTTGCGCCGGGGCAAAAACTTACTGCCCCGTCCTCCGTTTTTCGCCTGATGCAATGCTGTGTTAGCGCCCCAGATGGAACATTCGGCCTTAACGCCTCATTTAACACCCGACCCAGGAAACACCTGAAAAACCAGGTGGTTCCAGGGTGCAGCAGGTGGTATTGGCAGGGTATTTAAATGGAGGGATGAGGATCCTACATCACAGGTCACATTGACTACAACGGTGGCACACATAACGCTGTGCGAAGCTCTGACTTGCAAACTTCACTTTTATCTGCCATTACAGTGCCCTTACAACTCCAGTGAGAACATTTAATGGGGGCATTACTAGTTCACCAGCGTATCATGCTCCATGCTATTGCCAGACGGTGTCAAGCTAGAGGAAGGGCACTTGTCCATATCGGCCCACGGATGAAGATAGGCTGAAGTTGTCCAGGGAGGAGAGCTTACCCCCTAGGAATTTACAGGCACCAACACTCAGACCTCCAGCTCTCTGAGGAGCAGTGTGTGAGAAGGCTGCGCTTCCGAAAGGAAGTGCTGACAGAGATATGCCGTCTCCTATAGGCAGACACATGCCTGCACTGCACTGGAGGCAGCCTTCAATACTCCCCTCAATAGGTAGCCAAATTCACTGTGGTTTAACTTGGCCATCATGAGGGGCCAGGCATTGCCAGTGGGGATTGCAGGCCCACCTCAGGAGGATGAAGAGGATGAAGAAGAGACTGGCGAGGCTCCCATTGGATAGCCCCCATCCACGGGGGAGACAGCATGGAGATTCTGCCGGACCAACACTCGCACATCACCAGCCAGTAAGGGACTGGCTCCAAAATGGGGAAACTGAGGGATGGAGCGAATCCTGGACACGCTATGTGCCCCCATAAAGGCACATCTCCGGTGAACATTGGAATGATGCACAAGACACCAATAGCAAATGATGAGTCATAAATATTACTGCAATGGTCACAAAACTCCCCCACCAAAATAAAACCATTGCAAGGCACTAAACAACAATGAAACTTCTTTACTGCCATAAGTTCCGGCTCGGGCGTACAAAGTCCGTTGTGTAATGCCTGATCCAACGCCAACACTCCTCCAACTTACATTTTCGCCAAAACTTGCAGTCGGAGGCACAAACTATTTTCAGGTGCTAACTTTAACGCGATTGATGGCCTGAAATCCAAAAATCCTAAAATCCAGCGAATTCCATCAGATATACGACACAGAAACAGGCCATTCGGCCCAGCCAGTCTGTGCCAGTGTTTATGCTCCACTCAAACATGTTTATGATCAAGCCGATTAGATTTTGAATTAAAAGACTTTGCAGACCATCGAATGTCTTGAATTGTCGCTGATCTCCGAACACGAGCTGCCTTTATTAAAACAACCCTAGAAGACTGTGAAAGGAAGCAGTCAGGTGATCAGGACGTAACATTCCTTCAATTGGATCGAAGGCTTTTATTGGTCGACTAATGATTTCACTTGCGGTAGTTAAAGTGATCTGGGACGTTTTACTTCATTTAAAGCGCTTTATAAACACAAGTTGTTGTTTGAGCTGAAGGGAAGTTACAAAACAATGCTGTAACTGGCAGGTGTAATGTAAGTCAAGTCGGCTATAGCTTGTTGGGCTGGACTTGTGGTCAGCGGTGAAGCAAAGCCGTTCGCCGCTGGTCCCGAAATAAGCTTTGCTCAAAGATCTCGCCATCTCTGTGCTGAGAATTCTGTTTTTTCCCACGCGTAACTCAAATCCATGGAAGTTAATGGGGATCCCCAGCGATGAGCTGCTGTGACACCAACAAGCTGTCCAAGCAGCCAATCAAAACGCAGAATTCTTGCAGACCGTGAACCAGGAAGTGGGCAAGTGGAGATTCAGCATCGCCTCCAGTGCGCCAGCGCAGCCTTCGGCCGCCTGAGGAAAAGAGTGTTTGAAGACCAGGCCCTCAAATCTACCACCAAACTCATGGTCTACAGGGCTGTAGGAATACCCATCCTCCTGTGTGGATCTGAGGCATGGACGATGTATAGAAGGCACCTCAAGTCGCTGGAGATATATCACCAACAATGTCTCCACAAGATCCTGCAAATCTCCTGGGAGGACAGGCGCACCAACATCAGTGTCCTCGACCAGGCCAACATCCCGAGTATTGAAGCACTGACCACACTCGATCAGCTTCGCTGGGCAGGCCACATAGTACACATGCCAGATACGAGACTCCCTAAGCAAATGCTTTATACGGAGCTCCTTCATGGTAAATGAGCCAAAGGAGGACAGTGGAAACGTTATAAGGACACCCTCAAAGCCTCGCTGCGACATCACCACTGACACCTGGGAGACGCTGGCCGCAGACCGCCCGAGGTGGAGAAAGTCCATCCGGGAGGGCATTGAACTCTGAGTCTCGACGCAAGGAGCATGAAGAGGCCAGGCGCAGGTGGCGGAAGGAGTGCACGGCAAACCAGCCCTACCGACCCCTTCCCTCGACGAATGTCTGTCCCACCTGTAACAGGGTTTGTGGCTCTCGTATCGGACTGTTCAGCAACCAAATAACTCACTTTGGGAGTGCAAGCAAGTCCTCCTCGATTCTGAGGGACTGCCTATGATGGTGATGAAGCTCTTACTTGTTGGAGCACGCAAAACAAAGATTGAGGCTTTCACACAGGGAAAAGTAATGAACAAACTGTTATAAAATATTGATTTCTTTATTTAGGTTTCTTAAAAAATGTAATTTTAATTTAAAATAGATAAAATTGACACTGCACAAAATAAAAAGAGTTTTTCGGGGCCATAACATTTGTTTAGCTGTCAGTACGCTGTTAAAATCCCAGTTACACCTAATCCGTTCGGGGCTAACGTTTAGTGGGGAATTTAACTGCGTAATTCCTGCAGAAGAACGGAGGTTTCCATCAGTTTCCATGGTTTGAGAGATTTCACTGATTGCTGGCTCTGTGGGTGGGCTCAGTGCAGCCTGTGGAGGTGCAGTGAATGACAGACCACAACGTCAGGATTAGGCTGCGCGTGCGCTACATCCTGAAGTTTCAGTCAGTTTCAAAGGTGAAATTATTGTACAACTGAACCGTGACATATTAGACTATGGGGCTGAAACTGAGGCTGCTACGCCGCCTGCAGCTGAATTTTCTCAGCGGTCTCCCCGTTTGTTTGGTGCTCTCCCCTCCGTGCGAGATTGGTGAGGCTCTCACGCCGGCGGTTTGGAAGGACCGCTGGGGATCGTCCGCTGGCGTGCAACGCTGAAAAAAGTCCTCCCGCCCGAGATTCATCCAAGCGGCCCTCCGCCCTGCAGGAGAAAAGACCATCGCGTGGGAGCAGGTCCAACCTGGACGCTTGGTATGAAGACCTGCACGAAAAGGTAAGTGAGATTTTAATTTTACTTCTTTTGCAGCGATTGTGTGTAAAAGGGTCCTCTGAAGGTTTTGTCATTTTTTGTTGTTTGTTTTTTGAACATTTTTTTTGTGCGTTTCCCCCCTCCCTGAGCCCGACAAGCCTCGGCGTCACTTTCACCAGGATCGCATTCGCCGCCCAGAATCCCACCTACCGCCCAGAATCCCAACCACCGCCCAGAATCCCACCCACCGCCCAGAATCCCACCTACCGCCCAGAATCCCACCTACCGCCCAGAATCCCACCCACCGCCCAGAATCCCACCCACCGCCCAGAATCCCACCCACCGCCCAGAATCCCACCCACCGCCCAGAATCCCACCCACCGCCCAGAATCCCACCTACCGCCCAGAATCCCACCCACCGCCCAGAATCCCACCCACCGCCCAGAATCCCACCCACCGCCCAGAATCCCACCTACCGCCCAGAATCCCACCCACCGCCCAGAATCCCACCCACCGCCCAGAATCCCACCCACCGCCCAGAATCCCACCTACCGCCCAGAATCCCACCCACCGCCCAGAATCCCACCTACCGCCCAGAATCCCACCCACCGCCCAGAATCCCACCTACCGCCCAGAATCCCACCCACCGCCCAGAATCCCACCCACCGCCCAGAATCCCACCCACCGCCCAGAATCCCACCCACCGCCCAGAATCCCACCCACCGCCCAGAATCCCACCCACCGCCCAGAATCCCACCCACCGCCCAGAATCCCACCTACCGCCCAGAATCCCACCCACCGCCCAGAATCCCACCCACCGCCCAGAATCCCACCCACCGCCCAGAATCCCACCCACCGCCCAGAATCCCACCCACCGCCCAGAATCCCACCCACCGCCCAGAATCTCACCCACCGCCCAGAATCCCACCCACCGCCCAGAATCCCACCCACCGCCCAGAATCCCACCTACCGCCCAGAATCCCACCCACCGCCCAGAATCCCACCCACCGCCCAGAATCCCACCCACCGCCCAGAATCCCACCCACCGCCCAGAATCCCACCCACCGCCCAGAATCCCACCTACCGCCCAGAATCCCACCTACCGCCCAGAATCCCACCTACCGCCCAGAATCCCACCTACCGCCCAGAATCCCACCTACCGCCCAGAATCCCACCTACCGCCCAGAATCCCACCCACCGCCCAGAATCCCACCCACCGCCCAGAATCCCACCCACCGCCCAGAATCCCACCTACCGCCCAGAATCCCACCTACCGCCCAGAATCCCACCCACCGCCCAGAATCCCACCTACCGCCCAGAATCCCACCTACCGCCCAGAATCTCACCTACCGCCCAGAATCCCACCCACCGCCCAGAATCCCACCCACCGCCCAGAATCCCACCCACCGCCCAGAATCTCCGTGTAACGCCCAGTTTTGCTACCGGGCACTTTTTTCCTCCTTTTTTTTTTACCAAACTTCCGCCCAAAGTACTGTCAGGATCTTAGCGATCCTTTCGACGGTAAATGGTTGGAACTTGCCTTTGATCAATTTCGACCCCAAGTGTTACTTTGTAGAATCTTACATGATATTTTGTAGTAAATGATTCGTATTTCAGTAGAATAAAGCCTGATCTTGGGGGGCGGGGGGCGGGGGACGGGGGGCGGACGGGGGGCGGGGGGGCTCGGGAGGGCGGGGACGGGGGGCGGGGGGCGGGGGGCGGGGGGCGGGGGGCGGGGGGCGGGGGGCGGGGGGCTCGGGAGGGCGGGGGGGCTCGGGAGGGCGGGGGGCGGGGGGCGGGGGGCGGAGGGCGGGGCGCGGGGGGCGGGGGGCGGGGGGCGGGGGGCGGGGGGCGGGGGGCGCGGGGGGCGGGGGGGCGGGGGGCGGGGGGCGGAGGGCGGGGGACGGGGGGCGGGGGGCGGGGGGCGGGGGGCGGGGGGCGGGGGGGCTCGGGAGGGCGTACTAAGGTGTGGAGAGTCTCATTGAAAAGGCTCAAACCAAAAATCGAGAATAAGCAGAGACTGTCACAGCACACAGATACAGAGCACGATATAAGGGTAGAGACAGACAGTCTACCTTTGGCACCATCTGATCTACATCTTCTTATCTAAACTGTGACAGCAATGCTTCAAAAGCAATCCTCCCACTGTGCAAAAAGATGTTTGAAATAAATTACAGTGTACATTGAAGAGATTCTTTGTGGGTGCATGGTAGCTTCACAGGCCTTTGTTGCTCAGACTTAGCAGTGAATGAGGAACTAGGAATAATGAGGGCTACCTCATAAAGCCCTCACTTCAATTGTGTTTCTAATGATCAACACCGGCTCTAAACCAGGTACAGAGTGTTGGGGAGACCGGCCTGAGGGGGGGACCGGCCTGGGGGATAGACCTGGGGGGACCAGCCTGGGTGTAGACACCAGCAGCGGGCATAAGAGGAGCAGCTAGCCACCACCGGAGTAGCGTGAGCTGACCCAAGACGGGGACAGAATCGAAGTGTGACATCGCCAGAAAGCAGGTAGCTGATTGGCTGCGTATCTTGGAGTGGGGTCGGGGCCCAGGAGCGAAGTCAGGGCCCAGGAGCGAGGTCGGGGCTCAGCAATGAGATGGAGGCCCTGGAGTGGTGCAGCATGGGCCAACACTGCATCCTGTGAAACCCAGGGAGAGAGGACCTATGGGAAGGAGGGAGGGGGATAGTAGGAGTATGTGTGTGTGTGTACTAGGCCAATGCAGCAGAGCCTGGCCTCTAATCATCTTGGATCCTCTCGCCATTGGACCAAGAACATGCCCTGCCAAGCCAGTGTGGTGGCTGGTGTGCAACGGCCACCCCACATTAAAAGAACTCACGCACAGCCATCTTCCACCCTTTAAAATGAAGCTCAGGACCTGGAATGTCAGGACACTCATGGACAACCCCAACAGCGACAGGCTGGAACGCCGCACTGCCATCATTGCCCGGGAACTCAGAAGCTTCGACATAGACATCGCTGCCCTAAGTGAAACTCGGCGGGCCGGGAAGGGCCAGCTCAAGGAACATGGTGGTGGTTACACCTTCTTCTGAAAAGGTAAACCAGAAGAAGAACGCCGCCTCCATGGGGTAGGCTTTGCCATAAAAAATGAGCTAGTTAGCCATTTCAGAGACTCCCCCTGCGGAATAAACGAATGCCTCATGACCCTTCGGCTCACCCTAGCCCGGAACCAGTGTGGAACAGTCATCAGTGCGTACGCTCCAACACTGGAAGCTACAGATGAGACCAAAGAGGAATTATACTCCAGCCTCGAACAATCCCTGTCCGACAAGCTGATCCTCCTTGGCAACTTTAACGCTAGAGTTGGAAAGAATACAGACCTCTGGGGAGGTGTGATTGGCAGAGAGGGTGTAGGGAAAGCCAACTCCAATGGTATCCTCCTCCTGATGAAATGCTTAGAATATGGCCGTGTCATAACCAACATCTTGTTCCATTAGAGAGACAAGTACAAGGCCTCATGGCAGCACCCTGGCTCCAAGCACTGGCATCTGCGAGACTACGTCATCGTCCGAGCTAGGGACCACAAGGACGTGCGCATCACCCACGCCATGACAGGAGCTGATGACTGCTGGATGGACCACCGCCTAATCAGCTCTGTTATTTCCATCAATGTAGCCTCAAAACAGCGACGACAATAGAAACAATGCCGTAGGAAAATCAACACTGGAGCACTCAAAGACCCTGCTAAGAAAGCTCTATTCAGCGAGCACCTCGTTACCAACCTGATGATTTCCAGTGAACCAGAGACACACAGTATCCACAGCTCCTGGTCTGCTCCATAATTAGCACCTGTGAAGAGACGCTCGGTCACTCCACCAGGAAACATCAAGACTGGTTTGATGAGAACCACCAGGAGATCCAGGAGCTAATAAGCCGCAAGCGTAAGGCATTCTTGAACTGGAAACAGCAACATAACTCAAGAGCAAGGAAGCAGCTCTATAGACATCTGAAGGCTGAGGTCCAACATAAAATGGATAGCATGTTTCTCAAGGTCGTCACCCCGCAGCTTAAGTGTGTGCAGGCAGAGAGGGAGTGGGTGACCAGCAGACAGAAGAGGAGGAGGAGGCAGATAGTGCAGGAGTACCCTGAGTCCATCTCGCTCTCCAACAAGTATTCTCTTCTGAGTACCGGTGGGGGTGATGATGCCTCTGGGGGAGTGCAGCCAGAGCCAAGTCTACAACACCCCGGGTGGCTCAGCTGCACAGGGGGGAGGGACAAGGAAGAAGAATGGAAGAGCTATAGTAGGGGATTCAATAGTCAAAGGAGCAGACAGGCATTTCTGCAGCCGCAGATGTGACTCCAGGATGGTATGTTGCCTCCCTGGTGCCAGGGTCAAGGATGTTACTGAGCGGCTGCAGGGCATTCTGGGGGGGGCGGGGGGGGGGGAGAGGGTGAACAGCCAGAGGTCGTGGTCCATATCGGCTCCAATGACATGGGTAGAAAGAGGGATGAGATCCTGCAGGCAGAGTTTAACGAGCTAGGAGAGAGATCAAAAAGCAGGGTAGTAATCTCCGGATTACTCTCGGTGCCATGAGCTGGTACAGAAATAGGAGGATAGAGCAGATGAATTCATGGCTGGAGAGGTGGTGCAGGAGGGTGGGCTTTAGATTCTTATGGCAATGGGACCGCTTCTGGGGGAGGTGGGACCTTAAAAGCCGGACAGGTTGCACTTCAACAGAGCCGTGACCAAAATCCTCACGGGGGGAGATGGTGGGGGGGGTGGGGGGGGGTTGCGGGTGCGGGTGGTGTGCTAATGCTGTTGGGGAGGATTTAAACTAGCTTGGCATGGGTTGGGAACCTGAGACTAGATTCAGTAGGGAGGGGAGTAAAGCTGGAATTGGAAAGCAAAAATGTAAAAAGTGAATTTGAAGGGCAGAGGAAACAAGGGCTAGAAAGTAGTCAACAAGGAAGTCTAGCTGTACTAAATGGTATATACAATGCAAGGAGTATAGCGAATAAGGCAGATGAGCTGAGAGCACAGGTAAACACTTGGGAGTATGATGATATAGCTATTGGAGATATGGCTAAAAGAGGGGCAGGTATGACAGCTCAACATTCCTGGTTACAGGATCTTCAGACGGGATAGAGAGAGGGGTAAAAAGGGAGGGGTGTCGTGGTATTGATTAAAGAAACTATTACAGCTGTGAGGAGGGATGATATGTTAGAGAGATCATCAAATGAGGCCATTTGGGTCGAATTGAAAAACAAAAAAGGGGCGATCACACTGCTGGGAGTGTACTACAGGCCCCCAAACAGTGAGAGGGAGATAGAAGAGCAAATATGTCGGCACATTTCTGAGAAGTGTAAAAACTATAGGGCAGTAATTGTAGGCGAATTGAACTATCCGAATATTAACTGGGACAACATTAGTGTGAAGGATATAGAAGGTGCGGAATTCCTAAAATGCATTCAGGAGAACTTTTTTAGCCAGTATGTAACAAGCCCTCCACGGGAGGGGGCGGTTCGGGAGTTAGTTTTAGGGAATGAAGTTGGGCAGGTGGAAGGGGTATCAGTGGGAGAGCATTTTGGTGCTAGTGATCATAATTCAGCTAGATTTAAGGTAGTTATGGAAAAGGACAAAGATAGACCAGGAATAAAAGTTCTAAATTGGGGAAAAGCCAACTTTGCTAAGCTGAGAAGTGATTTGGCCACAGTGGACTGGAAACAGCTACTTGAAGGCAAATCAATGTCAGAGCAGTGGGGGGCATTCAAGGAGGAAATCCGGAGGGCTCAGGCCAAACATGTGCCCTTAAAGAAAAAGGGCGTGACTTACAAATCTAGAGCCCCCTGTATGTCGAGGGTCATACAGGGTAGGATAAAGAAAAAAGGGAGGCTTATGACAGATACTGAGGGCTAAATACTGCAGAATCTCTAGAGTTTAGAAAGTCCAGGGGTGAAATTAAAAAGGAAATTAGGAAAGCAAAGAGAGAACATGAAAAATTCTTGGCCAGTAAAATCAAGGAAACCCCAAAGATGTTTTATAAATATAGTAAGAGCAAGAGGATAACTAAAGAAAGAGTAGGGCCTATTAGAGACTATGAGGGTAATCTGTGTGTAGAGGCAGAAGATGTGGGCATGGTTCTTAATGAATACTTTGAGTCTGTTTTCACAAAAGAGAGGTGCAGATACTGCTATCAAGGAGATGTGTGAAATATTAGATGAAATAAAAATAGTGAGCGAGGAAGTATTAAGGGGTTTAGCAGCTTTGAAAGTGGATAAATCCCCAAGGCGGATGAAATGTATCCCAGACTGTTAAGCGAAGCAAAAGAGGAAATAGCAGAGGCTTTGACGATCATTTTCCAATCCTCTCTGGCTTCAGGTGGAGTGCCAGAGGATTGGAGGACTGCTAATGTGGTACCTTTGTTTAAAAAGGGAGAAAAGGACAGACCGAGTAATTACAGGCCAGTCAGCCTAACCTCGGTGGTGGGAAAATTATTGGAAAAAATCCTGAAGGACAGGTTAATCTTCACTTAGAGAGACACGGATTAATCAAGGACAGTCAGCATGGATTTGTTACGGAAGGTTGTGTCTGACTAATTGGATTGAATTTTTCGAGGATGTAACCAAGAGGGTCGATGAGGGCAGTGCATATGATGTCGTGTATATGGATTTTAGCAAAGCTTTTGATAAGGTCCCACATGGCAGACTGGTCACAAAAGTAAAAGCCCATGGGATCCAGGGCAAAGTGGCAAGTTGGATACAAAATTGGCTCAGAGGTAGGAAGCAAAGGGTAATGGTTGATGGGTGTTTTTGTGACTGGAAGGATGTTTCCAGTGGGGTTCCGCAGGGCTCAGTACTGGGTCCCTTGCTTTTTGTGGTATACATCAAATTATCTAGATTTGAATATAGGGAGTATGATTAAGAAGTTTGCAGATGATACTAAAATTAGCTGTGTGACTGATAATGAAGAAGAAAGCTGCGGATTGCAGAAAGATATCAATGTACTGGTCAAGTGGGCAGAACAGTGGCAAATGGAATTCAATCCGGAGAAGTGTGAGGTAATGCATTTGAGGAGGGCTAACAAGGCAAGGGAATACATTAAATGGTAGGACAGTGAGAAGTGTAGAGGAATAAAGACACCTTGGAGTGCAGGTCCACAGATCCCTGAAGGTAGCAGGCCAGGTAGATAAGATGGTTAAGAATGCATACGGAATGCTTGCCTTTATTGGCCGAGGCATAGAATACAAGAGCAGAGGGGTTATGCTTGAACTGTATAAAACACTGGTTAGGCCACAGCTGGAGTACTGCGTGCAGTTCTGGTCACCACATTACAGGAAGGACGTGATTGCATTGGAGAGGGTACAGAGGAGATTTACAAGGATGTTGCCGGGACTGGAGAATCTAAGCTATGAGGACAGATTAGATAGGCTGGGTTTGTTTTCCTTGGAACAGAGGAGGCTGAGGGGAGACCTCATTGAGGTGTATAAAATTATGAGAGGCCTGAATAGAGTGGATTGAAAGGGCCTATTTCCCTTAGCAGAGAGGTCAACAACCAGGGGACATAAATTTAAAGTAATTGGCAGAAGGTTTAGAGAGAATTTGAGGGGAAATTTCTTCACCCAGAGGGTGGTGGGGGTCTGGAACTCACTGCCTGAAAGGGTGGTAGAGGCAGAAACCCTCACCACATTTAAATAGTACTTCGATGTGCACTTAAAGTGCCGTAACCTGAAGGGTTACGGACCCAGAGCTGGAAAGTGGGATTATTCTGGATAGCCTCTTGTTAGCCGGCGTGGACACGATGGGCTGAAATGGCCTCCTTCAGTGCTGTAAACTTCTATGATTCTATGATTCTATGAAAACCCGCGACCTAAAGAACAGATGGTGGGTGGAGAAAGCGCAGGAGATCCAGCAACTAGCCAACAACCACGACGAGAGAGGATTTTTTTAGCGTAGACAAGACCACCTACGGCCCAATCATCCAAGGCCCTACACCACTGTAGGCCGAGAACGGAGAGGTACTCATCATGGACAGAGAAGTAGTCAGTGCCCGTTGGAAGGAGCATTTCGAAGATCTCCTTAACCGAGACTATTGTCTTCGACGTGAGTGTCCTCGACTCCATCCCGCAGCATGCTACCCGCCATCACCTCAGCACTACCCCAGCCCGGCATGAGGTTGAAAAGCCATCCAACAACTGAAGAACAACAAGGCCTCAGGAGCAGATGGAATCCTCGCTGAAGCACTAAAACATGGCGGCGAAGCACTATTGGCATGAATACAAGAACGCATTTCTCTTTTTTGGAAGGAGGAGAACATGCGAGGGGATCTCAGAGACACTGTAATTATGACTATCTTCAAGAAAAGTGACAAGTCCGATTGCGGTAATTGCAGAGGAGTTTCCCTGCTGTCTGCCACAGGGAAAGTCATCGCCAGAATCCTCCTCAATCGTCTTCTCCCAGTGGCTGAAGAGCTCCTCCCAGAGTCACAATGCGGATTCCGCCCATTAAGGGGCACAATGGACATGATCTTCACCGCCAGTCAAATTCAAGAGAAATACAGGGAGCAGCACCATCCTCTGTACATGACCTTCTTTGACCTCACAACTTCGACACTGTCAACCGGGAGGGATTATAGAGTGTTCTCCTCAAATTTGGCTGCCCTCAAACGTTTGTCACGATCCTCTGCCTGCTTCATGGTGAAATGCAAGCCGTGATCCTGACCAACGGATCCACCACAGACCCAATATACTTATGGACTGGGGTCAAGCAAGGCTGTGAACTTTGGCATTGTTGCCAAATTAAGTTAATTTAAGTGTTAAGTCATGGCAGGAGAGCCCAGACCCATGTCATGCTCCTCCTCTGCTATGTGGGAAATCAGGGACGCTTCCAGTGTCCCTGACTACTATGTGTGCGGGAAGTGTGTCCAGCTGCAGCTCCTGTCAGACCGCGTTGCGGCACTGGAGCTGCGCATTGATTCACTCTGGAGCATCCGCGATGCTGAGTATGTCGTGAATAGCACATTTAGTGAGTTGGTCACACCGCAGGTAAAAGTTACACAGGCAGATAGGGAATGGGTGACCAGCAAGAAGAGCAGTGGAAGGAAGGTAGTGCAGGGGTCCCCTGCGGTCATCTCCCTCCAAAACAGATATACCATTTTGGGTACTGTTGGGGGAGATGGCTCATCAGGGGAAGGCACCAGCAGCCAAGTTCATGGCACCATGGGTGGCTCTGCTGCATAGGAGGGCAGGATAAAGAGTGGGAGAGCTATTATGGTAGGGGATTCTATTATAAGGGGAATAGATAGAAGTTTCTGCGGCCGCAATCGAGACTCCGGGATGGTATGTTGCCTCCCTGGTGCAAGGGTCAAGGATGTCTCGGAGCGGCTGCACGGCATTCTGGAGGGGAAGGGTGAACAGCCAGTTGTCGTAGTGCATATAGGTACCAACGATATAGGTAAAACATGACAAGGTCCTACAAGCTGAATTTAGGGAGCTAGGAGTTAAATTAAAAAGTAGGTCCTCAAAGGCAGTAATCTCAGAATTGCTACCAGTGCCACGTGCTAATCAGAATAGGAATCGCAGGATAGCTCAGATGAATACGTGGCTTGAGGAGTGGTGCAGAAGGAAGGGATTCGAATTCCTGGGACATTGGAACCAGTTCTGGGGGAGGAGGGACCAGTACAAACCAGATGGTCTACACCTGGGCAGGACCGGAAGCGATGTCCTAGGGGGAGTGTTTGCTAGTGCTGTTGGGGAGGGGTTAAACTAATATGGCAGGGTGATGGGAATCTATGCAGGGATACAGAGGGAAGTAAAACGGGGGCAGAAGCAAAAGATAGAAAGGAGATAAGGAAAAGTGGAGGGCAGAGAAATCAAAGGCAAAAATCAAAAATGGCCACATTACAACATAATTCTAAAATGATAAAGAGTGTTAAAAAAAAAAGCCTGAAGGCTCTGTGTCTCAATGCAGAGCATTCATAATAAGATGGATGAATGCACAGATAGCTGTTAACGGATATGATATAATTTGGATTACGGAGACATGGCTCCAGGGTGACTAAGGCTGGGAACTCAACATCCAGGGGTATTCAATATTCAAGAAGGATAGACAGAAAGGAAAAGGAGGTGGGGTAGCGTTGCTGGTTAAAAAGGAGATTAACACAATAGTAAGGAAGGACATTAGCTTGGATGATGTGGAATCTGTATGGGTAAAGCTGCGGAATACCAAAGGGCAGAAAACGCTAGTGGGAGTTGTGTACAGACCACCAAACAGGAGTAGTGAGGTTGGGGATGCCATCAAACAGGAAATTAGGGATGCGTGCAATAAAGGTATAGCAGTTATCATGGTCGACTTTAATCTACATAAAGATTGGGCTAACCAAACTGGTAGGAATATGGTGGATGAGGATTTCCTGGAGTGTATAAGGGATGGTTTTCTAGACCAGTATGTCTAGGAACCAACTAGAGAGCTGGCCATCCTAGACTGGGTGTTGTGTAATGAGAGAGGATTAATTAGCAATCTTGTGCCAGGCCCCTTGGGGAAGAGTGACCATAATATGGTAAAATTCTTCATTAAGATGGAGAGTGACACAGTTAGTTCAGAGACTAAGGTCTTGAACTTAAAGAAAGATAACTGCCGGATGATACTTAAAGGGTTGACGGTGGATAAACAATGGCAGATGTTAAAGATCACATGGATGAACTTCAACAATTGTACATCCCTGTCTTAAATTTATTCAACGCCCAGCTTCCACAGCTCTCTGAGGCAGCAAATTCCACAGATTTACAACCCTCTGAGAGAAGAAATTTCTCCTCATCTCTGTTTTAAATGGACGGCCCCTTATTCTAAGATCGTGCCCTCTAGTTCTAGTCTCCCGCATCAATGGAAACATCCTCTCTGCACCCACCTTGTCAAGCCCCCGTTTCGATAAGATCACCTGTCATTCTTCTGAATTCCAATGAGTAGAGGCCTAACCTACTCAACCTTTACTCATAAGTTAACCTCCAATCCCAGAATCAATCCAATGAACTTTCTCTGAATTGCCTCCAAAGCAAGTATATCCTTTAGTAAATATGGAAACCAAAACTGCACACAGTATTCCAGATGTGGCCTCACCAGTATCTTATATAGCTGCAGTAAGACTTCCCTGCTTTTATACCCCATCCCCTTTGCAATAAAGGCCAAGATACCATTGGCCTTCCTGATCACTTGCTGTACCTGCATACTAACCTTTTGTGTTTCATGCACAAGTACCCCCAGGTCCCGCTGTACTGCAGCACTTTGCAATCTTTCTCCATTTAAATAATACCTTGCTCTTTGATTTTTTTCTGCCAAAGTGCATGACCTCACACTTTGCAACATTATACTCCATCTGCCAAATATTTGCCCACTCACTTAGCCTGTCTATGTCCTTTTGCAGATTTTGTGTGTCCTCCTCACACATTGCTTTTCCTCCTATCTTTGTATCATGAGCGAACTTGGCTATGTTACACTCAGTCCCTTCTTCCAAGTCATTAATATAGATTGTAAATAGTTGGGGTCCCAGCACTGATCCCTGCAGCACCCCACTAGTTACTGATTGCCAACCAGAGAATGAACCATTTATCCTGACTCTCTGTTCTCTGTTAGTTAGCCAATCCTCTATCCATGCTAATATATTACCGCCAACCCCATGAACTTTTATCTTCTGCAGTAACCTTTTATGTGGCACCTTGTCAAATGCCTTCTGGAAGTCCAAATACACCACATCCACTGGTTCCCCTTTATCCACCCTGTTTGTTACATCCTCGCAGAACTGCAACAAATTTGTCAAACATGACTTCCCCTTCATAAATCCATGCTGACTCTGCCTGACTGAATGTTGCTTTTCCAAATGTCCTGCTACTGCTTCTTTAATAATGGACTCCAACATTTTCCCAACCACAGATGTTAGGCTAACTGGTCTATAGTTTCCTGCTTTTTGTCTGCCTCCTTTTTTAAATAGGGGCGTTACATTTGCAGTTTTCCAATCTGCTGGGCCCTCCCCAGAATCCAAGGAATTTTGGTAAATTACAACCAATGCATCCACTATCCCTTCTGCTACTTCTCTTAAGACCCTAGGATGTAAGCCATCAGGTCCAGGGGATTGATCTGCCTTTAGTCCCATTATCTTACTGAGTACCACCTCCTTAGTGATTGTGTTAAGTTCCTCCCCCCATGAAAGCTCTTAACTATCCACTGTTGGAATATTGTTAGTGTTCTTTACCGTAAAGACTGATACAAAATATTTCTTCAGAGTTTCTGCCATCTCCATGTTCCCCATTACTAATTCCCCGGTCTTGCCCTCTAAGGGACAAACATTTACTTTAGCCACCCTTTTCCTTTTTATATACCTATAGAAACTCTTGCTATCTGTTTTTATATTTTGCACGAGTTTACTTTCATAGTCTATCTTCCCTTTCTTAATCATTTTTTTAGTAATTCTTTGCTGGCTTTTGAAAGCTTCCCAATCTTCTGTCCTCCCACTAGTTTTGGCCACTTTGTATGTCCTTGTTTTTAATTGGATACCACCCTTTATTTCTTTAGTTAGCCACGGATGGCTATCTTTTCTCTCACACTCTTTCCTCCTCACTGGAATATATTTTTATTGAGAGTTGTGAAATATCTCAAATGTACACCACTGTTCATCAACCGTCCTACACTTTAATCTATTTTCCCAGTCCCAAGTTCCTAAGTGAAAGCCATCTTGGATTCTATGTGTTTTTGATGTTGTAAACAATATATAACACGAACAGAGGCATTAAAATTGAAAACGGGGGACTATCTGAATGGGAAACATAGAAACATAGAAAATAGGTGCAGGAGTAGGCCATTCGGCCCTTCGAGCCTGCACCACCATTCAATAAGATCAGGGCTGATCATTCCCTCAGTACCCCTTTCCTGCTTTCTCTCCATACCCCTTGATCCCTTTAGCCGTAAGGGCCATATCTAACTCCCTCTTGAATATATCCAATGAACTGGCATCAACAACTCTCTGCGGCAGGGAATTCCACAGGTTAACAACTCTCTGAGTGAAGAAGTTTCTCCTCATCTCAGTCCTAAATGGCCTACCCCTTATCCTTAGACTGTGTCCTCTGTTTCTGAACTTACCCAACATCGGGAACAATCTTCCTACATCTAACCTGTCCAGTCCCATCAGAATCTTATACGTTTCTGTGAGATCCTCTCTCATCCTTCTAAACTCCATGAATACAGGCCCAGTTGATCCAGTCTCTTCTTATATGTCAGTCCAGCCATCCCTGGAATCAGTCTGGTGAACCTTCGCTGCACTCCCTCAATAGCAAGAACATCCTTCCTCAGATTAGGAGACCAAAACTGAACACAATATTCCAGGTGGGGCCTCACCAAGGCCCTGTACAACTGCAGTAAGACCTCCCTGCCCCAATACTCAAATCCCCGAGCTATGAAGGCCAACATACCATTTGCCTTCTTCACCGCCTGCTGTACCTGCATTCCAACTTTCAATGACTGATGTACCATGACACCCAGGTCTCGTTGCACCTCCCCTTTTCCTAATCTTCTGCCATTCAGATAATATTCTGCCTTCGTGTTTTTACCACCAAAGTGGATAACCTCACATTTATCCACATTATACTGCATCTGCCATGCATTTGCCCACTCACCTAACCTGTCCAAGTCACCCTGCAGCCTTTTAGCGTCCTCCTCACAGCTCACACCGCCACCCAACTTAGTGTCATCTGGAAACTTGGAGATATTACACTCAATTCCTTCATCTAAATCATTAGTGTACATTTTTAAAAGCTGGGGTAACAGCACTGAGTCCTGCGGCACCCCACTAGTCACTGTCTGCCATTCTGTAAAGGACCCATCTATCCCGACTCTCTGCAACACCCACAAAAAAATCTACTTTAGACTTGTCGTCGGGATAACCACCTACAAAACGAGTACAGAACTGTGCCCGATATGCACCCACTCCAGCCCAAGCTCTGGGAATCACTTGGTGCACCCAGCTATACCTCCCTCCCCAGACCTGCACCAGTGCTGGTGCCTGTAGGAGTGAACAATATAGGATGCTGGGGAGTGCTGGCATCTTGTGAACCAGGAGGCACTGCTTCCCGCACAGGCCTACAGAAAGAGTCTGACATCCAGTTCAGGATCAGCCAAAGTTTCCTACAGACATTGGCCTGACTGAATGCTTTAGGCTAGAAATTCATTATAGCCCAGAAATAGGTGGTATCAGTAGAAAAGTTGGAGAATTAGCGGCAGGCCCTAATGCTTTAGACTGCATGCAAAATTCGTGCTCACTGCTCAAAGAAATAATTGGAGTCCTAATTCAAGCCTTAGGGCCAGAAATTGCGTGTCTCCCAACTTTTGCGGGAACGCAAATATATCACTGGACGCTACACATTTGATTCTGCCGAGAACTTGTGCTTTAGCGTCCAAGAGGGAAGTGGAGCGAAATCAAACGGTGCCACGTCCCTTAGAGCACTAAAAGGAGTGAGAGGGGCGGGATCGGCAGGGCGCTGAGCAATGTTCGGGGCAGTGCTGCCAGTTTTACAGGCACCTTCCCTCCCTGAAATAGAAAGGCCGATGCTGTGGTCATTGTCGGCTAAGCCTGGGAATGGTCGTCGCTGGCAACTGCGATACGCTCTGAGAGAATGCGGAGCTCAGCAAATGCAACACACTGCGGGCAGAATTAAAGTTTGTCTTTAATTAGCGGCCAGCCGAGGTGACCACGCCTCCTGCAGCTCCCGCTGTTGACTCCCAGCGACGCTGCAGGGTGCGGGATGAATATCACAGCCGGGGCAGTAATGGGACACTGCACACCGGACAACATCCCGATTTCCGGGGCGCAGGAGATAGAGCCGGTAAGTTGTAGCGCCAGAGCAAACCCGCGAGGGAAGTTTACGAGTGCCGCTGATTGGGCAAAGGAGGACAATTTCCCCAAGTCTAGCACAGGCTCATTGGCATTTCACCCAAAGGGTAGATCAGTAGTTTTATCGAAAGTGGATGTAGTTTTATCGAAGTCATGATTGGCACACGTTTTTTTTTAGTACTTAAAGCAGCAGCTTATTCTCAACATCGCTGACTATGCAGCTGCCTCAGCAAGCCGCAGCAGGTCAAGGAGACGGAGCCGTAGGACTGACCCAGGTGTACTGATGGCAAGTCCACGCCCCAGGGAGAGAGCCCGCAGACTCTGCCATCGAGCATTGGAGGCATTGGTGTTCGCTGTGGAGAAACGGAGCTCGACCCGGCAAGTGGCAGGAGACCCTCGCAACAAGTCTTCCACGCCATGTGGGGGGAGGGAGCGCAGCATGTCTCGGACAGTGTATCTTGGGCCTTGGGCAGCGTGTTTTGGGCAGCGTGTCTCGGGCCCTCGGGCAGTGTGTCACAGGCAGTGTGTCTCGGACAGTGTATCTTGGGCTTTGGGCAGCGTGTTTTGGGCAGCGTGTCTCGGGCAGTGTGTCTCGGGCCCTCGGGCAGCGTGTCTCGGGCGGTGTGTCTCAGGCCCTCGGGCAGTGTGTCTCGGGCAGCGTGTCTTGGGCAGCCGGAGACACAGCACTTTGGGTACTGTTGAGGGGGATGACTCATCAGGGGGGAGCAGCAGCAGCCAAGTTCATGGCACCGTGGCTGGCTCTGCTGCACAGGAGGGCAGGAAAAAGAGTGGGAGAGCGATAGTGATAGGGCATTCAATTGTAAGGGGAATAGATAGGCGTTTCTGCGGCCGCAACCGAGACTCCAGGATGGTATGTTTTCTCCCTGCTGCAAGGGTCAAGGTGTCTTGGAGCGGTGGTCAGGACATTTTGAAGGGGGAGGGTGAACAGCCAGTTGTCGTGGTGCATATAGGTACCAACAACATAGGTAAAACACGGGATGAGGTCCTACAAGACGAATTTAGGGAGCAAGGAGCTAAATTTAAAAAGTAGGATCTCAAAAGTAATAATCTCAGGATTGCTACCAGTGCCACTTGCTAGTCAGAGTAGGAATCGCAGAATAGCTCAGATGAATACGTGAGGAGTGGTGCAGAAGGAAGGGATTCAAATTCCTGGGACATTGGAACCGGTTCTGGGGGAGGTGGGACCAGTACAAACCAGATGGTCTGCACCTGGGCAGGACCAGAACCAATGTCCTCGGGGGAGTGTTTGCTAGTGCTGTTGGGGAGGGGTTAAACTAATATGGCAGGGCGATGGGAACCAATGCAGGGAGACAGAGGGAAGTAGAATGGGGGCAGAAGCAAAAGATAGAAAGAAGAAAAGTAAAAGTGGAGGGCAGAAAAACCCAAGGCAAAAAGCAAAAAGGGCCACATTACAGCAAAATTCTAAAAGGGAAAAGTGTGTTAAAAAGACAAGCCTGAAGGCTCTGTGCCTCAATGACAGGAGTATTCGTAATAAGGTGGACGAATTAACTGCGCAGATAGCTGTTAACGGATATGATGTAATTGGCATCAAGGACACATTGCTTCAGGGTGACCAAGGCTGGGACCTCAACATCCAGGGGTATTCAATATTCAGGAAGGATGGACAGAAAGGAAAAGAAGGTGGGGTAATGTTGCTGGTTAAAGAGGAAATTAACGCTATAGTAAGGAAGGACCTTAGCTTGGATGATGTGGAATCAGTATGGGTGGAGCTATGGAATAACAAAGGGCAGAAAACATTAGTGGGAGTTGTGTACAGACCACCAAACAGTAGTAGTGAGGTTGGGGATGCCATCAAACAAGAAATTAGGAATGCGTGCAATAAAGGTACAGCAGTTATCATGGGCGACTTTAATCTACATATTGATTGGGCTAACCAAACTGGTAGCAATGCGGTGAGGAGGATTTCCTGGAGTGTATTAGGGATGGTTTTCGAGACCAATATGTCGAGGAACCAACTAGAGGACTGGCCATCCTAGACTGGGTGATGTGTAATGAAAAGGGACTGATTAACAATCTTGTTGTGCGAGGCCCCTTGGGGAAGAGTGACCATAATATGGTAGAATTCTTTATTAAGATGGAGAGTGATGCAATTAATTCAGAGACTAGGGTCCTGAACTTAAGGAAAGGTGACTGCGATGGTATGAGACGTGGATTGGCTAGAATAGACTGGCGAGTGATACTTAAATCCAAGCAAGAGGCATATAAATTGGTCAGAAAAAGCAGCAAACCTGAGGACTGGGAGAATTTTATAATTTAGCAGAGGAGGACAAAGGTTTTAATTAGGAGGGGGGAAATAGAGTATGAGAGGAATTTTGCTGGGAACATAAAAACTGACTGCAAAAGCTTCTAAAGATATGTGAAGAGAAAAAGATTAGTGAAGACAAATGTAGGTCCCTTGCAGTCAGATTCAGATGAATTTATAATTGGGAACAAAGAAATTGCAGACCAGTTGAACAAATACTTTGGTTCTGTCTTCACTAAGGAAGACACAAATAACCTTCCGGAAATACTAGGGGACCGAGGTCTAGTGAGAAGGAGGAACTGAAGGAAATCCATATTAGGCAGGAAATTGTGTTAGGGAAATTGATGGGATTGAAGGCTGATAAATCCCTGGGGCCTGATATTCTGCATCCCAGAGTACTTAAGGAAGTGGCCCGAGAAATAGTGGATGATCATTTTCCAACAGTTCCTATGGACTGGAGGGTAACCAATGTAACACCACTTTTTAAAAAAGGAGGGAGAGAGAAACCAATTAATTACAGACCGGTTAGACATCAGTAGTGGGGAAAATGTTAGAATCAATTATTAAGGATGAAATAATAACGCATTTGGAAAGCAGTGACAGGATCGGTCCAAGTCAGCATGGATTTATGAAAGGGAAATCATGTTTGACACATCTTCTGGAATTTTTTGAGGATGTAACTAGTAGAGTGGACAAGGGAGAACCAGTGGATGTGGTGTATTTGGACTTTCAAAAGGCTTTTGACAAGGTCCCACACAAGAGATTGGTGTGTAAAATTAAAGCACATGGTATTGGGGGTAATGTACTGACGTGGATAGAGAACTGGTTGGCAGACAGGAGGCAGAGAGTCAGGATAAACGGGTCCTTTTCAGAATGGCAGGCAGTGACTAGTGGGGTGCCGCAGGGCTCAGTGCTAGGACCCCAGCTATTTACAATGTACATTAATGATTTAGATGAAGGAATTGAGTGTAATATCTCCAAGTTTACAGATGACACTAAACTGGGTGGCGGTGTGAGCTGTGAGGAGGACGCTAAGAGGCTGCAGGGTGAATTGGACAGGTTAGGTGAGTGGGCAAATACATGGCAGATGCAGTATAATGTGGATAAATGTGAGGTTATCCACTTTGGTGGCAAAAACACAAAGGCAGAATATTATCTGAATGGCAGCAGATAAGGAAAAGGGGAGGTCCAACAAGACCTAGGTGTCATGGTTCATCAGTCATTGAAAGTTGGCATGCAAGTGCAGCAGGTGGAGAAGAAAGCAAATGATATGTTGGCTCTTCATAGCTAGGGGATTTGCGTATAGCAGCAGGGAGGTCTTACTGCTGTTGTACAGGGCCTTGGTGAGGCCTCACCTGGAATATTGTGTTCAGGTTTGGTCTCCTAATCTGAGGAAGGACATTCTTGCTATTGAGGGAGTGCAGCGAAGGTTCACCAGGTTGATTCCCTGGGTGGCAGGACTGACTTATGAGGAGAGACTGGATCGACTGGGCCTGTATTCACTGGAGTTTAGAAGGATGAGAGGGGATCTCATAGAAACATATAAAATTCTGACGTGACTGGACAGGTTCGATGCAGGAAGAATATTCCTGATGCTGGGGAAGTCCAGAACCAGGAGACATAGTCTAAGGATAAGGGGTAGGCCATTTAGGACTGAGATGAGGAGAAACTTCTTCACTCAGAGAGTTGTTAACCTGTGGAATTCCCTACTGCAGAGAGTTGATGGTGCCAGTTCATTGGATATATTCAAGAGGGAGTTAGATATGGCCCTTATGGCTAAAGGGATCAAGGGGTGCGGAGAGAAAGCAGGAAAGGTGTACTGAGGTGAACGATCAGCCATGATCTTATTGAATGGCGGTGCAGGCTCGAAAGGCAGAATGTCCTATTCCTGCACATATTTTCTATGTTTCTATGCATCTCGGGCAGTGCGTCTCGGGCAGCGTGTCTCAGGAAGTGTGTCTCGGGTCCTCAGGCAGCGTGTCTTGGGCAGCGTGACTCAGACTGTGTGTCTGGGGCAACATGTCTCGAGCCCTTGGGCACTGTGTCTTGGGCACTGTGTCTTGGGCAGTGTGCCTCGGGCAGCGTGTCTTGGGCAGCGTGTCTCAGGCAGTGTGTCATAGAAACATAGAAATTAGGTGCAGGAGCAGGCCATTCGGCCCTTCGATCCTACACCGCCATTCAATAAGATCATGGCTGATCATTCAACTTCAGTACCCTTTTCCTGCTTTCTCTCCATATCACTTGATTCCTTTGGCCATAAGGGCCATATCTAAATCCCTTTTGAATACATCTAATGAACTGGCCTCAACAACTTTCTGCAGTAGAGAATTCCACAGGTTAACCACTCGCTGAGTGAAGAAGTTTCTCCTCATCTCGGTCCTAAATGGCTTACCCCTTATTCTTAGACTGTGACTCCTGGTTCTGGAACTCCCCAGCAATGGGAACTGTGATATCTTCACAGAGCACACACACACACAGCTCTTAAGATGGCAGGCTCTCAGTCCGGAAGCTACCGGAAGCTGCCTGTCTGTTTATTATAACTCTGCAGCTGCAGTACACAATACGTCCACATCCACAGTATGGAGCTACATGCAGACAGCACTTACAGACATCACACTTCTTCCTCCTTAATGAAAAAACCATCAGAACAAACATCATAAATAACTTCATTTTTGTACATATTTCTGAATTTAACTTTACGACTTGTTTTCTGTTTCAAAGAGGATACCTTCGCTCTCGAACAGAACCTTCCAAACATGGTGTTGATTTCACACTCATTTGAGGCTCATCCTGAGGAACATTTTCCTCCATGGAATTTCCTTGATTTTCATTTGCACTCACTCTAACTTCAGGCTCTTTGTTTCCCTGACTTGGACTCAGACTTTCATTCTGATTCTCTCCTGGATTTGTTTCCAATACATTGGATTTAGGATTTACTATTGGTGTATCAAAACTATCTGATGAGTCAGAAATAATTGAATCATTCCCACCTTCAACTCCTTCCATGTCTGTAGGTAAAATATGATCAATATAGACAAACCTAACCTGTCCATTATCAAACATCTTTATCAAATATGTGCGAGGACCACATATCTTCACCACTCTTCCGGGTAACCACTTATGGTGATGGTTCTTCACTCTCACCTTCTGGTTTAATTTCAGTCTTCTCTCTTTTAGTCTCCCTTTATCGTGATTCTCTTTTTGTCTAATTTGTGTCTCTTCTACAGACTGTGCCAAATTTGGCTTTAACAGTGAGAATCTGGTTCGTGGCTGTCGTTTGAGAAACAACTCCGCTGGCATTCTACCAGTAGTTGTATGAGGAGTATTTCAATATGTAATCAAAATATTAGCCAATTTGTGATCCAATGACAACTGTCGTTTTCTTGGATTTAGATCTAATATTTGTTTTATGAGGGCACGTTTGACAATTTGTACAGTGCGCTCTGCTGCACCATTCGAAGCAAGATGGTATGGTGGAACCTTGGTATGTTTCACACCATTTTTGCTTGTGAATTGTGAAAATTCTTCTGAACGAAATTGTGGTCCATTATCCAAAACAATTTCTTCAGGGAGGCCAAATGCAGAAAATAATTTTCGTAAAATGTCCAATGTTTTACTTATTGTTATTTTTCACATTGGAAACACCTCAACCCACTTTGAATGGCTATCAATTACAATGAACAATTGTTGTCCATCTAACTCAGCAAAATCAATATGTAGCCTTTGCCACACTCTGGGAGGCCATTTCCATGGCTGTAATGGTACTGGTGGTGGTTGCTTGCTTACTGATTGACATGTCGTACACTGACTCACAATGTACTCTATATCTTTATCAAGACCTGGCTACCATAAATAACTGCGTGCAAAACTCTTGGTCAAGCACATTCCCAGATGCTGGTCATGGAGGTCTCCTAATAATTTGGACCTGAATTTATTTGGTATAACCACTCTTGCACCCCACATGATATAATCTTTATCTACTGATAATTCATTTCTACGAATGAAGAATGGATGTGTATCTTTGTCTGTTACCTGGTTTGGCCATCCATTTGCAATATACTCATACACCTTTGACATCACTGGGTCACGTTTGGTTGCTCTACCAATCTCTTCAGCTGTGACTGGCAGTTCATCAATGTATGAAAAATAAAACACTTCTTCCTACTGGGTGTACCCTGTGATGGGGAAGGCAATCTAGACATTGCATCAGCATTACTGTGATCAGCTGATCATCTGTATTCAATATCATATGTATATGCTGACAAAATCAAAGCCCATCTCTGCATTCGGGCTGAAGCTAATGTTGGAACTGGGGACTTTGGATAGAGGATTGCTGTTAGGAGCTTATGGTCTGTAATGATTGTAAACTTACGACCATACAAGTATTTGTGAAACTTCTTGACCCCAAAAATTAATGCCAAAGCTTCCCTTTCAATTTGCGCATAATTTCTCTTACTGACACTGAGAGTGCGTGAAGCAAAAGCAATTGGTCTCCCCTCCCCACTACATGATACATGAGAGATTACTGCCCCAACTCCATACGGAAAGGCATCATATGCTAGCTTAATCTCCTTAGATATGTCATAGTAAACTAACATGATGCTCTCTACCAATTTGTTTTTACACTCCTTGAATGCTGCATCGCATTCTTTTGACCACTTCCACTGGACCTGTTTTTTCAAAAGTTCATTCAGTGGATGTAATACTGTAGCCAAATTTGTTAGGAACTTCCCATAATAGTTCAAAAGACCCAAGAATGAATGAAGTTCAGTGACATTCCTGGGAGTGGGTACATTTCTAATTGCATCCAATTTTTCCTTGGTCGGATGTAAACCATCTTTGTCTACTCTGTACCCTAAGTACTCTACTGAGTTTTTAAATAACTCACACTTACGAGCAGACACTCGTACTCTGTGCTTCTCTAGCCGTTTGAGGACTTCATTCAATATGTTATTATGAATTTACCTATTTGGTGCTGAAATTAGTATGTCATCCAAATAACATACTACCCCTTCAATACCTTGCAAAATCTGGTTCATCACCCCTTGGAATATGGCAGGGGTGGAAGGCACTCCAAATGGTAGCCGATTAAATTGATATAGGCCTAGATGAGTATTTATAGTCAAACATGACTTGGACTCCTCATCTAGTTCAAGCTGTAAGTAGGCATTCGTAAGATCCAGTTTTGAGAAGATCTGACCACCTGTCAGTGTTGTGAACAAATCTTCTATATTCGGCAATGTATTGGGGACATTACCCTCTGGTTTACGGTTACTTTACAATCACCACACAATCTTACCTTACCATCGGACTTAGGTACAACAACAATGGGTGTAGCCCAATTACATCGATCTACCTTACAAATAATGTTCTCAGTCTCTAGTCTTTTTAGTTCTTGCTCAACTTTCTCTTTGAGTGCATATGGTACGGAACGTGGCTTGTAGTAAACCGATCTAGCATCCTTCTGTACCCTGACAATCTCCTTGAAGCCTTGGATCGAACTGCCCGTTTCCTAGAACACCTTCAGATACTGCTTGATAACCTCATCCTTTGATGAAAATCTCGCTTCCACACAGAAAATCTTACTCCAATCCAGCTTCAGTGAGCTCAACCAATTTCTTCCTAGTAAGGCAGACTTGTCTCTTTCACTACTATTAGAGGCAAGTTCTGAAATTGATCTTTATATTTCACCGGTACGGTGATATGGCCTACGACAGGAATTTTCTCTCTCGAGTAGCCTCGCAGCTCTATCTTGGATTTCTCCAATTCGAAATCACGCAATTTGTCGCGGTACAGCGACTCCGGTACTACACTCACATAAGAACATAAGAACATAAGAATTAGGAACAGGAGTAGGCCATCTAGCCCCTCGAGCCTGCTCCACCATTCAACAAGATCATGGCTGATCTGGCTGTGGACTCAGCTCCACTTACCCGCCCGCTCCCCGTAACCCTTAATTCCCTTATTGGTTAAAAATCTATCTATCTGTGATTTGAATACATTCAATGAGCTAGCCTCAACTGCTTCCTTGGGCGGAGAATTCCACAGATTCACAACCCTCTGGGAGAAGAAATTCCTTCTCAACTCGGTTTTAAATTGGCTCCCCCATATTTTGAGGCTGTGCCCCCTAGTTCTAGTCTCCCCGACCAGTGGAAACAACCTCTCTGCCTCTATCTTGTCTATCCCTTTCATTATTTTAAATGTTTCTATAAGATCACCCCTCATCCTTCTGAGCTCCAACGAGTAAAGAGCCAGTCTACTCAATCTATCATCATAAGGTAACCCCCTCATCTCCGGAATCAGACTAGTGAATCGTCTCTGTACCCCCTCCAAAGCCAGTATATCCTTCCTTAAGTAAGGTGACCAAAACTGCACGCAGTACTCCAGGTGCGGTCTCACCAATACCCTGTACAGTTGCAGCAGGACCTCCCTGCTTTTGTACTCCATCCCTCTCGCAATGAAGGCCAACATTCCATTCGCCTTCCTGATTAGCTGCTGCACCTGGGCCAATTGTGGAGCAGTGGAGGCGTGGCCTAAACAGTTGAAGCTGTGAGCAGTGAGAGAAGGAGCTGCTGCTTTTGCTCCTGGCTGGGCCTGTGAATCAGCCCAGGAAGAGAAGGAAGGAAGGAAGGGGCTTCACCACCAACTTTCACCCAGAGGGAGAGGAGGAAAAAGCAGAAAACTTGAACAACTTCACCATTTCTACAAAGAGTTGGAGAGAGGGGGAAAGACCAACAACAACATCCAGTGTGGAAGGAGGGAGGCTCTACCATTCTACAGGTGGGTGTATTGGTGCAGTCCCTAAAAGACTTTGCTGTATCGGTGGGGGGAGGAAAGAAGACCAGTCGGGGGCCGGAACATCGCGGGGGGTGTGTGTGTGTGGAAGTGTGTGTGGGGGCCTTGCTTACAACTAGGCCCCACACACCTTTGAAGCACCCCTCCCCCATTGCCTAGCCTGGGATAGCTGGAGCTACCAGGCTGAAGAAACAATTAATCCACCCTAATTAACATCGTTGGGAGTGTGTGCCTGTGTGGCTCCAGCTGCACCAGGTGAAGACATCTTCTCCCCTCACCCGAAGACCACCCCAAAGACTATTTTTGTTTGCCATCTGGGGATTGCACCCACCCACAGCTGCGAGGGGAGACCTGCCCTCGCAGTTTCCCCCCTTCCCACCCCCCTCTCTCTTTCTCTGTTACTCTCTGTCTCTCCCCTCTCTGAGAGCCCTTTCCTCCCAAATTGATTGGAAAAATATAAAGCAATTAAGACAACTGAGCAGAGGGAGCAAGGCCCCTCCCCACTTGTCAACTAGGGGAGAGGTGCCTCGTTAAGAGCTCCTCTGCTCAGTCTATTAAACGAGGCCATTTAAAGACCATTAAGGCCTGTGACTTTGGGGTGGGTGTAGCCCTTAAAGGGACCCCGTGATGGCGACCCCATCTACGCCGGTGGCAGGGCCAGCTAGGACTTATGCGCAGGCGGCATCCACATCCACGGCACCTCCTGCGCCACCTGCTGCCCTGCCACCATTCAGACTTATAACTACGAAACATGGGGCCAAGAGCTACACTCACCCCACAATGAGCATTGAGGAGTGCGTGCGGGCGATGGCTGGGGTAGTCGGCCCCTCGGCCATTGTCGCAGCTTCCAAGATGTCTGGGAAGGCCGTGTTCTTCCTGGGGTCGGAGCGGGCGGTGTCCCTGGCCATTGAAAAGGGGCTCACGGTGGGCGGGGCGTTCCTGCCGGTGGACCCTCTCGAGGCCACCGCGCAGAGGGTCATCGTGTCAAACGTACCGCCCTTTGTTCCCGCTGAGCTCCTCCTCCCTCACCTACACCAACTGGGGGAGGTAAGGTCGGGGATCAACCCCATACCGCTCGGCCTCAGGGAGAACAGCCTGCGCCACGTGTTCTCCTTCCGCCGCCAGCTCTTTGTCCGGCTGGCGCGGGAGACGACGGAGGGCAATTTTAATGTGGGGCACGAGGGGACTGCCTACCGCGTCTTTTGGACGTCGGACGGCGTGCGGTGCCATGCCTGCAGGGAGGTGGGGCACGTTCGCAAGAACTGCCCCGCCTCCAAAGCCGCCAAACCACCGAGGGCGGCCAAGGCTGGCGCCGCCGCCACCCCTCCCCCTAGTAGCGTCCGCGTGCCGGGAGCTGTGGGTGCGCGGGCATCGTCGGGGGCCTTTGTTTTCATGGCCTCCGGCGGGGGGGAGGGAGAGCGTCCGGCCGGAAAGAAGGCGCGGAAGAAGGCGAAACACCGAGAGGCGGGTCCCCTTAGTGCGCCAGACAAGCTGTTCACCGCGCTCGGCCCAACCCCGTCACCAGCGAGCGCGGGGTGCCCTGAGCCCGTGCCCGAGCCCTTGACTAATATCACAGAGGGGTTCGGGCGCGGGCAAGATAAGAAAAAGGGGGGAGTGGAGCGGGAGGCCTCGGCAGACATGGAGGTCTCCCTGTCTCCGTGCCCCCCCAGGAAAAAAAGGAGGCGCCGCTCCAATGAGGCGGGAGGGGAACAACATCCCTCCGCGGAGGAGTCGGTGCCCGCCGCGTGTCCCGCGTCCCCCACCAGCGCCCCCAAACTGCGCCGTAGGCGGGAGGAGTCTGTCCCCGGGAGGGTGAGGCAGTCGAGGCTGCCCAGCCTCTGCCTCCCGGGGATGGCGTGAAAGATCTGCCTGTCGTGGGGGGCGTGGGGACCGCGGAGGAATACGTAGCCGCCTGGTCGAGCGTCCCGGGGACTGAGGCGGGCGGGGCCGAAAAGGCCGAACCTGAGCCCGCCCAGCTATTAACCAACTTCCCCCGGGAGTCGCTCGACCCGGCAGAAACTGGAATTAAGAATTTTAATGACACTGTAGATGCTGGGCCGGGGGGTGGCAGCGGGGAGGGGGAGGAACACCCACCCTCGCCCCCTACTTTGGAGCTGGAGCACTTGGAGAGCCTGGGGATTTTCTATGGCCGGGTCTCTCCTTGTTCCCCGGTTCCTGGGGCGGAGGAGGAACCCCTTCCGCTGTCGCTTCCTGACCCAGCACCAATTCTAAAAGAGCCCAGTGGGGACTCCTCTGCCGACGATCCTGGGGGTGGGATCGGGGCAGAGCCAGGGTCGGATGGAGCGGCCGGGCCGTTTGCCGTACCTCGTGCGGTCGACGGGCCGGCTGCTGGCGGCGACCTCCCGGAGGGGGACGGGGACTCGGTGGAGGACGCGGGTGAAGATCTCGAGTCCATCGCCAGTGAGGCGGTGGATCTCCTCGTGCCCGCCGCTGAGTCCCCCTCATTCCCGTAGAGGAACTCCGGGACTTTTTGCTCCAGAGCCTGGGTCGCCGCAACCGAACCCATCTGGCCCGGGAAAGATGGTCCGAGCCGGGGCTGCTCATCGCGTCCGTCCGCGCCGCCGCTAAAACCATGGCCGCGGGCGGGCCCTTATCAAAGGCACAAGGCCTTGAGCTGCGCCGGCTCAAAAGGTTCCTCGCTGGGTTGCTGAGGGAGTGGAGGTCAACAAAAGACTCCGCTCCCCCCCCCACAATAGGTTAAGGTAGAGGTTGCACTATGCTTTTGCCATGAAGATAACCATAGCCAGCCTCAACATCAACGGCGGCAGAGGGGCACGCCGTAGATTTGACAATTTTTCGCTCCTGCGGGAGGGGAAATATGCGGTGTGCTTCCTGCAAGAAACCCACACCGTTCCGGGAGACGAAGCCACGTGGCTCCTGGAATGGCAAGGAGAGGTCCGCATGAGCCACCTCACCGCCATTTCTAGTGGGGTGGCCATCTTGCTGGGCCCGCATTTTCAGCCGGAGATCTTGGGGGTCGAGGAGCCCGTGCCAGGCCGCTTGCTGCACGTAACGGTTCGCCTGGGGGACGTGCCGCTCCATCTCGTGAACGTGTACGCCCCTCAGCCCGGCCCGCAGCAAACGCGCTTCTTCGAAGAAGTGTCTGCTCTTTTTGGCTCCGTCGACGTCGGCGACTGCATTGTCCTCGGGGGGGATTTTAACTGCACCCTCGAGGCGAGGGACCGCTCCGGTGCCCCGCAGAGCATGACGGTGATGGAGAAGTTGAGGGACCTGGTCGGGCCCTTCGACTTGGTGGACGTCTGGCGAAATCTCCACCCCGACTCCAGCGCCTTTACTTGGGTGAGGCCTGGAGTTGGATGGTCTAGAGTCGACCGCCTTTACGTGTCTCGGGCATACGTTTCCTGCGTCCCGGCGGCCTCCATGCGGCCGGTGCCGTGTTCGGACCACCACCTGGTGTGGGCGGAGCTCGCTTCGCTCCGCGCGAGGTCGGGGTCCGCGTACTGGCACTTTAACAACCAGCTGCTGGAGGACGTGCGGTTCCAGGACTCGTTCCGTCGATTCTGGGCCGACTGGAGAAGGAAGCAGGGGGGCTTCCCCTCCTTGAGGCTATGGTGGGACGTGGGCAAGGCTCACGTCCGCGTCTTCTGTCAAGAGTACGCGAGGGGGTCGACCAAGAGGCGGGCGGCCAGGGTCGAGCGTCTAGAAAAAGAGGTGCTCGACCTGGAGGCCCGTCTCGGTCAAGTCGTCCAGGACCCGGCCCTGCGGACGGTGTACGAAGCGAAGAAGGCCGCGCTGAAGGACCTGCAGCTCGTCGGGTCCCGAGGCGCGTTCGTGAGGTCGCGGATCCGGTTCCTGCGGGATCTGGACCGCGGCTCCCCCTTCTACTACTCGCTGAAAAAAAGGCAGAGTGTCCGTAAGCAGCTCTTGACGCTGCTGGCCGACGACGGCTCTCTCGTCTCGGATCCGGTGGGCGTCAACAACAGGGCCCGTGAATATTACGGGGCTCTGTTCTCTCCGGATCCGTCCAGCGAGGAAGCGCGTAGAGTTTTGTGGGAGGACCTGCCGAAGGTCAGCCCGGAGGGCGCCGAAAATCTGGAAGCTCCGCTAAGCCTGGCGGAGCTGACCGGTGCCCTCGACCGGCTCTCGAGGGGAAAATCCCCGGGGCTGGACGGGCTGACCGTGGAGTTCCACAGGGCGTTCTGGGATGTCCTGGGGGGCGACTACGCGCGGGTCCTGGGGGAAAGTCTGGCGACCGGGGAGATGCCCCTCTCTTGGCGCAGGGCAGTCATCATCCTGCTGCCTAAGAAGGGTGATCTCCGCCTCCTTAAGAACTGGCGCCCGGTCTCCCTCCTCAGCACGGACTACAAAATCTTCACCAGGGTGATGTCTGCTCGCCTTGGTGCCGTGCTGGACCACATGATCCACCCCGACCAGTCCTACACGGTCCCGGGCCGGACAATCCACGATAACATCCATCTGGTCCGGGACCTCATCCATTGTTCCCAGGAGGCTGGTCTGTCGGTCGCCTTCCTATCCCTCGACCAAGAGAAGGCGTTCGACAGGGTGGATCACGACTATCTGCTCGGAACTCTGCGCGCTTTCGGGTTCGGGACGCATTTCGTCGCCCGGATCCGACTTTTGTATGCCGCCGCGGAGTGTCTGATTAAGGTTAACGGGTCCTTGACGGCGCCCCTTCGCTTTAGGAGAGGGGTGCGCCAGGGATGCCCCATGTCCGGCCAGTTATATGCCATCTGCGTGGAGCCTTTCCTGCGCCTCCTGCGGACGAGGTTGACGGGACTGGCTCTGCAAGGGCCGGGCGTGGAGGTCGTCCTCTCGGCTTACGCCGATGACGTGGTCCTCGCGGTAGAGGATCCCGCTGACCTGCGGAGGATGCGTGAGTGCCAGGAGATTTACTCGGCCGCGTCCTCCGCCAGGATCAACTGGGAGAAATGTTCCGGACTCCTGGTGGGTCAGTGGCGGGTGGACTCCCTGCCGGAGGAGCTCAGGCCTTTTGCCTGGAGCACGACCCATCTCCTCTATCTGGGAGTCTACCTTAGCCTCGACGAGGAAGCCTGGCCGGCGAACTGGCAGGAGCTGGAGGCCAAGGTCGCCGCTCGCCTAGGGCGCTGGACAGGACTGCTCCGAGTGCTGTCCTACAGGGGTCGAGCGCTAGTCATAAACCAGCTGGTGGCCGCAATGCTGTGGTACCGGCTGGTCACTTTGACCCCTCCCCCTGCGTTTGTCGCCAAGATACAGAAGAAGCTGGTGGACTTCTTCTGGAACAACAGGAAGCACTGGGTCTCTGCTGCGGTCTTGAGTCTCCCGCTTGAGGAGGGCGGTCAGTCGTTGGTGTGCGTCAGCGCCCAGCTCGCGACTTTCCGTCTTCAGACCCTGCAGAGATACCTTTATGTCAAGCCCCCTCCTAGGTGGTGTGCTCTGGCGAGGTATTTCTTCCGCCAGCAGCGCGACCTCAATTATGACACGCAGCTCCTGTTTGTGAACTTGGGGGGTGCCAGGACCGCCCTCCGGGAGCTGCCTGTCTTTTACAGGGAACTCATCAGGGTCTGGAACAAAGTCTCCACCAAGCGCAGCTCTCCGCCGGCTGGAGTGGCGGCCGTCCTGCAGGAGCCGCTGCTCGGGAATCCGTACCTCCACGACCGAGGTTTTATGTGGCGGTCGGAAGAGAGGGCTGTGGCTGGTGAGGTGACCAGGGTCAGGGACCTGCTCGATGGCGGAGGAGCGGGCTGGATGGCACCAGACACGCTGGCGCGGCGCCTAAATTCAGCCAACGTCCGCCGCGCTGCCAATGCCATCGAGTCGCTAAAAACAGCTTTGGGCCCTGACTCTGTTAGGTGCATCGAGGAGGCTCAAGCACGTGGGGAGATCCCGTCCGAACTGACCCCCGTCCGGACGGAATTCCTCATTGGCGCCAAACCCCGGAACCTCCCTCGGGAGCTGGCGCCTCACAACTTGAGCCGCCTCGGGGAAATCCCCTCCGTGCCTTTCAGTTCCGCGCGGAGGGGTTTCCTGTACGGGCTGCTCCTGCACACTCTCAACTTTGCCATCCTCGCCGGCTGTCCGGACACGCCATGGCGTACCATCTTGCCATCCGGAGGAGGCGGGGGTCCCCGATGGAGGGCACTCTATGCGGGAGTCCTCCCACTATTCATCGGGGACTTGGCCTGGAGGGTGGTGCACGGAGCAGTGCCGTGCAACAAATTTTTAAGCCGGTTCACGGGCTCCCAGGCCGCCTGCAATTTCTGCGGTCTGGAAGAGTCCGTGTTCCATGTTTTTATCGAATGCAAGAGGTTGCAGCCCCTGTTTTATTATTTGAAGGGGCTGCTCCTGAAATTCTGGCTGCACTTCAGTCCCATTCTCCTGATCTTTGGGCACCCTGTGCGGAGGGGAGCGGGTAGGTCCGAAGGCCTCCTCGTAGGACTGCTCCTGGGCACGGCCAAGGGTGCCATCAGCCGGTCCAGGCAGCGGGCGGTCGAAGGGGTCGTTCAACCTGACTGCCTGCCTCTCTTCCGCTCTTACATCCGGTCCAGGGTGTCCTTGGAGATGGAGCACGCGGTGTCCACCGGTACGCTCGCGGCCTTCCGCGAGAGGTGGGCACCGGAGGGACTGGAGTGCATCATCACGCCCGGCAACCAAATTTTAATTTGATTTTATGTTTTAAAGTTTAATTTGTTTTAATTGCCGGTGCTTTTAGTGTCCCCCTCCCCTTTTATAGGGGGCACTGGAAACAATGCGATTTTAGTGCCCAAAAAAAAAAAAAAGAAAAACACAAAAAAAACCACAAAAAAAGAAAAGAAAGGGCCTTGTAAATGTCTGCTGTGTCATCCAGGGCGGGTGGCACGGTTTAATGTTTTATGTTTTTCAGGTAAACTCCAAAAGAGTTTCATGCACAAGGACCCCCAGGTCCCTCTGCACCGCAGCATGTTGTAATTTCTCCCCATTCAAATAATGTTCCCTTTTACTGTTTTTTTTCCCAAGGTGGATGACCTCACACTTTCCGACATTGTATTCCATCTGCCAAACCTTAGCCCACTCGCTTAACCTATCCAAATCTCCTTGCAGCCTCTCTGTGTCCTCTACACAACCCGCTTTCCCACTAATCTTTGTGTCATCTGCAAATTTTGTTGCACTACACTCTGTCCCCTCTTCCAGGTCATTTATGTATATTGTAAACAGTTGTGGTCCCAGCACCGATCCCTGTGGCACATCACTAACCACCGATTTCCAACCCGAAAAGGACCCAGGCAGTGTGTCTCAGGCAGTGTGTCTCGGGCAGCGTGTCTCGGGCAGCGAGTCTCGGGCAGTGTGTCTCGGGCCCTCGGGCAATGTGTCTCGGGCAGTGTGTCTCGGGCCCTCGGGCAGCGAGTCTCGGGCAGTGTGTCTCGGGCAGTGTGTCTCGGGCAGTGTGTCTCGGGCCCTCGGGCAGTGTGTCTCGGGCAGTGTGTCTCGGGCCCTCGGGCAGCATGTCTCGGGCAGTGTGTCTCGGGCCATCGGGCAGTGTGTCTCGGGCATCGTGTCACGGGCAGTGTGTCTCGGGCAGCGTTTCTCGGGATGTGTGTCTCAGGCAGTGTGTCTTGGGCCTTCGGGCAGTGTGTCTCGGGCAGTGTGTCTCGGGCAGTGTGTCTCGGGCCCTCGGGTAGTGTGTCTCGGGCCCTCGGGCAATGTGTCTCGGGCAGTGTGTCTCGGGCCCTCGGGCAGCGAGTCTCGGGCAGTGTGTCTCGGGCAGTGTGTCTCGGACAGTGTGTCTCGGGCGCTCGGGCAATGTGTCTCGGGCAGTGTGTCTCGGGCCCTCGGGCAGCATGTCTCGGGCAGTGTGTCTCGGGCCATCGGGCAGTGTGTCTCGGGCATCGTGTCACGGGCAGTGTGTCTCGGGCAGCGTTTCTCGGGATGTGTGTCTCAGGCAGTGTGTCTTGGGCCTTCGGGCAGTGTGTCTCGGGCCCTCGGGCAATGTGTCTCGGGCAGTGTGTCTCGGGCCCTCGGGCAGCATGTCTCGGGAAGTGTGTCTCGGGCCATCGGGCAGTGTGTCTCGGGCAGCGTTTCTCAGGATGTGTGTCTCGGGCAGTGTGTCTCGGGCCCTCGGGCAGTGTTTCTCCGGCAGTGTGTCTCGGGCAGTGTGTCTCGGGCCCTCGGGCAGTGTGTCTCGGGCCCTCGGGCAATGTGTCTCGGGCAGTGTGTCTCGGGCCCTCGGGCAGCATGTCTCGGGCAGTGTGTCTCGGGTCATCGGGCCGTGTATCTCGGGCAGTGTGTCTCGGGCAGTGTGTCTCGGGCAGTGTATCTCGGGCCCTCGGGCAATATGTCTCGGGCAGCGTGTCTCGGGCAGCGTGTCTCGGGCAGCGTGTCTCGGGCAGCATTTCTCGGACAGCGTGTCTCGGGCAGTGTGTCTTGGGCCCTCGGGCAATGTGTCTCGGGCAGTGTGTCTCGGGCCCTCGGGCAATGTGTCTCGGGCAGCGTGTCTCGGGCAGTGTGTCTCAGGCAGTGTGTCTCGGGTCCTCGGGCAGCGTGTCTCGGGCAGTGTGTCTCGGGCCCTCGGGCAATGTGTCTCGGGCAGTGTGTCTCGGGCCCTCGGGCAGCATGTCTCGGGCAGTGTGTCTCGGGCCATCGGGCAGTGTGTCTCGGGCATCGTGTCACGGGCAGTGTGTCTCGGGCCCTCGGGCAATGTGTCTCGGGCAGTGTGTCTCGGGCAGCGTATCTCAGGCAGCATTTCTCGGACAGCGTGTCTCGGGCAGTGTGTCTTGGGCCCTCGGGCAATGTGTCTCGGGCAGCGTGTCTCGGGCCCTCGGGCAGTGTGTCTCGGGCAGTGTGTCTCGGGCCCTCGGGCAGCATGTCTCGGGCAGTGTGTCTCGGGCCATCGGGCCGTGTGTCTCGGGCAGTGTGTCTCGGGCAGTGTGTCTCGGGCCCTCGGGCCATGTGTCTCGGGCAGTGTGACTCGGGCAGTGTGTCTCGGGCAGTGTGTCTCGGGCCATCGGGCAGTGTGTCTCGGGCAGTGTCTCGGGCCCTCGGGCAATGTGTCTCGGGCAGTGTGTCTCGGGCCCTCGGGCAGCATGTCTCGAGCAGTGTGTCTCGGGCCATCGGGCAGTGTGTCTTGGGCATCATGTCATGGGCAGTGTGTCTCGGGCAGCGTTTCTCAGGATGTGTGTCTCGGGCAGTGTGTCTCGGGCCCTCGGGCAGTGTTTCTCGGGCAGTGTGTCTCGGGCAGTGTGTCTCGGGCCCTCGGGCAATGTGTCTCGGGCAGTGTGTCTCGGGCAGTGTGTCTCGGGCAGTGTGTCTCGGGCCCTCGGGCAATGTGTCTCGGGCAGTGTGTCTCGGGCCCTCGGGCAGCATGTCTCGGGCAGTGTGTCTCGGGTCATCGGGCCGTGTATCTCGGGCAGTGTGTCTCGGGCAGTGTGTCTCGGGCAGCGTGTCTCGGGCAGCATTTCTCGGACAGCGTGTCTCGGGCAGTGTGTCTTGTGCCCTCGGGCAATGTGTCTCGGGCAGTGTGTCTCTCGGGTCCTCGGGCAGCGTGTCTCGGGCAGAGTGTCTCGGGCAGTGTGACTCGGGCAGTGTGTCTCGGGCCCTCGGGCAGTGTGTCTCGGTCAGTGTGTCTAGGGCCCTCGGGCAGCGTGTCTCGGGCAGCGTGTCTCGGGCAGTGTGTCTCGGGTCCTCGGGCAGCATGTCTCGGGCAGTGTGTCTCGGGCAGTGTGTCTCGGGTCCTCGGGCAGCGTGTCTCGGGCAGTGTGTCTCGGGCAGCGTGTCTCGGGCAGCGTGTCTCGGACAGCGTGTCTCGGGCTGTGTGTCTTGGGCCCTCGGGCAATGTGTCTCGGGCAGCGTGTCTCGGGCAGTGTGTCTCGGGCCCTCGGGCAATGTGTCTCGGGCAGCGTGTCTCGGGCAGTGTGTCTCGGGCAGTGTGTCTCGGGCCCTCGGGCAATGTGTCTCGGGCAGTGTGTCTCGGGCCCTCGGGCAGCATGTCTCGGGCAGTGTGTCTCGGGTCATCGGGCCGTGTATCTCGGGCAGTGTGTCTCGGGCAGTGTATCTCGGGCCCTCGGGCAATATGTCTCGGGCAGCGTGTCTCGGGCAGTGTGTCTCGGGCAGCGTGTCTCGGGCAGCATTTCTCGGACAGTGTGTCTCGGGCAGTGTGTCTTGGGCCCTCGGGCAATGTGTCTCGGGCAGTGTGTCTCTCGGATCCTCGGGCAGCGTGTCTCGGGCAGTGTGTCTCGGGCAGTGTGTCTCGGGCAGTGTGTCTCGGGCCCTCGGGCAGCGTGTCTCGGGCAGTGTGTCTCGGGCCCTCGGGCAGCGTGTCTCGGGCAGTGTGTCTCGGGCAGTGTGTCTCGGGTCCTCGGGCAGCATGTCTCGGGCAGTGTGTCTCGGGCCATCGGGCAGTGTGTCTCGGGCATCGTGTCACGGGCAGTGTGTCTCGGGCCCTCGGGCAATGTGTCTCGGGCAGTGTGTCTCGGGCAGCGTATCTCAGGCAGCATTTCTCGGACAGCGTGTCTCGGGCAGTGTGTCTTGGGCCCTCGGGCAATGTGTCTCGGGCAGCGTGTCTCGGGCCCTCGGGCAGTGTGTCTCGGGCAGTGTGTCTCGGGCCCTCGTGCAGCATGTCTCGGGCAGTGTGTCTCGGGCCATCGGGCCGTGTGTCTCGGGCAGTGTGTCTCGGGCAGTGTGTCTCGGGCCCTCGGGCCATGTGTCTCGGGCAGTGTGACTCGGGCAGTGTGTCTCGGGCAGTGTGTCTCGGGCCATCGGGCAGTGTGTCTCGGGCAGTGTCTCGGGCCCTCGGGCTATGTGTCTCGGGCAGTGTGTCTCGGGCCCTCGGGCAGCATGTCTCGAGCAGTGTGTCTCGGGCCATCGGGCAGTGTGTCTTGGGCATCATGTCATGGGCAGTGTGTCTCGGGCAGCGTTTCTCAGGATGTGTGTCTCGGGCAGTGTGTCTCGGGCCCTCGGGCAGTGTGTCTCGGGCAGTGTGTCTCGGGCAGTGTGTCTCGGGCAGTGTGTCTCGGGCCCTCGGGCAATGTGTCTCGGGCAGTGTGTCTCGGGCAGTGTGTCTCGGGCAGTGTGTCTCGGGCCCTCGGGCAATGTGTCTCGGGCAGTGTGTCTCGGGCCCTCGGGCAGCATGTCTCGGGCAGTGTGTCTCGGGTCATCGGGCCGTGTATCTCGGGCAGTGTGTCTCGGGCAGTGTGTCTCGGGCAGCGTGTCTCGGGCAGCATTTCTCGGACAGCGTGTCTCGGGCAGTGTGTCTTGTGCCCTCGGGCAATGTGTCTCGGGCAGTGTGTCTCTCGGGTCCTCGGGCAGCGTGTCTCGGGCAGTGTGTCTCGGGCAGTGTGTCTCGGGCAGTGTGTCTCTTGCCCTCGGGCAGTGTGTCTCGGGCAGTGTGTCTCGGGCCCTCGGGCAGCGTGTCTCGGGCAGCGTGTCTCGGGCAGTGTGTCTCGGGTCCTCGGGCCGCATGTCTCGGGCAGTGTGTCTCGGGCAGTGTGTCTCGGGTCCTCGGGCAGCGTGTCTCGGGCAGTGTGTCTCGGGCAGCGTGTCTCGGGCAGCGTGTCTCGGACAGCGTGTCTCGGGCTGTGTGTCTTGGGCCCTCGGGCAATGTGTCTCGGGCAGCGTGTCTCGGGCAGTGTGTCTCGGGCCCTCGGGCAATGTGTCTCGGGCAGCGTGTCTCGGGCAGTGTGTCTCGGGCAGTGTGTCTCGGGCCCTCGGGCAATGTGTCTCGGGCAGTGTGTCTCGGGCCCTCGGGCAGCATGTCTCGGGCAGTGTGTCTCGGGTCATCGGGCCGTGTATCTCGGGCAGTGTGTCTCGGGCAGTGTGTCTCGGGCAGTGTATCTCGGGCCCTCGGGCAATATGTCTCGGGCAGCGTGTCTCGGGCAGTGTGTCTCGGGCAGCGTGTCTCGGGCAGCATTTCTCGGACAGCGTGTCTCGGGCAGTGTGTCTTGGGCCCTCGGGCAATGTGTCTCGGGCAGTGTGTCTCGGGCAGTGTGTCTCGGGCCCTCGGGCAATGTGTCTCGGGCAGCGTGTCTCGGGCAGTGTGTCTCGGGCCCTCGGGCAATGTGTCTCGGGCAGCGTGTCTCGGGCAGTGTGTCTCAGGCAGTGTGTCTCGGGTCCTCGGGCAGCATGTCTCGGGCAGTGTGTCTCGGGCCCTCGGGCAATGTGTCTCGGGCAGTGTGTCTCGGGCCCTCGGGCAGCATGTCTCGGGCAGTGTGTCTCGGGCCATCGGGCAGTGTGTCTCGGGCATCGTGTCACGGACAGTGTGTCTCGGGCCCTCGGGCAATGTGTCTCGGGCAGTGTGTCTCGGGCAGTGTGTCTCGGACAGTGTGTCTCGGGCGCTCGGGCAATGTGTCTCGGGCAGTGTGTCTCGGGCCCTCGGGCAGCATGTCTCGGGCAGTGTGTCTCGGGCCATCGGGCAGTGTGTCTCGGGCATCGTGTCACGGGCAGCGTGTCTCGGGCAGCGTATCTCAGGCAGCATTTCTCGGACAGCGTGTCTCGGGCAGTGTGTCTTGGGCCCTCGGGCAATGTGTCTCGGGCAGCGTGTCTCGGGCAGTGTGTCTCGGGCCCTCGGGCAGCGTGTCTCGGGCAGTGTGTCTCGGGCCATCGGGCAGTGTGTCTCGGGCATCGTGTCACGGACAGTGTGTCTCGGGCCCTCGGGCAATGTGTCTCGGGCAGTGTGTCTCGGGCAGTGTGTCTCGGACAGTGTGTCTCGGGCGCTCGGGCAATGTGTCTCGGGCAGTGTGTCTCGGGCCCTCGGGCAGCATGTCTCGGGCAGTGTGTCTCGGGCCATCGGGCAGTGTGTCTCGGGCATCGTGTCACGGGCAGTGTGTCTCGGGCAGCGTTTCTCGGGATGTGTGTCTCAGGCAGTGTGTCTTGGGCCTTCGGGCAGTGTGTCTCGGGCCCTCGGGCAATGTGTCTCGGGCAGTGTGTCTCGAGCCCTCGGGCAGCATGTCTCGGGCAGTGTGTCTCGGGCCATCGGGCAGTGTGTCTCGGGCAGCGTTTCTCAGGATGTGTGTCTCGGGCAGTGTGTCTCGGGCCCTCGGGCAGTGTTTCTCCGGCAGTGTGTCTCGGGCAGTGTGTCTCGGGCCCTCGGGCAATGTGTCTCGGGCAGCGTGTCTCGGGCAGTGTGTCTCAGGCAGTGTGTCTCGGGTCCTCGGGCAGCGTGTCTCGGGCAGTGTGTCTCGGGCCCTCGGGCAATGTGTCTCGGGCAGTGTGTCTCGGGCCCTCGGGCAGCATGTCTCGGGCAGTGTGTCTCGGGCCATCGGGCAGTGTGTCTCGGGCATCGTGTCACGGACAGTGTGTCTCGGGCCCTCGGGCAATGTGTCTCGGGCAGTGTGTCTCGGGCAGCGTATCTCAGGCAGCATTTCTCGGACAGCGTGTCTCGGGCAGTGTGTCTTGGGCCCTCGGGCAATGTGTCTCGGGCAGCGTGTCTCGGGCAGTGTGTCTCGGGCCCTCGGGCAGCGTGTCTCGGGCAGTGTGTCTCGGGCCCTCGGGCAGCATGTCTCGGGCAGTGTGTCTCGGGCCATCGGGCCGTGTGTCTCGGGCAGTGTGTCTCGGGTCCTCGGGCAGCGTGTCTCGGGCAGTGTGTCTCGGGCCATCGGGCCGTGTGTCTCGGGCAGTGTGTCTCGGGCCATCGGGCCGTGTGTCTCGGGCAGTGTGTCTCGGGCAGTGTGTCTCGGGCCCTCGGGCAGCGTGTCTCGGGCAGTGTGTCTTGGGCCCTCGGGCCATGTGTCTCGGGCAGCGTGTCTCGGGCAGTGTGTCTCGGGTCCTCGGGCAGCGTGTCTCGGGCAGTGTGTCTCGGGCCATCGGGCAGCGTGTCTCGGGCAGTGTGTCTCGGGCCCTCGGGCCATGTGTCTCGGGCAGCGTGTCTCGGGCAGTGTGTCTCGGGTCCTCGGGCAGCGTGTCTCGGGCAGTGTGTCTCGGGCAGTGTGTCTCGGGTCCTCGGGCAGCGTGTCTCGGGCAGCGTGTCTCGGGCAGTGTGTCTCGGGCCCTCGGGCAGCGTGTCTCGGGCAGTGTGTCACAGGCAGCGTGTCTCGGACATCGTGTCTCGGGCAGTGTGTCTCGGGCAGTGTGTCTCGGGACCTCGGGCAGTGTGTCTCGGGCCGTCGGGCAGCGTGTGTCGGGCAGTGTGTCTCGGGCAGTGTGTCTCGGGACCTCGGGCAGTGTGTCTCGGGCCCTCGGGCAGCGTGTCTCGGGCAGTGTGTCTCGGGCAGCATTTCTCGGACAGCGTGTCTCGGGCAGTGTGTCTTGGGCCCTCGGGCAATGTGTCTCGGGCAGCGTGTCTCGGGCAGTGTGTCTCGGGCCCACGGGCAGCGTGTCTCGGGCAGTGTGTCTCGGGCAGTGTGTCTCGGGCAGCGTGTCTCGGGCAGTGTGTCTCGGGCCCACGGGCAGCGTGTCTCGGGCAGTGTGTCTCGGGCAGTGTGTCTCGGGCCATCGGGCAGTGTGTCTCGGGTCATCGGGCCGTGTATCTCGGGCAGTGTGCCTCGGGCAGTGCATCTCGGGCCCTCGGGCAATATGTCTCGGGCAGCGTGTCTCGGGCAGTGTGTCTCGGGCAGCGTGTCTCGGGCAGCATTTCTCGGACAGCGTGTCTCGGGCAGTGTGTCTTGGGCCCTCGGGCAATGTGTCTCGGGCAGCGTGTCTCGGGCAGTGTGTCTCGGGCCCTCGGGCAGCGTTTCTCGGGCAGTGTGTCTCGGGCAGTGTGTCTCGGGCCCTCGGGCAGCGTGTCTCGGGCAGCGTGTCTCGGGCAGTGTGTCTCGGGCAGTGTGTCTCGGGTCCTCGGGCAGCGTGTCTCGGGCAGTGTGTCTCGGGCCCTCGGGCAATGTGTCTCGGGCAGTGTGTCTCGGGCCCTCGGGCAGCGAGTCTCGGGCAGTGTGTCTCGGGCAGTGTGTCTCGGGCAGTGTGTATCGGGCCCTCGGGCAATGTGTCTCGGGCAGCGTGTCTCGGGCAGTGTGTCTCAGGCAGTGTGTCTCGGGTCCTCGGGCAGCGTGTCTCGGGCAGTGTGTCTCGGGCCCTCGGGCAATGTGTCTCGGGCAGTGTGTCTCGGGCCCTCGGGCAGCGAGTCTCGGGACCTCGGGCAATGTGTCTCGGGCAGTGTGTCTCGGGCCCTCGGGCAGCGTGTCTCGGCAGTGTGTCTTGGGACCTCGGGCCATGTGTCTCGGGCAGCGTGTCTCGGGCAGTGTGTCTCGGGTCCTCGGGCAGCGTGTCTCGGGCAGTGTGTCTCGGGCCCTCGGGCTGCGTGTCTCGGGCAGTGTGTATCGGGCCCTCGGGCCATGTGTCTCGGGCAGCGTGTCTCGGGCAGTGTGTCTCGGGTCCTCGGGCAGCGTGTCTCGGGCAGTGTGTCTCGGGCAGTGTGTCTCGGGTCCTCGGGCAGCGTGTCTCGGGCAGCGTGTCTCGGGCAGTGTGTCTCGGGCCCTCGGGCAGCGTGTCTCGGGCAGTGTGTCACAGGCAGCGTGTCTCGGACATCGTGTCTCGGGCAGTGTGTCTCGGGCAGTGTGTCTCGGGACCTCGGGCAGTGTGTCTCGGGCCGTCGGGCAGCGTGTCTCGGGCAGTGTGTCTCGGGCAGTGTGTCTCGGGACCTCGGGCAGTGTGTCTCGGGCCCTCGGGCAGCGTGTCTCGGGCAGTGTGTCTCGGGCAGCATTTCTCGGACAGCGTGTCTCGGGCAGTGTGTCTTGGGCCCTCGGGCAATGTGTCTCGGGCAGCGTGTCTCGGGCAGTGTGTCTCGGGCCCACGGGCAGCGTGTCTCGGGCAGTGTGTCTCGGGCAGTGTGTCTCGGGCAGCGTGTCTCGGGCAGTGTGTCTCGGGCCCACGGGCAGCGTGTCTCGGGCAGTGTGTCTCGGGCAGTGTGTCTCGGGCCATCGGGCAGTGTGTCTCGGGTCATCGGGCCGTGTATCTCGGGCAGTGTGCCTCAGGCAGTGTGTCTCGGGCAGTGCATCTCGGGCCCTCGGGCAATATGTCTCGGGCAGCGTGTCTCGGGCAGTGTGTCTCGGGCAGCGTGTCTCGGGCAGCATTTCTCGGACAGCGTGTCTCGGGCAGTGTGTCTTGGGCCCTCGGGCAATGTGTCTCGGGCAGCGTGTCTCGGGCAGTGTGTCTCGGGCCCTCGGGCAGCGTTTCTCGGGCAGTGAGTCTCGGGCTGTGTGTCTCGGGCCCTCGGGCAGCGTGTCTCGGGCAGCGTGTCTCGGGCAGTGTGTCTCGGGCAGTGTGTCTCGGGTCCTCGGGCAGCGTGTCTCGGGCAGTGTGTCTCGGGCCCTCGGGCAATGTGTCTCGGGCAGTGTGTCTCGGGCCCTCGGGCAGCGAGTCTCGGGCAGTGTGTCTCGGGCAGTGTGTCTCGGGCAGTGTGTATCGGGCCCTCGGGCAATGTGTCTCGGGCAGCGTGTCTCGGGCAGTGTGTCTCGGGTCATCGGTCCGTGTATCTCGGGCAGTGTGTCTCGGGCAGTGTGTCTCGGGCAGTGTATCTCGGGCCCTCGGGCAATATGTCTCGGGCAGCGTGTCTCGGGCAGTGTGTCTCGGGCAGCGTGTCTCGGGCAGCATTTCTCGGACAGCGTGTCTCGGGCAGTGTGCCTTGGGCCCTCGGGCAATGTGTCTCGGGCAGTGTGTCTCTCGGGTCCTCGGGCAGCGTGTCTCGGGCAGTGTGTCTCGGGCAGTGTGTCTCGGGCCCTCGGGCAGCGTGTCTCGGGCAGTGTGTCTCGGGCCCACGGGCAGCGTGTCTCGGGCAGTGTGTCTCGGGCAGTGTGTCTCGGGCAGCGTGTCTCGGGCAGTGTGTCTCGGGCCCACGGGCAGCGTGTCTCGGGCAGTGTGTCTCGGGCCCTCGGGCCATGTGTCTCGGGCAGTGTGACTCGGGCAGTGTGTCTCGGGCAGCGTGTCTCGGGCAGCATTTCTCGGACAGCGTGTCTCGGGCAGTGTGTCTTGGGCCCTCGGGCAATGTGTCTCGGGCAGTGTGTCTCTCGGGTCCTCGGGCAGCGTGTCTCGGGCAGTGTGTCTCGGGCAGTGTGTCTCGGGCCATCGGGCAGTGTGTCTCGGGTCATCGGGCCGTGTATCTCGGGCAGTGTGCCTCAGGCAGTGTGTCTCGGGCAGTGCATCTCGGGCCCTCGGGCAATATGTCTCGGGCAGCGTGTCTCGGGCAGTGTGTCTCGGGCAGCGTGTCTCGGGCAGCATTTCTCGGACAGCGTGTCTCGGGCAGTGTGTCTTGGGCCCTCGGGCAATGTGTCTCGGGCAGCGTGTCTCGGGCAGTGTGTCTCGGGCCCTCGGGCAGCGTTTCTCGGGCAGTGAGTCTCGGGCAGTGTGTCTCGGGCCCTCGGGCAGCGTGTCTCGGGCAGCGTGTCTCGGGCAGTGTGTCTCGGGCAGTGTGTCTCGGGTCCTCGGGCAGCGTGTCTCGGGCAGTGTGTCTCGGGCCCTCGGGCAATGTGTCTCGGGCAGTGTGTCTCGGGCCCTCGGGCAGCGAGTCTCGGGCAGTGTGTCTCGGGCAGTGTGTATCGGGCCCTCGGGCAATGTGTCTCGGGCAGCGTGTCTCGGGCAGTGTGTCTCGGGTCATCGGTCCGTGTATCTCGGGCAGTGTGTCTCGGGCAGTGTGTCTCGGGCAGTGTATCTCGGGCCCTCGGGCAATATGTCTCGGGCAGCGTGTCTCGGGCAGTGTGTCTCGGGCAGCGTGTCTCGGGCAGCATTTCTCGGACAGCGTGTCTCGGGCAGTGTGTCTTGGGCCCTCGGGCAATGTGTCTCGGGCAGTGTGTCTCTCGGGTCCTCGGGCAGCGTGTCTCGGGCAGTGTGTCTCGGGCAGTGTGTCTCGGGCCCTCGGGCAGCGTGTCTCGGGCAGTGTGTCTCGGGCCCTCGGGCAGCGTGTCTCGGGCAGCGTGTCTCGGACATCGTGTCTCGGGCAGTGTGTCTCGGGCAGTGTGTCTCGGGACCTCGGGCAGTGTGTCTCGGGCCCTCGGGCAGCGTGCCTCGGGAAGTGTGTCTCGGGCAGTGTGTCTCGGGACCTCGGGCAGTGTGTCTCGGGCCCTCGGGCAGCGTGTCTCGGGCAGTGTGTCTCGGGCAGCATTTCTCGGACAGCGTGTCTCGGGCAGTGTGTCTTGGGCCCTCGGGCAATGTGTCTCGGGCAGCGTGTCTCGGGCAGTGTGTCTCGGGCCCACGGGCAGCGTGTCTCGGGCAGTGTGTCTCGGGCAGTGTGTCTCGGGCAGCGTGTCTCGGGCAGTGTGTCTCGGGCCCACGGGCAGCGTGTCTCGGGCAGTGTGTCTCGGGCAGTGTGTCTCGGGCCATCGGGCAGTGTGTCTCGGGTCATCGGGCCGTGTATCTCAGGCAGTGTGTCTCGGGCAGTGTGTCTCGGGCAGTGTGTCTCGGGCAGTGTATCTCGGGCCCTCGGGCAATATGTCTCGGGCAGCGTGTCTCGGGCAGTGTGTCTCGGGCAGCGTGTCTCGGGCAGCATTTCTCGGACAGCGTGTCTCGGGCAGTGTGTCTTGGGCCCTCGGGCAATGTGTCTCGGGCAGCGTGTCTCGGGCAGTGTGTCTCGGGCCCTCGGGCAGCGTGTCTCGGGCAGTGTGTCTCGAGCCCTCGGGCAGCGTGTCTCGGGCAGTGTGTCTCGGGCCCTCGGGCAGCGTGTCTCGGGCAGTGTGTCTCGGGTCCTCGGGCAGCGTGTCTCGGGCAGTGTGTCTCGGGCCCTCGGGCAATGTGTCTCGGGCAGTGTGTCTCGGGCCCTCGGGCAATGTGTCTCGGGCATCGTGTCTCGGGCCCTCGGGCAGCGAGTCTCGGGCAGTGTGTCTCGGGCAGTGTGTCTCGGGCAGTGTGTCTCGGGCAGCGAGTCTCGGGCATTGTGTCTCGGGCAGTGTGTCTCGGGCAGTGTGCCTCGGGCAGTGTGTCTCGGGCCCTCGGGCAATGTGTCTCGGGCAGTGTGTCTCGGGCCCTCGGGCAGCATGTCTCGGGCAGTGTGTCACGGGCCATCGGGCAGTGTGTCTCGGGCATCGTGTCACGGGCAGTGTGTCTCGGGCATCGTGTCATGGGCAGTGTGTCTCGGGCAGCGTTTCTCGGGATGTGTGTCTCAGGCAGTGTGTTTCGGGCCCTCGGGCAGCAGGTCTCGGGCATTGTGTCTCGGGCCCTCGGGCAGCATGTCTCGGGCAGTGTGTCTCGGGCCATCGGGCCGTGTGTCTCGGGCAGTGTGTCTCGGGCAGTGTGTCTCGGGCAGTGTGTCTCGGGCCCTCGGGCCATGTGTCTCGGGCAGTGTGTCTCGGGCAGCGTGTCTCAGGGCAGCATTTCTCGGACAGCGTGTCTCGGGCAGTGTGTCTTGGGCCCTCGGGCAATGTGTCTCGGGCAGCGTGTCTCGGGCAGTGTGTCTCGGGCCCTCGGGCAGCGTGTCTCGGGCAGTGTGTCTCGGGCCCTCGGGCAGCATGTCTCGGGCAGTGTGTCTCGGGCCCTCGGGCAGCATGTCTCGGGCAGTGTGTCTCGGGCCATCGGGCCGTGTGTCTCGGGCAGTGTGTCTCGGGCAGTGTGTCTCGGGCAGTGTGTCTCGGGCCCTCGGGCCATGTGTCTCGGGCAGTGTGACTCGGGCAGTGTGTCTCGGGCAGTGTGTCTCGGGCAGTGTGTCTCGGGCAGTGTGTCTCGGGCCCTCGGGCCATGTGTCTCGGGCAGTGTGTCTCGGGCAGCGTGTCTCAGGGCAGCATTTCTCGGACAGCGTGTCTCGGGCAGTGTGTCTTGGGCCCTCGGGCAATGTGTCTCGGGCAGCGTGTCTCGGGCAGTGTGTCTCGGGCCCTCGGGCAGCGTGTCTCGGGCAGTGTGTCTCGGGCCCTCGGGCAGCATGTCTCGGGCAGTGTGTCTCGGGCCCTCGGGCAGCATGTCTCGGGCAGTGTGTCTCGGGCCATCGGGCCGTGTGTCTCGGGCAGTGTGTCTCGGGCAGTGTGTCTCGGGCAGTGTGTCTCGGGCCCTCGGGCCATGTGTCTCGGGCAGTGTGACTCGGGCAGTGTGTCTCGGGCAGTGTGTCTCGGGCCATCGGGCAGTGTGTCTCGGGCAGTGTGTCTCGGGCCATCGGGCCGTGTGTCTCGGGCAGTGTGTCTCGGGCAGTGTGTCTCGGGCCCTCGGGCAATGTGTCTCGGGCAGTGTGTCTCGGGCAGCGTGTCTCGGGCAGCATTTCTCGGACAGCGTGTCTCGGGCAGTGTGTCTTGGGCCCTCGGGCAGTGTGTCTCGGGCAGTGTGTCTCGGGCAGTGTGTCTCGTTCCCTCGGGCAACGTGTCTCGGGCAGTGTGTCTCGGGCCCTCGTGCAGCATGTCTCGAGCAGTGTGTCTCGGGCCATCGGGCAGTGTGTCTTGGGCATCATGTCACGGGCAGTGTGTCTCGGGCAGTGTGTCTTGGGCCCTCGGGCAATGTGTCTCGGGCAGCGTGTCTCGGGCAGCGTGTCTCGGGCAGTGTGTCTCGGGCCCTCGGGCAGCGTGTCTCGGGCAGTGTGTCTCGGGCCCTCGGGCAGCATGTCTCGGGCAGTGTGTCTCGGGCCATCGGGCAGTGTGTCTCGGGCAGTGTGTCTCGGGCCATCGGGCCGTGTGTCTCGGGCAGTGTGTCTCGGGCAGTGTGTCTCGGGCCCTCGGGCCATGTGTCTCGGGCAGTGTGACTCGGGCAGTGTGTCTCGGGCAGTGTGTCTCGGGCCATCGGGCAGTGTGTCTCGGGCAGTGTGTCTCGGGCCATCGGGCCGTGTGTCTCGGGCAGTGTGTCTCGGGCAGTGTGTCTCGGGCCCTCGGGCAATGTGTCTCGGGCAGTGTGTCTCGGGCAGCGTGTCTCAGGGCAGCATTTCTCGGACAGCGTGTCTCGGGCAGTGTGTCTTGTGCCCTCGGGCAATGTGTCTCGGGCAGCGTGTCTCGGGCAGTGTGTCTCGGGCCCTCGGGCAGCGTGTCTCGGGCAGTGTGTCTCGGGCAGTGTGTCTCGGGCCATCGGGCAGTGTGTCTCGGGTCATCTGGCCGTGTATCTCGGGCAGTGTGTCTCGGGCAGTGTGTCTCGGGCAGTGTGTCTCGGGCAGTGTATCTCGGGCCCTCGGGCAATATGTCTCGGGCAGCGTGTCTCGGGCAGTGTGTCTCGGGCAGCGTGTCTCGGGCAGCATTTCTCGGACAGCGTGTCTCGGGCAGTGTGTCTTGGGCCCTCGGGCAATGTGTCTCGGGCAGTGTATCTCGGGCAGCGTGTCTCGGGCAGTGTGTCTCGGGCCCTCGGGCAGCGTGTCTCGGGCAGTGTGTCTTGGGCCCTCGGGCAATGTGTCTCGGGCCGTGTGTCTCGGGCAGTGTGTCTCGGGCAGTGTGTCTCGGGCAGTGTGTCTCGGGCCCTCGGGCCATGTGTCTCGGGCAGTGTGACTCGGGCAGTGTGTCTCGGGCAGTGTGTCTCGGGCCATCGGGCAGTGTGTCTCGGGCAGTGTGTCTCGGGCCATCGGGCCGTGTGTCTCGGGCAGTGTGTCTCGGGCAGTGTGTCTCGGGCCCTCGGGCAATGTGTCTCGGGCAGTGTGTCTCGGGCAGCGTGTCTCAGGGCAGCATTTCTCGGACAGCGTGTCTCGGGCAGTGTGTCTTGGGCCCTCGGGCAATGTGTCTCGGGCAGCGTGTCTCGGGCAGTGTGTCTCGGGCCCTCGGGCAGCGTGTCTCGGGCAGTGTGTCTCGGGCCCTCGGGCAGCATGTCTCGGGCAGTGTGTCTCGGGCCCTCGGGCAGCATGTCTCGGGCAGTGTGTCTCGGGCCATCGGGCCGTGTGTCTCGGGCAGTGTGTCTCGGGCAGTGTGTCTCGGGCAGTGTGTCTCGGGCCCTCGGGCCATGTGTCTCGGGCAGTGTGACTCGGGCAGTGTGTCTCGGGCAGTGTGTCTCGGGCCATCGGGCAGTGTATCTCGGGCAGTGTGTCTCGGGCCATCGGGCCGTGTGTCTCGGGCAGTGTGTCTCGGGCAGTGTGTCTCGGGCCCTCGGGCAATGTGTCTCGGGCAGTGTGTCTCGGGCAGCGTGTCTCGGGCAGCATTTCTCGGACAGCGTGTCTCGGGCAGTGTGTCTTGGGCCCTCGGGCAGTGTGTCTCGGGCAGTGTGTCTCGGGCAGTGTGTCTCGTTCCCTCGGGCAACGTGTCTCGGGCAGTGTGTCTCGGGCCCTCGGGCAGCATGTCTCGAGCAGTGTGTCTCGGGCCATCGGGCAGTGTGTCTTGGGCATCATGTCACGGGCAGTGTGTCTCGGGCAGTGTGTCTTGGGCCCTCGGGCAATGTGTCTCGGGCAGCGTGTCTCGGGCAGCGTGTCTCGGGCAGTGTGTCTCGGGCCCTCGGGCAGCGTGTCTCGGGCAGTGTGTCTCGGGCCCTCGGGCAGCATGTCTCGGGCAGTGTGTCTCGGGCCATCGGGCCGTGTGTCTCGGGCAGTGTGTCTCGGGCAGTGTGTCTCGGGCCCTCGGGCCATGTGTCTCGGGCAGTGTGACTCGGGCAGTGTGTCTCGGGCAGTGTGTCTCGGGCCATCGGGCAGTGTGTCTCGGGCAGTGTGTCTCGGGCCATCGGGCCGTGTGTCTCGGGCAGTGTGTCTCGGGCAGTGTGTCTCGGGCCCTCGGGCAATGTGTCTCGGGCAGTGTGTCTCGGGCAGCGTGTCTCAGGGCAGCATTTCTCGGACAGCGTGTCTCGGGCAGTGTGTCTTGGGCCCTCGGGCAATGTGTCTCGGGCAGCGTGTCTCGGGCAGTGTGTCTCGGGCCCTCGGGCAGCGTGTCTCGGGCAGTGTGTCTCGGGCAGTGTGTCTCGGGCCATCGGGCAGTGTGTCTCGGGTCATCGGGCCGTGTATCTCGGGCAGTGTGTCTCGGGCAGTGTGTCTCGGGCAGTGTGTCTCGGGCAGTGTATCTCGGGCCCTCGGGCAGCGTGTCTCGGGCAGTGTGTCTCGGGCAGCGTGTCTCGGGCAGCATTTCTCGGACAGCGTGTCTCGGGCAGTGTGTCTTGGGCCCTCGGGCAATGTGTCTCGGGCAGTGTATCTCGGGCAGCGTGTCTCGGGCAGTGTGTCTCGGGCCCTCGGGCAGCGTGTCTCGGGCAGTGTGTCTCGAGCCCTCGGGCAGCGTGTCTCGGGCAGTGTGTCTCGGGCCCTCGGGCAGCGTGTCTCGGGCAGTGTGTCTCGGGTCCTCGGGCAGCGTGTCTCGGGCAGTGTGTCTCGGGCCCTCGGGCAATGTGTCTCGGGCAGTGTGTCTCGGGCCCTCGGGCAATGTGTCTCGGGCAGTGTGTCTCGGGCCCTCGGGCAGCGAGTCTCGGGCAGTGTGTCTCGGGCAGTGTGTCTCGGGCAGTGTGTCTCGGGCAGCGAGTCTCGGGCAGTGTGTCTCGGGCAGTGTGTCTCGGGCAGTGTGCCTCGGGCAGTGTGTCTCGGGCCCTCGGGCAATGTGTCTCGGGCAGTGTGTCTCGGGCCCTCGGGCAGCATGTCTCGAGCAGTGTGTCTCGGGCCATCGGGCAGTGTGTCTTGGGCATCATGTCATGGGCAGTGTGTCTCGGGCAGCGTTTCTCGGGCCCTCGGGCAGTGTGTCTCGGGCAGTTTGTCTCGGGCCCTCGGGCAATGTGTCTCGGGCAGTGTGTCTCGGGCAGTGTGTCTCGGGCAGTGTGTCTCGGGCCCTCGGGCAATGTGTCTCGGGCAGTGTGTCTCGGGCCCTCGGGCAGCATGTCTCGGGCAGTGTGTCTCGGGTCATCGGGCCGTGTATCTCGGGCAGTGTGTCTCGGGCAGTGTGTCTCGGGCAGTGTATCTCGGGCCCTCGGGCAATATGTCTCGGGCAGCGTGTCTCGGGCAGTGTGTCTCGGGCAGTGTGTCTCGGGCAGCATTTCTCGGACAGCGTGTCTCGGGCAGTGTCTTGGGCCCTCGGGCAATGTGTCTCGGGCAGTGTGTCTCTCGGGTCCTCGGGCAGCGTGTCTCGGGCAGTGTGTCTCGGGCAGTGTGTCTCGGGCCCTCGGGCAATGTGTCTCGGGCAGTGTGTCTCTCGGGTCCTCGGGCAGCGTGTCTCGGGCAGCGTGTCTCGGGCAGTGTGTCTCGGGCCCTCGGGCAGCGTGTCTCGGGCAGCGTGTCTCGGGCAGTGTGTCTCGGGCAGTGTGTCTCGGGTCCTCGGGCAGCGTGTCTCGGGCAGCGTGTCTCGGGCAGTGTGTCTCGGGCCCTCGGGCCGAGTGTCTCGGGCAGTGTGTCACGGGCAGTGTGTCTCGGGCCCTCGGGCAGCGTGTCTCGGGCAGCGTGTCTCGGGCAGCGTGTCTCGGACATCGTGTCTCGGGCAGTGTGTCTTGGGCCCTCGGGCAATGTGTCTCGGGCAGCGTGTCTCGGGCAGTGTGTCTCGGGCCCTCGGGCAGCGTGTCTCGGGCAGTGTGTCTCGGGCAGTGTGTCTCGGGCCATCGGGCAGTGTGTCTCGGGTCATCGGGCCGTGTATCTCGGGCAGTGTGTCTCGGGCAGTGTGTCTCGGGCAGTGTGTCTCGGGCAGTGTATCTCGGGCCCTCGGGCAGCGTGTCTCGGGCAGTGTGTCTCGGGCAGCGTGTCTCGGGCAGCATTTCTCGGACAGCGTGTCTCGGGCAGTGTGTCTTGGGCCCTCGGGCAATGTGTCTCGGGCAGTGTATCTCGGGCAGCGTGTCTCGGGCAGTGTGTCTCGGGCCCTCGGGCAGCGTGTCTCGGGCAGTGTGTCTCGAGCCCTCGGGCAGCGTGTCTCGGGCAGTGTGTCTCGGGCCCTCGGGCAGCGTGTCTCGGGCAGTGTGTCTCGGGTCCTCGGGCAGCGTGTCTCGGGCAGTGTGTCTCGGGCCCTCGGGCAATGTGTCTCGGGCAGTGTGTCTCGGGCCCTCGGGCAATGTGTCTCGGGCAGTGTGTCTCGGGCCCTCGGGCAGCGAGTCTCGGGCAGTGTGTCTCGGGCAGTGTGTCTCGGGCAGTGTGTCTCGGGCAGCGAGTCTCGGGCAGTGTGTCTCGGGCAGTGTGCCTCGGGCAGTGTGTCTCGGGCCCTCGGGCAATGTGTCTCGGGCAGTGTGTCTCGGGCCCTCGGGCAGCATGTCTCGAACAGTGTGTCTCGGGCCATCGGGCAGTGTGTCTTGGGCATCATGTCATGGGCAGTGTGTCTCGGGCAGCGTTTCTCAGGATGTGTGTCTCGGGCAGTGTGTCTCGGGCCCTCGGGCAGTGTGTCTCGGGCAGTTTGTCTCGGGCCCTCGGGCAATGTGTCTCGGGCAGTGTGTCTCGGGCAGTGTGTCTCGGGCAGTGTGTCTCGGGCCCTCGGGCAATGTGTCTCGGGCAGTGTGTCTCGGGCCCTCGGGCAGCATGTATCGGGCAGTGTGTCTCGGGTCATCGGGCCGTGTATCTCGGGCAGTGTGTCTCGGGCAGTGTGTCTCGGGCAGTGTATCTCGGGCCCTCGGGCAATATGTCTCGGGCAGCGTGTCTCGGGCAGTGTGTCTCGGGCAGTGTGTCTCGGGCAGCATTTCTCGGACAGCGTGTCTCGGGCAGTGTCTTGGGCCCTCGGGCAATGTGTCTCGGGCAGTGTGTCTCTCGGGTCCTCGGGCAGCGTGTCTCGGGCAGTGTGTCTCGGGCCCTCGGGCAATGTGTCTCGGGCAGTGTGTCTCTCGGGTCCTCGGGCAGCGTGTCTCGGGCAGCGTGTCTCGGGCAGTGTGTCTCGGGCCCTCGGGCAGCGTGTCTCGGGCAGCGTGTCTCGGGCAGTGTGTCTCGGGCAGTGTGTCTCGGGTCCTCGGGCAGCGTGTCTCGGGCAGCGTGTCTCGGGCAGTGTGTCTCGGGCCCTCGGGCCGAGTGTCTCGGGCAGTGTGTCACGGGCAGTGTGTCTCGGGCCCTCGGGCAGCGTGTCTCGGGCAGCGTGTCTCGGGCAGCGTGTCTCGGGCAGCGTGTCTCGGACATCGTGTCTCGGGCAGTGTGTCTCGGGCAGTGTGTCTCGGGACCTCGGGCAGTGTGTCTCGGGCCCTCGGGCAGCGTGCCTCGGGAAGTGTGTCTCGGGCAGTGTGTCTCGGGACCTCAGGCAGTGTGTCTCGGGCCCTCGGGCAGCGTGTCTCGGGCAGTGTGTCTCGGGCAGCATTTCTCGGACAGCGTGTCTCGGGCAGTGTGTCTTGGGCCCTCGGGCAATGTGTCTCGGGCAGCGTGTCTCGGGCAGTGTGTCTCGGGCCCACGGGCAGCGTGTCTCGGGCAGTGTGTCTCGGGCAGTGTGTCTCGGGCAGCGTGTCTCGGGCAGTGTGTCTCGGGCCCACGGGCAGCGTGTCTCGGGCAGTGTGTCTCGGGCAGTGTGTCTCGGGCCATCGGGCAGTGTGTCTCGGGTCATCGGGCCGTGTATCTCGGGCAGTGTGTCTCGGGCAGTGTGTCTCGGGCAGTGTATCTCGGGCCCTCGGGCAATATGTCTCGGGCAGCGTGTCTCGGGCAGTGTGTCTCGGGCAGCGTGTCTCGGGCAGCATTTCTCGGACAGCGTGTCTCGGGCAGTGTGTCTTGGGCCCTCGGGCAATGTGTCTCGGGCAGCGTGTCTCAGGCAGAGTGTCTCGGGCCCTCGGGCAGCGTGTCTCGGGCAGTGTGTCTCGAGCCCTCGGGCAGCGTGTCTCGGGCAGTGTGTCTCGGGCCCTCGGGCAGCGTGTCTCGGGCAGTGTGTCTCGGGTCCTCGGGCAGCGTGTCTCGGGCAGTGTGTCTCGGGCCCTCGGGCAATGTGTCTCGGGCAGTGTGTCTCGGGCCCTCGGGCAATGTGTCTCGGGCATCGTGTCTCGGGCCCTCGGGCAGCGAGTCTCGGGCAGTGTGTCTCGGGCAGTGTGTCTCGGGCAGCGAGTCTCGGGCAGTGTGTCTCGGGCAGTGTGTCTCGGGCAGTGTGCCTCGGGCAGTGTGTCTCGGGCCCTCGGGCAATGTGTCTCGGGCAGTGTGTCTCGGGCCCTCGGGCAGCATGTCTCGGGCAGTGTGTCTCGGGCCATCGGGCAGTGTGTCTCGGGCATCGTGTCACGGGCAGTGTGTCTCGGGCATTGTGTCATGGGCAGTGTGTCTCGGGCAGCGTTTCTCGGGATGTGTGTCTCAGGCAGTGTGTTTCGGGCCCTCGGGCAATGTGTCTCGGGCAGTGTGTCTCGGGCAGCGTGTCTCGGGCAGTGTGTCTCGGGCATTGTGTCATGGGCAGTGTGTCTCGGGCAGCGTTTCTCGGGATGTGTGTCTCAGGCAGTGTGTTTCGGGCCCTCGGGCAATGTGTCTCGGGCAGTCTGTCTCGGGCCCTCGGGCAGCATGTCTCGGGCAGTGTGTCTCGGACCATCGGGCCGTGTGTCTCGGGCAGTGTGTCTCGGGCAGTGTGTCTCGGGCCCTCGGGCAATGTGTCTCGGGCAGTGTGTCTCGGGCAGCGTGTCTCAGGCAGCATTTCTCGGACAGCGTGGCTCGGGCAGTGTGTCTTGGGCCCTCGGGCAATGTGTCTCGGGCAGTGTGTCTCGGGCCATCGGGCCGTGTGTCTCGGGCAGTGTGTCTCGGGCAGTGTGTCTCGGGCAGTGTGTCTCGGGCCCTCGGGCCATGTGTCTCGGGCAGTGTGACTCGGGCAGTGTGTCTCGGGCAGTGTGTCTCGGGCCATCGGGCAGTGTGTCTCGGGCAGTGTGTCTCGGGCCATCGGGCCGTGTGTCTCGGGCAGTGTGTCTCGGGCAGTGTGTCTCGGGCCCTCGGGCAATGTGTCTCGGGCAGTGTGTCTCGGACAGCGTGTCTCAGGGCAGCATTTCTCGGACAGCGTGTCTCGGGCAGTGTGTCTTGGGCCCTCGGGCAATGTGTCTCGGGCAGCGTGTCTCGGGCAGTGTGTCTCGGGCCCTCGGGCAGCGTGTCTCGGGCAGTGTGTCTCGGGCCCTCGGGCAGCATGTCTCGGGCAGTGTGTCTCGGGCCCTCGGGCAGCATGTCTCGGGCAGTGTGTCTCGGGCCATCGGGCCGAGTGTCTCGGGCAGTGTGTCTCGGGCAGTGTGTCTCGGGCAGTGTGTCTCGGGCCCTCGGGCCATGTGTCTCGGGCAGTGTGACTCGGGCAGTGTGTCTCGGGCAGTGTGTCTCGGGCCATCGGGCAGTGTGTCTCGGGCAGTGTGTCTCGGGCAGTGTGTCTCGGGCCCTCGGGCAATGTGTCTCGGGCAGTGTGTCTCGGGCAGCGTGTCTCGGGCAGCATTTCTCGGACAGTGTGTCTCGGGCAGTGTGTCTCGGGCAGTGTGTCTCGGGCAGTGTGTCTCGTTCCCTCGGGCAACGTGTCTCGGGCAGTGTGTCTCGGGCCCTCGGGCAGCATGTCTCGAGCAGTGTGTCTCGGGCCATCGGGCAGTGTGTCTTGGGCATCATGTCACGGGCAGTGTGTCTCGGGCAGCGTTTCTCAGGATGTGTGTCTCGGGCAGTGTGTTTCGGGCCCTCGGGCAGTGTGTCTCGGGCAGTGTGTCTCGGGCAGTGTGTCTCGGGCCCTCTGGCAATGTGTCTCGGGCAGTGTGTCTCGGGCAGTGTGTCTCGGGCACTGTGTCTCGGGCCCTCGGGCAATGTGTCTCAGGCAGTGTGTCTCGGGCCCTCGGGCAGCATGTCTCGGGCAGTGTGTCTCGGGTCATCGGGCCGTGTATCTCGGGCAGTGTGTCTCGGGCAGTGTGTCTCGGGCAGTGTATCTCGGGCCCTCGGGCAATATGTCTCGGGCAGCGTGTCTCGGGCAGTGTGTCTCGGGCAGCGTGTCTCGGGCAGCATTTCTCGGACAGCGTGTCTCGGACAGTGTGTCTTGGGCCCTCGGGCAATGTGTCTCGGGCAGTGTGTCTCGGGTCCTCGGGCAACGTGTATCGGGCAGTGTGTCTCGGGCAGTGTGTCTCGGGCAGTGTGTCTCGGGCCCTCGGGCAGCGTGTCTCGGGCAGTGTGTCTCGGGCCCTCGGGCAGCGTGTCTCGGGCAGCGTGTCTCGGGCAGCGTGTCTCGGGCAGTGTGTCTCGGGTCCTCGGGCAGCGTGTCTCGGGCAGTGTGTCTCGGGCAGTGTGTCTCGGGTCCTCGGGCAGTGTGTCTCGGGCCCTCGGGCAGCGTGTCTCGGGCAGTGTGTCTCGGGCAGTGTGTCTCGGGACCTCGGGCAGTGTGTCTCGGGCAGCGTGTCTCGGGCAGCGTGTCTCGGGCAGCGTGTCTCGGGCAGCGTTTCTCAGGATGTGTGTCTCGGGCAGTGTGTTTCGGGCCCTCGGGCAGTGTGTCTCGGGCAGTGTGTCTCGGGCAGTGTGTCTCGGGCCCTCTGGCAATGTGTCTCGGGCAGTGTGTCTCGGGCAGTGTGTCTCGGGCACTGTGTCTCGGGCCCTCGGGCAATGTGTCTCAGGCAGTGTGTCTCGGGCCCTCGGGCAGCATGTCTCGGGCAGTGTGTCTCGGGTCATCGGGCCGTGTATCTCGGGCAGCGTGTCTCGGGCAGTGTGTCTCGGGCAGTGTGTCTCGGGTCCTCGGGCAGTGTGTCTCGGGCCCTCGGGCAGCGTGTCTCGGGCAGCGTGTCTCGGGCAGCGTGTCTCGGGCAGTGTGTCTCGGGTCCTCGGGCAGCATGTCTCGGGCAGTGTGTCTCGGGCCCTCGGGCAGCATGTCTCGGGCAGTGTGTCTCGGGCCATCGGGCCGAGTGTCTCGGGCAGTGTGTCTCGGGCAGTGTGTCTCGGGCAGTGTGTCTCGGGCCCTCGGGCCATGTGTCTCGGGCAGTGTGACTCGGGCAGTGTGTCTCGGGCAGTGTGTCTCGGGCCATCGGGCAGTGTGTCTCGGGCAGTGTGTCTCGGGCAGTGTGTCTCGGGCCCTCGGGCAATGTGTCTCGGGCAGTGTGTCTCGGGCAGCGTGTCTCGGGCAGCATTTCTCGGACAGTGTGTCTCGGGCAGTGTGTCTCGGGCAGTGTGTCTCGGGCAGTGTGTCTCGTTCCCTCGGGCAACGTGTCTCGGGCAGTGTGTCTCGGGCCCTCGGGCAGCATGTCTCGAGCAGTGTGTCTCGGGCCATCGGGCAGTGTGTCTTGGGCATCATGTCACGGGCAGTGTGTCTCGGGCAGCGTTTCTCAGGATGTGTGTCTCGGGCAGTGTGTTTCGGGCCCTCGGGCAGTGTGTCTCGGGCAGTGTGTCTCGGGCAGTGTGTCTCGGGCCCTCTGGCAATGTGTCTCGGGCAGTGTGTCTCGGGCAGTGTGTCTCGGGCACTGTGTCTCGGGCCCTCGGGCAATGTGTCTCAGGCAGTGTGTCTCGGGCCCTCGGGCAGCATGTCTCGGGCAGTGTGTCTCGGGTCATCGGGCCGTGTATCTCGGGCAGTGTGTCTCGGGCAGTGTGTCTCGGGCAGTGTATCTCGGGCCCTCGGGCAATATGTCTCGGGCAGCGTGTCTCGGGCAGTGTGTCTCGGGCAGCGTGTCTCGGGCAGCATTTCTCGGACAGTGTGTCTCGGGCAGTGTGTCTCGGGCAGTGTGTCTCGGGCAGTGTGTCTCGTTCCCTCGGGCAACGTGTCTCGGGCAGTGTGTCTCGGGCCCTCGGGCAGCATGTCTCGAGCAGTGTGTCTCGGGCCATCGGGCAGTGTGTCTTGGGCATCATGTCACGGGCAGTGTGTCTCGGGCAGCGTTTCTCAGGATGTGTGTCTCGGGCAGTGTGTTTCGGGCCCTCGGGCAGTGTGTCTCGGGCAGTGTGTCTCGGGCAGTGTGTCTCGGGCCCTCTGGCAATGTGTCTCGGGCAGTGTGTCTCGGGCAGTGTGTCTCGGGCAGTGTGTCTCGGGCCCTCGGGCAATGTGTCTCAGGCAGTGTGTCTCGGGCCCTCGGGCAGCATGTCTCGGGCAGTGTGTCTCGGGTCATCGGGCCGTGTATCTCGGGCAGTGTGTCTCGGGCAGTGTGTCTCGGGCAGTGTATCTCGGGCCCTCGGGCAATATGTCTCGGGCAGCGTGTCTCGGGCAGTGTGTCTCGGGCAGCGTGTCTCGGGCAGCATTTCTCGGACAGCGTGTCTCGGGCAGTGTGTCTTGGGCCCTCGGGCAATGTGTCTCGGGCAGTGTGTCTCGGGTCCTCGGGCAACGTGTATCGGGCAGTGTGTCTTGGGCAGTGTGTCTCGGGCAGTGTGTCTCGGGCCCTCGGGCAGCGTGTCTCGGGCAGTGTGTCTCGGGCCCTCGGGCAGCGTGTCTCGGGCAGCGTGTCTCGGGCAGCGTGTCTCGGGCAGTGTGTCTCGGGTCCTCGGGCAGCGTGTCTCGGGCAGTGTGTCTCGGGCAGTGTGTCTCGGGTCCTCGGGCAGCGTGTCTCGGGCAGCGTGTCTCGGGCCCTCGGGCAGCGTGTCTCGGGCAGCGTGTCTCGGGCAGTGTGTCACGGGCAGTGTATCTCGGGCAGTGTGTCTCGGGCAGCGTGTCTCGGGCAGAGTGTCTCGGACATCGTGTCTCGGGCAGTGTGTCTCGGGACCTCGGGCAGTGTGTCTCGGGCCCTCGGGCAGCGTGTCTCGGGCAGTGTGTCTCGGGCAGTGTGTCTCGGGACCTCGGGCAGTGTGTCTCGGGCCCTCGGGCAGCGTGTCTCGGGCAGTGTGTCTCGGGCCCTCGGGCAGCATGTCTCGAACAGTGTGTCTAGGGCCATCGGGCTGTGTGTCTTGGGCATCATGTCACGGGCAGTGTGTCTCGGGCAGCGTTTCTCAGGATGTGTGTCTCGGGCAGTGTGTCTCGGGCCCTCGGGCAGTGTTTCTCGGGCAGTGTGTCTCGGGCAGTGTGTCTCGGGCCCTCGGGCAATGTGTCTCGGGCAGTGTGTCTCGGGCCCTCGGGCAGCATGTCTCAGGCAGTGTGTCTCGGGCCCTCGGGCAGTGTGTCTCGGGCAGCATGTCTCGGGCAGTGTGTCTCGGGTCATCGGGCCGTGTATCTCGGGCTGTGTGTCTCGGGCAGTGTGTCTCGGGCAGTGTATCTCGGGCCCTCGGGCAATATGTCTCGGGCAGCGTGTCTTGGGCAGCGTGTCTCGGGCAGCATTTCTCGGACAGCGTGTCTCGGGCAGTGTGTCTTGGGCCCTCGGGCAATGTGTCTCGGGCAGTGTGTCTCGGGTCCTCGGGCAGCGTGTCTCGGGCAGTGTGTCTCGGGCAGTGTGTCTCGGGCAGTGTGTCTCGGGCCCTCGGGCAGTGTGTCTCGGGCAGTGTGTCTCGGGCAGTGTGTCTCGGGCCCTCGGGCAATGTGTCTCGGGCAGTGTGTCTCGGGCAGTGTGTCTCGGGCAGTGTGTCTCGGGCCCTCGGGCAGTGTATCTCGGGCAGCGTGTCTCGGGCAGCGTGTCTCGGGCAGCGTGTCTCGGACATCGTGTCTCGGGCAGTATGTCTCGGGCAGTGTGTCGCGGGACCTCGGGCAGTGTGTCTCGGGCCCTCGGGCAGCGTGTCTCGGGCAGTGCGTCTCGGGCAGTGTGTCTCGGGACCTCGGGCAGTGTGTCTCGGGCCCTCGGGCAGCGTGTCTCGGGCAGTGTGTCTCGGGCAGCATTTCTCGGACAGCGTGTCTCGGGCAGTGTGTCTTGGGCCCTCGGGCAATGTGTCTCGGGCAGCGTGTCTCGGGCAGTGTGTCTCGGGCCCACGGGCAGCGTGTCTCGGGCAGTGTGTCTCGGGCAGTGTGTCTCGGGCCATCGGGCAGTGTGTCTCGGGTCATCGGGCCGTGTATCTCGGGCAGTGTGTCTCGGGCAGTGTGTCTCGGGCAGTGTGTCTCGGGCAGTGTATCTCGGGCCCTCGGGCAATATGTCTCGGGCAGCGTGTCTCGGGCAGTGTGTCTCTGGCCTTCGGGCAATATGTCTCGGGCAGCGTGTCTCGGGCAGTGTGTCTCGGGCAGCGTGTCTCGGGCAGCATTTCTCGGACAGCGTGTCTCGGGCAGTGTGTCTTGGGCCCTCGGGCAATGTGTCTCGGGCAGCGTGTCTCGGGCAGTGTGTCTCGGGCCCTCGGGCAGCGTGTCTCGGGCAGTGTGTCTCGGGCCCTCGGGCAGCATGTCTCGGGCAGTGTGTCTCGGGCCATCGGGCCGTGTGTCTCGGGCAGTGTGTCTCGGGCAGTGTGTCTCGGGCAGTGTGTCTCGTTCCCTCGGGCAACGTGTCTCGAGCAGTGTGTCTCGGGCCCTCGGGCAGCATGTCTCGAGCAGTGTGTCTCGGGCCATCGGGCAGTGTGTCTTGGGCATCATGTCACGGGCAGTGTGTCTCGGGCAGCGTTTCTCAGGATGTGTGTCTCGGGCAGTGTGTTTCGGGCCCTCGGGCAGTGTGTCTCGGGCAGTGTATCTCGGGCCCTCGGGCAATATGTCTCGGGCAGCGTGTCTCGGGCAGTGTGTCTCGGGCAGCGTGTCTCGGGCAGCATTTCTCGGACAGCGTGTCTCGGGCAGTGTGTCTTGGGCCCTCGGGCAATGTGTCTCGGGCAGTGTGTCTCGGGTCCTCGGGCAGCGTGTATCGGGCAGTGTGTCTCGGGCAGTGTGTCTCGGGCAGTGTGTCTCGGGCCCTCGGGCAGCGTGTCTCGGGCAGTGTGTCTCGGGCCCTCGGGCAGCGTGTCTCGGGCAGCGTGTCTCGGGCAGTGTGTCTCGGGTCCTCGGGCAGCGTGTCTCGGGCAGTGTGTCTCGGGCAGTGTGTCTCGGGTCCTCGGGCAGCGTGTCTCGGGCAGCGTGTCTCGGGCCCTCGGGCAGCGTGTCTCGGGCAGTGTGTCACGGGCAGTGTATCTCGGGCAGCGTGTCTCGGGCTGCGTGTCTCGGGCAGAGTGTCTCGGACATCGTGTCTCGGGCAGTGTGTCTCGGGACCTCGGGCAGTGAGTCTCGGGCCCTCGGGCAGCGTGTCTCGGGCAGTGTGTCTCGGGCAGTGTGTCTCGGGACCTCGAGCAGTGTGTCTCGGGCCCTCGGGCAGCGTGTCTCGGGCAGTGTGTCTCGGGCCCTCGGGCAGCATGTCTCGAGCAGTGTGTCTCGGGCCATCGGGCAGTGTGTCTTGGGCATCATGTCACGGGCAGTGTGTCTCGGGCAGCGTTTCTCAGGATGTGTGTCTCGGGCAGTGTGTCTCGGGCCCTCGGGCAGTGTGTCTCGGGCAGTGTGTCTCGGGCAGTGTGTCTCGGGCCCTCGGGCAATGTGTCTCGGGCAGTGTGTCTCGGGCCCTCGGGCAGCATGTCTCGGGCAGTGTGTCTCGGGCCCTCGGGCAGTGTGTCTCGGGCAGCATGTCTCGGGCAGTGTGTCTCGGGTCATCGGGCCGTGTATCTCGGGCTGTGTGTCTCGGGCAGTGTGTCTCGGGCAGTGTATCTCGGGTCCTCGGGCAATATGTCTCGGGCAGCGTGTCTCGGGCAGTGTGTCTCGGGCAGCGTGTCTCGGGCAGCATTTCTCGGACAGCGTGTCTCGGGCAGTGTGTCTTGGGCCCTCGGGCAATGTGTCTCGGGCAGTGTGTCTCGGGTCCTCGGGCAGCGTGTATCGGGCAGTGTGTCTCGGGCAGTGTGTCTCGGGCAGTGTGTCTCGGGCCCTCGGGCAGTGTGTCTCGGGCAGTGTGTCTCGGGCAGTGTGTCTCGGGCCCTCGGGCAATGTGTCTCGGGCAGTGTGTCTCGGGCAGTGTGTCTCGGGCAGTGTGTCTCGGGCCCTCGGGCAGTGTATCTCGGGCAGCGTGTCTCGGGCAGCGTGTCTCGGGCAGCGTGTCTCGGACATCGTGTCTCGGGCAGTGTGTCGCGGGACCTCGGGCAGTGTGTCTCGGGCCCTCGGGCAGCGTGTCTCGGGCAGTGCGTCTCGGGCAGTGTGTCTCGGGACCTCGGGCAGTGTGTCTCGGGCCCTCGGGCAGCGTGTCTCGGGCAGTGTGTCTCGGGCAGCGTTTCTCGGACAGCGTGTCTCGGGCAGTGTGTCTTGGGCCCTCGGGCAGCGTGTCTCGGGCAGTGTGTCTCGGGCCCACGGGCAGCGTGTCTCGGGCAGTGTGTCTCGGGCAGTGTGTCTCGGGCAGCGTGTCTCGGGCAGTGTGTCTCGGGCCCACGGGCAGCGTGTCTCGGGCAGTGTGTCTCGGGCAGTGTGTCTCGGGCCATCGGGCAGTGTGTCTCGGGTCATCGGGCCGTGTATCTCGGGCAGTGTGTCTCGGGCAGTGTGTCTCGGGCAGTGTGTCTCGGGCAGTGTATCTCGGGCCCTCGGGCAATATGTCTCGGGCAGCGTGTCTCGGGCAGTGTGTCTCGGGCCTTCGGGCAATATGTCTCGGGCAGCGTGTCTCGGGCAGTGTGTCTCGGGCAGCGTGTCTCGGGCAGCATTTCTCGGACAGCGTGTCTCGGGCAGTGTGTCTTGGGCCCTCGGGCAATGTGTCTCGGGCAGCGTGTCTCGGGCAGCGTGTCTCGGGCAGTGTGTCTCGGGCCCTCGGGCAGCGTGTCTCGGGCAGTGTGTCTCGAGCCCTCGGGCAGCGTGTCTCGGGCAGTGTGTCTCGGGCAGCGTGTCTCGGGCAGTGTGTCTCGGGCCCTCGGGCAATATGTCTCGGGCAGTGTGTCTCGGGCCCTCGGGCAGCGAGTCTCGGGCAGTGTGTCTCGGGCAGTGTGTCTCGGGCAGTGTGTCTCGGGCCCTCGGGCAATGTGTCTCGGGCAGTGTGTCTCGGGCCCTCGGGCAGCATGTCTCGGGCAGTGTGTCTCGGGTCATCCGGCCGTGTATCTCGGGTTGTGTGTCTCGGGCAGTGTGTCTCGGGCAGTGTATCTCGGGCCCTCGGGCAATATGTCTCGGGCAGCGTGTCTCGGGCAGTGTGTCTCGGGCAGCGTGTCTCGGGCAGCATTTCTCGGACAGCGTGTCTCGGGCAGTGTGTCTTGGGCCCTCGGGCAATGTGTCTCGGGCAGTGTGTCTCGGGTCCTCGGGCAGCGTGTCTCGGGCAGTGTGTCTCGGGCAGTGTGTCTCGGGCAGGGTGTCTCGGGCCCTCGGGCAGTGTGTCTCGGGCAGTGTGTCTCGGGCAGTGTGTCTCGGGCCCTCGGGCAATGTGTCTCGGGCAGTGTGTCTCGGGCAGTGTTTCTCGGGCCCTCGGGCAGTGTATCTCGGGCAGCGTGTCTCGGGCAGCGTGTCTCGGGCAGCGTGTCTCGGACATCGTGTCTCGGGCAGTGTGTCTCGGGCCCTCGGGCAGTGTGTCTCGGGCAGTGTGTCTCGGGCAGTGTGTCTCGGGCCCTCGGGCAATGTGTCTCGGGCAGTGTGTCTCGGGCAGTGTTTCTCGGGCCCTCGGGCAGCGTGTCTCGGGCAGCGTGTCTCGGGCAGCGTGTCTCGGGCAGTGTGTCTCGGGCAGTGTGTCGCGGGACCTCGGGCAGTGTGTCTCGGGCCCTCGGGCAGCGTGTCTCGGGCAGTGTGTCTCGGGCAGTGAGTCTCGGGACCTCGGGCAGTGTGTCTCGAGCCCTCGGGCAGCGTGTCTCGGGCAATGTGTCTCGGGCAGCATTTCTCGGACAGCGTGTCTCGGGCAGTGTGTCTTGGGCCCTCGGGCAATGTGTCTCGGGCAGCGTGTCTCGGGCAGTGTGTCTCGGGCCCACGGGCAGCGTGTCTCGGGCAGTGTGTCTCGGGCCCACGGGCAGCGTGTCTCGGGCAGTGTGTCTCGGGCAGTGTGTCTCGGGTCCTCGGGCAGCGTGTCTCGGGCAGTGTGTCTCGGGCCCTCGGGCAGCGTGTCTCGGGCAGTGTGTCTCGGGCAGTGTGTCTCGGGCCATCGGGCAGTGTGTCTCGGGTCATCGGGCCGTGTATCTCGGGCAGTGTGTCTCGGGCAGTGTGTCTCGGGCAGTGTGTCTCGGGCAGTGTATCTCGGGCCCTCGGGCAATATGTCTCGGGCAGCGTGTCTCGGGCAGTGTGTCTCGGGCAGCGTGTCTCGGGCAGCATTTCTCGGACAGCGTGTCTCGGGCAGTGTGTCTTGGGCCCTCGGGCAATGTGTCTCGGGCAGTGTATCTCGGGCAGCGTGTCTCGGGCAGTGTGTCTCGGGCCCTCGGGCAGCGTGTCTCGGGCAGTGTGTCTCGGGCCATCGGGCCGTGTGTCTCGGGCAGTGTGTCTCGGGCAGTGTGTCTCGGGCCCTCGGGCAATGTGTCTCGGGCAGTGTGTCTCGGGCAGCGTGTCTCAGGGCAGCATTTCTCGGACAGCGTGTCTCGGGCAGTGTGTCTTGGGCCCTCGGGCAATGTGTCTCGGGCAGCGTGTCTCGGGCAGTGTGTCTCGGGCCCTCGGGCAGCGTGTCTCGGGCAGTGTGTCTCGGGCCCTCGGGCAGCATGTCTCGGGCAGTGTGTCTCGGGCCCTCGGGCAGCATGTCTCGGGCAGTGTGTCTCGGGCCATCGGGCCGTGTGTCTCGGGCAGTGTGTCTCGGGCAGTGTGTCTCGGGCAGTGTGTCTCGGGCCCTCGGGCCATGTGTCTCGGGCAGTGTGACTCGGGCAGTGTGTCTCGGGCAGTGTGTCTCGGGCCATCGGGCAGTGTATCTCGGGCAGTGTGTCTCGGGCCATCGGGCCGTGTGTCTCGGGCAGTGTGTCTCGGGCAGTGTGTCTCGGGCCCTCGGGCAATGTGTCTCGGGCAGTGTGTCTCGGGCAGCGTGTCTCGGGCAGCATTCCTCGGACAGCGTGTCTCGGGCAGTGTGTCTTGGGCCCTCGGGCAGTGTGTCTCGGGCAGTGTGTCTCGGGCAGTGTGTCTCGTTCCCTCGGGCAACGTGTCTCGGGCAGTGTGTCTCGGGCCCTCGGGCAGCATGTCTCGAGCAGTGTGTCTCGGGCCATCGGGCAGTGTGTCTTGGGCATCATGTCACGGGCAGTGTGTCTCGGGCAGTGTGTCTTGGGACCTCGGGCAATGTGTCTCGGGCAGCGTGTCTCGGGCAGCGTGTCTCGGGCAGTGTGTCTCGGGCCCTCGGGCAGCGTGTCTCGGGCAGTGTGTCTCGGGCCCTCGGGCAGCATGTCTCGGGCAGTGTGTCTCGGGCCATCGGGCCGTGTGTCTCGGGCAGTGTGTCTCGGGCAGTGTGTCTCGGGCCCTCGGGCCATGTGTCTCGGGCAGTGTGACTCGGGCAGTGTGTCTCGGGCAGTGTGTCTCGGGCCATCGGGCAGTGTGTCTCGGGCAGTGTGTCTCGGGCCGTGTGTCTCGGGCAGTGTGTCTCGGGCAGTGTGTCTCGGGCCCTCGGGCAATATGTCTCGGGCAGCGTGTCTCGGGCAGTGTGTCTCGGGCAGTGTGTCTCGGGCAGCGTGTCTCAGGGCAGCATTTCTCGGACAGCGTGTCTCGGGCAGTGTGTCTCGGGCAGTGTGTCTCGGGCAGTGTGTCTCGGGCAGTGTATCTCGGGCCCTCGGGCAGCGTGTCTCGGGCAGTGTGTCTCGGGCAGCGTGTCTCGGGCAGCATTTCTCGGACAGCGTGTCTCGGGCAGTGTGTCTTGGGCCCTCGGGCAATGTGTCTCGGGCAGTGTATCTCGGGCAGCGTGTCTCGGGCAGTGTGTCTCGGGCCCTCGGGCAGCGTGTCTCGGGCAGTGTGTCTCGAGCCCTCGGGCAGCGTGTCTCGGGCAGTGTGTCTCGGGCCCTCGGGCAGCGTGTCTCGGGCAGTGTGTCTCGGGTCCTCGGGCAGCGTGTCTCGGGCAGTGTGTCTCGGGCCCTCGGGCAATGTGTCTCGGGCAGTGTGTCTCGGGCCCTCGGGCAATGTGTCTCGGGCAGTGTGTCTCGGGCCCTCGGGCAGCGAGTCTCGGGCAGTGTGTCTCGGGCAGTGTGTCTCGGGCAGCGAGTCTCGGGCAGTGTGTCTCGGGCAGTGTGTCTCGGGCAGTGTGCCTCGGGCAGTGTGTCTCGGGCCCTCGGGCAATGTGTCTCGGGCAGTGTGTCTCGGGCCCTCGGGCAGCATGTCTCGAGCAGTGTGTCTCGGGCCATCGGGCAGTGTGTCTTGGGCATCATGTCATGGGCAGTGTGTCTCGGGCAGCGTTTCTCAGGATGTGTGTCTCGGGCAGTGTGTCTCGGGCCCTCGGGCAGTGTGTCTCGGGCAGTTTGTCTCGGGCCCTCGGGCAATGTGTCTCGGGCAGTGTGTCTCGGGCAGTGTGTCTTGGGCAGTGTGTCTCGGGCCCTCGGGCAATGTGTCTCGGGCAGTGTGTCTCGGGCCCTCGGGCAGCATGTCTCGGGCAGTGTGTCTCGGGTCATCGGGCCGTGTATCTCGGGCAGTGTGTCTCGGGCAGTGTGTCTCGGGCAGTGTATCTCGGGCCCTCGGGCAATATGTCTCGGGCAGCGTGTCTCGGGCAGTGTGTCTCGGGCAGTGTGTCTCGGGCAGCATTTCTCGGACAGCGTGTCTCGGGCAGTGTCTTGGGCCCTCGGGCAATGTGTCTCGGGCAGTGTGTCTCTCGGGTCCTCGGGCAGCGTGTCTCGGGCAGTGTGTCTCGGGCAGTGTGTCTCGGGCCCTCGGGCAATGTGTCTCGGGCAGTGTGTCTCTCGGGTCCTCGGGCAGCGTGTCTCGGGCAGCGTGTTTCGGGCAGTGTGTCTCGGGCCCTCGGGCAGCGTGTCTCGGGCAGCGTGTCTCGGGCAGTGTGTCTCGGGCAGTGTGTCTCGGGTCCTCGGGCAGCGTGTCTCGGGCAACGTGTCTCGGGCAGTGTGTCTCGGGCCCTCGGGCCGAGTGTCTCGGGCAGTGTGTCACGGGCAGTGTGTCTCGGGCCCTCGGGCAGCGTGTCTCGGGCAGCGTGTCTCGGGCAGCGTGTCTCGGACATCGTGTCTCGGGCAGTGTGTCTCGGGCAGTGTGTCTCGGGACCTCGGGCAGTGTGTCTCGGGCCCTCGGGCAGCGTGCCTCGGGAAGTGTGTCTCGGGCAGTGTGTCTCGGGACCTCAGGCAGTGTGTCTCGGGCCCTCGGGCAGCGTGTCTCGGGCAGTGTGTCTCGGGCAGCATTTCTCGGACAGCGTGTCTCGGGCAGTGTGTCTTGGGCCCTCGGGCAATGTGTCTCGGGCAGCGTGTCTCGGGCAGTGTGTCTCGGGCCCACGGGCAGCGTGTCTCGGGCAGTGTGTCTCGGGCAGTGTGTCTCGGGCAGCGTGTCTCGGGCAGTGTGTCTCGGGCCCACGGGCAGCGTGTCTCGGGCAGTGTGTCTCGGGCAGTGTGTCTCGGGCCATCGGGCAGTGTGTCTCGGGTCATCGGGCCGTGTATCTCGGGCAGTGTGTCTCGGGCAGTGTGTCTCGGGCAGTGTATCTCGGGCCCTCGGGCAATATGTCTCGGGCAGCGTGTCTCGGGCAGTGTGTCTCGGGCAGCGTGTCTCGGGCAGCATTTCTCGGACAGCGTGTCTCGGGCAGTGTGTCTTGGGCCCTCGGGCAATGTGTCTCGGGCAGCGTGTCTCGGGCAGAGTGTCTCGGGCCCTCGGGCAGCGTGTCTCGGGCAGTGTGTCTCGAGCCCTCGGGCAGCGAGTCTCGGGCAGTGTGTCTCGGGCCCTCGGGCAGCGTGTCTCGGGCAGTGTGTCTCGGGTCCTCGGGCAGCGTGTCTCGGGCAGTGTGTCTCGGGCCCTCGGGCAATGTGTCTCGGGCAGTGTGTCTCGGGCCCTCGGGCAATGTGTCTCGGGCATCGTGTCTCGGGCCCTCGGGCAGCGAGTCTCGGGCAGTGTGTCTCGGGCAGTGTGTCTCGGGCAGTGTGTCTCGGGCAGCGAGTCTCGGGCAGTGTGTCTCGGGCAGTGTGTCTCGGGCAGTGTGCCTCGGGCAGTGTGTCTCGGGCCCTCGGGCAATGTGTCTCGGGCAGTGTGTCTCGGGCCCTCGGGCAGCATGTCTCGGGCAGTGTGTCTCGGGCCATCGGGCAGTGTGTCTCGGGCATCGTGTCACGGGCAGTGTGTCTCGGGCATTGTGTCATGGGCAGTGTGTCTCGGGCAGCGTTTCTCGGGATGTGTGTCTCAGGCAGTGTGTTTCGGGCCCTCGGGCAATGTGTCTCGGGCAGTGTGTCTTGGGCAGCGTGTCTCGGGCCCTCGGGCAGTGTGTCTCGGGCCCTCGGGCAATGTGTCTCGGGCAGTCTGTCTCGGGCCCTCGGGCAGCATGTCTCGGGCAGTGTGTCTCGGACCATCGGGCCGTGTGTCTCGGGCAGTGTGTCTCGGGCAGTGTGTCTCGGGCCCTCGGGCAATGTGTCTCGGGCAGTGTGTCTCGGGCAGCGTGTCTCAGGCAGCATTTCTCGGACAGCGTGGCTCGGGCAGTGTGACTTGGGCCCTCGGGCAATGTGTCTCGGGCAGTGTGTCTCGGGCCATCGGGCCGTGTGTCTCGGGCAGTGTGTCTCGGGCAGTGTGTCTCGGGCAGTGTGTCTCGGGCCCTCGGGCCATGTGTCTCGGGCAGTGTGACTCGGGCAGTGTGTCTCGGGCAGTGTGTCTCGGGCCATCGGGCAGTGTGTCTCGGGCAGTGTGTCTCGGGCCCTCGGGCAATGTGTCTCGGGCAGTGTGTCTCGGACAGCGTGTCTCAGGGCAGCATTTCTCGGACAGCGTGTCTCGGGCAGTGTGTCTTGGGCCCTCGGGCAATGTGTCTCGGGCAGCGTGTCTCGGGCAGTGTGTCTCGGGCCCTCGGGCAGCGTGTCTCGGGCAGTGTGTCTCGGGCCCTCGGGCAGCATGTCTCGGGCAGTGTGTCTCGGGCCCTCGGGCAGCATGTCTCGGGCAGTGTGTCTCGGGCCATCGGGCCGAGTGTCTCGGGCAGTGTGTCTCGGGCAGTGTGTCTCGGGCAGTGTGTCTCGGGCCCTCGGGCCATGTGTCTCGGGCAGTGTGACTCGGGCAGTGTGTCTCGGGCAGTGTGTCTCGGGCCATCGGGCAGTGTGTCTCGGGCAGTGTGTCTCGGGCAGTGTGTCTCGGGCCCTCGGGCAATGTGTCTCGGGCAGTGTGTCTCGGGCAGCGTGTCTCGGGCAGCATTTCTCGGACAGTGTGTCTCGGGCAGTGTGTCTCGGGCAGTGTGTCTCGGGCAGTGTGTCTCGTTCCCTCGGGCAACGTGTCTCGGGCAGTGTGTCTCGGGCCCTCGGGCAGCATGTCTCGAGCAGTGTGTCTCGGGCCATCGGGCAGTGTGTCTTGGGCATCATGTCACGGGCAGTGTGTCTCGGGCAGCGTTTCTCAGGATGTGTGTCTCGGGCAGTGTGTTTCGGGCCCTCGGGCAGTGTGTCTCGGGCAGTGTGTCTCGGGCAGTGTGTCTCGGGCCCTCTGGCAATGTGTCTCGGGCAGTGTGTCTCGGGCAGTGTGTCTCGGGCAGTGTGTCTCGGGCCCTCGGGCAATGTGTCTCAGGCAGTGTGTCTCGGGCCCTCGGGCAGCATGTCTCGGGCAGTGTGTCTCGGGTCATCGGGCCGTGTATCTCGGGCAGTGTGTCTCGGGCAGTGTGTCTCGGGCAGTGTATCTCGGGCCCTCGGGCAATATGTCTCGGGCAGCGTGTCTCGGGCAGTGTGTCTCGGGCAGCGTGTCTCGGGCAGTGTGTCTCGGGCAGCGAGTCTCGGGCAGTGTGTCTCGGGCAGTGTGTCTCGGGCAGTGTGCCTCGGGCAGTGTGTCTCGGGCCCTCGGGCAATGTGTCTCGGGCAGTGTGTCTCGGGCCCTCGGGCAGCATGTCTCGGGCAGTGTGTCTCGGGCCATCGGGCAGTGTGTCTCGGGCATCGTGTCACGGGCAGTGTGTCTCGGGCATTGTGTCATGGGCAGTGTGTCTCGGGCAGCGTTTCTCGGGATGTGTGTCTCAGGCAGTGTGTTTCGGGCCCTCGGGCAATGTGTCTCGGGCAGTGTGTCTCGGGCAGCGTGTCTCGGGCCCTCGGGCAGTGTGTCTCGGGCCCTCGGGCAATGTGTCTCGGGCAGTCTGTCTCGGGCCCTCGGGCAGCATGTCTCGGGCAGTGTGTCTCGGACCATCGGGCCGTGTGTCTCGGGCAGTGTGTCTCGGGCAGTGTGTCTCGGGCCCTCGGGCAATGTGTCTCGGGCAGTGTGTCTCGGGCCATCGGGCCGTGTGTCTCGGGCAGTGTGTCTCGGGCAGTGTGTCTCGGGCAGTGTGTCTCGGGCCCTCGGGCCATGTGTCTCGGGCAGTGTGACTCGGGCAGTGTGTCTCGGGCAGTGTGTCTCGGGCCATCGGGCAGTGTGTCTCGGGCAGTGTGTCTCGGGCCCTCGGGCAATGTGTCTCGGGCAGTGTGTCTCGGACAGCGTGTCTCAGGGCAGCATTTCTCGGACAGCGTGTCTCGGGCAGTGTGTCTTGGGCCCTCGGGCAATGTGTCTCGGGCAGCGTGTCTCGGGCAGTGTGTCTCGGGCCCTCGGGCAGCGTGTCTCGGGCAGTGTGTCTCGGGCCCTCGGGCAGCATGTCTCGGGCAGTGTGTCTCGGGCCCTCGGGCAGCATGTCTCGGGCAGTGTGTCTCGGGCCATCGGGCCGAGTGTCTCGGGCAGTGTGTCTCGGGCAGTGTGTCTCGGGCAGTGTGTCTCGGGCCCTCGGGCCATGTGTCTCGGGCAGTGTGACTCGGGCAGTGTGTCTCGGGCAGTGTGTCTCGGGCCATCGGGCAGTGTGTCTCGGGCAGTGTGTCTCGGGCAGTGTGTCTCGGGCCCTCGGGCAATGTGTCTCGGGCAGTGTGTCTCGGGCAGCGTGTCTCGGGCAGCATTTCTCGGACAGTGTGTCTCGGGCAGTGTGTCTCGGGCAGTGTGTCTCGGGCAGTGTGTCTCGTTCCCTCGGGCAACGTGTCTCGGGCAGTGTGTCTCGGGCCCTCGGGCAGCATGTCTCGAGCAGTGTGTCTCGGGCCATCGGGCAGTGTGTCTTGGGCATCATGTCACGGGCAGTGTGTCTCGGGCAGCGTTTCTCAGGATGTGTGTCTCGGGCAGTGTGTTTCGGGCCCTCGGGCAGTGTGTCTCGGGCAGTGTGTCTCGGGCAGTGTGTCTCGGGCCCTCTGGCAATGTGTCTCGGGCAGTGTGTCTCGGGCAGTGTGTCTCGGGCAGTGTGTCTCGGGCCCTCGGGCAATGTGTCTCAGGCAGTGTGTCTCGGGCCCTCGGGCAGCATGTCTCGGGCAGTGTGTCTCGGGTCATCGGGCCGTGTATCTCGGGCAGTGTGTCTCGGGCAGTGTGTCTCGGGCAGTGTATCTCGGGCCCTCGGGCAATATGTCTCGGGCAGCGTGTCTCGGGCAGTGTGTCTCGGGCAGCGTGTCTCGGGCAGCATTTCTCGGACAGCGTGTCTCGGGCAGTGTGTCTTGGGCCCTCGGGCAATGTGTCTCGGGCAGTGTGTCTCGGGTCCTCGGGCAACGTGTATCGGGCAGTGTGTCTCGGGCAGTGTGTCTCGGGCAGTGTGTCTCGGGCCCTCGGGCAGCGTGTCTCGGGCAGTGTGTCTCGGGCCCTCGGGCAGCGTGTCTCGGGCAGCGTGTCTCGGGCAGCGTGTCTCGGGCAGTGTGTCTCGGGTCCTCGGGCAGCGTGTCTCGGGCAGTGTGTCTCGGGCAGTGTGTCTCGGGTCCTCGGGCAGCGTGTCTCGGGCAGCGTGTCTCGGGTCCTCGGGCAGCGTGTCTCGGGCAGCGTGTCTCGGGCAGTGTGTCACGGGCAGTGTATCTCGGGCAGCGTGTCTCGGGCAGCGTGTCTCGGGCAGAGTGTCTCGGACATCGTGTCTCGGGCAGTGTGTCTCGGGACCTCGGGCAGTGTGTCTCGGGCCCTCGGGCAGCGTGTCTCGGGCAGTGTGTCTCGGGCAGTGTGTCTCGGGACCTCGGGCAGTGTGTCTCGGGCCCTCGGGCAGCGTGTCTCGGGCAGTGTGTCTCGGGCCCTCGGGCAGCATGTCTCGAACAGTGTGTCTAGGGCCATCGGGCTGTGTGTCTTGGGCATCATGTCACGGGCAGTGTGTCTCGGGCAGCGTTTCTCAGGATGTGTGTCTCGGGCAGTGTGTCTCGGGCCCTCGGGCAGTGTTTCTCGGGCAGTGTGTCTCGGGCAGTGTGTCTCGGGCCCTCGGGCAATGTGTCTCGGGCAGTGTGTCTCGGGCCCTCGGGCAGCATGTCTCGGGCAGTGTGTCTCGGGCCCTCGGGCAGTGTGTCTCGGGCAGCATGTCTCGGGCAGTGTGTCTCGGGTCATCGGGCCGTGTATCTCGGGCTGTGTGTCTCGGGCAGTGTGTCTCGGGCAGTGTATCTCGGGCCCTCGGGCAATATGTCTCGGGCAGCGTGTCTCGGGCAGCGTGTCTCGGGCAGCATTTCTCGGACAGCGTGTCTCGGGCAGTGTGTCTTGGGCCCTCGGGCAATGTGTCTCGGGCAGTGTGTCTCGGGTCCTCGGGCAGCGTGTCTCGGGCAGTGTGTCTCGGGCAGTGTGTCTCGGGCAGTGTGTCTCGGGCCCTCGGGCAGTGTGTCTCGGGCAGTGTGTCTCGGGCAGTGTGTCTCGGGCCCTCGGGCAATGTGTCTCGGGCAGTGTGTCTCGGGCAGTGTGTCTCGGGCAGTGTGTCTCGGGCCCTCGGGCAGTGTATCTCGGGCAGCGTGTCTCGGGCAGCGTGTCTCGGGCAGCGTGTCTCGGACATCGTGTCTCGGGCAGTATGTCTCGGGCAGTGTGTCGCGGGACCTCGGGCAGTGTGTCTCGGGCCCTCGGGCAGCGTGTCTCGGGCAGTGCGTCTCGGGCAGTGTGTCTCGGGACCTCGGGCAGTGTGTCTCGGGCCCTCGGGCAGCGTGTCTCGGGCAGTGTGTCTCGGGCAGCATTTCTCGGACAGCGTGTCTCGGGCAGTGTGTCTTGGGCCCTCGGGCAATGTGTCTCGGGCAGCGTGTCTCGGGCAGTGTGTCTCGGGCCCACGGGCAGCGTGTCTCGGGCAGTGTGTCTCGGGCAGTGTGTCTCGGGCCATCGGGCAGTGTGTCTCGGGTCATCGGGCCGTGTATCTCGGGCAGTGTGTCTCGGGCAGTGTGTCTCGGGCAGTGTGTCTCGGGCAGTGTATCTCGGGCCCTCGGGCAATATGTCTCGGGCAGCGTGTCTCGGGCAGTGTGTCTCTGGCCTTCGGGCAATATGTCTCGGGCAGCGTGTCTCGGGCAGTGTGTCTCGGGCAGCGTGTCTCGGGCAGCATTTCTCGGACAGCGTGTCTCGGGCAGTGTGTCTTGGGCCCTCGGGCAATGTGTCTCGGGCAGCGTGTCTCGGGCAGTGTGTCTCGGGCCCTCGGGCAGCGTGTCTCGGGCAGTGTGTCTCGGGCCCTCGGGCAGCATGTCTCGGGCAGTGTGTCTCGGGCCATCGGGCCGTGTGTCTCGGGCAGTGTGTCTCGGGCAGTGTGTCTCGGGCAGTGTGTCTCGTTCCCTCGGGCAACGTGTCTCGAGCAGTGTGTCTCGGGCCCTCGGGCAGCATGTCTCGAGCAGTGTGTCTCGGGCCATCGGGCAGTGTGTCTTGGGCATCATGTCACGGGCAGTGTGTCTCGGGCAGCGTTTCTCAGGATGTGTGTCTCGGGCAGTGTGTTTCGGGCCCTCGGGCAGTGTGTCTCGGGCAGTGTGTCTCGGGCCCTCGGGCAATGTGTCTCAGGCAGTGTGTCTCGGGCCCTCGGGCAGCATGTCTCGGGCAGTGTGTCTCGGGTCATCGGGCCGTGTATCTCGGGCAGTGTGTCTCGGGCAGTGTGTCTCGGGCAGTGTATCTCGGGCCCTCGGGCAATATGTCTCGGGCAGCGTGTCTCGGGCAGTGTGTCTCGGGCAGCGTGTCTCGGGCAGCATTTCTCGGACAGCGTGTCTCGGGCAGTGTGTCTTGGGCCCTCGGGCAGTGTATCTCGGGCAGCGTGTCTCGGGCAGCGTGTCTCGGGCAGCGTGTCTCGGACATCGTGTCTCGGGCAGTGTGTCGCGGGACCTCGGGCAGTGTGTCTCGGGCCCTCGGGCAGCGTGTCTCGGGCAGTGCGTCTCGGGCAGTGTGTCTCGGGACCTCGGGCAGTGTGTCTCGGGCCCTCGGGCAGCGTGTCTCGGGCAGTGTGTCTCGGGCAGCGTTTCTCGGACAGCGTGTCTCGGGCAGTGTGTCTTGGGCCCTCGGGCAGCGTGTCTCGGGCAGTGTGTCTCGGGCCCACGGGCAGCGTGTCTCGGGCAGTGTGTCTCGGGCAGCGTGTCTCGGGCAGTGTGTCTCGGGCCCACGGGCAGCGTGTCTCGGGCAGTGTGTCTCGGGCAGTGTGTCTCGGGCCATCGGGCAGTGTGTCTCGGGTCATCGGGCCGTGTATCTCGGGCAGTGTGTCTCGGGCAGTGTGTCTCGGGCAGTGTGTCTCGGGCAGTGTATCTCGGGCCCTCGGGCAATATGTCTCGGGCAGCGTGTCTCGGGCAGTGTGTCTCGGGCCTTCGGGCAATATGTCTCGGGCAGCGTGTCTCGGGCAGTGTGTCTCGGGCAGCGTGTCTCGGGCAGCATTTCTCGGACAGCGTGTCTCGGGCAGTGTGTCTTGGGCCCTCGGGCAATGTGTCTCGGGCAGCGTGTCTCGGGCAGCGTGTCTCGGGCAGTGTGTCTCGGGCCCTCGGGCAGCGTGTCTCGGGCAGTGTGTCTCGAGCCCTCGGGCAACGTGTCTCGGGCAGTGTGTCTCGGGCAGCGTGTCTCGGGCAGTGTGTCTCGGGCCCTCGGGTAATATGTCTCGGGCAGTGTGTCTCGGGCCCTCGGGCAGCGAGTCTCGGGCAGTGTGTCTCGGGCAGTGTGTCTCGGGCAGTGTGTCTCGGGCCCTCGGGCAATGTGTCTCGGGCAGTGTGTCTCGGGCCCTCGGGCAGCATGTCTCGGGCAGTGTGTCTCGGGTCATCCGGACGTGTATCTCGGGTTGTGTGTCGCGGGCAGTGTGTCTCGGGCAGTGTATCTCGGGCCCTCGGGCAATATGTCTCGGGCAGCGTGTCTCGGGCAGTGTGTCTCGGGCAGCGTGTCTCGGGCAGCATTTCTCGGACAGCGTGTCTCGGGCAGTGTGTCTTGGGCCCTCGGGCAATGTGTCTCGGGCAGTGTGTCTCGGGTCCTCGGGCAGCGTGTCTCGGGCAGTGTGTCTCGGGCAGTGTGTCTCGGGCAGGGTGTCTCGGGCCCTCGGGCAGTGTGTCTCGGGCAGTGTGTCTCGGGCAGTGTGTCTCGGGCCCTCTGGCAATGTGTCTCGGGCAGTGTGTCTCGGGCAGTGTTTCTCGGGCCCTCGGGCAGTGTATCTCGGGCAGCGTGTCTCGGGCAGCGTGTCTCGGGCAGCGTGTCTCGGACATCGTGTCTCGGGCAGTGTGTCTCGGGCCCTCGGGCAGTGTGTCTCGGGCAGTGTGTCTCGGGCAGTGTGTCTCGGGCCCTCGGGCAATGTGTCTCGGGCAGTGTGTCTCGGGCAGTGTTTCTCGGGCCCTCGGGCAGCGTGTCTCGGGCAGCGTGTCTCGGGCAGCGTGTCTCGGGCAGTGTGTCTCGGGCAGTGTGTCGCGGGACCTCGGGCAGTGTGTCTCGGGCCCTCGGGCAGCGTGTCTCGGGCAGTGTGTCTCGGGCAGTGAGTCTCGGGACCTCGGGCAGTGTGTCTCGAGCCCTCGGGCAGCGTGTCTCGGGCAGTGTGTCTCGGGCAGCATTTCTCGGACAGCGTGTCTCGGGCAGTGTGTCTTGGGCCCTCGGGCAATGTGTCTCGGGCAGCGTGTCTCGGGCAGTGTGTCTCGGGCCCACGGGCAGCGTGTCTCGGGCAGTGTGTCTCGGGCCCACGGGCAGCGTGTCTCGGGCAGTGTGTCTCGGGCAGTGTGTCTCGGGCCATCGGGCAGTGTGTCTCGGGTCATCGGGTCGTGTATCTCGGGCAGTGTATCTCGGGCAGTGTGTCTCGGGCAGTGTGTCTCGGGCAGTGTATCTCGGGCCCTCGGGCAATATGTCTCGGGCAGCGTGTCTCGGGCAGTGTGTCTCGGGCAGCGTGTCTCGGGCAGCATTTCTCGGACAGCGTGTCTCGGGCAGTGTGTCTTGGGCCCTCGGGCAATGTGTCTCGGGCAGCGTGTCTCGGGCAGTGTGTCTCGGGCCCTCGGGCAGCGTGTCTCGGGCAGTGTGTCTCGAGCCCTCGGGCAGCGTGTCTCGGGCAGTGTGTCTCGGGCCCTCGGGCAGCGTGTCTCAGGCAGTGTGTCTCGGGCAGTGTGTCTCGGGCAGTGTGTCTCGGGTCCTCGGGCAGCGTGTCTCGGGCAGTGTGTCTCGGGCCCTCGGGCAATATGTCTCGGGCAGTGTGTCTCGGGCCCTCGGGCAGCGAGTCTCGGGCAGTGTGTCTCGGGCAGTGTGTCTCGGGCAGTGTGTCTCGGGCAGTGTGTCTCGGGCCCTCGGGCAATGTGTCTCGGGCAGTGTGTCTCGGGCCCTCGGGCAGCATGTCTCGGGCAGTGTGTCTCGGGCCATCGGGCAGTGTGTCTCGGGCATCGTGTCACGGGCAGTGTGTCTCGGGCATCGTGTCATGGGCAGTGTGTCTCGGGCAGCGTTTCTCGGGATGTGTGTCTCAGGCAGTGTGTCTCGGGCCCTCGGGCAATGTGTCTCGGGCAGTGTGTCTCGGGCAGCGTGTCTCGGGCCCTCGGGCAGTGTGTCTCGGGCCCTCGGGCAATGTGTCTCGGGCAGTGTGTCTCGGGCCCTCGGGCAGCATGTCTCGGGCAGTGTGTCTCGGTACATCGGGCCGTGTGTCTCGGGCAGTGTGTCTCGGGCAGTGTGTCTCGGGCCCTCGGGCAATGTGTCTCGGGCAGTGTGTCTCGGGCAGCGTGTCTCAGGCAGCATTTCTCGGACAGCGTGTCTCGGGCAGTGTGTCTTGGGCCCTCGGGCAATGTGTCTCGGGCAGCGTGTCTCGGGCAGTGTGTCTCGGGCCCTCGGGCAGCGTGTCTCGGGCAGTGTGTCTCGGGCCCTCGGGCAGCATGGCTCGGGCAGTGTGTCTCGGGTCATCGGGCCGTGTATCTCGGGCAGTGTGTCTCGGGCAGTGTGTCTCGGGCAGTGTATCTCGGGCCCTCGGGCAATATGTCTCGGGCAGCGTGTCTCGGGCAGTGTGTCTCGGGCAGCGTGTCTCGGGCAGCATTTCTTGGACAGCGTGTCTCGGGCAGTGTGTCTTGGGCCCTCGGGCAATGTGTCTCGGGCAGTGTGTCTCGGGTCCTCGGGCAGCGTGTATCGGGCAGTGTGTCTCGGGCAGTGTGTCTCGGGCAGTGTGTCTCGGGCCCTCGGGCAGCGTGTCTCGGGCAGTGTGTCTCGGGCCCTCGGGCAGCGTGTCTCGGGCAGCGTGTCTCGTGCAGTGTGTCTCGGGTCCTCGGGCAGCGTGTCTCGGGCAGTGTGTCTCGGGCAGTGTGTCTCGGGTCCTCGGGCAGCGTGTCTCGGGCAGCGTGTCTCGGGCCCTCGGGCAGCGTGTCTCGGGCAGTGTGTCACGGGCAGTGTATCTCGGGCAGCGTGTCTCGGGCTGCGTGTCTCGGGCAGAGTGTCTCGGACATCGTGTCTCGGGCAGTGTGTCTCGGGACCTCGGGCAGTGAGTCTCGGGCCCTCGGGCAGCGTGTCTCGGGCAGTGTGTCTCGGGCAGTGTGTCTCGGGACCTCGAGCAGTGTGTCTCGGGCCCTCGGGCAGCGTGTCTCGGGCAGTGTGTCTCGGGCCCTCGGGCAGCATGTCTCGAGCAGTGTGTCTCGGGCCATCGGGCAGTGTGTCTTGGGCATCATGTCACGGGCAGTGTGTCTCGGGCAGCGTTTCTCAGGATGTGTGTCTCGGGCAGTGTGTCTCGGGCCCTCGGGCAGTGTGTCTCGGGCAGTGTGTCTCGGGCAGTGTGTCTCGGGCCCTCGGGCAATGTGTCTCGGGCAGTGTGTCTCGGGCCCTCGGGCAGCATGTCTCGGGCAGTGTGTCTCGGGCCCTCGGGCAGTGTGTCTCGGGCAGCATGTCTCGGGCAGTGTGTCTCGGGTCATCGGGCCGTGTATCTCGGGCTGTGTGTCTCGGGCAGTGTGTCTCGGGCAGTGTATCTCGGGTCCTCGGGCAATATGTCTCGGGCAGCGTGTCTCGGGCAGTGTGTCTCGGGCAGCGTGTCTCGGGCAGCATTTCTCGGACAGCGTGTCTCGGGCAGTGTGTCTTGGGCCCTCGGGCAATGTGTCTCGGGCAGTGTGTCTCGGGTCCTCGGGCAGCGTGTATCGGGCAGTGTGTCTCGGGCAGTGTGTCTCGGGCAGTGTGTCTCGGGCCCTCGGGCAGTGTGTCTCGGGCAGTGTGTCTCGGGCAGTGTGTCTCGGGCCCTCGGGCAATGTGTCTCGGGCAGTGTGTCTCGGGCAGTGTGTCTCGGGCAGTGTGTCTCGGGCCCTCGGGCAGTGTATCTCGGGCAGCGTGTCTCGGGCAGCGTGTCTCGGGCAGCGTGTCTCGGACATCGTGTCTCGGGCAGTGTGTCGCGGGACCTCGGGCAGTGTGTCTCGGGCCCTCGGGCAGCGTGTCTCGGGCAGTGCGTCTCGGGCAGTGTGTCTCGGGACCTCGGGCAGTGTGTCTCGGGCCCTCGGGCAGCGTGTCTCGGGCAGTGTGTCTCGGGCAGCGTTTCTCGGACAGCGTGTCTCGGGCAGTGTGTCTTGGGCCCTCGGGCAGCGTGTCTCGGGCAGTGTGTCTCGGGCCCACGGGCAGCGTGTCTCGGGCAGTGTGTCTCGGGCAGCGTGTCTCGGGCAGTGTGTCTCGGGCCCACGGGCAGCGTGTCTCGGGCAGTGTGTCTCGGGCAGTGTGTCTCGGGCCATCGGGCAGTGTGTCTCGGGTCATCGGGCCGTGTATCTCGGGCAGTGTGTCTCGGGCAGTGTGTCTCGGGCAGTGTGTCTCGGGCAGTGTATCTCGGGCCCTCGGGCAATATGTCTCGGGCAGCGTGTCTCGGGCAGTGTGTCTCGGGCCTTCGGGCAATATGTCTCGGGCAGCGTGTCTCGGGCAGTGTGTCTCGGGCAGCGTGTCTCGGGCAGCATTTCTCGGACAGCGTGTCTCGGGCAGTGTGTCTTGGGCCCTCGGGCAATGTGTCTCGGGCAGCGTGTCTCGGGCAGCGTGTCTCGGGCAGTGTGTCTCGGGCCCTCGGGCAGCGTGTCTCGGGCAGTGTGTCTCGAGCCCTCGGGCAACGTGTCTCGGGCAGTGTGTCTCGGGCAGCGTGTCTCGGGCAGTGTGTCTCGGGCCCTCGGGCAATATGTCTCGGGCAGTGTGTCTCGGGCCCTCGGGCAGCGAGTCTCGGGCAGTGTGTCTCGGGCAGTGTGTCTCGGGCAGTGTGTCTCGGGCCCTCGGGCAATGTGTCTCGGGCAGTGTGTCTCGGGCCCTCGGGCAGCATGTCTCGGGCAGTGTGTCTCGGGTCATCCGGCCGTGTATCTCGGGTTGTGTGTCGCGGGCAGTGTGTCTCGGGCAGTGTATCTCGGGCCCTCGGGCAATATGTCTCGGGCAGCGTGTCTCGGGCAGTGTGTCTCGGGCAGCGTGTCTCGGGCAGCATTTCTCGGACAGCGTGTCTCGGGCAGTGTGTCTTGGGCCCTCGGGCAATGTGTCTCGGGCAGTGTGTCTCGGGTCCTCGGGCAGCGTGTCTCGGGCAGTGTGTCTCGGGCAGTGTGTCTCGGGCAGGGTGTCTCGGGCCCTCGGGCAGTGTGTCTCGGGCAGTGTGTCTCGGGCAGTGTGTCTCGGGCCCTCGGGCAATGTGTCTCGGGCAGTGTGTCTCGGGCAGTGTTTCTCGGGCCCTCGGGCAGTGTATCTCGGGCAGCGTGTCTCGGGCAGCGTGTCTCGGGCAGCGTGTCTCGGACATCGTGTCTCGGGCAGTGTGTCTCGGGCCCTCGGGCAGTGTGTCTCGGGCAGTGTGTCTCGGGCAGTGTGTCTCGGGCCCTCGGGCAATGTGTCTCGGGCAGTGTGTCTCGGGCAGTGTTTCTCGGGCCCTCGGGCAGCGTGTCTCGGGCAGCGTGTCTCGGGCAGCGTGTCTCGGGCAGTGTGTCTCGGGCAGTGTGTCGCGGGACCTCGGGCAGTGTGTCTCGGGCCCTCGGGCAGCGTGTCTCGGGCAGTGTGTCTCGGGCAGTGAGTCTCGGGACCTCGGGCAGTGTGTCTCGAGCCCTCGGGCAGCGTGTCTCGGGCAGTGTGTCTCGGGCAGCATTTCTCGGACAGCGTGTCTCGGGCAGTGTGTCTTGGGCCCTCGGGCAATGTGTCTCGGGCAGCGTGTCTCGGGCAGTGTGTCTCGGGCCCACGGGCAGCGTGTCTCGGGCAGTGTGTCTCGGGCCCACGGGCAGCGTGTCTCGGGCAGTGTGTCTCGGGCAGTGTGTCTCGGGCCATCGGGCAGTGTGTCTCGGGTCATCGGGTCGTGTATCTCGGGCAGTGTATCTCGGGCAGTGTGTCTCGGGCAGTGTGTCTCGGGCAGTGTATCTCGGGCCCTCGGGCAATATGTCTCGGGCAGCGTGTCTCGGGCAGTGTGTCTCGGGCAGCGTGTCTCGGGCAGCATTTCTCGGACAGCGTGTCTCGGGCAGTGTGTCTTGGGCCCTCGGGCAATGTGTCTCGGGCAGCGTGTCTCGGGCAGTGTGTCTCGGGCCCTCGGGCAGCGTGTCTCGGGCAGTGTGTCTCGAGCCCTCGGGCAGCGTGTCTCGGGCAGTGTGTCTCGGGCCCTCGGGCAGCGTGTCTCAGGCAGTGTGTCTCGGGCAGTGTGTCTCGGGCAGTGTGTCTCGGGTCCTCGGGCAGCGTGTCTCGGGCAGTGTGTCTCGGGCCCTCGGGCAATATGTCTCGGGCAGTGTGTCTCGGGCCCTCGGGCAGCGAGTCTCGGGCAGTGTGTCTCGGGCAGTGTGTCTCGGGCAGTGTGTCTCGGGCAGTGTGTCTCGGGCCCTCGGGCAATGTGTCTCGGGCAGTGTGTCTCGGGCCCTCGGGCAGCAAGTCTCGGGCAGTGTGTCTCGGGCCATCGGGCAGTGTGTCTCGGGCATCGTGTCACGGGCAGTGTGTCTCGGGCATCGTGTCATGGGCAGTGTGTCTCGGGCAGCGTTTCTCGGGATGTGTGTCTCAGGCAGTGTGTCTCGGGCCCTCGGGCAATGTGTCTCGGGCAGTGTGTCTCGGGCAGCGTGTCTCGGGCCCTCGGGCAGTGTGTCTCGGGCCCTCGGGCAATGTGTCTCGGGCAGTGTGTCTCGGGCCCTCGGGCAGCATGTCTCGGGCAGTGTGTCTCGGTACATCGGGCCGTGTGTCTCGGGCAGTGTGTCTCGGGCAGTGTGTCTCGGGCCCTCGGGCAATGTGTCTCGGGCAGTGTGTCTCGGGCAGCGTGTCTCAGGCAGCATTTCTCGGACAGCGTGTCTCGGGCAGTGTGTCTTGGGCCCTCGGGCAATGTGTCTCGGGCAGCGTGTCTCGGGCAGTGTGTCTCGGGCCCTCGGGCAGCGTGTCTCGGGCAGTGTGTCTCGGGCCCTCGGGCAGCATGGCTCGGGCAGTGTGTCTCGGGCCATCGGGCCGTGTGTCTCGGGCAGTGTGTCTCGGGCAGTGTGTCTCGGGCCATCGGGCAGTGTGTCTCGGGCAGTGTGTCCCGGGCCATCGGGCCGTGTGTCTCGGGCAGTGTGTCTCGGGCAGTGTGTCTCGTCCCTCGGGCAATGTGTCTCGGGCAGTGTGTCTCGGGCAGCGTGTCTCGGGCAGCATTTCTCGGACAGCGTGTCTCGGGCAGTGTGTCTTGGGCCCTCGGGCAATGTGTCTCGGGCAGCATGTCTCGGGCAGTGTGTCTCGGGCCCTCGGGCAGCGTGTCTCGGGCAGTGTGTCTCGGGCCCTCGGGTACATGTCTCGGGCAGTGTGTCTCGGGCCATCGGGCCGTGTGTCTCGGGCAGTGTGTCTCGGGCAGTGTGTCTCGGGCAGTGTGTCTCGGGCCCTCGGGCAATGTGTCTCGGGCAGTGTGTCTCGGGCCTTCGGGCAGCATGTCTCGAGCAGTGTGTCTCGGGCAGCGTTTCTCAGGATGTGTGTCTCGGGCAGTGTGTCTCGGGCCCTCGGGCAGTGTGTCTCGGGCAGTGTGTCTCGGGCCCTCGGGCAATGTGTCTCGGGCAGTGTGTCTCGGGCAGTGTGTCTCGGGCAGTGTGTCTCGGGCCCTCGGGCAATGTGTCTCGGGCAGTGTGTCTCGGGCAGTGTGTCTCGGGCCCTCGGGCAGTGTATCTCGGGCAACGTGTCTCGGGCAGCGTGTCTCGGGCAGCGTGTCTCGGACATCGTGTCTCGGGCAGTGTGTCTCGGGCAGTGTGTCGCGGGACCTCGGGCAGTGTGTCTCGGGCCCTCGGGCAGCGTGTCTCGGGCAGTGCGTCTCGGGCAGTGTGTCTCGGGACCTCGGGCAGTGTGTCTCGGGCCCTCGGGCAGCGTGTCTCGGGCAGTGTGTCTCGGGCAGCGTTTCTCGGACAGCGTGTCTCGGGCAGTGTGTCTTGGGCCCTCGGGCAATGTGTCTCGGGCAGCGTGTCTCGGGCAGTGTGTCTCGGGCCCACGGGCAGCGTGTCTCGGGCAGTGTGTCTCGGGCAGTGTGTCTCGGGCAGCGTGTCTCGGGCAGTGTGTCTCGGGCCCACGGGCAGCGTGTCTCGGGCAGTGTGTCTCGGGCAGTGTGTCTCGGGCCATCGGGCAGTGTGTCTCGGGTCATCGGGCCGTGTATCTCGGGCAGTGTGTCTCGGGCAGTGTGTCTCGGGCAGTGTGTCTCGGGCAGTGTATCTCGGGCCCTCGGGCAATATGTCTCGGGCAGCGTGTCTCGGGCAGTGTGTCTCGGGCCGTCGGGCAATATGTCTCGGGCAGCGTGTCTCGGGCAGTGTGTCTCGGGCAGCGTGTCTCGGGCAGCATTTCTCGGACAGCGTGTCTCGTGCAGTGTGTCTTGGGCCCTCGGGCAATGTGTCTCGGGCAGCGTGTCTCGGGCAGTGTGTCTCGGGCCCTCGGGCAGCGTGTCTCGGGCAGTGTGTCTCGAGCCCTCGGGCAGCGTGTCTCGGGCAGTGTGTCTCGGGCAGTGTGTCTCGGGCAGTGTGTCTCGCGTTCTCGGGCAGCGTGTCTCGGGCAGTGTGTCTCGGGCCCTCGGGCAATATGTCTCGGGCAGTGTGTCTCGGGCCCTCGGGCAGCGAGTCTCGGGCAGTGTGTCTCGGGCAGTGTGTCTCGGGCAGTGTGTCTCGGGCCCTCGGGCAATGTGTCTCGGGCAGTGTGTCTCGGGCCCTCGGGCAGCATGTCTCGGGCAGTGTGTCTCGGGTCATCCGGCCGTGTATCTCGGGTTGTGTGTCTCGGGCAGTGTGTCTCGGGCAGTGTATCTCGGGCCCTCGGGCAATATGTCTCGGGCAGCGTGTCTCGGGCAGTGTGTCTCGGGCAGCGTGTCTCGGGCAGCATTTCTCGGACAGCGTGTCTCGGGCAGTGTGTCTTGGGCCCTCGGGCAATGTGTCTCGGGCAGTGTGTCTCGGGTCCTCGGGCAGCGTGTCTCGGGCAGTGTGTCTCGGGCAGTGTGTCTCGGGCAGTGTGTCTCGGGCCCTCGGGCAGTGTGTCTCGGGCAGTGTGTCTCGGGCAGTGTGTCTCGGGCCCTCGGGCAATGTGTCTCGGGCAGTGTGTCTCGGGCAGTGTTTCTCGGGCAGCGTGTCTCGGGCAGCGTGTCTCGGACATCGTGTCTCGGGCAGTGTGTCTCGGGCCCTCGGGCAGTGTGTCTCGGGCAGTGTGTCTCGGGCAGTGTGTCTCGGGCCCTCGGGCAATGTGTCTCGGGCAGTGTGTCTCGGGCAGTGTGTCTCGGGCAGTGTTTCTCGGGCCCTCGGGCAGCGTGTCTCGGGCAGCGTGTCTCGGGCAGTGTGTCTCGGGCAGTGTGTCGCGGGACCTCGGGCAGTGTGTCTCGGGCCCTCGGGCAGCGTGTCTCGGGCAGTGTGTCTCGGGCAGTGTGTCTCGGGACCTCGGGCAGTGTGTCTCGGGCCCTCGGGCAGCGTGTCTCGGGCAGTGTGTCTCGGGCAGCATTTCTCGGACAGCGTGTCTCGGGCAGTGTGTCTTGGGCCCTCGGGCAATGTGTCTCGGGCAGCGTGTCTCGGGCAGTGTGTCTCGGGCCCACGGGCAGCGTGTCTCGGGCAGTGTGTCTCGGGCCCACGGGCAGCGTGTCTCGGGCAGTGTGTCTCGGGCAGTGTGTCTCGGGCCATCGGGCAGTGTGTCTCCGGTCATCGGGTCGTGTATCTCGGGCAGTGTATCTCGGGCAGTGTGTCTCGGGCAGTGTGTCTCGGGCAGTGTATCTCGGGCCCTCGGGCAATATGTCTCGGGCAGCGTGTCTCGGGCAGTGTGTCTCGGGCAGCGTGTCTCGGGCAGCATTTCTCGGACAGCGTGTCTCGGGCAGTGTGTCTTGGGCCCTCGGGCAATGTGTCTCGGGCAGCGTGTCTCGGGCAGTGTGTCTCGGGCCCTCGGGCAGCGTGTCTTGGGCAGTGTGTCTCGAGCCCTCGGGCAGCGTGTCTCGGGCAGTGTGTCTCGGGCCCTCGGGCAGCGTGTCTCAGGCAGTGTGTCTCGGGCAGTGTGTCTCGGGCAGTGTGTCTCGGGTCCTCGGGCAGCGTGTCTCGGGCAGTGTGTCTCGGGCCCTCGGGCAATATGTCTCGGGCAGTGTGTCTCGGGCCCTCGGGCAGCGAGTCTCGGGCAGTGTGTCTCGGGCAGTGTGTCTCGGGCAGTGTGTCTCGGGCCCTCGGGCAGCATGTCTCGGGCAGTGTGTCTCGGGCCATCGGGCAGTGTGTCTCGGGCATCGTGTCACGGGCAGTGTGTCTCGGGCATCGTGTCATGGGCAGTGTGTCTCGGGCAGCGTTTCTCGGGATGTGTGTCTCAGGCAGTGTGTCTCGGGCCCTCGGGCAATGTGTCTCGGGCAGTGTGTCTCGGGCAGCGTGTCTCGGGCCCTCGGGCAGTGTGTCTCGGGCCCTCGGGCAATGTGTCTCGGGCAGTGTGTCTCGGGCCCTCGGGCAGCATGTCTCGGGCAGTGTGTCTCGGACCATCGGGCCGTGTGTCTCGGGCAGTGTGTCTCGGGCAGTGTGTCTCGGGCCCTCGGGCAATGTGTCTCGGGCAGTGTGTCTCGGGCAGCGTGTCTCAGGCAGCATTTCTCGGACAGCGTGTCTCGGGCAGTGTGTCTTGGGCCCTCGGGCAATGTGTCTCGGGCAGCGTGTCTCGGGCAGTGTGTCTCGGGCCCTCGGGCAGCGTGTCTCGGGCAGTGTGTCTCGGGCCCTCGGGCAGCATGGCTCGGGCAGTGTGTCTCGGGCCATCGGGCCGTGTGCCTCGGGCAGTGTGTCTCGGGCAGTGTGTCTCGGGCCATCGGGCAGCGTGTCTCGGGCAGTGTGTCCCGGGCCATCGGGCCGTGTGTCTCGGGCAGTGTGTCTCGGGCAGTGTGTCTCGTCCCTCGGGCAATGTGTCTCGGGCAGTGTGTCTCGGGCAGCGTGTCTCGGGCAGCATTTCTCGGACAGCGTGTCTCGGGCAGTGTGTCTTGGGCCCTCGGGCAATGTGTCTCGGGCAGCATGTCTCGGGCAGTGTGTCTCGGGCCCTCGGGCAGCGTGTCTCGGGCAGTGTGTCTCGGGCCCTCGGGCAGCATGTCTCGGGCAGTGTGTCTCGGGCCATCGGGCCGTGTGTCTCGGGCAGTGTGTCTCGGGCAGTGTGTCTCGGGCAGTGTGTCTCGGGCCCTCGGGCAATGTGTCTCGGGCAGTGTGTCTCGGGCCTTCGGGCAGCATGTCTCGAGCAGTGTGTCTCGGGCCATCGGGCAGTGTGTCTTGGGCATCATGTCTCGGGCAGTGTGTCTCGGGCAGCGTTTCTCAGGATGTGTGTCTCGGGCAGTGTGTTCCTGGCCCTCGGGCAGTGTGTCTCGGGCAGTGTGTCTCGGGCAGTGTGTCTCGGGCCCTCGGGCAATGTGTCTCGGGCAGTGTGTCTCGGGCAGTGTGTCTCGGGCCCTCGGGCAATGTGTCTCGGGCAGTGTGTCTCGGGCCCTCGGGCAGCATGTCTCGGGCAGTGTGTCTCGGGTCATCGGGCCGTGTATCTCGGGCAATGTGTCTCGGGCAGTGTGTCTCGGGCAGTGTATCTCGGGCCCTCGGGCAATATGTCTCGGGCAGCGTGTCTCGGGCAGTGTGTCTCGGGCAGCGTGTCTCGGGCAGCATTTCTCGGACAGCGTGTCTCGGGCAGTGTGTCTTGGGCCCTCGGGCAATGTGTCTCGGGCAGTGTGTCTCGGGTCCTCGGGCAGCGTGTCTCGGGCAGTGTGTCTCGGGCAGTGTGTCTCGGGCAGTGTGTCTCGGGCCCTCGGGCAGCGTGTCTCGGGCAGTGTGTCTCGGGCCCTCGGGAAGCATGTCTCGGGCAGCGTGTCTCGGGCAGTGTGTCTCAGGTCCTCGGGCAGCGTGTCTCGGGCAGTGTGTCTCGGGCAGTGTGTCTCGGGTCCTCGGGCAGCGTGTCTCGGGCAGTGTGTCTCGGGCAGTGTGTCTCGTCCCTCGGGCAATGTGTCTCGGGCAGTGTGTCTCGGGCAGCGTGTCTCGGGCAGCATTTCTCGGACAGCGTGTCTCGGGCAGTGTGTCTTGGGCCCTCGGGCAATGTGTCTCGGGCAGCGTGTCTCGGGCAGTGTGTCTCGGGCCCTCGGGCAGCGTGTCTCGGGCAGTGTGTCTCGGGCCCTCGGGCAGCATGTCTCGGGCAGTGTGTCTCGGGCCATCGGGCCGTGTGTCTCGGGCAGTGTGTCTCGGGCAGTGTGTCTCGGGCAGTGTGTCTTGGGCAGTGTGTCTCGGGCCCTCGGGCAATGTGTCTCGGGCAGTGTGTCTCGGGCCCTCGGGCAGCATGTCTCGAGCAGTGTGTCTCGGGCCATCGGGCAGTGTGTCTTGGGCATCATGTCACGGGCAGTGTGTCTCGGGCAGCGTTTCTCAGGATGTGTGTCTCGGGCAGTGTGTCTCGGGCCCTCAGGCAGTGTGTCTCGGGCAGCGTGTCTCGGGCAGCATTTCTCGGACAGCATGTCTCGGGCAGTGTGTCTTGGGCCCTCGGGCAATGTGTCTCGGGCAGTGTGTCTCGGGTCCTCGGGCAGCGTGTCTCGGGCAGTGTGTCTCGGGCAGTGTGTCTCGGGTCCTCGGGCAGCGTGTCTCGGGCAGCGTGTCTCGGGCAGTGTGTTTCGGGCCCTCGGGCAGCGTGTCTCGGGCAGTGTGTCACGGGGAGTGTATCTCGGGCAGCGTGTCTCGGGCAGCATGTCTCGGGCAGCGTGTCTCGGACATCGTGTCTCGGGCAGTGTGTCTCGGGCAGTGTGTCTCGGGACCTCGGGCAGTGTGTCTCGGGCCCTCGGGCAGCGTGTCTCGGGCAGTGTGTCTCGGGCAGTGTGTCTCGGGACCTCGGGCAGTGTGTCTCGGGTCCTCGGGCAGCGTGTCTCGGGCAGTGTGTCTCGGGCCCTCGGGCTGCATGTCTCGAGCAGTGTGTCTCGGGCCATCGGGCAGTGTGTCTCGGGCAGTGTGTCTCGGGCCCTCGGGCATCATGTCACGGGCAGTGTGTCTCGGGCAGCGTTTCTCAGGATGTGTGTCTCGGGCAGTGTGTCTCGGGCCCTCGGGCAGTGTGTCTCGGGCAGTGTGTCTCGGGCAGTGTGTCTCGGGCCCTCGGGCAATGTGTCTCGGGCAGTGTGTCTCGGGCTGTGTGTCGCAGGCCCTCGGCAGTGTGTCCAGGGCAGCATGTCTTGGGAATTGTGTCTCAGGCAGCGTGTCTCGGGCAGCGTGTATCGAGAAGTGTGTCTCGGGCAGCGTGTCTCTGGCAGCGTGTCGCGGGCAGTGTGTCTCGGGCAGTGTGTCTCGGGCAGTGTGTCTCGGGCAGTGTGACTCGGGCCCTTCAGCAGTGTGTCTTGGGCAGCGTGTCTTGGGCAGCGTGTCGCGGGCAGCGTGTCGCGGGCAGTGTGTCTCGGGCAGTGTGTCTCGGGCAGTGTGTCTCGGGCCCTTCAGCAGTGTGTCTTGGGCAGCGTGTCGCGGGCAGCGTGTCGCGGGCAGTGTGTCTCTGGCAGTGTGTCTCGGGCCCTTCAGCAGTGTGTCTTGGGCAGCGTGTCGCGGGCAGTGTGACTCGGGCAGTGTGTCTCTGGCAGTGTGTCTTGGGCAGCCTGTTTTGGGCAGCGTGTCGCGGGCAGTGTCTCGGGCAGTGTCTCTCGGGCAGCGTGTCTCGGGCAGTATGTCTCGGCAGTGTGACTCAGGCAATGTGTCTCGGGCAGTGTGTCTTGGGCAGTGTGTCTCGGGCAGCGTGTCTCGGGCAGCGTATCTCGGGCAGTGTGTCTCGGGCAGTGTGTCTCGGGCAGTGTGTCTTGGGCAGTGTGTCTCGGGCAGCGTGTCTCGGGCAGTGTGTCTCGGGCAGTGTGTCTCGGGCAGTGTGTCTTGGGCAGTGTGTCTCGGGCAGCGTGTCTCGGGCAGTGTGTCTCGGGCAGTGTGTCGCGGGCAGTGTGCCTCGGGCAGTGTGTCTCGAGCAGCGTGTCGCGGGCAGTGTGTCTCGGGCAATGTGTATCGGGCAGTGTGTCTCGGGCAGTGTGTCTCTGGCAGTGTGTCTTGGGCAGCCTGTCTTGCGCAGCGTGTCGCGGGCAGTGTGTCTCGGGCAGTGTGACTCGGGCAGTGTGTCTCTGGCAGTGTGTCTTGGGAGCCTGTCTTGGGCAGCGTGTCGCGGGCAGTGTGTCTCGGGCAGTGTGTCTCGGGCAGCGTGTCTCGGGCAGTGTATCTCGGGCAGCGTGTCGTGGGCAGTGTGTCTCGGGCAGTGTGTATCGGGCAGTGTGTCACGGGCAGTGTGTCTCTGGCAGTGTGTCTCGGGCCCTTCAGCAGTGTGTCTTGGGCAGCGTGTCGCGGGCAGTGTGTATCGGGCAGTGTGACTCGGGCAGTGTGTCTCTGGCAGTGTGTCTTGGGCAGCCTGTCTTGGGCAGCGTGTCGCGGGCAGTGTCTCGGGCAGTGTCTCTCGGGCAGCGTGTCTCGGGCAGTATGTCTCGGGCAGTGTGACTCAGGCAATGTGTCTCGGGCAGTGTGTCTCAGGTAGTGTGTCTCGGGCAGCGTGTCTCGGGCAGTGTGTCTCGGGCAGTGTGTCTCGGGCAGCGTGTCTCGGGCAGTGTGTCTCGGGCAGTGTGTCTCGGGCAGTGTGTCTCGGGCAGCGTGTCTCGGGTAGCGTGTCTCGGGTAGCGTGTCTCGGGCAGTGTGTCTCGGGCAGTGTGTCGCGGGCAGTGTGTCTCGGGCAGTGTGTCTCGGGCAGTGTGTCTCGGGCAGTGTGTCTCAGGTAGTGTGTCTCGGGCAGTGTGTCGCGGGCAGTGTGTCTCGGGCAGTGTGACTCGGGCAGTGTGTCTTGGGCAGCCTGTCTTGCGCAGCGTGTCTCAGGCAGTGTGTCTCGGGCAGTGTATCTCAGGCAGTGTGGTCTCGGGCAGTGTGTCTCGGGCAGTGTGTCTCGGGCAGCGTGTCTCGGGCAGTGTATCTCGGGCAGCGTGTCGTGGGCAGTGTGTCTCGGGCAGTGTGTATCGGGCAGTGTGTCACGGGCAGTGTGTCTCTGGCAGTGTGTCTCGGGCCCTTCAGCAGTGTGTCTTGGGCAGCGTGTCGCGGGCAGTGTGTATCGGGCAGTGTGACTCGGGCAGTGTGTCTCTGGCAGTGTGTCTTGGGCAGCCTGTCTTGGGCAGCGTGTCGCGGGCAGTGTCTCGGGCAGTGTCTCTCGGGCAGCGTGTCTCGGGCAGTATGTCTCGGGCAGTGTGACTCAGGCAATGTGTCTCGGGCAGTGTGTCTCAGGTAGTGTGTCTCGGGCAGTGTGTCTCGGGCAGTGTGTCTCGGGCAGTGTGTCTCGGGCAGTGTGTCTCGGGCAGTGTGTCTCGGGCAGTGTGTCTCGGGCAGCGTGTCTCGGGCAGTGTGTCTCGGGCAGTGTGTCTCGGGCAGCGTGTCTCGGGCAGCGTGTCTCGGGCAGTGTGTCTCGGGCAGTGTGTCTCGGGCAGTGTGTCTCGGGCAGTGTGTCTCGGGCAGTGTGTCTCGGGCAGTGTGTCTCGGGCAGCGTGTCTCGGGCAGTATGTCTCGGGCAGTGTGGTCTCGGGAAGCATGTCTCGGGCAGTATGTCTCGGGCAGTGTGTCTCAGGCAGTGTGGTCTCGGGAAGCATGTCTCGGGCAGTATGTCTCGGGCAGTGTGGTCTCGGGAAGCATGTCTCGGGCAGTATGTCTCGGGCAGTATGTCTCGGGCAGTATATCTCGGGCAGTGTGGTCTCGGGAAGCATGTCTCGGGCAGTATGTCTCGGGCAGTGTGTCTCAGGCAGTGTGGTCTCGGGCAGCGTGTCTCGGGCAGTGTGACTCGGGCAGTGTGTCTCTGGCAGTGTGTCTTGGGCAGCCTGTCTTGCGCAGCGTGTCTCAGGCAGTGTGTCTCGGGCAGTGTATCTCAGGCAGTGTGGTCTCGGGCAGTGTGTCTCAGGCAGTGTGGTCTCGGGCAGCGTGTCTCGGGCAGTATGTCTCGGGCAGTGTGGTCTCGGGAAGCATGTCTCGGGCAGTATGTCTCGGGCAGTGTGTCTCAGGCAGTGTGGTCTCGGGCAGCGTGTCTCGGGCAGTGTGTCTCGGGCAGTGTGTCTCAGGCAGTGTGGTCTCGGGCAGTGTGTCTCGGGCAGTGTGTCTCAGGCCCTCGGGCTGTGTGTCTCGGGCAGTGTGTCTCGGGCAGTGTGTCTCGGGCCCTCGGGCTGTGTGTCTCGGGCAGTGTGTCTCGGGCAGTGTGGTCTCGGGCAGCGTGTCTCGGGCAGTGTGTCTCGGGCCCTCGGGCAGCGTGTCTCGGGCAGTGTGTCTCGGGCAGTGTGTCTCAGGCAGTGTGTCTCGGGCAGTGTGTCTCGGGCCCTCGGGCAGCGTGTCTCGGGCAGCGTGTCTCGGGCAGTGTGTCTCGGGCCCTCGGGCTGTGTGTCTCGGGCTGTGTGTCTCGGGCAGTGTGTCGCGGGCAGCGTTTCTCGGGCAGTGTGTCTCACGCAGTGTGTCTCGGGTCCTCGGGCAATGTGTCTCGGATAGTGCGTCTCGGGCCATCGGGCAATGTGTCTCGGGCAGTGTGTCTCAGGCAGTGTGTCTTGGGCAGTGTGTATCGGGCAGCTTGTCTCGGGCAGCGTGTCTTGGGCAGCGTGTCTTGGGCAGCGTGTCTTGGGCAGCGTGTCTCGGGCCCTCGGGCAGTGTGTCTCGGGCAGCGTGTCTCGGGCAGCGTGACTCGGGCAGTGTGTCTCGGGCAGCGTGTCTCGGGCTGTGTGTCTCAGGCAGTGTGGTCTCGGGCAGCGTGTCTCGGGCAGTATGTCTCGGGCAGTGTGTCTCAGGCAGTGTGGTCTCGGGCAGCGTGTCTCGGGCAGTGTGTCTCGGGCCCTCGGGCTTTGTGTCTCGGGCAGTGTGTCTCGGGCAGTGTGTCTCGGGCCCTCGGGCTGTGTGTCTCGGGCAGTGTGACTCGGGCAGTGTGTCTCGGGCAGTGTGTCTCGGGCAGCGTGTCTCGGGCAGTGTGTCTCGGGCAGCGTGTCGTGGGCAGTGTGTCTCGGGCAGTGTGTATCGGGCAGTGTGACTCGGGCAGTGTGTCTCTGGCAGTGTGTCTTGGGCAGCCTGTCTTGGGCAGCGTGTCGCGGGCAGCGTGTCTCGGACAGTGTGTCTCGGGCAGTATGTCTCGGGCAGTATGTCTCGGGCAGTGTGACTCGGGCAACGTGTCTCGGGCAGTGTGTCTCAGGCAGTGTGTCTCGGGTTGCGTGTCTCGGGCAGTGTGTATCGGGCAGTGTGTCTCGGGCAGTGTGTCTCTGGCAGTGTGTCTTGGGCAGCCTGTCTTGGGCAGCGTGTCGCGGGCAGCGTGTCTCGGACAGTGTGTCTCGGGCAGCATGTCTCGGGCAGTATGTCTCGGGCAGTGTGACTCGGGCAACGTGTCTCGGGCAGTGTGTCTCAGGCAGTGTGTCTCGGGTTGCGTGTCTCGGGTTGCGTGTCTAGGGCAGTGTGTCTCGGGCAGTATGTCTCGGGCAGTGTGTCTCGGCAGTGTGTCTCGGGCAGTGTGTCTCGGGCAGTGTGTCTCAGGCAGTGTGGTCTCGGGCAGCGTGTCTCAGGCAGTGTGGTCTCGGGCAGCGTGTCTCAGGCAGTGTGGTCTCGGGCAGTGTGTCTCAGGCAGTATGTCTCGGGCAGTGTGGTCTCGGGCAGCATGTCTCGGGCAGTATGTCTCGGGCAGTGTGTCTCAGGCAGTGTGGTCTCGGGCAGCGTGTCTCGGGCAGTATGTCTCGGGCAGTGTGGTCTCGGGCAGCATGTCTCGGGCAGTATGTCTCGGGCAGTATGTCTCGGGCAGTGTGTCTCAGGCAGTGTGGTCTCGGGCAGCGTGTCTCGGGCAGTATGTCTCGGGCAGTGTGTCTCAGGCAGTGTGGTCTCGGGCAGCGTGTCTCGGGCAGCGTGTCTCGGGCAGTGTGTCTCGGGCAGTGTGTCTCGGGCCCTCGGGCTGTGTGTCTCGGGCAGTGTGTCTCGGGCAGTGTGTCTCGGGCAGTGTGTCTCGGGCCCTCGGGCTGTGTGTCTCGGGCAGTGTGTCTCGGGCAGTGTGGTCTCGGGCAGCGTGTCTCGGGCAGTGTGGTCTCGGGCATCGTGTCTCGGGCAGTGTGTCTCGGGCAGTGTGTCTCGGGCAGTGTGTCTCGGGCAGTGTGTCTCAGGCCCTCAGGCAGCGTGTCTCGGGCAGTGTGTCTCGGGCAGTGTGTCTCGGGCCCTCGGGCTGTGTGTCTCGGGCTGTGTGTCTCGGGCAGTGTGTCGCGGGCAGCGTTTCTCGGGCAGTGTGTCTCACGCAGTGTGTCTCGGGTCCTCGGGCAATGTGTCTCGGATAGTGCGTCTCGGGCCATCGGGCAGTGTGTCTCGGGTAGTGCGTCTCGGGCCATCGGGCAGTGTGTCTCGGGCAGTGTGTCTCAGGCAGTGTGTCTCGGGCAGTGTGTATCGGGCAGCTTGTCTCGGGCAGCGTGTCTTGGGCAGCGTGTCTTGGGCAGCGTGTCTTGGGCAGCGTGTCTCAGGCCGTGTGTCTCGGGCAGCGTGTCTCGGGCAGCGTGACTCGGGCAGTGTGTCTCGGGCAGCGTGTCTCGGGCTGTGTGTCTCAGGCAGTGTGGTCTCGGGCAGCGTGTCTCGGGCAGTATGTCTCGGGCAGTATGTCTCGGGCAGTGTGTCTCAGGCAGTGTGGTCTCGGGCAGCGTGTCTCGGGCAGTGTGTCTCGGGCCCTCGGGCTTTGTGTCTCGGGCAGTGTGTCTCGGGCAGTGTGTCTCGGGCCCTCAGGCAGCGTGTCTCGGGCTGTGTGTCTCGGGCCCTCGGGCAGTGTGTCTCACGCAGTGTGTCTCGGGTCCTTGGGCAATGTGTCTCGGATAGTGCGTCACGGGCTCTCGGGCAGTGTGACTCGGGCAGTGTATCTCGGGCAGTGTGCCTCGGGCAGTGTGTCCCGGGCAGTGTGTCTCGGGCAGTGTGCCTCGGGCAGTGTGTCTCGTGCAGTGTGCCTCCGGCAGTGTGTCTCGGGCAGCGTGTCTCGGGCAGTGTGTCTCGGGCAGTGTGTCTCGGGCAGCGAGTCTCGGGCAGTGTGTCCCGGGCACTGTGTCTCGGGCAGTGTGTCTCGGGCAGTGTGTCTTGGGCAGTGTGACTCAGCCAGTGTGTCTAGGGCAGTGTGTCTAGGGCAGTGTGTCTCGGGCAGTGTGCCTCGGGCAGTGTGTCTCGGGCAGTGTGCCTCGGGCAGTGTGTCTCGGGCAGCGTGTCTCGGGCAGTGTGTCTCGGGCCCTCGGGCAGTGTGTCTCGGGCAGTGTGTCTCGGGCAGCGAGTCTCGGGCAGTGTGTCTCGGGCACTGTCTCGGGCAGTGTGACTCAGCCAGTGTGTCGAGGGCAGTGTGTCTCGGGCAGTGTGTCTCGGGCAGCGTGACTTGGGCAGTGTGTCTCGGACCCTCGGGTAGCGTGTCTCGTGCAGTGTGTCTCGGGCAGTGTGTCTCGGGCAGCGAGTCTCGGGCAGTGTGTCTCGGGCAGTGTGTCTCGGGCCCTCGGGCAGTGTGTCTCGGGCAGTGTGTCTCGGGCAGTGTGTCTCAGGCCCATGGGCATTGTCTCTCGGGCAGTGTGTCTCGGGCAGGGTGTCGTGGGCAGCATTGCTCGGGCAGCGTGTTTCAGGCCCGAGGTTAATGTGTCTCGGGCAGTGTGTTTTGGGCAGTGTGTCATTGGCCCTTGGGCAGTGTGTCTCAGGCAGTGTTGCTCGGGCAGTGTGTCTCTGGCCCTCGGGCAGTGTGTCTCAGGCAGTGTGTTTTGGGCAGTGTGTCACTGGCCCTTGGGCAGTGTGTCTCAGGCAGTGTTGCTCGGGCAGTGTGTCTCTGGCCCTCGGGCAGTGTGTCTCTGGCCCTCGGGCAGTGTGTCTCAGGCAGTGTGTCACTGGCCCTTGGGCAGTGTGTCTCAGGCAGTGTTGCTCGGGCAGTGTGTCTCTGGCCCTCGGGCAGTGTGTCTCAGGCAGTGTGTTTAGGGCAGTGTGTCACTGGCCCTTGGGCAGTGTGTCTCAGGCAGTGTTGCTCGGGCAGTGTGTCTCTGGCCCTCAGGCAGTGTGTCTCTGGCCCTCGGGCAGTGTGTCTCTGGCCCTCGGGCAGTGTGTCTCGGGCAGTGTGTCACTGGCCCTTGGGCAGTGTGTCTCGGGCAGTGTGTCTCGGGCAGTGTGTCTCGGGCCCATGGGCAATGTCTCTCGGGCAGTGTGTCTCGGGCAGTGTGTCTCGGGCCCATGGGCAATGTCTCTCGGGCAGTGTGTCTCGGGCAGGGTGTCGTGGGCAGCATTGCTCGGACAGCGTGTTTCAGGCCCGAGGGCAATGTGTCTCGGGCAGTGTGTCTTGGGCCCTCGGACAGTGTGTCTCGGGCAGTGTGTCGCGGGAAGCATCGCTCGGGCAGCGTATTTCGGGCAGTGTTTCTCGGGTTCTGTTTCTGGGGCAGTATGTCTCGGGCAGTGTGTCTCGGGCAGTGTGTCTCGGGCAGTGTGTCTCGGGCAGTGTGTCTTGGGCGGTGTGTCTTGCGCAGTGTGTCTCGGGCAGCGTGTCTTGGGCGGTGTGTCTTGGGTGGTGTGTCTCGGGCAGCGTGTCTTGGGCCCTCGGCAGTGTTTCTCGGGCCCTCAGCAGCGTGTCTCGGGCCCTCGGCAGTGTGTCTCGGGCAGCGTGTCTCGGGCCCTCGGCCGTGTGTCTCGGGCTGTGTGTCTCGGGCCCTCGGGCAGTGTGTCTCGGGCCCTCGGGCAGTGTGTCTCAGGCAGTGTGTCGCACGCAGCATCGCTCGCGCAATGTCTCTCGGGCAGCGTGCCTGGGGCAATGTGTCTCGGGCAGTGTGTCTCGGGCAGTGTGTCTCGGGCAGTGTGTCTCGGGCAGTGTGTCTCAGGCAGTGTGTCGCACGCAGCATCGCTCGCGCAATGTCTCTCGGGCAGCGTGCCTGGGGCAATGTGTCTCGGGCAGTGTGTCTCGGGCAGTGTGTCTCGGGCAGTGTGTCTCGGGCAGTGTGTCTCGGGCAGTGTGTTTCGGGCAGTGTGTCGTGTGCAGCGTCGCTCGGGCAGCGTATCTCGGGCCCTAGGGCAATGTGTCTTGGGCAGCAAGTCTCGGGCAGTGTGTCTCGGGTCGTGTGTTTTGGGCTGTGTTTCTCGGGCAATGTTTCTGGGGCAGTGTGTCTCGGGCCCGAGGGCAGTGTGTCTCGGGCAGTGTGTCTCAGGCCCGAGGGCAGTGTGTCTCGGGCAGTGTGTCTCGGGCAGTGTGTCTCGGGCCCTTGGGCAATGTCTCTCGGGCAGTGTGTCTCGGGCCCATGGGCAATGTCTCTCGGGCAGTGTGTCTTGGGCCCATGGGCAATGTCTCTCGGGCAGTGTGTCTCGGGCAGGGTGTCGTGGGCAGCATTGCTCGGGCAGCGTGTTTCAGGCCCGAGGGCAATGTGTCTCGGACAGTGTGTTTTGGGCAGTGTGTCTCAGGCAGTGTGTCTCAGGCAGTGTGTCTCGGGCAGTGTGTCTCGGGCAGTGTGTCGCGGGAAGCATCGCTCGGGCAGCGTATTTCGGGCAGTGTTTTTCGGGTCCTGTTTCTGGGGCAGTGTGTCTTGGGCGACATGTCTCGGGCAGTGTGTCTCGAGCTGTGTGTCTCGGGCAGTTTGTCTCGGGCAGTGTGTTTCGGTCAGTGTGTCCTGGGTGGTGTGTCTTGCGCGGTGTGTCTCGGGCAGCGTGTCTCGGGCAGCGTGTCTCGGGCCCTCGGCAGCGTGTCTCGGGCCCTCGGCAGTGTGTCTCGGGCAGTGTGTCTCGGGCCCATGGGCAATGTCTCTCGGGCAGTGTGTCTCGGGCAGTGTGTCTCGGGCCCATGGGCAATGTCTCTCGGGCAGTGTGTCTCGGGCAGGGTGTCGTGGGCAGCATTGCTCGGACAGCGTGTTTCAGGCCCGAGGGCAATGTGTCTCGGGCAGTGTGTCTTGGGCCCTCGGACAGTGTGTCTCGGGCAGTGTGTCGCGGGAAGCATCGCTCGGGCAGCGTATTTCGGGCAGTGTTTCTCGGGTTCTGTTTCTGGGGCAGTATGTCTCGGGCAGTGTGTCTCGGGCAGCGTGTCTTGGGCGGTGTGTCTTGGGTGGTGTGTCTCGGGCAGCGTGTCTTGGGCCCTCGGCAGTGTTTCTCGGGCCCTCAGCAGCGTGTCTCGGGCCCTCGGCAGTGTGTCTCGGGCCCTCGGCCGTGTGTCTCGGGCTGTGTGTCTCGGGCCCTCGGGCAGTGTGTCTCGGGCCCTCGGGCAGTGTGTCTCAGGCAGTGTGTCGCACGCAGCATCGCTCGCGCAATGTCTCTCGGGCAGCGTGCCTGGGGCAATGTGTCTCGGGCAGTGTGTCTCGGGCAGTGTGTCTCGGGCAGTGTGTCTCGGGCAGTGTGTCTCGGGCAGTGTGTTTCGGGCAGTGTGTCGTGTGCAGCGTCGCTCGGGCAGCGTATCTCGGGCCCTAGGGCAATGTGTCTTGGGCAGCAAGTCTCGGGCAGTGTGTCTCGGGTCGTGTGTTTTGGGCTGTGTTTCTCGGGCAATGTTTCTGGGGCAGTGTGTCTCGGGCCCGAGGGCAGTGTGTCTCGGGCAGTGTGTCTCAGGCCCGAGGGCAGTGTGTCTCGGGCAGTGTGTCTCGGGCCCTTGGGCAATGTCTCTCGGGCAGTGTGTCTCGGGCCCATGGGCAATGTCTCTCGGGCAGTGTGTCTCGGGCCCATGGGCAATGTCTCTCGGGCAGTGTGTCTCGGGCAGGGTGTCGTGGGCAGCATTGCTCGGGCAGCGTGTTTCAGGCCCGAGGGCAATGTGTCTCGGGTAGTGTGTTTTGGGCAGTGTGTCTCAGGCAGTGTGTCTCGGGCAGTGTGTCTCGGGCAGTGTGTCGCGGGAAGCATCGCTCGGGCAGCGTATTTCGGGCAGTGTTTTTCGGGTCCTGTTTCTGGGGCAGTGTGTCTTGGGCGACATGTCTCGGGCAGTGTGTCTCGAGCTGTGTGTCTCGGGCAGTTTGTCTCGGGCAGTGTGTTTCGGTCAGTGTGTCCTGGGTGGTGTGTCTTGCGCGGTGTGTCTCGGGCAGCGTGTCTCGGGCAGCGTGTCTCGGGCCCTCGGCAGCGTGTCTCGGGCCCTCGGCAGTGTGTCTCGGGCAGAGTGTCTCGGGCCCTCGGTAGTGTATCTCGGGCAGTGTGTCTCGGTGTGTGTCTCGGGCTGTGTCTCGGGCCCTCGGGCACTGTGTCTCGGGCAGCGTGTCTCGGGACCTCGGGCACTGTGTCTCGGGCAGTATGTCTCGGGCAGCGTGTCTCGGGCCCTCGGGCAGTGTGTCTCGGGCAACGTGTCTCGGGCCCTCGGCAGTGTGTCTCGGGCAGAATGTCTCGGGCCCTCGGCAGTGTATCTCGGGCAGTGTGTCTCGGTGTGTGTCTCGGGCTGTGTGTCTCGGGCCCTCGGCAGTGTATCTCGGGCAGTGTGTCTCGGTGTGTGTCTCGGGCTGTGTGTCTCGGGCCCTCGGGCAGTGTGTCTCGGGCAACGTGTCTCGGGCCCTCGGCAGTGTGTCTCGGGCAACGTGTCTCGGGCCCTCGGCAGTGTGTCTCGGGCAGAGTGTCTCGGGCCCTCGGCAGTGTATCTCGGGCAGTGTGTCTCGGTGTGTGTCTCGGGCAGAGTGTCTCGGGCCCTCGGCAGTGTATCTCGGGCAGTGTGTCTCGGTGTGTGTCTCGGGTTGTGTGTCTTAAGCCCTCGGGCACTGTGTCTCGGGCAGCATGTCTCGGGCAGTATGTCTCGGGCAGCGTGTCTCGGGCCCTCGGGCAGTGTGTCCCGGGCCCTCGGGCAGCGTGTCTCGGGCCCTCGGGCAGTGTGTCTCGGGCAGCGTGTCTCGGGCAGTGTGTCCCGGGCCCTCGGGCAGTGTGTCTCGGGCCCTCGGGCAGTGTGTCTTGGGCAGCGTGTCTCGGGCAGTGTGTCTCGGGCCCTTGTGCAGTGTGTCTCGGGCAGCATGTCTCGGGCAGCATGTCTCAGGCCCTCGGGCAATGTGTCTCGGGACCTTGTGCAGCGTGTCTCGGGCAGCGTGTCTCGGGCCCTCGGGCAATGTGTCTCAGGCTCTTGGGCAGCGTGTCTCGGGCATTGTGACTCGGGCAGCGTGTCTCGGGCACTGTATCTCGGGCAGTGTATCTCGGGCAGTGTGTCTCGGGCAGTGTGTCTCGACAGCGTGGCTCGGGCCCTCGGGCAATGTGTTTTGGGCATCGTGTCTCGGGCAGTGTGTCTCAGGCCCTTGGGGAGTGTGTCTCGGGCAGCGTGTCTCGGGCAGCGTGTCTCGAGCCTTAGGCAGCGTGTCTCGGGCAGCGTGTCTCGGGCAGTCTGTTTCGGGCTTGTGTTTTGTGCGGCGTGTCTCTGGCAGTGTCTCTCGGGCAGTGTCTCTCGGGCAGTGTCTCTCGGGCAGTGTGTCTCGTGCAGTTTGTCTCGGGCCCTCGGTCAGCGTGCCTCGTGCAGTGTGTCTTGGGCCCTCGGGGAGTGTGTCTCGGGCAGTGTGTCTCGGGCCCATGGGCAATGTCTCTCGGGCAGTGTGTCGTGGGCAGTGTGTTGTGGGCAGCGTCGCTCGGGCAGTGTGTCTCGGGCCCTAGGGCAATGTGTCTCGGTTAGTGTGTTTTGGGCAGTGTGTCTCGGGCCATCGGGCAGTGTGTCTCGGGCAGTGTGTCTCGGGCAGTGTGTCTTGGGCCCTCGGATAGTGTGTCTCGGGCAGTGTGTCTCGGGCTCTTGGGCAGTGTGTCGCGGGAAGCATCGCTCGGGCAGCGTATTTTGGGCAGTGTTTCTCGGGCCCTGTTTCTGGGGCAGTGTGTCTCGGGCCCGAGGGCAGTGTGTCTCGTGCAGTGTGTCTCGGGCCCTCGGTCAGCGTGTCTCGTGCAGTGTGTCTCGGGCCCTCGGTCAGTATGTCTCGTGCAGTGTGTCTTGGGCCCTCGGGGAGTGTGTCTCAGGCAGTGTGTCTCGGGCGGTGTGTTTTGAGCAGTGTTTCTCGGGCAATGTTTCTGGGGCAGTGTGTCTCGGGCCCTAGGGCAGTGTGTCTTGGGCGGCATGAGTCGGGCAGTGTGTCTCGGGCAGTGTGTCTCGGGCCCTCGGTCAGTATGCCTCGTGCAGTGTGTCTTGGGCCCTCGGGGAGTGTGTCTCAGGCAGTGTGTCTCGGGCCCATGGGCAATGTCTCTCGGGCAGTGTGTCGTGTGCAGCGTCGCTCGGGCAGCGTATCACGGGCCTTAGGGCAATGTGTCTTGGGCGGCAAGTCTCGGGCAGTGTGTCTCGGGCGGTGTGTTTTGAGCAGTGTTTCTCGGGCAATGTTTCTGGGGCAGTGTGTCTCGGGCCCTAGGGCAGTGTGTCTTGGGCGGCATGAGTCGGGCAGTGTGTCTCGGGCAGTGTGTCTCAGGCAGTGTGTCTTGGGCTGTGTGTCACTGGCCCTTGGGCAGTGTGTCTCAGGCAGGGTGTCGTGGGCAGTGTGTCTCGGGCAGTGTGTCTCGGTCCCATGGGCAATGTCTCTCGGGCAATGTGTCTCGGGCAGGGTGTCGTGGGCAGTGTGTCTCGGGCAGTGTGTCTCGGGGAGTGTGTCTTGGGCCCTCGGACAGTGTGTCTCGGGCAGTGTGTCTCGGGCTCTCGGGCAGTGTGTCGTGGGAAGCATCGCTCGGGCAGCGTATTTCGAGCAATGTTTCTCAGGTCCTGTTTCTGGGGCACTGTGTCTTGGGCGGCATGTCTCTGGCAGTATGTCGCGAGCAGTGTGTCACGGGCAGTGTGTCTCGGGCAATGTGTCTCAGGTAGTGTGTCTCGCGCAGCATCGCTCGGGCAATGTCTCTCGGGCAGTGTCTGTCGGGCAGTGTGTCTCGTGCAGTGTGTCTCGGGCCCTCGGTCAGTATGCCTCGTGCAGTGAGTCTTGGGCCCTCGGGGAGTGTGTCTCGGGCAGTGTGTCTCGGGCCCATAGGCAATGTCTCTCGGGCAGTGTGTTTTGGGCAGTGTGTCTCGTGCAGAGTGTCTCGGGCAGTGTGTCTCGGGCCCTCAGGCAGTGTGTCTCGGGCCCTCGGACAGTGTGTCTCGGGCAGTGTGTCTCGGGCTCTTGGGCAGTGTGTCTCGGGCAGTGTGTCTCGGGCAGCGTGCCTCGGGCAGTGTGTCGCGGGAAGCATCGCTCGGGCAGCGTATTTCGGGCAGTGTTTCTCGGGCCCTCTTTCTGGGGCAGTGTCTTGGGCGGCATGTCTCGGGCAATATGTCTCGAGCAGTGTTTCTCGGGCAGTGTGTCTCGGGCGGTGTGTCTCGGGCAGTGTGTCTCGGGTGGTGTGTCTCGGGCCCTCGGTCAGTGTCTCTCGGGCAGTGTGTCTTGGGCTCTTGGGAAGTGTGTCTCGGGCAGTGTGTCTCGGGCAGCGTGTCTCGGGCAGTGTGTCGCGGGAAGCATCGCTTGGGCAGCGTATTTCGGGCAGTGTTTCTCGGGCCCTGTTTCTGGGCCAGTGTGTCTCGGGCAATGTCTCTCGGGCAGTGTGTCTCGGGCACGGTGTCTTGGGCCCTCGGGCAATGTGTCTCGGGCAGTGTGTCTCGGGCAGTGTGTCTTGGGCCCTCGGATAGTGTGTCTCGGGCAGTGTGTCGCGGGAAGCATCGCTCAGGCAGTGTTTCTCGGGCCCTGTTTCTGAGGCAGTGTGTCTTGGGCGGCATGTCTCGGGCAGTGTGTCTCGGGCAGTGTGTCTCAGGCGGTGTGTCTCGGGCGGTGTGTCTCGGGCGGTGTGTCTCGGGCAGTGTGTCTCGGGCCCTCGCGCAGTGTGTCTCGGGCAGTGTGTCTCGGGCAAGGTGTCGTGGGCAGCATCGATCTGGCAGATTGTTTCAGGCCCTAGTGCAATGTGTCTCGGGCAGTGTGTCTCAGGCAGTGTGTCTCGGGCAGTGTGTCTTGGGCCCTCGGACAGTGTGTCTTGGGCAGTGTGTCTCGGGCAGTGTATCTCGGGCTCTCGGGCAGTGTGTCTCGGGCAGTGTGTCGCGGGAAGCATCGCTCGGGCAGCGTATTTCGGGCAGTGTTTCTCAGGCCCTGTTTCTGGGGCAGTGTTTCTTGGGCGGCATGTCTCGGGCAGTGTGTCTCGAGCAGTGTGTCTCGGGCAGTGTGTCTCGGGCAGTGTGTCTCGAGCAGTGTGTCTCGGGTGGTGTGTCTCGGGCAGTGTGTCTCGGGCAGTGTGTCTCGGGTCGTGTGTCTCGGGCAGTGTGTCTCGGGCCCTTGGGCAGTGTGTCTCGGGCAGTGTGTCTCGGGCCCTCGGGCAGTGTGTCTCAGGCAGTGTGTTGCGTGCAGCATCGCTCGGGCAATGTCTCTCGGGCAGTGTGTCTCGGGCAGTGTGCCTCGGGCAGTGTCGCTCGGGCCCTCGGGCAATCTGTCTCGGGCAGCGTGTCTCGGGCAGTGTGTCTCGGGCCATTGCGCAGTGTGTCTCGGGCAGTGTCTCATGGGCCCTCGGGCAATCTGTCTCAGGCAGTGTGTCTCGGGCAGTGTGTCTCGGGCAGAGTTTCTCGGGCCCTCGGGCAATCTGTCTCAGGCAGCGTGTCTCCGTCAGCGTGTCTCAGGCAGTGTGTCTCGAGCAGTCTGTCTCGGGCAACACTGTGGTCCCCAGGACCCACACATTGCAGGAAGAAATTTAACGACCTCACTGAGGTGGTCAGGGTGAGTGAATGCTTCAACAAATGCTGCATAACACTATCTGAACCACAGATTGCCCAAGGCAGCACACCCCCTGCATTCATCCACCAGCAATCTTTACTTAGCTACACTTACACCCACATCTCACACCTTGCACACAATGATAGCTATTCAAAGATGGCAGGCACATCGCCCAAACACAGTGTACACACTCATTCACACACATCGCCCAAACACAGTATACACACTCACTCACACACATCGCCCAAACACAGTGTACACACTCACTCACACACATCGCCCAAACACAGTGTACACACTCATTCACACACATCGCCCAAACACAGTGTACACACTCACTCACACACATCGCCCAAACACAGTGTACACACTCATTCACACACATCGCCCAAACACAGTGTACATACTCACTCACACACATCGCCCAAACACAGTGTACACACTCACTCACACACCCCGCCCAAACACAGTGTACACACTCACTCACACACATCGCTCCACACTTTCCTTGGCCTTGCAGGCCCAGGTGGCGTCCAACATGAGGGAGCAGGAATGCCCAGGTGGGGGCCAAGCCGACACACAACCACTGTCTGCGCTGGACAATCCAGCACTGCAGATTATTGGGCACCAGGTGGGGGGTGCCGTGGCCACTGGTATGTTGATCCCCTTGGGGACAAGAACGGTATGTTCATCCCTACTCCTTCTTCTCACATCCCTCTCCCACCTCACTACACAAGCGTCTCGCACTTTGCAGTTAATCAGCTGTATACCTTTCTCCCTATGTTAATGTGGATTCTTTTCCCTCAATCTGGTTCAGCGAATTCACTGAGTCGAACACCGTTACCGCTGATAACAAAGCAGACTTTATTGTTATTTTTACCAGCCGGGACTTATCAAAAAGAAGGAATGCTCTCTCTATAGAGCGCACCCACTTCCTACGGACAAGTGAAGTTACATTGCAAAGGCACAACGGTTATACATTTTCATTACAAGATACAATTAGAGTGACATTCAGTTCAGCCTATCCCCTTTGATCCCTTCTTCCCTTTGTCCACTCATGAGCCGACATCTGTATGGGCTGTTTTTACACAAAGGAGCCTTTCAGAGTCTTTCTTTTTTCAAGTTTACTGGTGTGACTTAGCAAGACCTTGAAGCCAGCCTGTTAGTTGTATCAATGTAACATTTGCAGTCTGAGATTCTTAAGGCTATTCCTCCATGAATCCTTTCTTCAATTCCACTGTCCCTATACATTTTCCCACATTCTCAACTTCAATGTCTGTATACATTTTCCCACATTCTCAACTTCAATGTCTGTATACATTCTCATTCCCCCCTTTTATCATTCCATGATAACCCTGGTGACTATTCCAGGAGTATCGCATTCATCCGTTCGCACTCTCTTTCCTGATCCTCCTTGTCGAGTAGGTCTTTTTAGTTTGCTGGATCATAACCCGGGAGCCCGTGACCACAAGAGGGTTTGCTAACCTTGCCATCATGACTTTACAACAAAGGTTAAAGCAACCAACAATCAAGCAACAGGTAATTATTACTACGATGAGAATAATTGCCCCATGCATTAGATAGGATTCCCAGGATCCACCTGATAGCCAATCAAACCAGCTAGATCCTCCTTCACCTCCCTTCTTATGTGATCAGCGAGATTGGTTATGTTTTCTGAACTATCGGGAATGTAAGTGCAACATGCAGATCCTATCAGGGCACACGTTCCCCCTTTCTCAGATAACAGATAATTGAGGGCCATTCGGTTTTGTAATGCTACGGTCTGCATTGCTACCATTTCGGCCGTGATGTCCTCCAGAGCTTCAGCAGTATAGTTAGCTATCTGTTCCAATACCCTCTCTAGGTTCTGTACTTCATCCATGATGCGTTCTATCCAGAATGGGAACATCATGACCCCAAAGAACCTTTCGGCGGGGGTGAGGGCTCGCTTGTGTCGGCTGGAGGCATGTGCTTCCACCAGGGTACGTATTTGCCGCACAAATGGCACCACATATCCCAGATAGCAGGACCCTGTCCATTGCCCAGGCAACCAGGGATATGCCCTATGACCGCACACACAATCCGTGCTGTTATACGCTGCCTTCTGATATATTGTGTCGGGGTCCCAAGACTGGGCCCACAGACCTCCACCTGTTTTATTCGGAATGTGAGAGAGGATAATGACTCATGCACCTGTTGTGATGTTGAGACTGTGTGGGCAATCGCTGTACCCAATGATATGTCCCTTGCTACTGGTGTCATTTCGGGTTAAACATATGTTCCCGGTTGGACTCCCAATCCCCGAGGTATTGGTCAGAGCTAAGAATGGGGATTCCTTTTTACAGTCATAGAGTGGCTGGTACCATCCCTGAAACGTTTGATGAATGGGGTACCCAGCACTCTCCAACTTAGTGACGTCCCCGTGGTTGTCCATGCGGTAACGGTATTGTGGATATGTGAACGGGATATATGGAATTAAAGACAGTAAAATGAACTAGATATATGAAAATGTATAAGCCATGGAAAAATAACTGAAAGAATGTCAGATTGCAAATAATACAACATCAGCACAATTAACAGGCTTTCTCAAGGTTTTAAAATTGTAACATGAAATGGATATATGGAAATACAACATCAGCACAATTAGCAGAATTGCAAGGTTTCAGTTAGTAAGTCACGCCAGTAAAGTTCTAACATTTAGAGGCAATGCCTGAGCTTTTGTAGAAACAGCCCATATAGATATTGACTAATGAGTGGACAAAGAAAAGGAAGAATCAGAAGGGATAAGCTGAATTAGAATGTCAATCAAATTGTATCTTGTTATCTATTTTCAAAAAAGTATAACTGTTGTCACTTTACGATGTAACTTCGCTTATCCGTTGGAAGTGTGTACGCTCTATCGAGAGAGTATACCTTCTGTCTGATAAGTCTTGCCAGCCGGTGAATAAAGACTGCTTTGTTGAAAGCACAATTGGTATTCGACTCAGTAATTTCACTGAACCAGATTGAGAGAAAAGAATCTATATTTACATTTGGTGTCAGAAGTGGGATCTCAATGGACGACTGCCAAAAACCTGCGAATTAAGAGCCAGACTAGCCTTGGACGAGACGAGGGGAAAGTGGCCACTGGAGTGAGTATGATTTCAATACTGTTCCAGTTTCCCCCGGTTTCAAAAGTCTGAGAAAAGTTTAGCCACTCGCTGGTTCTCGGGTAGTGTCTGAACGAAATCCATAACAATCTGGCGAATACCTTCTAAATTTAGGAAATAAGTGACCAAGTCAGGTGTGACGTCGACCTTGTATATCACTTGGCCCGTCTAGGCACTGATTGGATTTAAACTTTAGGAAATAAGTGTCCAAGTCAGGTGTGACGTCGACCTTGTATATCACTTGGCCCGTCTAGGCACTGATTGGATTTAAACTGCGCAGTGACACGAAAGGATAGGGAAATCTGGAGACTAAAAAAAATTAAATATGGCTCATAAGAAATTAAATTAGGCTCACAGGGAATTAAGTAAAGTTTATGGGGAATTAAATAGAGGATAGGTGTCCAAGTCAGGTGTGACATCGACCTTGTATATCACTTGGCCCGTCTAGGCACTGATTGGATTTAAATCACGCAGAAACTCAAAAGGTAGGGCTAGATAAATGCGCGGCGGCGCGGACATGCAGCAGCGTGGGGCGCACGGCGGCGCGAACGCGCAGCAGCGTGAAACGAGCAGCAGCGTGAAACGCGTGGCGGCGTGGGACCTGCGGCGGCGCGAGCACGCGGCAGAGTGAACATGGGCCAACGCGAACGCGCAGCAATGCGAACCGCGGGGCGACGCCGAAGTCAGTGCTGGTTTCAGTAAGTCTGTGTTTATTTTAAGATTGTTCAAACCGCGGGGCGACGCGGAAGTCTGTTAGTTTAGTGAAGTCAAATCGCGCGGCGACGCGAACCGCGGGGCGACGCGGAAGTCAGTGTTAGTTTTAGTAAAGTCTGTGTTTATTTTAAGTGTTTCAAATCGCGCGGCGATGCAAACCGCGGGGCGACGCGGAAGTCAGTGTTAGTTTTAGTAAAGTCTGTGTTTATTTTAAGTTTGTTCAAATCGCGTGGTGACGTGAACTGCGGGGCAATGCGGAAGTCAGTGTTAGTTTCAGTAAAGTCTGTGTTTATTTTAAGTTTGTTCATATCACACAACGACGCGAATGCGTAATGACGCGGTAATTAGAGTCAGTTTAAACACGAGGGGCAGCGTAAAAATGGGTAATCAATTGGATAAAACAACAGATGCGGATAGTCCGCTACAAAAGTTATGTGAGGAATTCCCTGAAAGAGCTGAAGAATTCAGAAAGTTATCAGGAGCCCTGAACAAAATATTAGGAGATGACCAGTGGCCTCTAGGTGGCACTAGAAGCGGAGAGGTAGCAAAAACAGCACAGGGATTAATTTGGAGAAGGGGACGAGGAAAAGGGGACAAAAACTTAATTGCAACATGGCGACACTATTGTCAAAAATTAAAAGATGCATCACTTCTGTCAAGTTGGCAAATAAATGCTATTAAATTAGTACTCTCATTGACAGAGGGAACACATGTTAAAACTGTAGACGTCTTAAAAAAAAGAATGCGCGCATGAGAAACATACTAAGAGATCCTCTGGGACCTCTGAGAAAGGTATTGACCGACTACGTAGTCAAATGGCTGGCTTTGTGTTGACCGAGGCTGATGATGAAATTGATGAGTGGTCACTGACTCAGCGCCCAACGGCGCCTCCCGCACCCCCTGGCCCCTTGCTCCAGTCCTCTTCCCATCACCCTCCACCTTACACTCCGGCGAGAGGAGTTAATAATAACCCCATACCAACAAAGCAACAAACCCAAACTGACTCCTCATCCTCTGATAGCAATTCGGATCCCCAGTTCACAAGCAATATAGCCGAAAGGACCAGATCTATATCTCGATATCACAGACAGTCCCGTAAATCTTCAAGTCAATCAACCAGTCCAAGTTGTGAAAGACATAGCAAACACCCCCGCCGATCGAGATGCAGAACTGTCCAGCAGTCAGACAGCTCCGAAACATCCTCCGACCTAGAAATGATTTCCAAGATCCCAAACTCCCGACACCAATTCCCTGTCAGATCAATGCCAAACCCTGATGCACAACAAGCTGCAGACCACCCCACCATAGATGTCTATGTGCCCTGGAAACCGAACGATATTATGGCCCTTATGGCCAGCATACCAGATCGAAATAAAGAACCTATCAAATTAATAGATCATCTTCGAACAACTATTTCAGTTTATAATGCAGAATCAAGGGACCTGTGGGCCTTGGTAAAGCAAACCCTGAGCCCAACTGAACACACCCGATTTCTAACTCACCTAGGACGTGCTACTCATGATGCATTGGTGGTTGCTCACCCTAATGATGTCCAGGATCACCTAAACACTATCTTCAATGCTCTCACCATGACCCTTCAGAAGCCCATCAGTATGGCCGCAGTATTAGAAACTAAACCCAAGCGTGAAGAAACTGCCGATGAATTTATGGAAAGATTTATTGAAATATACGGGAGTCAATCAGGAGATAATGCCTTCAGGGAGGGAGAGGATTCTCCTCAATTCTGCGCTATTCTACTTCAGTGTCTGCCCTATTCGATTGCTCACGCTATCCGGACAAATAATATGAATTGGGCAGATAACAGTAAAGCCCAGATGGAAAGGGCGGTTAGATATTATTGGCAGGAAAAGAAAGGAGAGGGGGGAGGTGCGCCCCCAACCCGGGTCAAGACTGAATACGTGACTAGAAAGGAAGAGCCGCCTCGGGTGGAAGGACCAATGGAACCGCAGTGTTGCATACAGGATTGGATGGATAAGCAAGGATACGGTTATACTAAACACCCAAACAGCCCGAGCCCTGCTAATTACAAACCTCCCTATTGTCCCCGGCATGGTATGGGAAGAGGTCGGGACTGAGTAAGAGGAAATGACTGCTTTAATTGTGGGCAGGAAGGACATTGGAATAAAAATTGCCCCTACCGTCAGCATGGAAAAGGAAGAGGAAGAGGAGGGGGGCAACGGGGGAGAGGACAGGGATCTTACACTAACTTCTCCCAGAATAACCCCTTTGGTCAATTGTCCACCGATTCGTATTGACTACGCAGCTTGATTGTGCAGGGATCCTCCACGGACGACGAACCGATGATATTGTTAAAAATTCTGAATGAGTGGCAACCCTTTTTGATAGATACGGGAGCCTTCATGTCTTCTGTACAATCAAAGCTTAAACTCCCCGCCTTCACTGAAACACAGGAACTTTCAGGATTCCTGGGACAAATCTCGACATTCCCGGTGTCAGAACCGGTTAAAATGGGTGACCAGGAAGAATCGGTGGAACATCGAGTTGTTATCACAACCAATCTGGACTGTAACTTGATGGCTAGAGACCTCCTCTGCAAATTCCAGTTGCATTTGGAGTGTGGAGATGATGGGATTATTGTAAAACAGGGAACCCTTAAGCGGCAGTATTATACCACTAGAACCCCTCAGTGGTGGTCTCTGGACCTGTCGCAGGCACCCTATCACGTGACCCTAGTATACGATCCCAGTGGAAAGAATCAGGACCTGCAGAACTTTTATCATGATCACGAAGGGGAAGTGAAGGGAATTCTATTAAGGGCTAGAGTGACTGGACCGGAAGGAGAGGCAGATTTTGTGGAAATGGATAAGAATCTGTGGAGACAGCCCCTAACAGTGGCACTGCATATTGCTCGTGAAGTATTAGCCCCTCACCATGCTAAAGATTTGGGAGTTATGGTGCGTAAGGCCATAGATGAGGCTGACCTTACCAGCCAGGATGTGCAAATTGTAAAACATGGCCGAACAGTCCAATTTCATGGGGACCCCGAGAAGGTCTTAACGACTCTACAGCATCATACTGGCTCTGACATACCTGACTATGTGGATCCTCATGTGTGGGCAGAGGACCCCTCCCATGTGGGTTATACTCCCATTGATCCGATTGAGATCCCAGTGAAGGGCAATGTGGACGGGCCCTCTATCCGACAGCACCCACTGAAATTACAGGCAATACCGAGTATCCACCGACTGATTAAGGGGCTAATGGAACAGGGGATTTTGGTCCAATGCCAGTCCCCGTGTAATACTCCTATACTGGCAGTCCCTAAGCCAGGCAGACCAAACGAATACCGTTTAGTCCAAGACCTTCGAGCTATCAATGCTATCGTCCAGCCCCTGCATGCTCTGGTTCCCAACCCAGCACAGATACTGTCTTTAATCCCAGCAGACGCCAAGATCTTCACAATAATAGACCTCCAACAGCCTTCTTCGCTTTGCTGCTAGCCCAGGCGAGTCAGTACCTATTCGCCTTCACTTACCAGGGACAGCAATATACCTGGACTAGACTTCCCCAAGGGTTCATCCACTCCCCAACCTTATTCTCAAGGTGCCTGCAGAAACAGTTACAGTCCCTCACGCTAACTAAGGGATCCACTTTAATTCAGTGTGTGGACGATTTACTGGTATCCAGCACAGATGAACCAAGTAATAGAGAGGATGCTAATCAGTTATTGAATTACTTGTCCTCCCTGAGATACATAGTTTCCCCGTCAAAGGTCAAAATTGGCCAGTCTCAAGTCAAGTTCCTTGGGATCATTTTATCAGGCACCCACCGAGCCTTGGAGGCATGTCGAATCAAACCCATCTGCCAGTTTCCAGTCCCTAGCACAGCTAGACAAATGCGGCAGTGGCTGGATATGATAAATTACTGTAGATCCTGGATCCCTAATGCTGCCCTGATGACCAAGCAACTCACACCGTACACTATCAAGGAAGGCAGCTTTAAAATAGAAACCACAGACATCAAAGCCTTTAAGGAACTAAAAACAGCCCTGCTGCAAGCTCCGGCTTTGGGCCGGCCCCTCTACGACCGTCCCTTTCAACTGTATTGTACGATCATGAAAGATTGTGCTACTGCTGTCTTAACTCAGAAACACGGGGATAAACATAGGCCTGTTGCCTACTACTCTTCTAAAATAGACCCCGTTGCCTTGGGACACCCTGTATGTACTCAAATATTAACTGCCATCTACAATAGCCTTCAATCTGCCGCCAACCTCACCCTCCAGCAGGATATTGTTGTATACACCTCTCACTCCGTAGCTGCCCTCCTGGGTCAGCTGCAGACGCAACATCTTACCATGGCTAGGCAAAGCAGATATGAGATCTACCTACTAAATAATCCTAGGCTGACCTTTCGGCACTGTACTGCCATCAATCCAGCCTGTTTTCTGACCAAGCCACCCCAAGATGAGGAAGAACCCAGTCATGATTGTTTATCTTTAATTTAGGAGGCCACATCAGTCAGGGAGGATTTAGTTGATGTACCAATGTAAGATCCAGACTGTATTATGTATGTAGACGGAAGTTCTTCCATTGACCCAAAAGGCAGACGAAATTCTGGATACGCCATAGTAAACCAGGAGAATCAGATCATGGAATCTGCCGCCTTTGAGACCGCCTATTCCGCCCAACAAGCTGAACTATTTGCCCTTACCCGAACCTGCATCTTGGCTAAAGACCTCAAGGTTAATATCTATACTGACTCTGGGTATGCCTTTGGAGTCGCCCATGATTTCAGACAATTATGGAAGAATAGGGGATTCCTAACTTCAAATGGGAATGAGATATCTCATAAACAGCTAGTATCTGATTTGTTGCAAGCTCTCATGTTCCCCAAACGCATTGCCATTGTCAAATGTACCGCCCATACTACCGGAAATTCTCTGGTTGATATAGGGAATCGTTTTGCTGACTGAGAGACCAAACAGGGCTCTCGTGGACAACGAATGGTAGTGCCTAGAATGATGAGTCAAACTAAAAACCCGACAAAGGATAAGTTAGCCTCGGAAAAACCAATGCCAACCATCCAAGATGTTATTAAAGCACAGGAGGACGCTCCTGAAAAAGATAAACTGTTGTGGAAAGATTATGGGTGTACCTATGACAATGTCTCTAAACTCTGGACCACTCCCGCATGTCTGACAAGTTGGCCTCGTGGGTTATAGAATGTATGCATTTTGCTACTCATTGTGGAGCAAGGACAACAAGTGATACGCTTTTGGCTACTTGGTGGCACCCAAGATTTCAGGCGTTGGCCCAGAACACTAGTAGTCATTGCCTTGTTTGCCAACAGCATAATCCAGGGAAGGGAGTTCCCTGTGATTGGGGTAAGACGCCCCTACCAGAAGGTCCCTTTGAGACCTTACAGTTGGACTACATTGAGTTGCAAAGGGTTCAGTGTTACAAATATGTGCTAGTAATAGTGGATGTATTCAGCAAATGGATCGAAGCATATCCTACCCTGGACAATAAAGCTCAAACTGTTGTTAAAGTGTTAATGAGGGAAATTGTTCCTAGATATGGTATCCCAGCTCGACTGAGTTCCGATAATGGCCCTCACTTTATTGGCCAAGTTAACAAAGAATTCTGTTCCCAGATGCACATTAACCAGCAGCTGCATTGTGCCTACCGACCCCAAGCTGCGGGATTAGTTGAACGTGCTAATCAAACTCTTAAAACCAAGCGTGCAAAACTGGTCGCATCAACTGGACTCAATTGGCTTAAACTCCTTCCCATAGCCCTATTCCAGATACGCACTACTCCAACTGGTAAGACTAGGCTGACCCCCGCTGAAGTCATTTATGGTAAACCCCTAAGAACCCCCTGGAATCAGAATGTCCCCTCCACTGTCCAGTTCCACCACATGACTGAGGAGATGACCACATACATTCTTTCTTTAACTCAGGCTCTGCGAGTAGCCCACAACCAGGTTCGAGGGGCTCACCTTGACCTCCCAGTCTTATCCGAATCATCCCTCGTGGTCCCAGGGAAGTATGTCTTGATTAAGAAATGGATTCTAAAGGGATTGGAGCCGCGATGGGAGGGGCCTTTTCAGGTGTTACTCACTACCCCGACTGCAGCTAAGGTTGAGGGGAAAAATGCCTGGGTTCACCTGCACCACTTTAACAAACCTATTTTACTGGTTATTCTAATTCCTGTTTCTATTCCAGATTTCCTCTTCTCCATAGCTGAACGTGGACCAGTTTGAACTTTTACCCGTAGTGATAGACAGCCAGCTACACCGACGGTGACCTAAGAAGAGAGACGGGAGAACCAAACTTTTTAATCAGCGAAATTCTGAGCTTTAAGATGAAACTATGTCTGTTTGCCACAGTCTGTATAATAGTATGGATATATGGCAGTTTTGGCGCATGGGAGGAGAGACAAAGACGAGAGCTCCATGTAAACACCTTTTTGTATATGTCTTATGTTTATGCGCAAAAAGGGCACTTTTCTAGATGCTGGGTGTGTTCACATATTCCTATACATTCCAAAGGGGGAATTCCTTTGCGCACCGTTCCACTGACCCTAACTGAGACTGTCAGATGGATTCAGAGCCAAACTATAATAAGAGGAGGGGGGCCAATACAAGTACGAATGATGAAAGGTGGGTCAAAAGAGGGATCACGGAGTCTAGGAGGAGTATCATACCGTTACCACCTGAACAAACATGGGGAGGTCACCAAGTGGGAGAGTCTTGGAGATCCCATTGGTCAGACATTCCAGGGAGGATATCAACCAACCTACAACCGTGAAAAGGAACCCCCATTCATAGCTCTGACCAATATCTCAGGGATTGGGAGACCAATAGGGGACATATGTCTAATTCGAAATGACACCAGTAACAAGGGACATATCTTAGAGTACAGCAATTGCCCACACAGTCTCAACCTCACCACAGGTGCACGAGTCACCATCCACTCTCACGATCCGAATAACGCAGGTAGAAGTTTGTGGGCCCAGTCCTGGGACCCGGAGGCAATATATCAGAAAGCAGCCTTTAACGGCACGTATTTCGTGTGCGGTCATAAGGCATATCCTTGGTTGCCCAGGCGATGGACAGGGTCCTGCTATATGGGATATGTACGTACCCTGGCGGAAGTATATGCCTCCAGCCGATATAAGCGAGCCATCACCCCCGCCGACAAGTTCTTTGGGGTCCTGGTGTTCCCAATCGGGATAAGACGTCTCATGGACAAAGTACAGAACCTAGAGACAATATTGGAACAGGTAGCTAACCATACTGCTGAAGCTCTGGAGGGCATCACAGCTGAAATGGTAGCAATAAGGACCGTAGCATTACAAAACCGAATGGCCCTCGATTACCTGTTAGCTGAGAAAGGGGGAACGTGTGCCCTGATAGGATCTGAATGTTGCACTTACATTCCTGATAGTTTAGAAAACATAACCAATCTTGCTGATCACATAAGGAGGGAGGTGAAGAAGTTATCCACACCAGCAAAAGAACCTAGCAGGTCTGATTGGCTTTTAGGTAGGTCTTGGAGATCTTATCTAATGCATGGGGCAATTGTTCTCATCGTAATAATAATTACCTGTTGTTTGATTGTTGGTTGCCTTAACCTCTGCTGTAAAGTAATGATGGCAAGGTTAGCAAACCCTCTTGTGGTCAAGGGCTCCCGGGTTATGATCCAACAAACATTTACTGAAGACCTACTCAACAATAAAATTATTCTGGAAATGGAGTGTGAACGGATGAATGCAATACTCTTAGAATGATCCTAAATGTTATCATAGAATGATAAAAGGAGGGAATGTATATATGTGAACGGGATATATGGAATTAAAGACAGTAAAATGAACTAGATATATGAAAATATATAAGCCATGGAAAAATAACTAAAAGAATGTCAGATTGCAAATAATACAACATCAGCACAATTAACAGGCTTTCTCAAGGTTTTAAGTTCCTAATCCTGCCAATATAAATTGTAACCTGAAATGGATATATGGAAATACAACATCAGCACAATTAGCAGAATTGCAAGGTTTCAGTTGGTAAGTCACGCCAGTAAAGTTGTAACATTTAGAGGCAATGCCTGAGCTTTCGTAGAAACAGCTCATATAGATATTGACTAATGAGTGGACAAAGAAAAGGAAGAATCAGAAGAGATAAGCTGAATTAGAATGTCAATCTAATTGTATCTTGTTATCTATTTTCAAAAAAGTATAACTGTTGTCGCTTTACGATGTAACTTCGCTTATCCGTTGGAAGTGTGTATGCTTTATCGAGAGAGTATACCTTCTGTCTGATAAGTCTCGCCGGCCGGTGAATAAAGACTGCTTTGTTGAAAGCACAATCGGTATTCGACTCAGTAATTTCACTGAACCAGATTGAGAGAAAAGAATCTACATTTACAGTATGATGCTCCTCCTGCCCTCCGTGATCCCTCTGACGATACCTGTTAGATTGCAATCTTTGAAAGCAAGAGGGATACGTGAGAAGCAAGTATTGTTATTATCTCTTTCACAGTTGGGGGAAAGCTCCGAAGGGCAGGCCGCCTCGCAGCTGAAAGTCTGGTTGCTCCCAGACCAACATCTTGACCCGCCTTTCATCTTTCGTATTTGCATTGGCCCCCGCTCCTCTCATGATAGTCTGGCTCAGAAGCCACTTGACAGTCTCAGTTAGGGTTAGTGGAACGGGGCACAAAGGAATTCCCCCTTTGGAATGTATAGGGATATGTGAGCACACCCAGCAACTAGAAGAGTTCCCATTTCGCGCATAAACATAAGACATATACAAAAAGGTGTTTACATGGAGCTCTCGCTTCAGTCTCCCCTCCCATGCGCCGCACCTGACATATACCAACGCTACAATACAGACTGTGGCACACAGACACAGTTTCATCTTATCGCTCTAGGTTAACAATTACTCGGGAACAAAATGTTTCTTGTAGCGTCTCTATGGACAAGGATAAATAGTCCGAATATTTTGCTGATTCAACGAGTTCGGTTTTTTCGCCTCTCTTCTCAGGTCACCGTCTGTGTAGCTGGTTGTCTATCACTACGTGTAGGAGTTCAAACTGTTCTCCTCGAGACTCACTCGGTTAGTCAGGACGCTCCTAGAAAGGACCTTGTTCAGCTATGGAGAAGAGGAAGTCTGGAACAGAAACAGGAGTTAGAATAACCAGTAAAATAGGTTCGTTAGAGGGTGGTGAGCTTGCAGTGGTGCAGGTGAACCCAGGCACTTCTCCCCTCAACCTTAGCTGCAGTGGGGGTAGTAAGTAACACCTGAAAAGGCCCCTCCCATCGTGACTCCAATCCCTTCCGAATCCATTTCTTAATCAGGACATACTTCCCTGGTGCCACGAGGGACAATTCGGGTAAAACTGGGAGGTCGAGGTGAGCATCTTGAACCTGGTTGTGAGCTAGTCGCAGAGCCTGAGTCAGAGAAAGAACATAGGTGGTCATCAGTCGAGCTGGGATACCATATCTAGGAACAATTTCCCTCATTAACAGCTTAACAACAGTTTGAGCCTTATTGTCCAGGTTAGGGTAGGCTTCAATCCATTTGCTAAACACATCTACTATTACTAACACATATTTGTAACACTAAACTCTTTGCAACTCAATGTAGTCCAACTGCAAGGTCTCAAAGGGACCTTCTGGTAGGGGCGTTTTACCCCAATCACAGGGGACTCCCTTCCCTGGATTATGTTGTTGGCAAACAAGGCAGCGACTACTGATGTTCTGGGCCAGCGCCTGGAGTCTAGGATGCCACCAAGTGGCCAAAAGTGTGTCACTTGTTGTCCTTGCTCCACAATGAGTAGCAAAGTACATACATTCAATAACCCATAGGGCCATCTCATCAGACATGCAAGTCTGTTCCGCGGGAATGGTCCAGAGTTTAGAAACATTATCATAAGTACATCCATAATCTTTCCACAACAGTTTATCTTTTTCAGGAGCGTCCTCCTGTGCTTTAATGACATTTTGGATGGTTGGCATTGGTTTTTCCGAGGCTAACTTATCCTTTGCAGGATTTTTAGTCTGACTCATCTTTTATCCATGCATGTCGAGGTCACTCCGTGAAATCGGAGGTCAGGGTTAAGTTGGGTTTGTGGATCTCTTTCAGCTTATTTATCTTAGCCTTTTAACTCTTCAATTTGTTTTGTTTGAGTATCTATTTCTTTATTGTATCAGGCAAGTATTATTACATAAGCTAGTTCTGTTTTTATTTTTATTCTGACTTATGCACCATTTCCTCTGTTAGGTGAGTCTTTTTTCTATTAAGAAATCTAAATTAATAATGTTCAGTATAAAACGGCTGTCAATGGAAAGGGTTAACTCCTTTACAGGTTTGTAAGAAGACCTGATGTCATTACGTGACTTCACGTATTCATCTGAAAAAAAAGTCTTTGTGCCTTCAAAACTTGCTTAGAAATTAGGAATCCGTTAAAAAGCAGAAATCATTAGTAAAGCCGTCATAATAAAAGTCTTCTCATCAGGAAAGGCAGCATTTAGATTCAACTCCAATTTTTGGACTTCTAATTCAAGTACTTGCCAAAGATTTTTAAAAAAAATTGATTTAAAACGAGACCACACATTTTTAATAGCTATTTGTTTACTGAAATTCAATTTCGTCATCAGCCTCGGTCAATGCAAAGCCAACCATTTGACTACGTAGTCTATCGATACCTTTCTCAGAGGTCCCAGTGGAACTCTTAGTACGTTTCTCGTGCACGCACTCTTTCTTTAAGACGTCTACGGTTTTAACATGTCCTCCTTCCATTAATGAAAGCCCTAATTTAGTGGCATTCTCCTGCCAACTCGACAGAAGTGATGCATCTTTTCAAACTGCAGTGGAACTTTCTCATAATTTAAAATCTCAGAACATTTTTTTTCCTTTCAGCACCTATTTAATACATTACGTCTTTTTTTTTTCTTTAAGATCTCCTTTCTTCAAATTAGGTTTTGTATTTTACACCGAGGGCTCGGGTTTCGGTAAATTTGTTAATTCAAAATCTCAGGCAATTGAAGACACTTTTTCTTTCAAATTCGTTCAATTTGTTTTCTTTCAAGGTTGCGTCTTTTTTTTCCGTCTTTTTCATAACTAGAGGGGAGCCGAGCACGTAGGCTGAGGGCTGCTTTTCGTTATCTCAATTGTTCCAGCCTCAAGGTCATGTTATACTGTCTCTTCTAAACTGCAGATTTAATATAATAATAATTTTTTTTTTGAATCCACCTCAGTATTTTGCTGTGCCTTCTCTGAATATCTCAAAATCCCAATTCAAACTTTGTAATTTCAATCTTTATTTAAAACTTTTTTTGAGCTTAGAAGCTTTTTTTTAAAAAAGGCATTCTTTATCTCATTCCGAGACTAGATTTATGTCTTTCAACCCAATGTAATCAATATTGCATGTTTTCTTTCAACAAGTAAGTGAGCGTGTCAAATAAATTCTTTTTTTTCAACCACCGGGACCATGTATTTTTTTTATCTTTTACTCAACAAACCTATCCTTTGTGCATTTCCTAGCTGCGTAACTTATCATCCGAATATATGTTTTTCAATAAGGTTCACACTCTTAAACTTCCCACATGCAAGACAACATTATGAAGGGTTAAAAAAACTTTCACTCTGTTTGAAAAAGTGGGTGGAGCTAAAACAAACCACAACTCCCCGGTTTCCCAAACAGGCTTTTTTATCCACAGTCAAAATCACACAAGCACTTCTCATTTAAAACAGACGTTCACAAAGCTTTCATATCCACAGTCAAAATCACACAAGCACTTCTCATTTAAAACAGACATTCACAAAAGTCTTTCTTCTTTCCTATAAATTGTTTTGGCCGGCTATATTTTTGGATCCATGACCTTTCAGGGAATTCGTAGTTTTATCTAAATTACCCATCCTCGCATCGCCCCGCATAGGATCAGGGTCCTAATTAGTCCTGATTGTCCCCACGTCACCGCGCGATGGTTTAGGTTATCTTATCCAGAGCCTAGGCGGACCAAGTGAGATACAAGATCGACGCCGTACCTGAAATAAGTCCAATTTTAAATTTACACAGTCCCGCGTCGCCCCGCGGCTTAATTTGACGTAATTCCCTAACCTCCGCGTCATCCCGCGGTTCGCGCGATTGTCTATCCCTCCGCGTCTCCCCGAAGTTTTCCTGTTCGCGTCGCTGCGCGATCCCTCCGCGTCTCCGCGCGGTAAGCCTTACTTAATTTGGTCTAGGTTCCAGATTTACCTATTCTAACCTATCCTTCCGAGTTGCCACCCGGTTCGCGTTGCCGCGCGATTTCCCTATCCTTCCCTATTCTAAGTTTAAAAGGTATTCGCCAGATTGTCCTGGATCTTGTTCAGACACTATCTGAGAACCAGCGAGTGGCCAAACTTTCCTCAGATTTTTGAAACCAAAGGAAACTGGAGTGGTATTGAAATTATACGCACTCCAGTGGCCACTTTCCTCCCGTCTCGTCCAAGGCTAGTCTGACTCTTATTCCGCAAGTTTTCGGCAGTCGTCTGTTGAGATCCCACTTCTGACACCAAATGTTAATGTGGATTCTTTTCCCTCAATCTGGTTCAGTGAATTCACTGAGTCGAACACCGTTACTGCTTATAACAAAGCAGACTTTATTGTTATCTTTACCGGCCGGGATTATCAGAAAGAAGGAATGCTCTCTCTATAGAGCACACCCACTTCCTACGGACAAGTGAAGTTACATTGTAAAGGCACAACGGTTATACATTTTCATTACAAGCTACAATTAGAGTGACATTCAGTTCAGCCTATCCCCTTTGATCCCTTCTTCCCTTTGTCCACTCATGAGCCGACATCTGTATGGGCTGTTTTTACACAAAGGAGCCTTTCAGAGTCTTTCTTGTTTCAAGTTTACTGGTGTGACTTAGCAAGACCTTGAAGCCAGCCTGTTAGTTGTATCAATGTTATAACATTTGCAGTCTGAGATTCTTAAGGCTATTCCTCCATGAATCCTTTGTTCAATTCCACTGTCTCTATACATTTTCCCACATTCTCAACTTCAATGTCTGTATACATTCTCACCTTCCTGCCGCCTCCCCTCACCCTCACCCGGCTCTTGAGCCATATGCTCTCAGATAATCTGTGAGCAGCCTGTCCCCGAGGGCACGGAGAGAGTGAGGCGGCAGAAGAAGAGGAGGAAGAACACACCGTGTCACTGCATGACTCACCTGCAGGCACCAGCTCAGACACTGGCACTGTGTGTACTTTAGAGGCTGGTATAGTAGTGGGATCTGCAGAGGATGAGGCACCGGGGATGAGTCGGCTACAGCAAGGCCAGTGGGAGAGGGTATCTAGGGGCCCAGTTCCCCAGAGAGTGAGTTTGCGCACGAGTTCTGATGCACAGGACTAGATGAGGACCTTGATGAGAAGGTGTTCATAAGAAGGGTGATGGGCTTGCACACGGAGATGATAGGTGCAATGGCAAGAGTGCCCGAGAGCCTCTTGGAGGTGGTAACGAGTGTGGAGGAGTCCGCCTCCAACGTTGCACAAGTCTCTGTGCACACCATGGAGCCCATCATTTCCAGTCTGCAAAGGATGGTAGACCCCCAGAGAGATCATGGCGACCCAGAACTGATGCTGCCTGTAACGGGCAATCTGGCAGCTTCCATTGCAGCACAGGCGGAAGCCACGCACCGTCTTAGTGCTGTAATACTGTCTATCCTTGGTGACATCGAATCTCACACTGCTCTCATGCAGTCTCAGCTTGATGCCACGCAAGCTCTGACTGCTGCCACCATGGCTGGGTCTAACACCATTGACCATAAGAACTTAAGATCATAAGAAATAGGAGCAGGAGTCGGTCCTTTGACCCCTTGAGCCTGCTCCACCAATTAATAAGATCATGGCTGATCTGATCATGGACTCAGCTCCACTTCCCTGCCCGCTCCCCATAACTCTTTATTCCCTTATCGTTCAAATATCTGTCTATCTCCGCCTTAAATATAATCAATGAGCCTGCCTCCACAGCTCTCTGGAGCAGAGAATTCCACAGATCTGCAACGCTCTGAGAGAAGCAATTCCTCCTCATCTCAGTTTTAAATGGGCGACCCCTTATTCTGAAACTATGCCCCCTAATTCTAGATTCCCCCATCAGGGGAAACACCCTCTCTGCATCTACCCTGTCAAGCCCCTCAGAATTTTATAAGTTTCAATAAGATCACCTCTCATTCTTCTGAAATCCATTGAGTACAGACCCAACCTGCTCAATCTATCTTCATAAGTCAACCCCCTCATCTCCGGAATCAACCTAGTGAACCTTCTCTGAACTGCCTCCAATGCAAGAATATCCCTCCTTAAATACGGAGACCAAAACTGTACGCAGTACTCCAAGTGTGGCCTCACCAATATCCTGTACAGTTGTAGCAGGACTTCTCTGCTTTTATACTCTATCCCCCTTGCAATAAAGGCCAACATTCCATTGGCTTTCCTGATTACTTGCTGTACCTGCATACTAACTTTTTGTGTTTCATGCACAAGGACCCCAGGTCCCTCTGTACTGCAGCACTTTGCAATTTTTCTTCATTTAAATAATAATTTGCTTTTATATTTTTTCTGCCAAAGTGGACAACTTCACATTTGCCAATTTTTGCCCACTCACTTAGCCTGCTTATATCCCTTTGCAGATTTTTTATATTCTCCTCACCACTTGCTTTCCCACCAATCTTTGTACATTACACTCGGTCCCTTCATCCAAATCATTAATATAGATTGTAAATAGTTGAGGCCCCAGCACCGATCCCTGTGGCACCCCATTAGTTAATGTTTGCCAAATGGAAATGAGCCAATTATCCCGACTCTCTTTTTCTGTTAGTTAGCCAATCCTCTATCCATGCTCATATATTACTCCCAACCCCATGAACTTTTATCTGGTGCAGTAACCTTTTATGTAGCACTTTATTGAATGCCTTCTGGAAATCCAAATACACCACATCCACTGGTTCCCCCTTATCCACCCTGCTCGCTACATCCTCAAAGAACTCCAGCAAATTTGTAAAACATGATTTCCCTTTCATAAAACCATGCTGACTCTGCTTAATTGACTTATGCTTTTCCAAATGTCCCGCTACTGCTTCCTTAATAATGGACTCCAGCATTTTCCCAATGACCGATGTTAGGCTAACTCATCGATAGTTCCCTATTTTCTGTCTGCCTCCTTTTTTAAATAGGGGCGTTACATTTGCGGTTTTCCAATCCGCTGGGACCTCCCCAGAATCCAGGGAATTTTGGTAGATTACAACCAATGCATCCACTATCTCTACAGCCACTTCTTTTAAGACCCTAGGATGCAGGCCATCAGGTCTACCTTTAGTCCAATTATTTTACCGAGTACTACTTCTTTAGTGATAGTGATTGTATTAAATACCAACCTACCTATAGCCCCTTGATTATCCACTATTGGGGTGTTTTTAGTGTCTTCTACCGTGATGACTGACACAAAATATTTATTCAAAGTCTCTGCCATTTCCCTGTTCCCCATTATTAATTCCCCAGTCTCATCCTGTAAGGGACCAACATTTACTTTAGGCATTCTCTTGCTTTTTATATACCTGTAGAAACTCTTATCATCTGTTTTTATATTTCTTGCTAGTTTAATTTCATAATCTCTCTTCCCTCTCTTAATTACTTTTTTAGTCATTCTTTGCTGGCTTTTAAATGTTTCTCAATCCACTGACCTCCCACTAGTCTTGGCCACATTGTATGCCCTTGTTTTCAATTTAATACCCTCCCTTATTTCCATAGTTAGCCACAGATGGTTATCCCTTCTCATTGGGATATATTTTTGTTGAGAGTTATGAAATATCTCCTTAAATGTCTGCCACTGCTCATCAACCATCCCACACTTTAATCTATTTTCCCAGTACACTTTAGCCAACTCTGCCCTCATACCTTTGTAGTCTCCTTTATTTAAGCTTAGGACACTAGTTTGAGATCCAACTTTCTCACCCTCCAGCTGAATTTGAAATTCAACCATGTTATGGTCACTCTTTCCTAGAGGATCCTTTACCAGGCGATCATTTATTAATCCTGTCTCATCACACAGTACTAGATTTACGATAGCCTGCTCCCTGGTTGGTTACGCAATATACTGTTCAACAAAACTATCCCGGATACACTCTATGAACTCTTCCTCATGGCGACCTTGACCAATTTGATTTGTCCAACCAATATGAAGATTAAAATCACCCATGATTATTGCTGTTCCTTTTTTACAAGCCTCTGTTATTTCTTGATTAACAGTATAGCTACTGTTAGGGGGCCTATAGACTATGTCCACCAGCGACTTTTTGCCCTTATTATTCCTTATCTCCACCCAAACTGATTCAACATCTTGATCCTCTGAGCCAATATCATTTCTCACTACTGCACTGATCTCATCCTTTATTAACAGAGCTACCCCACCTTCTTTTCTTTTCTGTCTGTCCTTCCGAATTGTCAAATAACCCTGAATATTTAGTTCCCAGCCTTGGTCACCTTGCAACCACGTCTCTGTAATGGCTATCAGGTCATACCCATTTGTATCTATTTGTGCCGTCAGCTCACCTATTTTGTTACAAATGCTACGTGCATTCAGATAAAGAGATTTTAAATTTGTTTTTTTACTATTTTTTTCTGCTTTGACCTCAGTTTCTGATTCACCTTCATGTTCATACATTCTGTCCCTTCCTGTCACACTCTGATTACCATTACCTCTATCGCTACCCTGCACCATTGCCTTCTCCTTGCTTTTTAACTTTTTTAATTTCCGCTCACCTGAACGCTCCTCCCCACTAATTAGTTTAAAGCCCTCTCTACAGCTAGTTATTCGATTCACCAGGACACTGGTCCCAGCCTGGTTCAAGTGAAGCCCGTCCCGACGGAACAGCTCCCTCTTATCCCAGTACTGGTGCAAGTGTCCCATGAATTGAAACCCATTTCTCCCACACCAATCTTTGAGCCACGTGTTCATCTATCCAATTTTATTTACCCTATGCAATTTGCTCATGGCTCAGGTAGTAATCCAGATATTATTATCTGTGGTTCTGCTTTTTAATTTAGCCCTTAGTTGCTCATACTCCCTCAGCAGAACCTCTTTCTTTGTTCTACCTATGTCATTGGGACCTATGTGGACCATGACAACTGGATCTTTCCCCTCCCACTCCAACTTCCTCTCCAGGGTTAAGGAGATGCCCTTAACCCTGGCACCAGGCAGAGAACACAGCCTTCGGGACTCACGCTCTCGGCTGCAGATAACAGTATCTATTCCCCTAACTGTACTGTCCCCTACAGCTACAACATTTCTTTTTACTCCCCCAACTTGAATGGGACCCTGTACCGCGGTGCTGTGGTCAGTTTGCTCATCCTCCCTGCAGTTCCTGCTCTCATCCACACAGGGAGTAAGAGCCTCAAACCTGTCAGACAAGTGCAAGGGCTGAGGCTCCTCCATCACTACATCCTGGGTCCCCATAGCTTCCTCACTCATAGTCACACCCTCCTGTACCTGACCATGGACCAAATTTGAGTTAGTTAACCTAAGGGGTGTGACTGCCTGCTGGAACAGTGTCCAGGTAACTCTCCCCCTCCCTGACGTACCGCAGTGTCTGAAGCTCATCAACGCGGAGCCGAAGTTCCTTGAGCTGCAGACACTTGGTGCAGATGTGGTCACCGTGCACCTCGATGGGAAAACCAGCTCCCATACGATGCAGCTGCAACACGTCGCCCGCCCCGCCATCTCATGTATTTTATCTAACTAATTAGATTTTCAAGTTTTGTTTTTAATCTCAGCTCTTAATTTAAACCAATGCCCCAGAAAAGAGAGAAAAACTCACCAATCAATTACTTCCCTTTGATGTCACACTTTGATTTTGATTCCTTTATTTATTATATTCCCAGATCGCTTGGAAATCGCTGTGCCGCCGGGTCGGGTCTCGTGTTAGTTGGTGCTGTGCCAACCGGGGCTTTCAGGCCAGCAGATCACTCGGAATGCTGAGGCACTGCCCCGGGGGAGTGGTAGTGGGTCAGTGGAGCAGGACCCTGCTGTCCTCTCTCAGGGTGACAACATTCCTGATCCCACCACTGACACTCCGCCATTGCCCTTGTCGCTGCCTGTCACCCAGCCAGCTCAGACTGCCGCCGCCCAGCCTGGCTTTCCAGGCCCAGAGCTGGTCGAGGGCATCCTGCAAGGCCATCTGTATTCTCTGGCCCTGACACTCAGCAGCCTTCCAGCAGCCCTGCTGCAGCCACTGGGCCAACACTGTGTAGGAGCACGAGAGTAGGCAAAGGCCCAGTAACATAGATAATATTTTTAGTCTAATATGTGTTCACTGATTTTTGATAAATTTATTCATTCAGTTTGGATTCTTTTGTGGGGTCTCTTTTCAGCCTTGCGCTGCAATACGGCCTGTGACAGGGATGGAATTATGGGGAGGTGTTGAGCAACAGGGAACTGGGGATTGATTCATTCAAACCACAGTCTGATGATGGGGTCATGGACTGCCCTTCCAGAAGGCCAATTGAATGGTTGCTGTTATGTATGGAGAAAAAGTCAGACTGAACATGTAAATGTAGATTCTTTTCTCTCAATCTGGTTCAGTGAAATTACTGAGTCGAATACCGATTGTGCTTTCAACAAAGCAGTCTTTATTCACCGGCCGGCAAGACTTATCAGACAGAAGGTATACTCTCTCAATAGAGCGTACACACTTCCAACAGATAAGCGAAGTTACATCGTAAAGCGACAACAGTTATACATTTTTGAAAATAGATAACAAGATACAATTAGATTGACATTCTAATTCAGCTTATCCCTTTTGATTCTTCCTTTTCTTTGTCCACTCATTAGTCAATATCTATATGGGCTGTTTCTACGAAAGCTCAGGCATTGCCTCTAAATGTTACAACTTTACTGGCGTGACTACTAACTGAAACCTTGCAATTCTGCTAATTGTGCTGATGTTGTATTTCCATATATCTATTTCATGTTACAATTTATATTGGCAGGATTAGTAACTTAAAACCTTGAGAAAGCCTGTTAATTGTGCTGATGTTGTATTATTTGCAATCTGACATTCTCTTAGTTATTTTTCCATGGCTTATACATTTTCATATATCTAGTTCACTTTACTGTCTTTAATTCCATATATCCCGTTCACATATCCACATTCCCTCCTTTTATCATTCTATGATAACATTTAGGATCATTCTAAGAGTATTGCATTCATCCGTTCACACTCCATTTCCAGAATCATATTATTGTTGAGTAGGTCTTCAGTAAATGTAGATTCTTTAGTTTGTTGGATCATAACCCGCGAGCCCTTGACCACAAGAGGGTTTGCTAACCTTGCCATCATTACTTTACAGCAGAGGTTAAGACAACCAACAATCAGACAACAGGTAATTATTATTACGATGAGAACAATTGCCCCATGCATTAGATAAGATCTCTAAGACCCACCTAAAAGCCAATCAGACCTGCTAGGTTCTTTTGCTGGTGTGGATAACTTCTTCACCTCCCTCTTTATGTGATCAGCAAGATTGGTTATGTTTTCTGAACTATCAGGAATGTAAGTGCAACATTCAGATCCTATCAGGGCACACGTTCCCCCTTTCTCAGCTAACAGGTAATCGAGGGCCATTCGGTTTTGTAATGCTACGGTCCTTATTGCTACCATTTCAGCTGTGATGCCCTCCAGAGCTTCAGCAGTATGGTTAGCTACCTGTTCCAATATTGTCTCTAGGTTCTGTACTTTGTCCATGAGACGCTTTATCCCGATTGGGAACACCAGGACCCCAAAGAACTTGTCGGCGGGGGTGATGGCTCGCTTATATCGGCTGGAGGCATATACTTCCGCCAGGGTACGTACTTGTCGCACAAATGGCACCACATATCCCATATAGCAGGACCCTGTCCATCGCCTGGGCAACCAAGGATATGCCTTATGACCGCACACGAAATACGTGCCGTTAAAGGCTGCTTTCTGATATATTGCCTCCGGGTCCCAGGACTGGGCCCACAAACTTCTACCTGCGTTATTCGGATCGTGAGAGTGGATGGTGACTCGTGCACCTGTGGTGAGGTTGAGACTGTGTGGGCAATTGCTGTACTCTAAGATATGTCCCTTGTTACTGGTGTCATTTCGAATTAGACATATGTCCCCTATTGGTCTCCCAATCCCTGAGATATTGGTCAGAGCTATGAATGGGGGTTCCTTTTCACGGTTGTAGGTTGGTTGATATCCTCCCTGGAATGTCTGACCAATGGGATCTCCAAGACTCTCCCACTTGGTGACCTCCCCATGTTTGTTCAGGTGGTAACGGTATGATACTCCTCCTAGACTCCGTGATCCCTCTTTTGACCCACCTTTCATCATTCGTACTTGTATTGGCCCCCCTCCTCTTATTATAGTTTGGCTCTGAATCCATCTGACAGTCTCAGTTAGGGTCAGTGGAACGGTGCGCAAAGGAATTCCCCCTTTGGAATGTATAGGAATATGTGAACACACCCAGCATCTAGAAAAGTGCCCTTTTTGCGCATAAACATAAGACATATACAAAAAGGTGTTTACATGGAGCTCTCGTCTTTGTCTCTCCTCCCATGCGCCAAAACTGCCATATATCCATACTATTATACAGACTGTGGCAAACAGACATAGTTTCATCTTAAAGCTCAGAATTTCGCTGATTAAAAAGTTTGGTTCTCCCGTCTCTCTTCTTAGGTCACCGTCGGTGTAGCTGGCTGTCTATCACTACGGGTAAAAGTTCAAACTGGTCCACGTTCAGCTATGGAGAAGAGGAAATCTGGAATAGAAACAGGAATTAGAATAACCAGTAAAATAGGTTTGTTAAAGTGGTGCAGGTGAACCCAGGCATTTTTCCCCTCAACCTTAGCTGCAGTCGGGGTAGTGAGTAACACCTGAAAAGGCCCCTCCCATCGCGGCTCCAATCCCTTTAGAATCCATTTCTTAATCAAGACATACTTCCCTGGGACCACGAGGGATGATTCGGATAAGACTGGGAGGTCAAGGTGAGCCCCTCGAACCTGGTTGTGGGCTACTCGCAGAGCCTGAGTTAAAGAAAGAATGTATGTGGTCATCTCCTCAGTCATGTGGTGGAACTGGACAGTGGAGGGGACATTCTGATTCCAGGGGGTTCTTAGGGGTTTACCATAAATGACTTCAGCGGGGGTCAGCCTAGTCTTACCAGTTGGAGTAGTACGTATCTGGAATAGGGCTATGGGAAGGAGTTTAAGCCAATTGAGTCCAGTTGATGCGACCAGTTTTGCACGCTTGGTTTTAAGAGTTTGATTAGCACGTTCAACTAATCCCGCAGCTTGGGGTCGGTAGGCACAATGCAGCTGCTGGTTAATGTGCATCTGGGAACAGAATTCTTTGTTAACTTGGCCAATAAAGTGAGGGCCATTATCGGAACTCAGTCGAGCTGGGATACCATATCTAGGAACAATTTCCCTCATTAACACTTTAACAACAGTTTGAGCTTTATTGTCCAGGGTAGGATATGCTTCGATCCATTTGCTGAATACATCCACTATTACTAGCACATATTTGTAACACTGAACCCTTTGCAACTCAATGTAGTCCAACTGTAAGGTCTCAAAGGGACCTTCTGGTAGGGGCGTCTTACCCCAATCACAGGGAACTCCCTTCCCTGGATTATGCTGTTGGCAAACAAGGCAATGACTACTAGTGTTCTGGGCCAACGCCTGAAATCTTGGGTGCCACCAAGTAGCCAAAAGCGTATCACTTGTTGTCCTTGCTCCACAATGAGTAGCAAAATGCATACATTCTATAACCCACGAGGCCAACTTGTCAGACATGCGGGAGTGGTCCAGAGTTTAGAGACATTGTCATAGGTACACCCATAATCTTTCCACAACAGTTTATCTTTTTCAGGAGCGTCCTCCTGTGCTTTAATAACATCTTGGATGGTTGGCATTGGTTTTTCCGAGGCTAACTTATCCTTTGTCGGGTTTTTAGTTTGACTCATCATTCTAGGCACTACCATTCGTTGTCCACGAGAGCCCTGTTTGGTCTCTCAGTCAGCAAAACGATTCCCTATATCAACCAGAGAATTTCCGGTAGTATGGGCGGTACATTTGACAATGGCAATGCGTTTGGGGAACATGAGAGCTTGCAACAAATCAGATACTAGCTGTTTATGAGATATCTCATTCCCATTTGAAGTTAGTAATCCCCTATTCTTCCATAATTGTCTGAAATCATGGGCGACTCCAAAGGCATACCCAGAGTCGGTATAGATATTAACCTTGAGGTCTTTAGCCAAGATGCAGGTTCGGGTAAGGGCAAATAGTTCAGCTTGTTGGGCGGAATAGGCGGTCTCAAAGGCGGCAGATTCCATGATCTGATTCTCCTGGTTTACTATGGCGTATCCAGAATTTCGTCTGCCTTCTGGGTCAATGGAAGAACTTCCGTCTACATACATAATACAGTCTGGATCTTCCATTGGTACATCAACTAAATCCTCCCTGACTGATGTGGCCTCCTCAATTAAAGATAAACAATCATGACTGGGTTCTTCCTCATCTTGGGGTGGCTCGGTAAGAAAACAGGCTGGATTGATGGCAGTACAGTGCCGAAAGGTCAGCCTTGTATTATTTAGTCGGTAGATCTCATATCTACTTTGCCTAGCCATGGTAAGATGTTGAGTCTGCAGTTGACCCAAGAGGGCAGCTACGGAGTGAGAGGTATATACAACAATATCCTGCTGGAGGGTAAGGTTGGCGGCAGATTGAAGGCTATTGTAGATGGCAGTTAATATTTGAGTACATACAGGGTGTCCCAAGGCAACGGGATCTATTTTAGAAGAGTAGTAGGCAACAGGCCTATGTTTATCCCCGTGTTTCTGAGTTAAGACAGCAGTAGCACAATCTTTCATGATCGTACAATACAGTTGAAAGGGACGGTCGTAGAGGGGCCGTCCCAAAGCCGGAGCTTGCAGCAAGGCTGTTTTTAGTTCCTTAAAGGCTTTGATGTCTGTGGTTTCTATTTTAAAGCTGCCTTCCTTGGTAGTGTACGGTGTGAGTTGCTTGGTCATCAGGGCAGCATTAGGGATCCAGGATCTACAGTAATTTATCATCCCCAACCACTGCCGCATTTGTCTAGCCGTGCTAGGGACTGGAAACTGGCAGATGGGTTCGATTCAACATGCCTCCAAGGCTCAGTGGGTGTCTGATAAAATGATTCCAAGGAACTTGACTTGAGACTGGCCAATTTTGACCTTTGACGGGGAAACTATGTATCTCAGGGAGGACAAGTAATTCAATAACTGATTAGCATCCTCTCTATTACTTGGTTCATCTGTGCTGGATACCAGTAAATCGTCCACATACTGAATTAAAGTAGATCCCTTAGTCAGCGTGAGAGATTGTAACTGTTTCTGCAGGCACCTTGAGAATAAGGTTGGGGAGTGGATGAACCCTTGGGGAAGTCTAGTCCAGGTATATTGCTGTCCCTGGTAAGTGAAGGCGAATAGGTACTGACTCGCCTGGGCTAGCGGCAAAGCGAAGAAGGCTGTTGGAGGTCTATTATTGTGAAGATCTTGGCGTCTGCTGGGATTAAAGACAGTATCTGTGCTGGGTTGGGAACCAGAGCATGCAGGGGCTGGACGATAGCATTGATAGCTCGAAGGTCTTGGACTAAACGGTATTCGTTTGGTCTGCCTGGCTTAGGGACTGCCAGTATAGGAGTATTACACGGGGACTGGCATTGGACCAAAATCCCCTGTTCCATTTGCCCCTTAATCAGTCGGTGGATACTCGGTATTGCCTGTGATTTTAGTGGGTGCTGTCGGATAGATGGGCCAGTCCACATTGCCCTTCACAGATCTTAATCGGATCAATGGGAGTATAACCCACATGGGAGGGGTCCTCTGCCCACACATGAGGATCCACATAGTCAGGTATGTCAGAGCCAGTATGATGCTGTAGAGTCGTTAAGACCTTCTCGGGGTCCCCATGAAATTGGACTGTTCGGCCATGTTTTACAATTTGCACATCCCGGCTGGTAGGGTCAGCCTCATCTATGGCCTTACGCACCATAACTCCCAAATCTTTAGCATGGTGAGGGGCTAATACTTCAGGAGCAATATGCAGTGCCACTGTTAGGGGCTGTCTCCACAGATTCTTATCCATTTCCACAAAATCTGCCTCTTCTTCCAGTCCAGTCACTCCAGCCCTGAATAGAATTCCCTTCACTTCCCCTTCGTGATCCTGATAAAAGTTCTGCAGGTCCTGATTCTTTCCACTGGGATCGTATGCTAAGGTCATGTGATAGGGTGCCTGCGGCAGGTCCAGAGACCACCACTGAGGGGTTCTAGTGGTATAATACTGCCGCTTAAGGGTTCCCTGTTTTACAATAATCCCATCATCTCCACACTCCAAATGCAACTGGAATTTGCAGAGGAGGTCTCTAGCCATCAAGTTACAGTCCAGATTGGTTGTGATGACAAATCGATGTTCTACCGATTCTTCCTGGTAACCCACTTTAACCGGTTCTGACACTGGGAATGTCGAGATTTGTCCCAGGAATCCTGAAAGTTCCTGTGTTTCAGTCGAGGCAGGGAGTTTAAGCTTTGATTGTACAGAAGACATGAAGGCTCCCGTATCTATCAAAAAGGGTTGCCACTCATTCAGAATTTTTAACAATATCATCGGTTCGTCATCCGGGGAGGATCCCTGCACAATCAAGCTGCGTAGTCAATACGAATCGGTGGACAATTGACCAAAGGGGTTATTCTGGGAGAAGTTAGTGTAAGATCCCCGTCCTCTTCCCCCTTGCCCCCCTCCTCTTCCTCTTACTTTTTCATGCTGACGGTAGGGGCAATTTTTATTCCAATGTCCTTCCTGCCCACAATTAAAGCAGTCATTTCCTCTTACCCAGTCCCGACCTCTTCCCATACCATGCCGGGGACAATAGGGAGGTTTGTAATTAGCAGGGCTCGGGCTGTTTGGGTGTTTAGTATAACCGTATATCCTTGCTTATCCACCCAACCCTGCACGCAACACTGCGGTTCCATCTGGTATTCCCTTGGATCAGGTTTTGGTCCTTCCACCCGAGGCGGCTCTTCCTTTCTAGTCACGTATTCAGTCTTGACCCGGGTTGGGGGCGCACCTCCCCCCTCTCCTTTCTTTTCCTGCCAATAATATCCAAACGCCCTTTCCATCTGGGCTTTACTGTTATCTGCCCAATTCATATTATTTGTCCGGATAGCGTGAGCAATTGAATAGGGCAGACACTGAAGTAGAATAGCGCAGAATTGAGGAGAATCCTCTCCCTCCCTGAAGGCATTATCTCCTGATTGACTCCCGTATATTTCAATAAATCTTTCCATAAATTCATCGGCAGTTTCTTCACGCTTGGGTTTAGTTTCTAATACTGCGGCCATACTGATGGGCTTCTGAAGGGTCATGGTGAGAGCATTGAAGATAGCGTTTAGACAATCCTGGACATCATTAGGGTGAGCAACCACCAATGCATCATGAGTAGCACGTCCTAGGTGAGTTAGAAATCGGGTGTGTTCAGTTGGGCTCAGAGTTTGCTTTACCAAGGCCCACAGGTCCCTTGATTCTGCATTATAAACTGAAATAGTAGTTCGAAGATGATCTATAAATTTGATAGGTTCTTTTTTCCGATCTGGTATGCTGGCCATAAGGGCCATAATTTTGGTCGGTTTCCAGGGCACATCGACATCTATGGTGGGGTGGTTTGCAGCTTGTTGTGCATCAGGGTTTGGCATTGGTCAGACTGGGAATTGGTGTCGGGACTTTGGGATCTTGGAAAGCATTTCTAGGTCAGAAGATGTTTCAGAGCTGTCTGACTGCTTGACAATTCCGCGTCTCGATCGGCAGGGGTGTTTGCTATGTCTTTCACAACTTGGACTGGTAGATTGACGAGAAGATTTACGGGACTGTCTGTGATATCGAGATATAGTTCTGCCCTTTCGAGTGTGAGATCTGGTCCTTTCGGCTATATTGCTTGTGAACTGGGGATCCGAATCGCTATCAGAGGATGAGGAGTCAGTTTGTGTTTGTTGCTTTGTTGGTATGGGGTTATTATTAACTCCTTTTGCCGGAGTGTAAGGTGGAGGGTGATGGGAAGAGGACTGGAGCAAGGGGCCAGGGCGCCGTTGGGCGCTGAGTCAGTGACCATTCATCAATTTCATCATCAGCCTCGGTCAACACAAAGCCAGCCATTTGACTACGTAGTCGGTCAATACCTTTCTCAGAGGTCCCAGAGGATCTCTTAGTAAGTTTCTCATGCGCGCATTCTTTTTTTAAGACGTCTACAGTTTTAACATGTGTTCCCTCTGTCAATGAGAGTACTAATTTAATAGCATTTATTTGCCAACTTGACAGAAGTGATGCATCTTTTAATTTTTGACAATAGTGTCGCCATGTTGCAATTAAGTTTTTGTCCCCTTTTCCTCATCCCCTTCTCCAAATTAATCCCTGTGCTTTTTTTGCTATCTCTACACTTCTAGTGCCACCTAGAGGCCACTGGTCATCTCCTAATAATTTGTTCAGGGCTCCTGATAATTTTCTAAATTCTTCAGCTCTTTCAGGGAATTCCTCACATAACTTTTGTAGTGGACTATCCACATCCATTGTTTTATCCAACTAATTACCCATTTTCACGCTGCCCCTCGTATTTAAACTGACTCTAATTACCACGTCGTTGCGCGTTCGCGTCGCCCGCGATTTGAACTAACTTAAAACAAACACAGACTTCACTAAAACTAACACTGACTTCCGCGTCGCCCCACGGTTCATGTCGCCGCGCGATTTGAACGAACTTAAAACAAACACAGACTTCCGCATCGCCCCGCGGTTCGCGTCGCCGCGCGATTTGACTTCTCTAAAACTAACACAGACTTCCGCGTCGCCCCGCGGTTCGCGTCGCTGCGCGATTTGACTTCACTAAAACTAACACAGACTTCCGCGTCGCCCCGCGGTTCACGTCGCCGCGCGATTTGAACGATCTTAAAACTAACACAGACTTCACTAAAACTAACACAGACTTCACTAAAACTAACACAGACTTCTGCATAGCCCCGCGGTTCATGTCGCCGCATGATTTGAACGAACTTAAAACAAACACAGACTTCTCTAAAACTAACACTGACTTCCGCGTCGCCCTGCGGTTCGCGTCGCTGCGCCTTCGCATTGGCCCACGGTTCACGCTGCTGCGCGTTCACGTCGCTGCGCATTCGCGTTGGCCCACGGTTCACGCTGCTGCGCGTTCGCATCGGCCCATGGTTCACGCTGCTGCGCGTTCACGCCGCTGCACTTTTATCTAGCCCTACCTTTCGTGTTGCCACGTGATTTAAATCCAATCAGTGCCTAGACGGGCCAAGTGATATACAAAGTCGACGTCACACCTGACTTGGACACTTATCCTCTATTTAGTTCCCCATAAGCTTTACTTAATTCCCTGTGAGCCTAATTTAATTTCTTATGAGCCTTATTTAATTTCTTTTAGTCTCCAGATTTCCCTATCCTTTCGTGTCACTGCGCAGTTTAAATCCAATCAGTGCCTAGACGGGCCAAGTGATATACAAGGTCGACGTCACACCTGACTTGGACACTTATTTCCTAAAGTTTAAATCCAATCAGTGCCTAGACGGGCCAAGTGATATACAAGGTCGACGTCACACCTGACTTGGTCACTTATTTCCTAAATTTAGAAGGTATTCGCCAGATTGTTATGGATCTCATTCAGACACTACCCGAGAACCAGCGAGTGGCTAAACTTTTCTCAGACTTTTGAAACCGGGGGAAACTGGAACAGTATTGAAATCATACTCACTCCAGTGGCCACTTTCCCCTCGTCTCGTCCAAGGCTAGTCTGGCTCTTAATTCGCAAGTTTTTGGCAGTCGTCCGTTGAGATCCCACTTCTGACACCAAATGTAAATGTAGATTCTTTTCTCTCAATCTGGTTCAGTGAAATTACTGAGTCGAATACCGATTGTGCTTTCAACAAAGCAGTCTTTATTCACCGGCTGGCGAGACTTATCAGACAGAAGGTATACTCTCTCAATAGAGCGTACACACTTCCAACGGATAAGCGAAGTTACATCGTAAAGCGACAACAGTTATACATTTTTGAAAATAGATAACAAGATACAATTAGATTGACATTCTAATTCAGCTTATCCCTTTTGATTCTTCCTTTTCTTTGTCCACTCATTAGTCAATATCTATATGGGCTGTTTCTACGAAAGCTCAGGCATTGCCTCTAAATGTTACAACTTTACTGGTGTGACTACTAACTGAAACCTTGCAATTCTGCTAATTGTGCTGATGTTGTATTTCCATATATCCATTTCATGTTACAATTTATATTGGCAGGATTAGTAACTTAAAACCTTGAGAAAGCCTGTTAATTGTGCTGATGTTGTATTATTTGCAATCTGACATTCTCTTAGTTATTTTTCCATGGCTTATACATTTTCATATATCTAGTTCACTTTACTGTCTTTAATTCCATATATCCCGTTCATATATCCACATTCACTGTGAGCTCAAAGTAAAGTGTGACCTTAGTCTTTTATTGCAGGTCTCCAGAGTGTCTCTCCAACCTTTAAGGCCTCCTTAAGTACCTGTGCTCCCAAAGGATTATGGGATCCTTTGGGATGAGCCCTCTGGTGGCTGTACAGGGCATATATAAGTTTACATATATAACAACACTCCTCCGCAAACTCAACAGTGTAACTATTTACAAGATGAGTCGATCTGGGGCCCTTCTTGCCCTGGTTGATCGTCTCGGTGCAAATGCTGGTGTTGTTGAATCATCTGCTGGATCCTCGTTGGGCTGCTGTGCAACTGGCCTTGCTGGGCTGCCTGGTGTGGTGAATCCTGCTGGGCTGCTGTGGATGATGGGTTCTGCTTCATGGTCAACTGTGGTGCCGGTTGCCACTGGTGTGTATGTTGGGGGTCAAAGAAGGTAGGGTCCAAAGTGGGTTGCTCAAGATAGTCCGTGAATCTGAGTTTGATTTGGTCCAAGTGTTTCCGGTGAATGAATACATTTGAAAGTTTGACCCAAAACACCCTGCTCCCCTCTTTGACCACAGCAGTGCCGGAAAGCCACTTACATAGAAACATAGAAAATAGGTGCAGGAGTAGGCCATTTGCCCCTTCAAGCCTGCACCATCATTCAATGAGATCATGGCTGATCATTCACCTCAGTATTACTTTCCAGCTTTCTCTCCATACCCCTTGATCCCTTTAGCTGTAAGGGCCATATCTAACTCCCTCTTGAATATAGCCAATGAAGTGGCAGCAACAACTCTCTGTGGTAGGGAATTCCACAGGTTAACAACTCTCTGAGTGAAGAAGTTTCTCCTCATCTCAGTCCTAAATGGCCTACCCCTTATCCTAAGACTATGTCCCCTGGTTCTGGACTTCCCCAACATCGGGAACATTCTTCCTGCAGCTAACCTGTCCAGTCCCGTCAGAATTTTATATGTTTCTATGAGATCCCCTCTCATCCTTCTAAACGCCAGTGCATACAGGCCCAGTCGATCCAGTCTCTCCTCATATGTCAGTCCTGCCATCCCAGGAATCAGTCTGGTGAACCTTCATTGCACTCCCTCAATAGCAAGAACGTCCTTCCTCAGATTAGGAGACCAAAACTGAACACAATTTTCCAGGTGAGGCCTCACTAAGGCCCTGTACAACTGCAGTAAGACCTCCCTGCTTCTTTACTCAAATCCCCTAACTATGAAGGCCTACATACCATTTGCCTTCTTAGCGCCTGCTGTATCTGCATGCCAACTTTCAATGACTGATGTACCATGACACCCAGGTCTCGTTGCACCTCCCCTTTTTCTAATCTGTTGCCATTCAGATAATATTCTGCCTTCGTGTTTTTGCTACCAAAGTGGATAACCTCACATTTATCCACATTATACTGCATCTGCCATGTATTTGCCCACTCACCTAACCTGTCCAAGTCACCCTGCAGCTTCTTAGCGTCCTTACCACAGCTCACACTGCCACCCAGCTTAGTGTCATCTGAAAACTTGGAGATATTACACTCAATTCCTTCATCTAAATCATTAATGTATATTGTAAATAGCTGGGGTCCCAGCACTGAGCCCTGCGGCACCCCACTAGTCACTGCCTGCCATTCTGAAAAGGACCCATTTATCCCGACTCTCTGCTTGCTTCCTGTCTGCCAACCAGTTCTCTATCCGTGTCAGTACATTACCCCCAATACCATGTGCTTTAATTTTACACACCGATCTCTTGTGTGGGACCTTGTGAAAAGCCTTTTGAAAGTCCAAATACACCACATCCACTGGTTCTCCCTTGTCCACTCTGCTAGTTACATCCACAAAAAATTCTAGAAGATTTGTCAAGCGTGATTTCCCTTTCATAAATCCATGCTGACTTGGACCGATCCTGTCACTGCTTTCCAAATGCACTGCTATTTCATCTTTAATAATTGATTCCAACATTTTCCCCACTACTAATGTCAGGCTAACCGGCCTATAATTACTTGGGACCTTGTCCATAATTCAATACAACTACAGGATCATTGATTTCAATCTCGCGTGACACAATTGCGCTATCATGATAAGTACTTTGTTGTAGCCTCCTGCTGTCTACCTGTTCATGTAGATCAGGGTGAACCAACGAGAGCCTTGTCTTAAGTGTCCTTTTCATGAGCAGTTCAGCGGGTGGAATCCCAGTGAGCGAGTGGGGTCTCGTGCGGTAGCTAAGCAGGACTCGGGATAGACGAGTCTGCAGTGAGCCTTCCGTTACCTTCTTCAGGCCCTGCTTGATGGTTTGCACTGCTCTCTCTGCCTGACCATTGGATGCTGGTTTGAACAGGGCAGATGTAATATGTTTGATGCCATTACGGGTCATGAATTCTTTGAACTTGGCATTGGTAAAACATGGCCCGTTGTCACTCACAAGGACATCGGGCAGGCCGTTGCTGGCAAACATGGCTCACAGGCTTTCAGTAGTGGCAGTGGACGTGATTGCCAACATTATCTCACATTCAGTCCATTTGGAGTACACATCTACAACCACAAGGAATATTTTACCCAAGAATGGGCCTGTCTAGTCGACATGGACCCTAGACCACGGTTTGGAGGGCCAAGACCATAAACTTAAGTGGCGCCTCCCTGCGAGCATGTATTACATCTGTGAACACTGGACTCTTAAGTCCACATCGATACCGGGCCACCACATGTGGAATCTGGCTATCGCTTTCATCGTTATGATGCCTGGGTGGGTACTATGGAGGTCACTGATGAAGGTGTCTCTGCCCTTCTTGGAGACCACTCGATTGCCCCACAGAAGGCAATCTGCTTATACAGACATTTCATTTTTGCGCCGCTGGTATGGCTTTATCTCTTCCTGCATCTCCACTGGGACACTGGACCAGCTCCCGTGGAGCACACAATTTTAAGCTAGGGACAGTAAGCGGTCCTGGCTCCTCCAGGTTCTAATCTGTCAGGCTGTGACGGGTGATTGCTCACTCTCAAAGGCTTCCATAACCATGACTAAATCTGCGGGCCGCGCCATCTCCACCCCTGTGGTGGGCAATGGCAGCCTACTGAGAGCATCGGAACAGTTTTCTGTGCCTAGCCTGTGGCAGAATGCGTAGTTGTATGCGGACAACATGAGCGCCTATCTCTGGATGCGAGCCGATGCGTTGGTATTTATCCCTTACTCTCGGAAAATAGGGCTATAAGTGGCTTATGGTCAGTTGCCAATTCGAATTTTAGCCCAAACAGATATTGATGCATTTTCTTTACCACATAGACGCATGCTAACGCTTCTTTTTCAATCATGCTGTCTCAATCTCAGCCTTGGACAGACTTCTGGATGCATAAGCAACCGGTTGCAATTTCTCAAAATCATTAGCTTGTTGCAATTCACACCCGATGCCATACGACGACGCATCACATGCTAGTACCAAATGCTTACATGGATCATACAGCACAAGCAATTTGTTTGAGCGTAACAATTTTATAGTTTTTACTGTTAAATGTAGATTCTTTTCCCTCAATCTGGTTCAGCGAAATTACTGAGTCGAATACCGTTTCTGCTTTAAACAAAGCAAGCTTTTATTTCAAAGCAAATCCCGATCGGGGACTTTATCAGACAGAAGGAATGCTTTCTGATAGATCACACCCACTTCCTACGGACAAAGTGACGTTACATTAAAGGGACGACGGTTATACATTTTCGGTAAAAGATAACAAGATACAATTAGAGTGACATCCTAGTTCAGCCTGTCCTCTTTGATCCCTCTTTCCCTTTGTCCACTCATAAGCCGACCCAAGAATGGTCTGATTTTACACAAAGGCCCATTATTCCCCTTCTGTTAATGTTTCAGGTTAGCAATGTGAGCTAATAAGACCTTGAGGTTTTTTGCAAGCTGTGGGTTTTTTTCAAGCTGTATTAGTATTGTAATATTTTGCAGTGTCGAGTCTGAGATTTTTCATGGCTATTCCTCCATGAATTCTTTGTTAGCTTATAATGTCCATATATAATTCCCACGTTCTCAACTTCTCGACTTAAATGTCTGTATACATTTAATATCCATGTTCAGTATGCATTCTCATTCCCCCCTTTTATCATTCCATGATAACACTTAGGATCATTCTAGGAGTATCGCATTCATCCGTTCATGCTCTATTTCCTGAATCATATTGTTGTTATTGTCGAGTAGTTCTTTAGTTCGTTGGATCATAACCCGGGAGCCCTTGACCACAAGAGGGTTTGCTAACCTTGCAATCATTACTTTACAACAAAGGTTAAGGCAACCAACAATCAAACAACAGGTAATTATTACTATGATGAGAATAATTGCCCCATGCATGAGATAGGATCACCAAAATCCACCTGATAGCCAATCAAACCAGCTAGATCCTTCTGCTGGTGTGGATAACTTCTTCACCCCCCTTCTTATGTGATCAGCGAGATTGGTTATGTTTTCTGAACTATCAGGAATGTAAGTGCAAAATTCAGATCCTATCAGGGCACACGTTCCCCCTTTCTCAGCTAACAGGTAATCGAGGGCCATTCGGTTTTGTAATGCTACGGTCCTTATTGCTACCATTTCAGCTGTGATGCCCTCCAGAGCTTCAGCAGTATTGTTAGCTATCTGTTCCAATATCGTCTCTAGGTTCTGTACTTTGTCCATGAGATGTCCTATCCCGATTGGGAACATCATAACCCCAAAGAACTTGTCGGCGGGGATGATGGCTCGCTTGTATCGGCTGGAGGCATGTGCTTCCACCAGGGTACGTACTTGCCGCACAAATGGCACCACATATCCCAGATAGCAGGACCCTGTCCATTGCCTAGGCAACCAAGGATATGCCTTATGACTGCACACGAAATACACGCCGTTAAAAGCTGCTTTCTGATATATTGCTTCCGGGTCCCAGGACAGGGCCCACAAACCTCCACCTGTTTTATTCGGAAGGTGAGAGAGGATCCTGCACCTGTGGTGATGTTGAGACTGTTTGGGCATTTGCTGTACCCTATGATATGTCCCTTGTTCTGGTGTCATTTCGGGTTAGACATATGTCCCCGGTTGGCCTCCCAATCCCCAAGGTATTGGTCAGGACTATGAATGGGGGTTCCTTTCCACGGTTGTAGGTTGGTTGGTACCGTCTCTGGAACGTCTGACTAATGGGGTCTCCAGCACTCTCCCACTTGGTGACCTCCCCGTGGTCGTTCATGTGGTAACGGTATGATACTCCTCCTGATCTCCGTGATCCCTCTTTTGACCTGCCTTTCCTCTCTCGTATTTGTATTGGCCCCCCTCCTCTTGTGATAGTCTGGCTCTGAATCCATCTGACAGTCTCAGTTAGGGTCAGTGGAACGGGGCGCAAAGGAATTCCCCCTTTGGAATGTATAGGGATATGTGAACACACCCAACATCTAGAAAAGTTCCCATTTTGCGCATAAACATAAGACATGTACAAAAAGGTGTTTACATGGAGCTCTCGCCTCTGTCTCCCCCTCCCATGCGCCGAAACTGTCATATATCAACATTATTATACAAACTGTGGCACACAGACACAGTTTCATCTTATGGCTCAGGATTCAAATAAATAGTCTAATTATTTTGCTGATTAAAAGAGTTCAGTTTTCCCGTCTCTCTTCTCAGGTCACCGTCGGTGTAGCTGGCTGTCTATCACTACGGGTAAAAGTTCAAACTGGTCCTAGTTCCAATTAGGATGCCAACGGTCTTGTTCAGCTATGGAGAAGAGGAAATCTGGAACAGAAACAGGAGTTAGAATAACCAGTAAAATAGGTTCGTTAGAGGGTGGTGAGCTTGCAGTGGTGCAGGTGAACCCAGGCACTTTTCCCCTCAACCTTGGCTGCAGTGGGGGTAATGAGTAACACCTGAAAAGGCCCCTCCCATCGTGGTTCTAATCCCTTCCAAATCCATTTCTTAATCAGGACATACTTCCCTGGTACCATGAGGGACGATTTGGGTAAAACTGGGAGGTCGAGGTGAGCCTCTCGAACCTGGTTGTGAGCTAGTTGCTGAGCCTGTGTCAGAGAAAGAACATAGGTGGTCATTTCCTCAGTCATGTGGTGAAATTGGACAGTGGAGGAGACATTCTGATTCCAGGGGGTCCTAAGGGGCCTACCATAAATGACCTCAGCAGGGGTCAATCTAGCCTTACCGGTGGGAGTGGTTCGAATCTGGAATAGGGCTATCGGAAGGAGTTTGAGCCAATCGAGTCCGGTTGATGCTACCAGTTTTGCAAGCTTGGTTTTAAGAGTTTGATTAGCACGTTCAACTAATCCCGCAGCTTGGGGTCGGTAGGCGCAATGCAGCTGCTGGTTAATGCGCATCTGGGAACAGAATTCTTTGTTAACTTGGCCAATAAAGTGAGGGCCATTATCGGAACTCAGTCGAGCAGGGATACCATATCGAGGAACAATTTCCCTCATTAACACCTTAACAACAGTTTGAGCCTTATTGTCCAGAGTAGGGTAGGCTTCAATCCATTTGCTAAACACATCTACTATTACTAACACATATTTGTAACACTGAACTCTTTGCAACTCAATGTAGTCCAATTGCAGCGTCTCAAAGGGGCCTTCGGGTAAGGGCGTTTTACCCCAATCACAGGGGACTCCCTTCCCTGGATTATGTTGCTGGCAAACCAGGCAACGACTACTGATGTTCTGGGCGAGCGCCTGGAGTCTAGGGTGCCACCAAGTAGCCAAAGGTGTGTCACTCGTGGTCCTTGCTCCACAATCAGTAGCAAAATGCATACAGTCAATAACCCATAGAGCCAACTCATCAGACATGCAAGTCTGTTCCGCGGGAGTGGTCCAGAGTTTAGAAACATTGTCATAAGTACATCCATAATTTTTCCACAACAGTTTTTCTTTTTCAGGAGCATCCTCCTGTGCTTTTATAACACCTTGGATGGTTGGCATTGGTTTTTCCGAGGCTAACTTATCCTTTGCAGGATTTTTAGTCTGACTCATCATTTTGGGCACTACCATCTGTTGGTCACGAGAGGCCTGTTTCTTTGTCAGCACAGTGGTTCCCTATATCAACCGGGGATTTTCCGGTGGTGTGGGCGGTACATTTAACAATGGCAATGTGCTTGGGGAGCATGAGGGCTTGCAACAAATCAGATACTAGTTGCCAATGGGATATCTCATTCCCCTGTGAGGTTAGGAATCCCCTATTTTTCCATAATTGTCCGAAATCATGGGCCACCCCAAAGGCATACCTAGAGTCGGTATAGATATTGACTTTGAGGTCTTTGGCCAAGATACAGGCTCGGGTGAGGGCGAATAGTTCAGCTTGTTGAGCAGAATAGGCGGTTTCAAAGGCAGCAGATTCCAAGACCTGATTCTCCTGGTTTACTATGGCGTATCCTGAAATTCATGTACCTTCTGGATTAATAGAAGAACTTCCGTCAACATACATAATACAGTCTGGGTCTTCCATTGGTACATCAACTAAATCTTCCCTGACTGATGAGGCCTCTTGAATTAAAGATAAACAATCATGACTGGGTTCTTCCTCATCTTGGGGCGGCTCAGTAAGAAAACAGGCCGGATTAATGGCAGTACAGTGCCGAAAGGTCAGCTTAGGATTGTTTAGTAAGTAGATCTCATATCTGCGTTGCCTGGCCATGGTAAAGTGTTGAGTCTGCAGTTGGCTCAGGAGGGCAGCTACGGAGTGAGAGGTGTACACAACAATATCCTGCTGGAGGGTGATGTTGGCAGCAGATTGGAGGCTATTGTAGATGGCGGTTAATATTTGAGTGCATACAGGGTGCCCCAAGGCAACGGGGTCTATTTTGGAAGAGTAGTAGGCAACAGGCCTATGCTTATTCCCGTGTTTCTGAGTTAAGACAGCAGTAGCACAGTCTTTCAGGATTGTACAATACAGTTGAAAGGGCCGGTCATCGAGAGGCCGGCCCAAAGCCGGAGCTTGCAGCTGGGCTGTCTTTAGTTCCTTAAAGGCTTGGACGTCTGCGGTTTTTATTTCAAAGCTGCCTTCCTTATTTGTATACGGTGTGAGGTGCTTAGTCATCAGGGCAACATTAGGGATCCAGGATCTTCAGTGATTGATCATCCCCAACCACTGCCGCATTTGTTTAGCCGTGCTAGGGACTGGAAACTGGCAAATCGGTTCGACTCGGCTAGCCTCCAAGGCTCGGTGGGTGCCTGATAAAATTATCCCAAGGAACTTGACTTGAGACTGGCCAATTTTGACCTTTGATGGGGAAACTATGTATCCCAGAGAGGACAAGTAATTCAGTAACTGATTCGCATCCTCCTGATTACTTGGTTCATCTGCGCTGGCTACCAGTAAATCGTCCACATACTGAATCAAAGTGGATCCCTTAGTCAGCGTGAGGGACTGTAACTGTCTCTGCAGGCACCTTGAGAATAAGGTCGGGGAGTGGATGAACCCTTGGGGAAGTCTAGTCCAGGTATATTGCTGTCCCTGGTAAGTGAAGGCAAATAGGTACTGACTCGCCTGGGCTAGCAGCAAAGCGAAGAAGGCATGTTGAAGGTCTATTATAGCGAAGATCTTGGCGTTTGCTGGGATTAAAGACAGTATCTGTGCTGGGTTGGGAACCAGAGCGTGCAGGGGCTAGCATTGATAGCTCGAAGGTCTTGAACTAAGCGGTATTCGTTTGGCTTGCCTGGCTAAGGGACTGCCAGAATAGGGGTATTACACGGGGACTGGCATTGGACCAAAATCCCCTGTTCCACCAGCCCCTTAATCAGTCGGTAGATACTCGGTATTGCCTGTGGTTTCAGTGGGTACTGTCGGATAGAGGGCCAGTCCACATTGCCCTGCACCAGGATCTCAATCGGATCAATAGGAGTATAACCCACTTGGGAGGGGTCTTCTGCCCACACATGAGGATCCACATAGTCAGGTATGCCAGAGCCAGTATGATGCTGCAGAGTCGTTAAGACCTTCTCGGGGTCCCCGTGGAATTGGACTGTTCGGCCATGTTTTACAATCTGCACATCCCGGCTGGTAGGGTCAGCCTCGTCTATAGCCTGGCGCACCATAACTCCCAAATCTTTAGCGTGGTGTGGAGGTAATACTTCGAGTAATATGTGGTGCCACCGTTGGGGGCTGTCTCCACAGATTTTTATCCATTTCCACAAAATCTGCCTTCCCTTCCGGTCCAGTCACTCCAGCCCTTAATAGAATTTCCTTCACTTCCCCTTCGTGATCCTGATAAAAGTTCTGCAGGTCCTGATTCTTTCCACTGGGATCGTATGCTAGGGTCACGTGATAGGGTGCCTGCGGCAGGTCCAGAGACCACCACTGAGGGGTTCTAGTGGTATAATACTGCTGCTTAAGGGTTCCCTGTTTTACAATAATCCCATCATCTCCACACTCCAAATGCAACTGGAATTTGCAGAGGAGGTCTCTAGCCATCAAGTTACAGTCCAGATTGGTTGTGATGACAAATCGATGTTCTACCGATTCTTCCTGGTAACCCACTTTAACCGGTTCTGACACCGGGAATGTGGAGACTTGTCCCAGGAATCCTGACAGTCCCTGTGTTTCAGTGGAGGCGGGGAGTTTAAGCTTCCATTGTACAGAAGACATGAAGGCTCCCGTATCGATCAAGAAGGGTTGCCACTCATTCCGAATTTTTAACAATATCATCGGTTCGTCATCCGGGGAGGGTCCCTGCACAATCAAGCTGCGTAGTCAATACGAATAATCGGGGGACGATTGGCCAAAGGGGTTGTTCTGGGAGAAGTTAGTGTAAGATCCCCGTCCTCTCCCCCCTTGCCCCCCTCCTCTTCCTCCTCTTCCTCTTTCGTGCCGACGGGAGGGACAATCTCTACTCCAATGTCCTTCTTGCCCACAATTAAAGCATTCATTTCCTCTTACCCAGCCCCGACCTCTTCCCATACCAGGCCGGGGATAATAGGGCGGTCCGTAATTAGCAGGGCCCGGGCCATTTGGGTGTTTAGTATAACCGTATCCCTGTTTGTCCACCCAACCCTGCACGCAACACTGCGGTTCCATCTGGTATCCCCTTGGGTCGGGTTTTGGTCCTTTCACCCGAGACGGTTCTTCCTTTCTAGTCACGTATTCAGTCTTGACCCGGGTTGGGGGTGCACTTCCCCCATCTCCTTTCTTTTCCTGCCAATAATATTTAACCACCCTTTCCATCTGGGCTTTACTGTTATCTGCCCAATTCATATTATTTGTCCGGATAGCGTGAGCAATCGAATAGGGCAGGCACTGAAGTAGGATAGCGCAGAATTGAGGAGAATCCTCTCCTGCCCTGAAGGCATTATCTCCTGATTGACCTCCGTATATTTCAATAAATCTTTCCATAAATTCATCGGCAGTTTCTTCTCGTTTGGGTTTAGTTTCTAATACTGCGGCCATACTGATGGGCTTCTGAAGGGTCATGGTGAGAGCATTACAGATAGTGTTTAGGTGATCCTGGACATCGTTAGGGTGAGCAACCACCAATGCATCATGAGTAGCACGTCCTCGGTGAGTTAGAAATCGGGCATGCTCAGTTGGGCTCAGGGTTTGCTTTACCAAGGCCCACAGGTCCCTTGATTCTGCATTATAAACTGAAATAGTCGTTCGAAGATGATCTATAAACTTAACAGGTTCTCTCTTTCGATCTGGTATGGTGGCCAGAAGGGCCATAATTTCGTTCGGTTTCCAGGGCACATAGACATCTATGGTGGGGTGGTTTGCAGCTTGTTGTGCATCAGGGTTTGGCATTGGTCAGACTGGGAATTGTTGCTAGGGCTTTGGGATGGGAGTGTCAATCTTTGAAGGCATTTCTGGGTCGGAGGATGATTCGGAGCTGTCTGACTGCTCAGCATCTCCGCGTCTTGATCGGCGGGAGTGTTTGCTATGCCTTTCACGACTGGGACTGGTAGTCTGACTAGTGGATTTAAGGGACTGTCTGTGATATCGAGATATAGTTCTGCCCTTCTGAGTGTGAGATCTGGTCCTCTCAGCTATATTGCCTGTGAACTGGGGATTTGAATCGCTAATAGAGGATGAGGAGTCCGTTTGGGCTTGTCGGTTCATTGGTGTGGGGTTACATTTATCTTTAACTCCTCTCGCCGGAGTGTAAGGTGGAGGGGGATGGGAAGAGGACTGGGGCAAGGGGTCAGGGGCTGCGGAAGGCGCCGTTGGGCGCCGAGTCAGTGTCCATTCATCAATTTCCTCATCAGCCTCGGTCAACGCAAGGCCAACCATTTGACTACGTAGTCGGTTTGTATCTTTTTCAGAGGTCCCAGTGTAACTCCTAATACGTTTCTCGTGTGTGCACTCTTTCTTTAAGATGTCTATGGTTTTAATATGTCCTCCTTCTGTCAATGAAAGACCTAATCTAGTAGCATTCTCCTGCCAACTCGACAGAATTGATGCATCTTTTAGCTTTTGACAGTAATGCCTCCATGTGGCTATCAAATCCCTATCCCCTTTTCCCCTTCCCTTCTTCCAAATCAACCCCTGTGCTCGTTTTACTACTTCCAAGCTTTTGGTGCCACCTAGTGGCCATTGATCATCTCCTAGTATTTTATTCAAAGTTCCAGATAACAGTATCAATTGCTCAGCTTTTTCAGGAAATTCCTCACATAGCTTTAGTAGTGGGCTACCGGTATTCGTGGTTCTATCTATATGATTACCCATCCCCGCGTCGCCCTGCGTAGGATGTCCTAATTAATCCCGATCCTCTGCGACGCCCCGCGTTGGATCCGGGTCCTAATTAATCCCAATTGTCCCCGCGACGCCCCGCAGTGGTTTCAGTTATCTTACCCAGAGCCTAGGTGGATCAAGTGATATACAAGATCGACGCCGTACCTGGTGTAAGTACAATTTAAAATTTACACAGTCCCGCGGCTTAATTTACCTAACTCCCTAACCTCCGCATTTCCCTACGCGGTTCATGCGATTCTCTCTCTCTCTCCGCGTCGCCGTGCGGTTTTACTGTTCGTGTCGCCGCACGATTTCTATTCTTCCGTGTCGCCGCACAGTTAATTTGTTTCAGGTTCCAAATTTATCTATTCTAACCTATCTTTCCGAGTCGTCGCTTGGTTTGCGTCGCCGCGCAATTTCCCTATCTCTATCCCTATTCTAAGTTTGAAAGGTATTCACCAGATTGTCCTGGATCTCGTTCAGACACTACCTGAGAGTGGCTAAACTTTCCTCAGACTTTTGAAACCGGGGGAAACTGGAGCAGTATTGAAATTATACTTACTCCAGTGGCCACTTTCCCCTCATCTCGTCCAAGGCTAGTCTGGCTCTTAATTCGCAAGTTTTCGGCAGTCGTCTGTTGAGATCTCACTTCTGATACCAAATGTTAAATGTAGATTCTTTTCCCTCAATCTGGTTCAGCGAAATTACTGAGTCGAATACCGTTTCTGCTTTAAACAAAGCAAGCTTTTATTTCAAAGCAAATCCCAATCGGGGACTTTATCAGACAGAAGGAATGCTTTCTGATAGATCACACCCACTTCCTACGGACAAAGTGACGTTACATTGTAAAGGGACGACGGTTATACATTTTCGGTAAAAGATAACAAGATACAATTAGAGTGACATCCTAGTTCAGCCTATCCTCTTTGATCCCTCTTTCCCTTTGTCCACTCATAAGCCGACCTAAGAATGGTCTGATTTTACACAAACGGCCATTATTCCCCTTCTGTTAATGTTTCAGGTTAGCAATGTGAGCTAATAAGACCTTGAGGTTTTTTGCAAGCTGTGGGTTTTTTTCAAGCTGTGTTAGTATTGTAACATTTTGCAGTCTCGAGTCTGAGATTTTTCATGGCTATTCCTCCATGAATTCTTTGTTAGCTTATACTGTCCATATATAATTCCCACGTTCTCAACTTCTTGACTTAAATGTCTGTATACATTTAATATCCATGTTCAGTATGCATTCTTTGTCCGTAGGAAGTGGGTGCGATCTATCAGAAAGCATTCCTTCTGTCTGATAAAGTCCTTGTTCGGGATTTGCTTTGAAATAAAAGCTTGCTTTGTTTAAAGCAGATATGGTATTCGACTCAGTAATTTCGCTGAACCAGATTGAGGGAAAAGAATCTACATTTAAAGGAATTTTCTTGGCTTTTGCCCCATACCCATTACGCAGTAAGGTGTGCAGTGGTTCTAACAGTGTGCTGAGACCCGGTAAGAAGTTAGCAAAGTATTTCAGGAGTCACCAAAGTAGTTCAGGAGTCTGAGAAACGACCGCAGCTCCGTCACGTTGTGTGGTCTCGATGCGTTCTCGATTGCCTCCATCTTTGAATCAGTGGGCCTGATGCCGTCCGCCGCGATCCTCCTCCCCAGGAACTCCACTTCAGGCACCAGGAAAACGCACTTCGAGCGTTTTAACCTGAGCCACACATGGTTGAGTCGACTAAGAACCTCTTCCAGGTTCTGCAGATACTCAACTGTGTCCCAACCTGTGACCAAGATGTCATCCTGGAAGACCATCGTGTGCGGGACTGACTTCAGCAAGCTTTCCATGTTTCTCTGGAATATCACCGTAGCTGATCGAATTCCAAACGGGTATCTGTTATAAATGAAGATACATTTGTACGTGTTGATGCAGGTGAGACCCTTTGATGATTCCTCCAGCTCCTGCATCATGTAGGCTGAAGCCAAATCCAGCTTCGTGACTGTCTTTCCTCCCGCCAGCATTGCAAAAAGGTCGTCAGCCTTTGGTAGTGGGTATTGGTCCTGCAGGGAGAAACGATTGATAGTTACTTTGTAATCATCATAGATTCTGATGGTGCCATCTCCTTTGAGGACTGGAAAGATCGGGCTGGCCCACTTGTTGATTTTGATCGGTGAGATGATGCCCTCTCTTTGCAGCTGGTCTAGCTCGATCTTTACCCTTTCTCCCATCATGTACGGTACTGCTCTCGCCTTGTGATGAATGAGTCATGACCCTGAAATTAAGTGGATCTGCACTTTTGCTCCTTGGATCTTCCTGATGCCTGGATCGAACAGCAAAGGGAACTTGTTTAAGATCTGGGCACACGAAGTGTCGTCAGTGAGCGAGAGTGCTCGGACATCGTCCCAGTTCCAGTGTATCTTTCCCAGCCAGCTCCTGTCGAGCAGCATGGGACCATCGCCCGGTACCACCCAGAGTGGTAGCTTGTGCACCGCTCCATCGTAGGAGATCTTTACAGTGGCACTGTTGATTATGGGAATCAGTTCCTTTGTTTAAGTTCTTAGTTTCGTGTGAATTGGAGTCAAGACTGGTCTTGAGGCTTTGCTGTACCACAATTTTTCAAAAGTCTTTTTGCTCATAATGGACTGGCTCGCGCCCATGTCCAGCTCCATTGACACCAGGAGTCCATTTAGTTCAACCTTCAGCATTATCGGGGGACACTTTGTGGTAAATGTGTGTACCCTATATACCTCTGCCCCCTCGGTCTGAGGCTCTGGTTTGTCGTGATACTCTGTGGATCTGTCCTCCTCTGCAACATGGTGGTTTGCAGGATTAACAGGATTTGCAGCTCGCCTGCACATACATTGGAGGTGTCCCATTGTTCCACAGCCCTTGCAAACGTATCCTTTGTAGCGGTATGAATGGAAACGATGATCACCCCCGTAGTGCCAACAAGGTGTTAATGGCCTTGCATTCATCACTCTTGATGGTGGACTCTGAGACATCTGCGGACATGCAGCTGCAGGCATGGGGGGGCCTGCCCTGTATGTTGTGGTTTGAAAACAACATCACTTTGTTCACAGTACCTGTAGCAGCACTCGTGTGCTGAGAGATTTATTTAGTATTGTCACTGGTGGCAATGGATGCCTGGGCTATCGCTATGGCCTTGTTCAAGCTTGCGGTCTCTACAGTCAAAAGTTTGCGAAGTATCATTTCATGGCCAATGCCAAGTACGAAAAAGTCTCTGAGCATGTGCTCCAAATGTCCTTCAAATCCGCAATGTCCTGCAAGATGTCTTAACTTGGCGTCATAATTCGCCACTTACTGGCCTTCAGATCTTTTGTAGGTGTAGAACCAGTACCTCGCCATCAGAATGCTTTCCTTCGGGTTCAATGTGCACAAATCATCGTACGATCTCTCTGTGGGTTTCGCTGGAGCAAGCAGATTTTTCATGAGGCCATACGTTGGTGCCCTGCGGACGGTGCGAAGAATCGCTCCTCGTTTGGCAACGTTCGCTTCTCCTTCCAGCTCGTTGGCCATGAAGCATTGGTCGAGCCACTCCACAAACGTTTCCCAATCATCTCCCTCCGAGAATTTCTCCAGGATGCCCACTGTTCTCTGCATCGTTGGGTTCGTTATCTGTATCTCGTCACCAGTTGTTATGTATGAAGAAAGATTCTGACTGAATACTGTGAGCTTAAAGTAAAGTGTGACTGTAGTCTTTTATTGCTGGTCTCCAGAGTGCCTCTCCAACCTGTGAGGCCTCCTTAAGTATCTGTGCTCCCAAGTGATTCTGCTGGCTGTACAGGATATATACAAGTTTACATATATAACAGTTGCCTCCTCCCTCGCTCCAGTTCTGCCTTCTCCTCATCCTCCTCCTCGTTCTTCTCATCCTCTTCATCTTCCTCCTCATCCTCCTCCTCCTCTTCTCCTTCTTCCTCCTCCTGAGGTAGTCCCGCAATCCCTGGTGGCAAGGGCTGGGCCCTTAGGATGGCCAGGTTGTGCAGCATACAGCAGACCACTCAGCCGAGTATTGGAGGGCTCCTCCCGAGCGGTCACGCCAGCGGAACCGTTGCATCAGTAGGCCGATGGTCTGCTCGATGATGTTCCTGGTGACGGCATGGCTCTCATTATATGAGTGCTCGGCAGGAGTGTTGGGGTTGCTTTGTGGCTGCTGCCAGGATAAGAGACATTGACACTGTGAATGAGCTGTGTGTGGTCACACACCCAATCACTGTAAGTGAGTGGAAGCCTTTGCAGCTACAGAATACCACATGGGTGCAGTCAATGGCGCCCTGCACCATGGGGAATCCCGCTATCCTGGCAAAGCCACATTTGTGTTCGTCCTGCTTCTCTCTGATCATGGGGAAGGAATGTAGTCGCTTCACCTGCTGTAGAGAGCCTCTGTGACCTCCCGAACGCAGCAATGGATGGTGAACTGTGAAATGTTAGCTGTGTCTCCTGTTGCAGACTGGACAGATCTGCTCACAAAGAAATTGAGGGTGACGGAGACCTTGGCTATCACTGGGAGAGCCGTGGTCACCCTGATCTGAGGCTGGAGGTTTGGTTACAAGAGGTGGCAGAGTTCCTGATCTGACGCTGGAGGTCTGATTACACGAGGTGATAGAGTTCCTGGTCTGAGGCTGGAGGTCTGGGGGTTACAGGAAGTGGCAGAGTTCCTGGTCTGACGCTGGAGGCCTGGTTACACGAGGTGATAGAGTTCCTGGTCTGAGGCTGGAGATCTGGTTTCAGGAGGTGATAGAGTTCCTGGTCTGAGGCTGGAGGCCTGGTTCCATGAGGTGATAGAGTTCATGGTCTGAGGCTGGAGGCCTAGTTACACGAGGTGATAGAGTTCCTGGTCTGAGGCTGGAGGTCTGGTTACAGGAGGTGGCAGAGTTCCTGGTCTGAGGCTGGAGGTCTGGTTACAGGAGGTGGCAGAGTTCCTGGTCTGAGGCTGGAGGCCTAGTTACACGAGGTGATAGAGTTCCTGGTCTGAGGCTGGAGGCCTGGTTACAGGAGGTGGCAGAGTTCTGTGACCACTTCCTTGATGAAGCGGAGCCTCATACTACGTCGCTCCTCCCTTAATTGGTGGTAGGAGAAGTGCTCTCTGAATAACCTCGGAGGGTAAGGCCCCCTGTTGAGAGCCCTGATGGCCCTCCTCCTCCCTCTGGCCATATGTTCCCTTGTTTCTCGCTGCCTCCACTCCCTCCGCCATAGATCCTGGAATGTGAGGTTGATTGCCAATACAGCCCCCAGTAATGTACCCACGTGTAGCAGCTTGATTCCTATGAAGAATAAGTGGAGCCACTTTTTAGTTGCCACAACACTCCTGATACAAAAGAAGCTACTTGTGCTAAGAGGAAGTGTCTTCAGTCCTCACCACAAATTCCTTTCCCTAGCCACTGACTTGATGCTGCTCCCTATTGGACACTAAGACGAGCTTCCAACACCATTTCCTATCCATCACAAATATCTAACTGCAACTTGAGAACACCAATGGACACTAGGGAGGTTCTCTCAACCTAGGAACAGACGCGTATAATTTCCATATTCAAGGGCAATAGCCCCATTAGCCTGGGAAGCTCCTTGGGACACTTTACTATGTTACAGGTGCACCTGGTTGTTGTTCAATGCCAGCCTTGGCTCAGAGGGGAGCACTCTCGCCTCTTAGTCAGCAGGTTGTGGGTTCAAGTCCTATTTCAGTGACTTGAGCACATTGTCTAGGCTTATACTGCAGTGCAGTACTGAGGGAGTGCTCAGGCCTATATTTATTCCTCAACCATCACCATAACAGATGATTTGGTCATTATCTCATTGCGGCTTGTGGGAGCTTGCTGTGCACAAATTGGCTGCTGTGTTTCCCACATGACAACAGTGACCGCACTTCAAAAGTACTTCACTGGTTGTGAAGTGCTTTGAGACGTGCTGTAAGGTCGGAAGCCCTTCTCGGTGTCCAATAGGGAGCAGCATTGTGAAAGTTACTATGTAAATGCAAGTCTTTCTTCCAGCTGGCTTGTAATGTTATGCGTGACACTACGTTACCATTCGCTCACGGTTAGAGGAGAAATGGGCTCAGTGACGATGGGTGATGGTAATATTAATACTCAATATTGATTCCTTCTGCTTTCAGCCTCTGCTTTTGAGTTCAGTTGTGGAGAACCAGTCTACAAACCAGATATGACCGAAAACAGTAATAGTGTCATCCCATTCAGCTGGCCGTGGCAGGTAAACAAAGACAAAGACTTGATTAGTACACAAAGTAACACCGTGTTATAAGAACATAAGAACATAAGAAATAGGAGCAGGAATCGGCCATATGGCCCCTCGAGCCTGCTCCACCATTCAATAAGACCATGGCTGATCTGATCATTGACTCAGCTCCACTTCCCTGCCCGCTCCCCATAACCCTTTATTCCCTTATCGCTCAAAAATCTGTCGATCTCTGCCTTAAATATATTCAATGACCCAACCTCCACAGCTCTCTGGGGCAGAGAATTCCACAGATTTACAAACCTCCTCATAGTTTTAAATGGACAGCCCCTTATTCTAAGACTATGTCCCCTAGTTTTAGTTTCCCCTATGAGTGGAAATATCCTCTCTGCATCCACCTTGTCAAGCCCCCTCATAATCTTATACCTTTCAATAAGATCACCTCTCATTCTTCTGAACTCCAATGAGTAGAGGCCCAACCTACTCAACCTATCTTCATAAGTCAACTCCCTCATCTCCGGAATCAATCTAGTGAACCTTCTCTGAACAGCCGCCAATGCAAGTATATCCTTCCTTAAATACTGTTAGATCTCTTAATTTCCAATGAAATACGAACTCTGATTGTAGTTTTAATATCACTTTATTTCTTGGCAGACAGCAACAAGCTCTTGGCTTTAAGCCAGTTCTTTGTCCTTTGTCCTGAGACCACATGATCAAAATGGCTGTACTTATACCTGGATCAATTTACAGAAAAGAACTCGCCTTCTTTGACCTTATTGGCTCAATTAATAGTCTTTTAACCTTTTAATTGGCTCGCTACCCAAAGTCCTAAAATGTTAAGTTGATTGATGACTTAATGAAACATGCTGAACTGCACGTAGCAGCCTTGATTTGGGGGTCTGTGAATTTTCACAGTCTGTCTAAATGCAGCCTGTTTGAATTCTCTATCAATCCCCCCTTTGATTCTTTCACAAACTGAATCATAAAACATCAGCTATCACTGGTTAAACATTCTACAAAATAATTTCAAACATGTTAATAGAGTTTCCTTCTAAAATTTGTTGATGTGTTTCGCCACATGTCCGGACTAGAAGCTTCCACACAAATTTACACCAACCCGAGTTCCATCGTGGCCACAATGGAAGTCTGGTTTTAGTAGGTAAATTAACCTTATTCCAATTTAATCCAAATCAATATCTTAATTCAACCAGTAAACAACCTTCCCTTAAGCATAACATACCCCTGTGCCACGTACAGACGGTCTGCTGGGACCTGCAAGGTGTCTCACCTGCGGGACAGCAGCTACAGCCGCCTGGTCGCAACAACATTTAATCAACATAAACAAACAATATAAAAGTAAAACAATTACAACAAATAGAATTAAACTTTCCACCAATGAAGTTCCTATTGAACCTAGCCATTCAGTGGCTCCACTCCACAAAGTGAATGATGGGGGTTGCTTAAGTTTTTATACCTCCTTTTGGATATGCTCCGCTAAGTGGGTAATTTCTTCGGAGCTATCTGTGATATATGTGCAACACTCAGTTCCGAGTAGGGCGCAAGTACCTCCCTTTTCAGCCAGGATGTAATCAAGGGCCAGTCTATTCTGTAGGGCTACTGTGCGGATTGCTACCATTTCTGCATTGATTTTAACTAGGGCCTCTGAGGTATCATTGGCTACCCGTTCCACAATGGATGCCATGTTAATGGATTCCCTTGCCAGTCTGGCGGTTCCATACCCAGGGATCAGAATGGCAAAGAACCTCTCTGTTTCTGTGATAGCTCTCTTAGGACGGTGTAAATGTTCCGACAGTGACTTTATATGATACATATAAGGCACAATGTAGGCTAAATAGCAGGATCCCGTCCAATTCTGGGGCAGCCAAGGGTAGGCCTTGTGGCCACACACCCAACAACTCGACATGTTACCTTGTTTGGCATAAATGTATGACATATATAAAAAGGTACTTACATGTAATTCCCTTGCTACCCTACTATTTCCCTTTGGTGCAGAGGGTCGGCTAGTAAGAAGTAGGCCTATGCCTAGACTACCTACAATCAGTAATACAGTAAATTTATACATTTTTGCTAAATGTAATTGTCCTTATTAGATTTCAGCTTCAGTTACGGGTGCTCATTTAACGTGTGAAGTGTGGCTCCAGGCTTTCTTTCCTTGGACTTTAACAGCTGCCTGGGTGGTCAATAACACTTGATAAGGTCCCTCCCAATTGGCACCCAAAGGTTCTTTATGCAACTTTTTCACATACACCCAGACTCCCGGGATGATGTCGTGTCCTCCTTCGGGTGGATTACCCCAAGCTGCCGATACCTGTCAGGAAACAGAACTAATAGCATTGGTTAAGTTCTGACAGTATGATAACAAAGTGTCACTCATTAAGTGAACATCAGCTTTCCGTAAATCGATAGTTCCTGGCAGCGACATGGGTCTTCCTGTTATAATTTCAAATGGGCTTAGACCTGTAGTTCTGTTCGGGGTTGCCCTAATGCTACATAGCACTATTGGTAGTGCCTGGGGCCATGGTGTTCCTTCTTGGTGATATTTGGCAAGCCGTTGTTTCAGAGTTCGATTCATTCATTCTACTTGTCCTGATGATTGTGGATGATAAGGACAGTGTAAATCCCACGTAATGTTCAGTAACCTACAGACTTCTTGGCAGACAGCACTGTGAAGTGTGTTCCCTGATCTGAGTCAATGCTACTCGGGACTCCCCATCGGGGAATGTAATCCTTACACAAGACCTTTTCAGTGTGATTGGCTGTGGCTCTTTTAGTTGGGACAGCTTCTACCCATCTAGAGAATCTGTCGACCATGACAAGAATGTTAGTGTATCCTTGGCATGAAGGAAGAGATATATAATCAACCTGCAGATGCTGGAATGGTCCGACAGGGGCAGGGGGCCTCAGTTGGGGCATTACCGTGATGGGTCCAGAATTATTTTTCTGGCAGACCACACAGAGGTCTGTTACCAGCTGGGCATGTTTTTTAAATCCCCAACCTCACCAGCTTTTCTGGAACCGTGCCGTCATCTGTTGTGAGGCCAAGTGTCCCCACGAGTGGATCTGTTGGGCTAAAAAAGGCATAAGCGCTTGTGGCGCGACTGGCTTGTCGGTAACTCTTTGTCTCCAGACACCATCCTCGCATAGCTTAATTCCTGCCTCAATCCATGTCCATTTTTCCTCTCGGGAGCACTCGCCTTGCATTGTTTGAAGGTCTCGTGTCAGAGTCCTGAGTGCTTTCATTCTGCACATCTGTGTTGGTTCTTCTGGAGGAATGCCCTGTGAGGCGGCATCTTTAGTTGCCTGGTTGGCTAGGGCATTTCCCTGTGCTTCTGTGGTATTTTCCTTGGTATGGGCCTTACACTTCAGGATGGACACTTCCTGAGGTAATTGTATGGCCTCCAGTAAGTCTCGGACTTCTTTTCCATTTCGGATAGGTGTACCAGCAGCAGTGAGGAATCCCCTTTTCCGCCATAACAGACCAAAGTCATGAGCAACTCGAAAAGCATAATGCGAATCTGTGTAGACATTAGCTGTCTGTCCTTCTGCTATTCGACATGCTTCTGACAGGGCCCGTAACTCGGCCTGTTGTGCTGACGTTCCTGAGGGTAAACATCCTTTTGCCACTACCTCATATAAGGTTGTAACTGCCCATCCTGCTTTTTTGGTACCATTGTCAACAAAGGAGGAACCATCTGTAAACAGGATGAGGTCTGGGTTGTGCAGAGGCTCCTCTGCTGCTAAGGCTGCTTCTTCTGTTTCTTTTAAAATCTCCACACAGTCATGCTCTTCACATTCTTCCCCCTCTTGCTCCCTTGATTCTGACATCGGGGGCATAGTTGCGGGATTAACCGGGCTGGCCCGGACGATATGGAGATTAGGAGCTTCCAAAACTGCTGTCCAGCGGGTCCATCTTGCTGCCGTCACCTGAGACATTCTATTCATAGACAGCAAAGCGTGTACGTTGTGGGGACACTTGACAATCAGCTTTTGGTCGAGGACTAGACCCGCAGTGATCATTACCGCTCGACATGTAGCTTCCATGGCCCTTAGGCAACTTCCCCATCCGAGGGCTACCGCATCCAGTTTTGCCGAATAATAACCAATAGGTCTTTGCCGATCCCCATGTTCTTGTGTCAGTATAGCTGTCATATATCCTTCTTTCTCATGGACAAACAGGATAAATGGCTTATCACTGTCAGGGATTCCCAGAGCTGGTGCCGAACACAAAGCCTTTTTCAAACTCAGGAAGGCCTCTTGCTGTTCCTTAGTGAGGGTGATGGCTTCTTTAGAGGCACGTTTCCCCTTTAAAATATCATTCAGTGGCTGAGCAAGCTGTGTGAAGGAGTCAATCCAATTTCTGTTGAAGTTACACAATCCCAAAAAAGTTCCTGAATAGTGGTGGGTTTTTTAGCAGCCCGAATGGCTGCAGTTCTATCCTGGGTAAGTTCTCTCTTTCCTTGTGAAATCTTTTGTCCCAGGTATACAACCTCTTCTTGGGATATTTGTGCTTTGTCGATGCTGGCTTTATGTCCTTTCAGCCAAAGGTGGTCCAGCAAAGCTCGTAAATCTTGTTCATGCTGTTCTTCCGTGTTTGAAGCTAGCAGGATATCGTCTACATATTGGATGACTGTGGATGACAGGGGAGGTAATTCTCACAAATGGCTTTGTAAAGCCATGTGGAATACCATAGGGCTGTTGTGGAAACCCTGCAGTAACCGGGTCCAAGTATACTGTTGTCCTTGGACCGTGAAAGCAAACCACTGTCGAACCTCCGGTGCCAGAGGCATCGACCAAAATCCGTTGGCCATATCTATAACCGAGAAATATTTATGTTCCGGTTTGAGGGCATTAAAAATGGTGGAGGGATCTGCGACCAAAGGAGCTTTTTGATCAATACACTGGTTAGCTTTCCTATAATCGACAGTCAAACGCCAAGTCTCATTAGATTTCTGTACCGGCCAAAAGGGGCTATTGGAGGAGCTATGCGTTTTAATAAGCACCCCTTGTTTCTCCAATTGCTGAATAACCGGTAAGATTCCCGCGATGGCAGTTGGACTGATGGGATACTGTTTAGTGCATGGAGGCTTGGTCACGGTAAATGACGCAGGCTCCATCAGGAGTACGCCACAATCGTTCTTATCTTTAGCCCATATCGGGTGTTCCTTCAATTCTTCTTTCTTCAAAGTTCTAATTGACCATATCACCCGGCCATCCTCAAAATGCAACGATGAATCCATTTGGATTAGAACGTCCATTCCCAAAAGGGGTTGATCTACTGGGCCTATCCAGACCGGCGTGGTTAGTTCATGTGGACCCAGCCCTATAAGTACCGGTGTTGTCCTTTTAATTTCCATTTTATGGCCCCAACTCCAGAGGCTGTACGTGCCCTACCATCCAACGGCAAAAAGTCTCCATATTGTAGGGGTAAGCATGTTAATTCAGCCCCTGTGTCTAAAAGACAGTCCACATCCTTATCGCCCACCCTCACAGTTATATATAGCCCATCTCCCCTTTGTTGTATTAGTGCGAGGAGGGGGGCCAGGGCGGGCTCTAATCGTTTTTTGCTCTCCCAAGTAACTATGTTGTTGTATTGTCAGTCGCTTAAATGCTTCTGAGGTCGTTATCTTGTGACAAGCCTGGTTTGTTGGCTGAATTGTATCCCTGGCTGCGTCCTCTTCCCCAGCCGCGACCTTTCTGTTTTGCCCTGCACGTCTTGGCCCAGTGACCTTCTTTCCCACAATAATGACATTTTCCGGATAATTTTCCTAATAACTGTTTATCGGAATCCTGGGATTTCCATCCCATAGCCTGTACAGAAACATAGAAACATAGAAAATAGGTGCAGGAGTAGGCCCTTCGGCCCTTCTAGCCTGCATCGCCATTCAATGAGTTCATGGCTGAACATTCAACTTGGACTTTAGCTCCCATATCCCGATCTAATTGGTTACATCGATCCATCAATGCTGCAAAGGTAGTCCCTCTCCCTTCCCAGTCCGGTAACACTACCTTAAGCATTTTGGACAGTTCTGGCTTTAGACCTGCCACAAAAGCTGCTTTCAGGGGTTCAAACACTTGTTCATCCATTTCCTCATCCGTATTATTCATACCCGAATGTTCTAGCCACGTGCATCTAAACCGCTCGTCATACTCCAGGACCTCCTCTGTTCCTTTCTGTTGGCAGGCTGCAATTTTTCCCCAGTCTGTCTTAGCTGGACTGAAGGCTTGCAGCCAGTGTTTAATCGCCTCCCATCCTGCGTCTAATTCTTGCTCATCCTGCCCCAAAGCTTCTTCTACCTTGTCGTGCAATTTTCTTCCCTGTGTTTTTGGCACCATTATGGTCAAAATTTTCACTCCGTTCCAGGGATGAAGTTGATATATATTTCTTAAGCGGTCCAATTGGTCCCACGTTTTCACTCCCCCTTTCTTTGGATTGGGCAATTCCTTGGACCATTTATCAATTTTCTCTGGGTCTGCCGGATCATGAACTAAGTATTCTGCATACACCCTTCTCTTTGTTTTTTTGGTTCCGCCCTCATCCGCAGTCTCTTCTGATTTGACTACAACTCGCCTTTTTTTAAACGGGGCAAAGTGCACCCCTAATTCTTCATCATCCTCCGACACTGTATTGTCGGAGGATTCAGAAACCGTATCTATTCCTCAGTCGTGTCTTCGGGTTTGTGCTTTTAATTTATCCAAACATGGGTACCCTGGGAATTGACCGATACATTTTCCTTTTCCTATTACTGTCTCTTGACCTAATAATTTTTTCCACTTTTTAATTTCACCTTTAAGATCTTTAACTTCCGCTTCCAAGCTTTTCAAGTTCAAGCTTTTTCTGTCGTAGCTGTGCACAAACAGCTTGCAATTGATCCTTTGTACTGGTCAGTTCTTGATCATGTTGGGAACGCATTATAATTTCATTCCGCTTTCGAATCTGGCCCATAACCGCTAGGGACCATCTAGTTCGCTCTTTATTTTTCATACGGGTCGTTTTTCCCCAGACCCTTTTAATCTCGTCCAAGGACCATTGTCCTTTGGAGGTTCCGTACTTTTGTTCGATCTTAATACAGGTTTTAAATAAGTTGAATTGTTGCTCTATGTATTCTTTCAACTGTTCGAGAATTAAATCTAGCGAAACTTCAGGTGGTGCTTGCCCACCTTTAACAGTTGTAGGCAATTCTTTGCCCTTATCTCCTGCTGCCATAATACTGATTTCTTTACTGGGGTCTCGAGTCGTAGGCTTTCTAGACGATCAATAGGTCGGTGATTAATTAACGAACACACCGCCGAAGTTTAGACGTCTATGGGACCTCGAGTCGACTACCAACCGGAGGGTTCGCAAACCGGAGGCTTTCGGAATCGCGTAGAAGGAGAGGCGAATTTAGACTTTTGACCGAGGACTTTTATAAAGAGGAGTCCTTACCTCAGTCTGTAGGTCCGATGTCCAAAATTCAGTTTCTTTCCTCAGCGATCGTGTTCGTGATGCCAAAATTGTTAGATCTCTTAATTTCCAATGAAATACGAACTCCGATTGTAGTTTTAATGTCACTTTATTTCTTGGCAGACAGCAACAAGCTCTTGGTTTTAAGCCAGGTCTTTGTCCTTCTGACACCACATGGTCAAAATGGCTGCACTTATACCTGGATCAACTTGCCTTCTTTGACCTTATTGGCTCAATTAATAGTCTTTTAACCTTTTAATTGGCTCGCTACCCAAAGTCCTAAAATGTCAAGTTGATTGGTGACTTAATGCAACATGCTGAACTGCACGTAGCAGCCTTGATTTTGGGGTCTGTGAATTTTCACAGTCTGTCTAAATGCAGCCTGTTTGAATTCTCTATCAAATACGGAGACCAAAACTATACGCAATACTCCAGGTGTGGTCTCACCAATACTCTGTACACTTGTAGCAAGACTTCTCTGCTTTTATACTCTATCGCCCTTGCAATCAAGGTCAACATTCCATTTGCCTTCCTGATTACTTGCTGTACCTGCATACTAACTTTTTTGTGTTTCATGCACAAGGACCCCCAGGTCCTTCTAAACTGCAGCACTTTGCAATTTTTCTTCATTTAAATTATAATTTGCTTTTCTTTTATTTCTGCCAAAGTGGATAACCTCACATTTTCCCACATTATACTCCATCTGCCATATTTTTGCCCACACACTTAGCCAGACTATCTCTTTGCAGATGTTTTGTGTCTTCCTCACAATTTGCTTTCCCACCCATCATTGTATCATCAGCAAACTTGGCTACATTACACCCGGTCCCTTCATCCAAGTCATTAATATAGATTGTAAATCGTTGAGGACCCAGCACTGATCCTTGCGGCACCCTGTTTGCCAACTGGAAAATGAGCCATTTATCCCGACTCTCTGTTTATAGTGCAAGGCTCATTGCATGCTTGTTATTTATAGGTTTCATTGCAAGCTAAAAGAGGAATTTCATATTCTCACACGTGCGGAGGGGCCCTCATTGATCCGACCTGGATCCTAACTGCAGGAAAGTGTATTAAGTGAGTATTGTCTGCTGAAATTTAAGCTTATTTTCCGATTTAAAATAGTATGCCCCCTTCCCTTTGGGGAGGTCGAAAAAGGCAAGGGAATACACATTAAATGGTACAACACTGCAAAGTATAGTGGAACAAAGGGACCTTGGAGTACAGGTCCACAGATCCCTGAAGGTAGCAGGTCAGGTAGATGAGGTGGTTAAGAAGGCATATGGAATACTTGCCTTTATTAGTCGAGGCATGGAATACGTAATTATAACCTCCATATTGATTGGACAAATCAAATTGGTCAGGGGAGTCTTGAGGAAGAGTTCATAGAGTGCATAAGGGATGGGTTCCTTGAACAGTATGTAACGGAACCAACCAGGGGGCAGGCTATCTTAGATCTGGTCCTGTGTAATGAGACAGGATTAATAAACAATCTCCGAGTAAAGGATCCCCTTGGAATGAGTGAACATAGTATGATTGAATTTCAAATTCAGATGGAGGGTGAGAAAGTTGGATCTCTAACCTGCGCACTAAGCTTAAATAAAGGAGACTATGAAGGTATGAGGGCAGAGTTGGGTAAAGTGGACTGGGAAAATAGATTAAAGTGTAGGACGGTTGATGAACAGTGGTGTAAATTTAAGGAGATATTTCACAACTCTTAAGAAAAATATATTCCAGTGAGGAGGAAAGGCTGTAAAATAAAAGATAGCCATCCGTGGCTAACTAAAGAAATAAAGGATGGTATCCAATTTAAAAACAAGGGCATACAAAGTGGTCAAAACTAGTGGGAGCACAGAAGATTGGAAAGCTTTTAAAAGCCAGCAAAGAATGACTAAAAAAATGATTAAGAAAGGGAAGATAGACTATGAAAGTAAACTAGCGCAAAATATAAAAACAGATAGCAAGAGTTTCTACAGCTATATAAAAAGGAAAAAAGTGGCTAGAGTAAATGTTGGTCCCTTAGAGGACAAGACCGGGAAGTAGTAATGGGGAATATGGAGACGGCAGAAACTCTGAACAAATATTTTGTATCAGTCTTTACGGTAAAAAACACTAAGAATATCCCAACAGTGGATAGTCAATGGGCTATAGGGGGTAGGAACTTAACACAATCACAATCACTAAGGAGGTAGTACTCAGTAAGATAATGGGACTAAAGGCAGATAAATCCCCTGGACCTGATGGCTTGCATCCTAGGGTCTTAAGAGAAGTAGCGGCAGGGATAGTGGATGCATTGGTTGTAATTTACCAAAATTCCCTGGATTCTGGAGAGGTCCTAGCAGATTACAAATCTGTAAATGTAATGCCCTTATTTAAAAAAGGAGGCAGACAAAAAGCAGGAAGCTATAGACCAGTTAGCCTAACATCTGTGGTAGGGAAAATGTTGTAGTCTATTATAAAGAAGCAGTAGCAGGACATTTGGAAAATCATAATTCAGTCAGGCAGAGTCAGTGTGGATTTATGAAGGGGAAGTCACGTTTGACAAATTTGCTGGAATTCTTTGAGGATGTAACAAACAGGGTGGATAAGGGGGAACCAGTGGATGTGGTGTATTTGAACTTCTAGAAGGTATTTGACAAAGTGCCACATAAAATGTTACTGCACAAAATAAAAGTTCTCAGGGTTGGGGGTAATATATTAGCATGGATAGAGGATTGGTTAACTAACAGAAAACAGAGTCAGAATAAATGGTAATTCTCTGGTTGGCAATCAGTAACTTGTGGGGTGCCGCAGGGATCAGTGCAGGGGCCCCAACTATTTACAATCTATATTAACGACTTGGAAGAAAGGACCGAGTGTAACGTAGCCAAGTTTGCTGACGATACAAAGATGGGAGGAAAAGCAATGTGTGAGGAGGACACAAAAAATTTGCAAAAGGACATAGACAGGCTAAGTGAGTGGGCAACAATTTGGCAGATGGTGTGTAATGTTGGAAAATGTGAGTCATGCACTTTGGCAGAAAAAAAATCAAAGAGCAAGTTACTATTTAAATGGAGAAAAATTGCAAAGTGCTGCAGTACAGCGGGACCTGGGGGTACTTGTGCGTGAAACACAAAAGGTTAGTATGCAGGTACAGCAAGTGATCAGGAAGGTCAATGGTATCTTGACCTTATTGCAAAAGGGATGGAGTATAAAAGCAGGGAAGTCTTGCTACAGTTATACAGTGTATTGGTGAGGCCACACGTGCAGTACTGCGTGCAGTTTTAGTTTCCTTATTTACAAAATGATATACTTGCTTTGGAGGCAGTTCAGAGAAGGTTCACTCGGTTGATTCCGGAGATGAGGGGGTTGATTTATGAGGAAAGGTTGAGGAGGTTGAGCCTCTACTCATTGGAATTCAGAAGAATAAGAGGTGATCTTATCGAAACGTATAAGATTATGAGGGGGCTTGAAAAGGTGGATGCAGAGAGGATGCACTGATAGGGGAGACTAGAACTAGAGGGCATGATCTTAGAATAAGGGACCGCCCATTTAAAACTGAGGAGAAATTTCTTCTCTCAGAGGGTTTTAAATCTGTGGAATTTGCTGCCTCAGAGAGCTGTGGAAGCTGGGACATTGAATAAATTTAAGACAGCAATAACAGTTTCTTAAATGATAAGGGGATAAGGGGTTATGGGGAGCGGGCAGGGAAGTGGAGCTGAGTCTGTGATCGGATCAGCCATGATCTTATTAAATGTCAGAGCAGGCTCGAGGGGCCGTATTGCCTACTCCTGTTCCTATTTCTTATATTCTTATGTTCTTATGTAAGAGGAAGGAGGTTATGCTTGAACTGTATAAAACACTGGTTAGGCCGCAGCTGGAGTACTGCGTGCAGTTCTGGTCACCACATTACAGGAAAGATGTGATTGCACTGGAAAGGGTGCAGAGGAGATTTACAAGAATGTTGCCTGGACTGGAGAATTTTAGCTATGAGGAAAGATTGGAGATGCTGGGTCTGTTTTCTTTGGAACAGAGGAGGCTGAGGGGAGACCTGATTGAGGTGTATAAAATTATGAGGGGCCTGGATAGATTGGATAGGAAGGACCTGTTTCCCTTGGCAGAGGGTTCCACAACCAGGGTGCAGAGATTTAAAGTAATTGGTAGAAGGTTTCGAGGAGATATGAGGGGAAATTTCTTCACCCAGAGTGTGGTGGGGGTCTGGAACTCACTGCCTGAAAGGGGGTAGAGGCAGAATCCCTCACCACATTTAAAAATACTTGGATGTGCACTTAAAGTGCTGTAACCTACAGGGCTACGGACCAAGAGCTGGAAAGTGGGATTTGGCTGGATAACTCTTGGTCGGCCAGTGCGTCACGAATGGCCAAAATGGTCTCCAACCGTGCTATACATTTCTATGATTCTATGATTCCATGATTCATAATAATAGCAAAAATTGGCTCTGTGTGTATTACCATGAGTGATATTAATATTCAGTTCTTGTCTTTAAAGCGAAGGTATTAAATACCGTGTTGTACTGGGGAAGTATGACTTGACATTGACTGAAGGCTCGGAACAATATATTGAACCCATCAAAATGATTGCTCACCCGATGTTTAATCCCAAATGTATCACTTGCGGGTAAGTCCCACTACGCATCGAAACTGGTTTACGGACAGAAAATACAGAGCGGGAATAAATGGGTCATGTTCGGATTGGCAGGCTGTAACTAGTGGGGTACCACAATGGTCAATACTTCAGTCTCAGCTCTTTACAATCTATATTAATGACTTCGATGAGGCGACGAGTGTAATGTATCCAAGTTTGCTGATGATACAAAGCTAGGTGGGAAAGTAAGCTGTGAGGAGGACAGAAAGTGTCTGCAAAGGGATTTAGTGATTGAGCAAGAGGGTGGCCGATGGAGTATAATATGGGGATGTGTGACATTATCCACTGGGAGGAAGAATACAAAAGCAGACTATGTTTTAAATGGCGAGAGACCAGTAAATGTTGTTTTGCAAGTGGATTTGGGTGTCCTTGTACACGAATCACAGAAAGTTAACATGCAGGTACAGTAAGCAATTAGGAAGAAAACTGGCATGTTAGCTTTTATTACAAGGGGGTTGTATAAGCGTAAGGAAGTCTTGCTGCAATTGGACAGGGCCTTGGTGAGACCATCCCAAACACCTGAAGCACTGTGCACAGTTCTGGTCTCCTTGCTTTACTTGCATCTATATCTTTGATATATACTTGCTTTGGAGGGCGTGCAACAGAGGTTCACTGTGATGAGAGGGCTGAGTAGAATATGCCTATATTCTCTGGAGTTTAAAAGAATGAGAAGTGATCTCATTGAAACGTATACAACTCTTTGAGTACTTGACAGGGTAGATGCTGAGAGGATGTTTCCCCTGACTGTAGAACTGGGGCTCACAGTCTCAGGGGAAGGGGTTGGCCATTTAGGACTATGATGAGAAAAAATTCATTCAGAGGGTTGTGAATGTTTGGCTGTGGATGCTGAATCGTTGAGTATATTCAAGACTGAGATCGATAGACTTTTACACTCTAGGGGATGTGGTGTTCATACTGTTTGTTTGTTGTACGAACTCTTACTGGACAGGCATTGGGACTCTGCGGGAGCTATTCACACACTGCTGTAAACATTCTGGTTCATGCTGGTTTGGGGACACCATTTTGGGAGTTGCTATAAAGGACACAGTTAAGTTACCTTACTCCTGTTTCAGTTAGTTGATTTATTTACGTACACAACATAATTTGGCAATGAGGATGAATCAAATTAACCTCGCTAACCCCCCGCCTTTCCTCTCCACACCCGGGGAACCTCCAATTCTGTCGCAAAGATGGATAAAAAGTTTTTCTACGTACATCACTTATCCACTGCCTTGGCATCGAAGGCCAACGCATCTTTGGCCTAATCGAAGATATGGACTCCTACGACAAAACGGTAAGCGCCCTAGAGATCTATTTTGGGCCAAAGAAAAGTATCGTGATGGAGAGATACAAGTTTAGTAAAATGGGACGAGGGAAAAGTGAATCAATCAAACAGAGTATATCATTTCATCAACTGAACTGACCGCTATGTGTAACTTTGGAGCACTCACAGAGGAAATGATCAGAGATCAAATTATTCAGGTACGCTTGCTAATGGAGGATGACAAATTGATATTGGACAAAGCAACTAATTTGGCCATCCAAATCGAATCAGCGCTTTCCGATTCAAAAGCGATCAGATCCCTTGCTCCCCCTGTGCAGCAGACTGCAGCTACAGCCCAAGTGCAAAGCATTTGTCCAAAGCGGAAATCACAGCAGAGACCCAGGGCTAGTAGTAAACCACCCATGACAGAGCACGGGCTTAACTTCCACTGCTTTAACTGTGGGGACAAATCACACTCAGCAAAGAGTCCTAACTGCCCTGCACATGGGAAGAAATGCTCTGCATGTGGAAAAATGAACCATTTTGCTAGTGTCTGTCGCTCATCACAGCATATTCGACATGTGGACAACCCCGATAGTGATTAGCCCAGTATGGTTTACACCGTTAGTGACATTTCGCACATCGGTTCGGGCAAATTTAAGGACTGTGAGGTAAACATTGACGGCATGCCCTGCTGCCTCCTCATTGACCTTGGAGCCAAAGTCTCCATATTGAGCAAGGCTGTGAACAAAACCCACTTCACGCACTGTCAACTGCAGCCCGCAACTTCCACTCTACATGTGTAGTCCGACTCCAAAATTGTGGCACTTGGGATCATATCTGTTCTGATATACTACAAGGACATAACTTTGGAGAACTTTTCCTTTCATGTCACGAAGGGACAAAGCCTCATGGGTGTTGACCTTTTTGACAAACTTGGGTTCAAAGTTTACGACCCAACGAGCACAGCTGTGTACATGTGGACTTTGACAAACAGTATCCCTCAATCTTCACAGGGTTTGGAGTGACAACAAAATTCTGCCATCGTCCCCACATTGACCCTTCCGTCAAACGCAGTGACTTCGCCGTCTCCCATTCGCGGTTCGTGACCAAGTATCCGCAGAATTAATGCGACTCGAATCTCAGGGAATCATTGAGAGCATTGACTCCTCACCCTGGATCTCGACCTTAGCCATTGCTTGGCGTAAAAATGGGGAGATCTGCCTGTGCATCGAACTGAAAGAGGTCAACAAGACCATCATCCCGACAAGTACCCTCTCCCTACCATCGACGAACTGTCTTCAGAATTCCACGGCTCAATAGTCTTTACGAAACTCGACATGTTCTGCAGTTATCTGCAAATCGCCCGAGCGGAGGATAGCAAACCGCTCACGGCATTCACGACGTATGATGGTCTGTATCAGTATCGGCTCATGCCCTACGGATTATCTTCTGCACCGTGCATTTCAGAAGATTGTCACTACTATGTTAGTAGGCATAGGGGGAGTCCTCCTCCTCCCACTCCGCTCCTCCCCTTCTCCCTCCTCCCCCTCTCTTCCTCTTCTTCTTCCTCCACCCCTCCTCCTCTTCCCCTCCTCTTCCCCTCCTCTTCCCCTCCTCCCCCTCCCTCCCTCTTCCCCTCCTCCTCCCCTCCTCCCCTCCTCCTCCTCCCTCCTCTTCCCCTCCTGCTCCCCTCCTCCTCCTCCCTCCTCTTCCCCTCCTCTCCCCCTCCTCCCCTCCTCCTCCTCCCTCCTCTTCCCCTCCTGCTCCCCTCCTCCCCCTCCCTCCTCTTCCCCTCCTCCTCCCCTCCTCCCCTCCTCCCCTCCTCCCCTCCTCCTCCTCCCCTCCTCCTCTCCTCTCCTCCTCCTCCTCCTCCCCTCCTCCTCCCCCTCCTCCCCTCCTTCCCTCCTCCTCCCCTCCTCCTCCTCCTCCTCCTTTTCCTCCCCTCCTCCTCCTCCCATCCTCTACACCTCTCCACCTCTCCTCCCTCCCTCCTCCTCCTCCTCCTCCCTCCTCTCCTCTCCACCTCCCCTCCTCCTCCTCCTCCTTCTCCTTCTCCTCTCTCCTCCCTTCCAGAGAAATGACAGCCAGACGCAGTGGAAGAATATGAAGACTGAAGTGGAAACCGACCAAGATTTAGAACAAGGGCTGCTCTGAATCTCTGAAATGCTGCCCCTTCCAGACCTCAGTTTGATATTGGTGATTATAGGTGTTTGTTAAAGATTCTTGCTTAGTTTAGATTCTTTCTCCCTCTTCATCATCATCATAGACAGTCCTTCAGAATCGAGGAAGACTTGCTTCCACTTCTAGAATGAGTCCTCAGGTGGCTGAACAGTCCAATACGAGAGCCACAGTCTCTGTCACAGGTGGGACAGACAGTGGTTGAGGGAAGGGGTGGGTGGGACTGATTTGCCGCACGCTCCTTCCGCTGCCTGCGCTTGTTTTCTGCATGCTCTCAGCGATGAGACTCGAGGTGCTCAGTGCCCTCCAGAATGCACTTCCTCCACTTAGGGCGGTCTTTGGCCAGGGACTCCCAGATGTCAATGGGGATGTTGCACTTTATCAGGGAGGCTTTGAGGGTGTCCTTGTAACGTTTCCGCTGCCCATCTTTGGCTCATTTGCTGTGAAGGAGTTCCGAGTAGAGCGCTTGTTTTGGGAGCCTCGTGTCTGGCATGCGAACAATGTTGCCTGCCCAGCGGAGCTGATCAAGTGTGGTCAGTGCTTCAATGCTGGGGCTGTTGGCCTGGTCAAGGACACTGATGTTGGTGCACCAGTCCTCCCAGGGGATTTGTCGGATCTTGCGGAGACATTGTTGGTGGTATTTCTCCAGCGACTTGAGGTGTCAACTGTACATGGTCCATGTCTCTGAGCCATACAGGAGGGTGGGTATTACTACAGCCCTGTAGACCATGAGCTTGGTGGTAGGTTTGAGGGCCTGGTCTTCGAACACTCTTTTCCTCAGGCGGCCGAAGGCTGCGTTGGCACATTGGAGGCATTGTTGAATCTCCGCATCCATGTCTGCTTTTGTTGCTAAGAGGCTCCCGAGTTATGGGAAATGGTCCACATGGACCAGGGCCGCGCCATGGATCTTGATGACTGGGGGGCAGTGCTGTGCAGCGAGGACAGGCTGGTGGAGGACCTTTGTCTTACGGATATTTAGTGTAAGGCCCATGCTTTCGTGTGCCTCAGTAAATATGTCGACTATATCCTGGAGTTCAGCCTCTGAATGTGTGTAAATGCCGACGTCGTCCGCATACTGTAGCTCGACGACAGAGATTGGGGTGGTCTTGGACCTGGCCTGGAGGCGGCGAAGGTTAAATAGGAATCTCTCCCTGTTAACAACATAACAAAAACAGATATCTGGTCATTATCACATTGCTTGCTGCGGTGTGCAAATTGACTATCGTGTTTCCTACATTACAACAGTGACTACACTCCAAAAGTACTTCTTTGGCTGGAAAGCACTTTGAGATGTCCGGTGGTTGTGACAGGCGCTATAGAAATGCAAGTCACTCTTTCTTTCTTTCTTTCCTCCTCCCTTCCTCTTCCTCCTCCCTTCTTCTTCCTCCTCCTTCTCCCTTCCCTCTCCCTCCCTCCTCCTCCTCCTCATGAAGTGGTCCTGGACCCTGTGGTGCGAAGGGCTGTACATTTATGATGGGCCAGGTTGTGCAGCATGCAGCAGACCACCACAAAATGGGACCCCCACTCCGGTGTGTACTGCAGGGCTCCTCCCGAGCGGTCAAGGCAGCAGAACCGTTGTTTCAGTAGCCCGATGGTCTGCTCGATGATGTTCCTGATGGAAGCATTGCTCCCACTATATGAGTGCTGGGCCTGAGTGATGGGGTTGTGGAGGGAAGCTATGAGCCAGGTTGAGAGCAGATCGTCCTTCTCTTGGGTTTGACATGGGTGGCTGGAAGATTGCTGCCACACCGGACTGGCGCAGGATGAAGGCATCATGGCTGCTGCCAGGATAGTGGGCCTTGACTATCAGGAAGCACTGTGTGTGGTCACACACCAAATGCACTTTGTGAGTTGTAGCCTTTATGGTTACAGAACAGCAGCAATGTTATCTGGTGCCTGCAACATTGCATGTGTGCAGTCAATGGTGCCCTGAACTGTGGGAAAGCCTGCTATCCGGGCAAAACCACATCTGCTTCTGTCTATTCAGACAGAAGAAAATGAAGTCCCCTTTCCTGCTGTAGAGAATCTCTGTGACCTCCCGGATGCAGTGTTGGATGGCGAACTGTGAGATGTTAGCTATATCTCCTGCTGCAGAATGCAAGGATCCACTGGCAAAGAAATTGAGGACCACGGCAGCGCTGTGCTGTTCTCGGTTTGTAGGTCTGGTTCCACGAGGTGGCAGAGTTCTGTGACCACCTCCTTGGTGAAGTGGAGCCTCCTAATACACTGCTCCTGGCTTAGATACAGGCAGGAGAAGCGCTCTCGAAGTGGGTAAGGCCTCCTGTTGAGAGTCCCCCGCGGGGCGCATGGCGGGATGGGGTCGATGATGTCATCACTGGGCGAACGCCAGCCTGGGTCGCAAATCACGGGAAGCGGCGCTCCCGGCTCATCTGGGCAATTTACTGGGAGGCGCTAATGGGGCTATAAAAAGGGGCAATTTCGGCTGGCATATGACATAACAAGGCAATGTGAGATGAAACAAGACCAAAGATAGAGCTTCCTGCCCTCGTTACACACCGGTATGGAACGTGTCTGCAGAACCAGCCATAAAAGTTCCTTTCATAACCTCACTAAATCCAACAGCCAATAAAAAGCTAACATTGAACTCTTACTGGAAAGAGAAGAATGAATACAATTTGTGGAAGGAGAACTAGACTGTCCTCTGGACCAACCTGAGCCTGCCTCAGAGGCAGAGACAACCTGACGGTGGACCATGTGGCCTGTATCTCCACCTGTGCTATGAGGTAACACAAGCGTATCCGAGCGATGGGCTGCTCCGTGAGGCAGGCCAGATGTTAGACATTATGGGATGGGGGAATGTATCTTACTTTCATGGCCGATAGACCTGTAACTTATGAGTGATGGAGACATATTACAAGTAGAAATATTTTCCCTCTGCCGCAGCACAGTATTGTTCCTTTAATCTTGTAATGACACTGTAGCAACACTAGAAATGGTCCCAAAACATCAGTACTCTGCACACAATTCATGCATGTCTGCTATTATATCCCATACTATGTAGCTAACATCGAACATCAAGTTGATAGTCTGTGCAGGTTCATATTGGGACCATTGCTGTTCACCATTTTCATTAATAGTTTTCGTAATGAGGGCATTAATTAAGGCTGATTTAGATCAGTTAGGGAATGGGCCCACTATGGCAGATATCCTTCAGTGCGGACAATGTGATGCATTTGGGGCTAGAAAACTCCAAGCATGTTTATACTACGCAAGGATACCCATTCAAGGTTACAGAGCAAGGGAAATACATGAGGTAATAGCTCATTAAAGGTACAGAAGCAAGGTGAGGTGGCTATAGGGCAAATAGAGCTGAGGCATACGAAAGCATGGGCCTTACACTAAATATCCGTAAGACAAAGGTCCTCCACCAACCTGACCCTGCCACACAGCATTGCCCCCCGGTCATCGAAATCCACGGCACGGCCCTGGACAACGTGGACCATTTTCCATACCTCGGGAGCCTACTATCAGCAAGGGCAGACATCGACGACAAGGTCCAACACCGCTTCCAGTGCACCAGCGCAGCCTTTGGTCGCCTGAGGAAGAGAGTGTTCGAAGACTAGGACCTCAAATCTGGCACCGAACTTATGATCTGCAGAGCAGTAGTGATACCCGCCCTCCTGTATGGCTCAAAAATATTGGACTAGACTTTCCACTTCACATCACCCAGATAGCGCCCGTATATCGCCCATATATCGCCCAAAACGGCCTTTCATCGCCCATTTTGACAAAAAAGTGGAAATTCAGGCTGGAGCATTGCAGAAAAATGATCCCCCTGACTTTCGGCTCACATCGCCGAACTGATCGCTGAGGTGATCAGCCACACATCGCCCATCCCAACTGTCGGCACATCGCCGGCACATCGCCGGGCTGATAGCTCGGTGGGAACATCGCTGGAGAATAGTTGCTTTTTCCTGGCCTTCCTCACAGAACTCGGCACTACGGACGCCATTTTGAACGTCGGAGGAAGGGAGAAGGCTGCTAATAGAAGGGGCTTTTAACATCCTTTGACTGATAGATCCACGAACATTTATATTTAAGTGTACAACAGTTGCATTCATGTTTTAACAACTTTACTTACGTTATTAAAAGACAATGCATAACAATTGTAAGAGCAATTTCAATTTTAAACACCACCCAGCCCACCCCGCCCACCCCACCCAGCCCCCGCACCCACCAAAACCCCGTCCCCCCCACCCCCACCCACCCAACAGCAACAATAACAAGAAAAACATGAACAACAAGAACACCTCCCTCTCTACCTGCGGCCACGTTTCCCTCCAGATCTGGACCTCCCCGTGTCCCAGGCCTACCCACCCGTTTTGGTCCCACGGTACAACGCGGGTGTGCAGCGGGCAACGGACGTGGTGGGGGTGATGGTGGCACGATCGGCTGTTGGGGGGATATTGGAGGGGAAGACCAAGCACGGGCAGGGGCATCGGCTTCGAAGTCAGAAGGAAGTGCTTCCTCCTGATTCGCTTGTGAGCTGGGGGTTGTGTTTCCATTGATCACGGCACCTTGGGGTGCAGCGCGTGCTCAGCCAGCAACACATACCGCAAGGCATTGGTGGCGGTGGTCTGTGCACACATCTCCTCCAGCATCTGCTGCATTGCATCCGCTTGGGCAGCAGACCCCTGGGAAAATTCCCGCGCGAACCGCTGGAGATGCTCGCGATTTATTGCGATCATGTTCTCGCACAGGGAGATCAAGCCCTCTATCCAATCGTCCACTGCAGGCGAGTGCTGAGTTCGCGGACCCGACCTCCATGGGGTTGGCGTACACACTATAACGCTCCCTGGCATTGCCGGCTGTACGTCGCTTGGTCCTGGTGCCTCTTCAGTCGCAATAGCAACTTCCACGGTGGCCGCAGGTTCATCCCCTCTGTGGCTTCCTCCATTTCTTCCTCCTCCTCTGGCTCGGTCGTGTCCTCCTCCTCCTCCTCCTCCTCCTGTGCGGCCTCCACTTGCGCCTCTGGTTGACCTTCAGAGCACAATTGAACCTATTGCGCTTATTAGAACAGAAAGGTACACATTACCGACAATACTTTACATATTAATGTATCATGTGGATTTAACTGCCCCAGAAAACCTGCCGTGGCTGCATCAGTCGCAGATGGATACAGGGGTTTATAGGGAGCGCACAGAGAAGGGGACAGTTGGCCAGATGACCTTCCCCTGCTCTTATTGCTTATGTTCTTATGTTGTCAACCTGAGAGTAGCTCAAAGGCTGCATTCATGACATGACATGACATGACATTACATCATCCGTATATTGCATTTTAATTAAATGATGTTACATTACTTTAAAACTGTTCACACATTACTCACGTGATGCATGGGAGGGTCCCACAACACCACGGGTAGTGGTCAAACGACTGGTGGTCCCCACCAGCACTGCTGCACGCTCCTCCAGCTCACTTAAAGTCTGCATGTAAGCAGGGCCTCATCGGTGCACCTCCGCTGCGCCCTATTGTTAGATATCTTCTTCTGCAAACGTGAAAAGAGCATGGCATAAGCTAATTGACTCGGTAGTTTCATGGAAAGACAACAGCTTCAAACGTTACATGCAAATGAGATCCACAATTGATGCATGGTTATAACAAGGATCAGCGTGTTTTGGATCTACACATATATATATGTATGTATGTAAGAATTTACAAAATTTAATTCAATCCAGGAGATTTACTATTACAGTTTTAATTACAATCTTCATGCAGTGTCCCTGCACCTTACTACAAACTCACACGAGGCATGTACTATAGGCACAGTCACTACATGACCTTAACCTTTATTCCCCAGGACCAAAGAGTGCTGACCCTGGGTGGGATCTCTCCTTTTATACCTGGAAACCCAGGTGAGGAGTGTCTCCCACAAGTTCACCCCCTGTGGTCAGGGTGTGCATTTCTAGGGTATAAGTACAGTGTACAGGAGTTGCATGAAGGTTACAGTTACATGAAGATTACCGTTGCATGATGGTTACATACATGACATCACCTCCCCCCTTACGTCTTTCATACGGTCGACGCTCTCTCGTGGAGCGCCGCAGTTGTGGCTCTGGTGGCTGAACTTTGGCATGCGTCTCTGTCACCTGAGGTGATCCCGGCCTGTCCGGGCTGGCCGCAGGGACTGTGCATTCTGTGGATTGTCCTCGTTGCTCGTCCACTGGCAGTGGTGTGGGTGACATCTCATGCTCTTCTTCAGGTTCCTCCGTGTCTATGCTGAACCTTTTCTTTACTTGGTGCAAGTGTTTGCGGCATATCTGCCCATTGTTTAGTCTGACCACTATGGCCCTATTCCCTTCTTTGCCAATTACAGTGCCCTCAAGCCACTTGGGTCCCACAGCAAGGTTAAGAACAAATACCGGGTCATCCATTTCTATACACTTCCCCCTTGAGTTTCGATCGTGAAACTCAGTTTGGGACTGGCGCTTGCCCTCGACGATGTCTGCCAGGGCTGGGTGAATGAGGGACAGCCGCGTTTTAAGCGTGCCTTTCATGAGGAGTTCCGCTGGTGGGACTCCCGTGAGCGAGTGCGGGTGGGACTTGTAGGCCAGCAGGAGGCGCGATAGGCGGTACTGAAGGGAGGGTCCTTGGATGCATAGCATGCCCTGTTTTATGACTTGGACTGCACGTTGCGCCTGGCCATTGGAAGCCGGCTTGAACGGTGCTGTACGGATGTGTTTGATATCATTGCCCGACATAAACTCCTGGAATTTATGGCTGGTGAAACACGGGCCATTGTCGCTGACCAGAATGTCCAGCAAGCCGTGGGTCGCGAAAACCATACGCAGACTCTCCACAGTGATGGATGTCGTGCACGAGTTTAATACGATGCACTCGATCCATTTCGATTATGCATCGACAACGATCAGGAACATTTCCCCATGAACGGGCCCACATAGTCTACGTGAATACGTGACCATGGCCTGGTGGGCCAGGGCCATGGGCTGAGTGGGGCCTCCCTGGGGGCATTGCCCAGCTGGGTACACGTCGTGCACCTGTGAACCCAGTGTTCCAGGTCTGAGTCAATCCCCGGCCACCATACATGTGACCGGGCAATGGCCTTCATTAACACGATGCCAGGGCGCTCGCTGTGGAGTTCCCTGATGAACGCTTCCCTTCCTTTCTGGGGCATGACTACCCGGCTGCCCCATAGCAGGCAGTCGGCTTGGATGGAGAGCTCATCCATCCGTCTTTGAAACGGTCTGACCTCCTCGGGGCATGCCCTGTGTGCAGGCGCCCAATCCCCAGTCAGGATACATTTCTTTTTCATGGATAGGAGGGGGTCTCTGTTGGTCCAGAGTTTGATCTGGCGGCCTGTGATGGGGGAGCCTGCGGTGTCAAAAGCCTCAACGGCCATGACCATCTCAGCGTTCTGCTCCGACGCCCCCTCGGTAGTGGCCAGTGGGGGCCTGCTGAGCGTGTCAGCGCAATTTTCGGTGCCTGGCCGGTGCCGTATGGTGTAGTCATACACAGCCAGCATGAGAGCCCATCGCTGTATGCGAGCTGACGCATTGGCATTGACAGCCTTGCTCTCGGACAACAGCGATGTTAATGGCTTGTGGTCTGTCTCTAGCTCGAATCATCTGCCGAAAAGGTACTGGTGCATCTTTTTCACACCGTAAACACAAGCGAGTGCTTCCTTTTTGACCATGCCGTATCCACGCTCTGCCTGGGAGAGTTACCTGGAGGCATAAGCCATTGGTTGGAGTTGGCCGTCATCATTACCCTGCTGCAACACACACCCAACCCCGTAGGATGACGCATCGCATGTTAAGACCAGGTTTTTACAGGGGTCATACAAAGTCAACAGTTTGTTGGAACACAGCAGGTTCCTCGCCTTATTGAAAGCCTGTTCTTGACAGTCTCCCCAAAGCCATTCACAACCTTTACACAGGAGTATGTGTAACAGCTCCAACAATGTGCCTAAGTTCGGCAGAAAGTTCCCGAAATAGTTCAAAAGTCCCAGGAATGATCGCAACTCCAACGTGTTGCTGGGCCTGGGCGCCCGGCGGATCACCTCCGTTTTGGATTCAGTGGGCCGGATCCTGTCTGCGGCAACCCTCCTGCCCAAAAACTCGACCTCTGGGGCCAAAAACACACACTTGACCTTTTTCAGTCGCAGGCCTACCCGGTCCAGTCGGCGTAGCACCTCCTCCAGGTTATGGAGGTGTTCCTCGGTGTCTCGACCCGTTGTAAGGATGTCGTCTTGGAATACGATTGTTCCAGGGATGGACTTGAGCAAGCTTTCCATGTTTCTCTGAAAGATAGCTGCCACCGAATGAATACCAAATGGACACCTGTTGTAGATAAATAATCCCTTTGCGTCGTGATGGTGGCCAGAAGCTTGGAGTCTTCAGCCAGTTCCTGAGTCATGTAGGCCACAGTGAGGTCCAGCTTTGTGAACAGCTTGCTATCTGCCAGCGTGGCAAAATGGTCCTCCGCTCTCGGGAGCGGGTATTGGTCTTGCAGCGACACTCGGTTGATGGTGGCTTTGTAGTTGCCACAAATCCTGACCGAGCCATCTGCTTTGAGGACAGGAACGATGGGACTTTCGCAGTCGCTGAATTCAACAGCCGAAATTATGCCCTCTCTGAGCAACCTGTCCAATTCACTTTTAATTTTCTCACACATCACATACGGCACCGCTCTGGCTTTGTGGTGCACTGGTCTGGCGTTCGGAGTGATGCGTATCACTACTTTAGTGCCCTTGAACGTTCCGACACCAGGTTGAAACAGTGACCCGAGTTTTTGTAGGACCTGTGAGCATAAACTTCGCTCCACAGATGAAATGGCGTTCACATTCCCCCATTTCCAATTCATCTCGGCTAGCCAACTCCTCCCCAAGAGCGCGGGGACATTCCCCCGACGATCCAGATGGCAGCTGGTTCTGTGATCCATTATGTGTTACCACCAAGTTTGCACTGCCCAGCACTGGGATGGTCTCTTTGGTGTACGTCTGTAGCTGTGTGTCAATGCATTCCAGTTTGGGCCTGCTAGCTCTGTGTGACCATAGTCTCTCAAATTGTTGGGCGCTCATAAGTGACTGGCTAGCTCCTGTATCAGCTCCATGCGCACCAGGATGCCATTCAATAAAACTTTCACAGATATGAAAATTGCATTAACTGAACAGGATCAAACCTAAGCTGGCAAGATGAGGCCAGGTTGAAAGAGATTGATGAATTAAATATAGAATTGTTTTAGTGTATGAGCTGTGGACATCAGCCACATGAACCCGCTGAACTTCTGCATCCATGGCTTTTCTCCAGGCATCATCCTGCATTGCAGAACCCTCGTCTGGTTCCTCTGTCTCACAGATTAGTCTCGCCACAGCCTTTTTGCACATCCTGGCCAAGTGTCTACTGACGTTACAAATCCTACAGGTATATTGCTGGAACCTGCAGCTTTTCGCAGTATGTCTACCCCCGCATCTCCAGCATGAGCTGAGATTGTTGTTAACAAAAGGACTGTTACCAGGCATTCCTCTCTGATTGCCCATTTGGTTGTTTCTAAGCACTGTGATGGTTGGTGTTAATGGTCCCATCGCGGGACGCATTGTTCCTTGTGATGGTGTGAATTGCCGATCCCCTTTCCGTTGTCCCTGTTGCAGGCCCACCCTAGAGTCTGTTGCTGCCTGGGCAGTTTCTAAATGCCCTTGCCTGCCTGTGGGGTCCCTGGCCGCGTTGACCATGTTAACTCCCTGGTCCATCGCCACGTTGCGACCAGGTCTGCGTGCGTAAATTAGCTTGGTCTCCTCTTCCCCTGCCATGAAGGTCTGATCTATCAACGCCGCCCCTTCTAAAGTCAAGTCCTTGGCCTCTATGAGCTTCCTGAAAATCCCGGCATGATTAATGCCCTCAATGAAGAAATCCCTTAACATCTCCCCCCGCAGGCGTCTGTGAACTTACAGAGGCTGGCCAAGCGCCGCAGGTCCTCAACGAAGTCCGAGATGTTTTGTCTCTCCAGACGCTGGTGTGTGTAGAACCGGTGCCGGGCCATATGTACGCTACTCGCTGGCTTGAGATGCTCACTGATCAGCTGGCTGAGCTCTTCAAAGGACTTGTCCGCTGGCTTTTCGGGTGCGAGCAGGTCTTTCATCAGCGCATACGTCTGTGGTCCGCAGCTGGTCAGTAGATGCGCCCTCCGCTTGTCAGCCGCTGTCTCTTCCAGCAAGTCCTTTGTGACAAAGCTCTGCTGGAGTCTTTCCACGAAGTCGTCCCAGTCCTCACCCACACAGTAATGTTCCTCTGTGCTACCGGTGGCCATCCTCGTGGCTTAGTGATTCCCGTGTCTCGTTGCCAAATGTTGTGTCCCTGCACCGTACTACAAACTCACACGAGGCATGTACTGTAGACACAGTCACTACGTGACCTTAACCTTTATTCCCCAGGACCAAGGAGTGCTGACCCTGGGTGGTACCTCCCCTTTGATACCAGGAAACCCAGGTGAGGAGTGTCTCCCACAAGTTCGCCCCCTGTGGTCAGGGTGTGCATTTCTAGGGTATAAGTACAGTGTACAGGAGTTGCATGATGGTTACAGTTACATGAAGATACCATTGCATGATGGTTACATACATGACAAAAATAATATAAAATCTGTACTTACTCTAGCTGACGTCACAAGGCTGTTCCAGCACATCCGGCACTGGTCGGGCCCCTCGCCTCCTGGGACGCTGAGGAGACGATGTCCGCAATCTCGGACCACAGATTCCTGTACGCCTGGTGTGGAGGTTTGCCCTTAGCACCCCAGGTAAGTTCTGCCCACCAGGAGTGGACCTCCTCGACGAGGGCCCTCGTTGGCCTCGTCTGACAATGGCTTTGCCCTTTTGCGACCCCCACCCACACTCTCGGATGATGATGATGATGACATCTCTACAATTTATCTAAATCTCCAACTCTCCAACGACAAAAAACACTTTATCCAAATCTCTTAACGGCAAAAAACTCCACAAAACTCCACAAATCTCCTCCCTCCAACTGCAACAACTATCTCTCCTCTCTCTCCCACCACAATCGACCTTACTGCACATGTGTGGATGACCCCTGAGCTCCCGAAACGCACAAAATGCTGTCAACCAGAAAAAAAATTTGCATGCGCAGAAGCCCGTTGCTAGGGAAGCTTTTGTCTTCCACATCGCCGTCCGTTCCTTGGGCGAGCGTCACATCGCTGACTTTTGCATCGCCCATTTGACATCGCTGGCCTATTGCTGAGTGGAAAATCGCCATCCAAAAAATGGGTGATGAGCCAGCGATCAGTACGGCTGAGACGTCGAATATCGCTGGAATATCGTAGCAAAGTGGAAAGTCTAACCCATGGACTATATACAGTAGACACCTCAAAGTGCTGGAGAAGTACCACCAGCGCTGCCTCCGCAAGATCCTGCAAATTCCCTGGGAGGATAGATGCACCAACATCAGTGTTCTCGATCAGGCCAACATCCCCAGCATCGAAGCACTGACCACACTCGATCAGCTCCGTTGGGCGAGCCACATCGTTTGCATGCCTGACACAAGACTCCCAAAGCAAGCGCAGAGGAAGCATTTCCAGGACACCCTCAAAGCCGCCTTGATAAAGTGCAACATCCCCACCAGCACCTGGGAGTCCCTAGCCCAAGACCGCATCCGGGAGGGCGCTGAGCACCTCTAGTTTCGTCACCGAGAGCATGCGGAAACCAAACACAGACAGCAGAAGGAGTGTGCGGAAAACCAGTCCCACCCACCCTTTCCTTCAACCACTGTCTGTCCCACCTGTGACAGAGACTGTAATTCCCGTATTGGACTGTACAGTCACCTGAGAACTCACTTTTAGAGTGGAAGCAAGTCTTCCTCAACTCCGAGGGACTGCCTATGATGATGATGATGATGGAAATAGAGCTTCAGTTGTGTGTCGAGAACCATCAAGTGTAAAATGACTAGCACTATAGGCTACATAATGCTTTTTTTTGTCTTATAACACTCCTATGAAGCGCTTTGGGGCGCTATATAAATACAAGTTGTTGTTGTTGATAGCTCTGAACTTGGGGTGTTGTGTACAGTTTTGGTACCTGGACATGATGGAGGTTAGTGAGGTTCTGGGAAAGTGCAGAAGGCAACCTGAATGGTCCCAAATCGTAGCGTGGTAACTACGAAGGTAGGCTCGAAGAGTTAAGGTTATTTACTTTAGACACAGGATTGAGGGGAGATGATTAAAGATTTTAAAATGATACAAGATTGGATATGGCCTGGTTAGAGCGGTTATTTGAGATGGTTAGGGATGGTGGTAGGTATGTATATAACGTCCTTAGGCAGAGTTAGGTTAGAATTCATAGAATTATAGAAACTTACAGCACAGAAGGAAGCCATTTGGTCCATCGGGCCTGTGATGGTTCTTTTTAGGAGCTGTCGTGGTCAGTCCCCGCTTCCTGTCTGTAACCCTGCGAGTTCCTCATCCTCCAGGCCCCGACCAACTCCTTTACAATTATTGCTGGAGTCAGCTCCCACCTTCTCCGAGTGTTCCAGATCCCACCAGCTCTCGGTGAGAAACACCTCCATCGCCCTTGAGATATTCTGCCAGTGATTTTGAATCTGTGACCTCGGGTTGTTGACCCACTCGCCGGGAGAATAGATTCTCAGTCTCTACTCTATCAAAACCTCTCAGTCTGAAAACTTCCATTAGATCACCTCTTAACTTTCTCTGTGCCAGGGAGAACAGTCCTAACTTTTCCAACCTCTCCTCATAACTGAAGCCCCTCATCCCCGGTAAACCCCCTCTGTGTCCTCTCTGAGGCCTTTACATCTTGGCTGAAGTGCGGGGCCCAGATTGTCCACAATACTCCAACTGAGGCCCAACCAGTGATTTATAAAGTTCCAGCCTGATCCCTTTGCTTGTATATTGTGTAACAGGAATTTTCCCACCCCGCAGGATACACGGCCCACCTAACACTTGTACACCCTGCAGCACTTAGTTGGCGGTGAGGGTACGAGAAAAAACTGTCCGATTCCTATCCTGCCCACCAACTGCAGCCTCAAGGGTGAAGGGTGGTGATACGGACTGGGACAGACACAGCGAGCCTGCTACTGCCATTGTTAGAGGGAGGCAGCCCAGGAGAGGGCATCTCTCGCTCGATTCCAGCCCCTCAACTCCAGCTGGAGGGCTCCGTGAGAGTCCACAGTATTACATCGTATTTACAGCAGAGAAACAGGCAATTGGGCCCAACAGGTCTGTGCCAGTGTTTATGCTCCACAAGGACCTCCTCCCACCCTACTTCACCAAACTCCATCATCATGTCCTGCCATTCCTTGCTACTTCATTTACATAACTAGCTTCCCCTTAAATCCATCCCTTTTTCAAATTGAAACAAAAATCTATGTGGCAGTTTGGCTCCCTTTGAAACCTCCTCCTGCTCCTCTTCCCCATTGCACAGTCAAGCGGTGTTGCTGGCAAGCAGCAGTGTGCTCCCTCTGTGTGGCGGGACCCTGCCAGCAGTCTGCCCTAGTCACAGAGAATGGGTGAGGAACACAGCATGGTTAAGGCAGAGGGAGCGAGATTCCCACCCTACCCACAACCCATCTCTGCCAGTGAGCCCGACCTTGGAGGGAAATTTAGACCATTATTTATCATTCACTCGTGTTACATCACTTATTTCAATGTTCTCTCTGAAGTTGTGGGCATCGCTGGCAAGGCCAGCATTTATTGCCCACCCCTAATTGCCCCTTGAGAAGGTGGTGGTGAGCCGCCTTCTTGAACCGCTGCAGTCCGTGTGGTGAAGGTGCTCCCACAGTGCTGTTAGGGAGGGAGTTCCAGGATTTTGACGATATATTTCCCAGTCAGGACGGTGTGTGACTCGGAGGGGAACGTGGAGGTGGTGGTGTTCCCATGCGCCTGCTGCCCTTGTCCTTGTAGACGGTAGAGGTCGCGGGTTTGGGAGGTGCTGCCGAAGAAGCCTTGGCGAGTTGCTCTTAGATTGCTTCAGAGAACTAGTAACTCTTGCCAAAACCTCTTTTTTCCCGGTCTTCCAGTGAGGCTATGGCCTTCTGCAACGGCGGTGCGATGTCCCTTATAGGGGAGGGAGCTCTGCCGCTGCCGCCATGTTTTTTTTGTCGGCCGACTGCCATGTTGGTCCGACAATTATGCCCCGGGCTCGGCCAGGCCACCAACAGGCAGCCTGGCCTGGCCCAAACCCTCCCTGGTGACCCAGTGGATCGAAGTTTTTAAATCGCGGAGGCTCTCCCCGTTAAGTGAACGGGATAGTCATGGCGATGCAGTACCATGATGACGTCATCGCGGTGGTGACTCTGCACCCCACATCTTCCGCTCCTCAGGTACTGCCACCGCCATGTGTTCAATCCTCTCGTGTACTCACCGCCCCGTATCCGACCCTCTCGTGTACTCACCGCCCCGTATCCGACCCCCTCGTGTACTCACCGCCCCGTATCCGACCCTCTCGTGTACTCACCGCCCCGTATCCGACCCTCTCGTGTACTCACCGCCCCGTATCCGACCCCCTCGTGTACTCACCGCCACGTATCCGACCCTCTCGTGTACTCACCGCCCCGTATCCGACCCTCTCGTGTACTCACCGCCCCGTATCCGACCCTCTCGTGTACTCACCGCCCCGTATCCGACCCTCTCGTGTACTCACCGCCCCGTATCCGACCCTCTCGTGTACTCACCGCCCCGTATCCGACCCGCTCGTGTACTCACCGCCCCGTATCCGACCCTCTCGTGTACTCACCGCCCCGTATCCGACCCTCTCGTGTACTCACCGCCCTGTATCCGACTCTCTCGTGTACTCACCGCCCTGTATCCGACTCCCTCGTGTACTCACCGCCCCGTATCCGACCCTCTCGTGTACTCACCGCCCTGTATCTGACTCTCTCGTGAACTCACCGCCCTATATCTGACCCCCTAGTGTACTCACCGCCCCGTATCCGACCCTCTCGTGTACTCACCGCCCTATATCTGACCCCCTCGTGTACTCACCGCCCCGTATCCGACCCCCTCGTGTACTCACCGCTATGTATCTGACGCTCTCGTGTACTCACCGCCCTGTATCCGACTCCCTCGTGTACTCACCACTCCGTATCCGACCCTCTCGTGTACTCACCGCCCCGTATCCGACCCTCTCGTGTACTCACCGCCCCGTATCCGACCCGCTCGTGTTCTCACCGCCCCGTATCCGACCCTCTCGTGTACTCACCGCCCCGTATCCGACCCTCTTGTTTACTCACCGCCCCGTATCCGACCCCCTCGTGTACTCACCGCCCAGTATCCGACCCTCTCGTATACTCACCGCCCCGTATCCGACCCTCTCGTGTACTCACCGCCCTGTATCCGACTCCCTCGTGTACTCACTGCCCTGTATCTGACTCTCTCGTGTACTCACCGCCCTGTATCCGACTCCCTCGTGTACTCACTGCCCTGTATCTGACTCACTCGTGTACTCACCGCCCTGTATCCGACTCCCTCGTGTACTCACCGCCCCGTATCCGACCCTCTCGTGTACTCACCGCCCTGTATCTGACTCTCTCGTGTACTCACCGCCCTATATCTGACCCCCTAGTGTACTCACCGCCCCGTATCCGACCCTCTCGTGTACTCACCGCCCTATATCTGACCCCCTCGTGTACTCACCGCCCCGTATCCGACCCCCTCGTGTACTCACCGCTATGTATCTGACGCTCTCGTGTACTCACCGCCCTGTATCCGACTCCCTCGTGTACTCACCACTCCGTATCCGACCCCCTCGTGTACTCACTGCCCCGTATCCGACCCTCTCGTGTACTCACCGCCCCGTATCCGCCCCCCTCGTGTACTCACCGCCCCGTATCCGACCCTCTCGTGTACTCACCGCCCCGTATCCGACCCTCTCGTGTACTCACCGCCCTGTATCCGACCCCCTCGTGTACTCACCGCCCCGTATCCGACCCCCTCTTGTACTCACCACTCCGTATGCGACCCTCTCGTGTACTCACCGCCCCGTATACGACCCTCTCGTGTACTCACCGCCCTGTATCCGACCCTCTCGTGTACTCACCGCCCTGTATCCGACCCTCGCGTGCACTCACCGCCCTTATCCGACCCTCTCGTGCACTCACCGCCCTGTATCCGACCCCCTTGTCTACTCACTGCCCTGTATCTGACCCTCTCGTGCACTCACCGCCTTGTATCTGACCCTCTCGTGTACCCACCACCCCTTTATCTGACTCTCTCGTGTACTCACCGCCCTATATCTGACCCCCTCGTGTACTCACCGCCCTATATCTGACCCCCTCGTGTACTCACCGCCCCGTATCCGACCCCCTCGTGTACTCACCGCTATGTATCTGACGCTCTCGTGTACTCACCGCCCTGTATCCGACTCCCTCGTGTACTCACCGCTATGTATCTGACGCTCTCGTGTACTCACCGCCCCGTATCCGACCCCCTCTTGTACTCACCACTCCGTATCCGACCCTCTCGTGTACTCACCGCCCCGTATCCGACCCCCTCTTGTACTCACCGCCCTGTATCCGACTCCCTCGTGTACTCACCGCCCCGTATCCGACCCTCTCGTGTACTCACCGCCCCGTATCCGACCCCCTCTTGTACTCACCGCCCCGTATCCGACCCTCTCGTGTACTCACCGCCCCGTATCCGACCCCCTCTTGTACTCACCACTCCGTATCCGACCCTCTCGTGTACTCACCGCCCCGTATCCGACCCCCTCTTGTACTCACCGCCCTGTATCCGACCCTCTCGTGTACTCACCGCCCCGTATCCGACCCCCTCTTGTACTCACCGCCCCGTATCCGACCCCCTCGTGTACTCACCGCTATGTATCTGACGCTCTCGTGTACTCACCGCCCTGTATCCGACTCCCTCGTGTACTCACCGCCCCGTATCCGACCCTCTCGTGTACTCACCGCCCCGTATCCGACCCTCGCGTGTACTCACCGCCCTGTATCCGACCCTCTCGTGTACTCACCGCCCTGTATCCGACCCTCTTGTGTACTCACCGCCCTGTATCCGACCCTCGCGTGTACTCACCGCCCCGTATCCGACCCTCTCGTGCACTCACCGCCCTGTATCCGACCCTCTTGTGTACTCACCGCCCCGTATCCGACCCTCGCGTGTACTCACCGCCCTGTATCCGACCCTCTCGTGTACTCACCGCCCCGTATCCGACCCTCGCGTGTACTCACCGCCCTGTATCCGACCCTCACGTGCACTCACCGCCCTGTATCCGACCCCCTTGTGTACTCACTGCCCTGTATCTGACCCTCTCGTGCACTCACCGCCTTGTATCTGACCCTCTCGTGTACCCACCACCCCTTTATCCGACTCTCTCGTGTACTCACCGCCCTGTATCCGACCCCCTCGTGTACTCACCGCCCAGTATCCGACCCTCTCGTGTACTCACCGCCACGTATCTGACCCTCTCTTGTACTCACCGCCCTGTATCCGACTCCCTCGTGTACTCACCGCCCTGTATCCGACTCCCTCGTGTACTCACTGCCCTGTATCTGAGCCCCTCGTGTACTCACTGCCCTGTATCCGACCCTCTCGTGTACTCACCGCCCTGTATCCGACCCCCTCGTGTACTCACCGCCCCATATCCGACCCCCTCGTGTACTCACCACTCCGTATCCGACCCTCTCGTGTACTCATTGCCCTGTATCTGACCCTCTCGTGTACTCACCGCCCTGTATCCGACCCCCTCGTGTACTCACCGCCCTGTATCCGACCCCCTCGTGTACTCACCACTCCGTATCCGACCCTCTCGTGTACTCACCGCCCTGTATCTGACCATCTCGTGTACCCACTGCCCCGTATCCGACCCCCTCGTGTACTCACTGACCTGTATCCAACCCCCTCTAGTATTCACCGCCCCCTATCCGACCCCCTCGCGTACTCACCGCCCTGCATCTGACACTCTCGTGTACTCACTGCCCCTGTATCCGACCCCCTCATGTACTCACCGCCCCTGTAATCCGACCCCCTCGTGTACTCACTGACCCATATCCGACCCCTTCGTGTACTCACTGCTCTGTATCCGACCCTCTCGTGTACTCACCGCCCTGTATCCAACCCTCTCGTGCACTCACCACCCTGTATCTGACCCTCTCGTGTACCCACCGCTCCTGTATCCGACCCTCTCGTGTACTCACCGCCCTGTATCCGACCCCCTCGTGTACTCACCGCCCCATATCCGACCCCCTCGTGTACTCACCACTCCGTATCCGACCCTCTCGTGTACTCATTGCCCTGTATCTGACCCTCTCGTGTACTCACCGCCCTGTATCCGACCCCCTCGTGTACTCACCGCCCTGTATCCGACCCCCTCGTGTACTCACCACTCCGTATCCGACCCTCTCGTGTACTCACCGCCGCTTATCCGACCATCTCGTGTACCCACTGCCCCGTATCCGACCCCCTCGTGTACTCACTGACCTGTATCCAACCCCCTCGTGTATTCACCGCCCCCTATCCGACCCCCTCGCGTACTCACCGCCCTGCATCTGACACTCTCGTGTACTCACTGCCCCTGTATCCGACCCCCTCATGTACTCACCGCCCCTGTAATCCGACCCCCTCGTGTACTCACTGACCCATATCCGACCCCTTCGTGTACTCACTGCTCTGTATCCGACCCTCTCGTGTACTCACCGCCCTGTATCCAACCCTCTCGTGCACTCACCACCCTGTATCTGACCCTCTCGTGTACCCACCGCTCCTGTATCCGACCCCCTCATGTACTCACCGCCCTGTATCCGACCCTCTCGTGTACTCACCGCAGCGTATCCTACCCTCTCGTGTACTCACCGTTCCATATCCGCCCCTCTTGTGTACTTACTGCCCTGTATCCGACCCTCTCGTGTACTCACTGCCCTGTATGTGACCCTCTCGTATACTCACTGCCCAGTATCCGACCCTCTCGTGTACTCACCGCCCCGTATCCGACCCCCTCGTGTACTCACCGCCATGTATCCGACCCTCTCGTGTACTCACTGCCCAATATCTGACCCTCTCGTGTACTCACTGCCCAATATCTGACCCTCTCCTGTACTCACTGACCCTATCCGACCCTCTCATGTACTCACTGACCCTATCCGACCCTTTCGTGTACTCACCGCCCTGTATCCGACCCTCTTGTGTACTCACCGCCCCCATTAACAGCTACTTCCGGATCCAAATTAAAAAATAAAACAAAGCGCGGCATTTCACTCAAGAGGCGACCTGAACCACAGCTGCTGGAAAAACCATTGAAACGGGGTGCGTGCATCTTGGGCTGAGGGCAATTTCTGGCTACGATGTTCGGACAGTGAATAATGATCTCTAAATGTTATTTCTATATTCAATTTGAATTGAAATAGAACTTAAAAATCTATATTTGAAAGTAAGCTGTACATTACTGTTTGTAGGTTTGATTTAGCTTTATTGAAGCTTTCCTGGCCCGTTGTCTTCACTGACAAGATTAGACTGACCTGTCTGCCATTAGCGGGTGAGGAGCTGCCAGATAACTACACATGCGTGGTCACTGGATGGGGAAAACTGAATGGTACAGTATGTAATTTTTAATTAGTTTTTTAAGCACAAATATTAAAGACTTTGAATATAAGGGAAGTGTCTGTTCGGTGGTTCAGCTCAGATTGACTCAAATCTCGCAATGAATTGTAAGCGAGACCATTACCGGCTCAGGCTGATATCACCGAGTGCAGAGGGGAGGTGGATGATATTCCCCATGGTCACTCTCATCTCCTGCCAATTGTTTTGGTCCCTGCCAGGGTCGGAGAGGAATGTCCCAGAATCCTTTAGCCTTACTTGGCCAAGACTTTCAGTTTTGCCTCTCCCAGCTTTTTGTGACTGGAAGGCTGTGTCCAGTGGGGTTCCGCAGGGCTCAGTGCTGGGTCCCTTGCTTTTTGTGGTATATATCAATGACTTGGACTTGAATGTTGATGGTATGATTAAGAAGTTTGCAGATGACACTAAAATAGCTGGAGTACTGCGTGCAGTTCTGGTCACCACATTACAGGAAAAATGTGATTGCACTGGAAAGGGATTTACAAGAATGTTGTCTGGATTGGAGAATTTTGGCTATGAGGAAAGTGTTATTTATGCAATAAAGGTGCAAATGGAGTACTGTTTAACTAAGCAAGGTACGACCTTGGCTGTGCTTTATTTAGTCTCAAAGTGTCTGACTCACAAAATGGCTGGCCTTTTATATCAGAGCAGCACCATGTGCGTGCTGCTCAGTGGCCTCCAACAATGACACCATCTGGTGGCTACAAACAGCATGTACATACATGACAATACCCTCCTCTGAGATCTTATCACAGTCTTTCACAGGTTGAGACAGTCCGGTGTTTTACGCTCCTAGGTTGACCGTCTCAGTTCGATTCCGGTTTTGGGTGAATGTGCGGAGTCTGTTGTGGCTGGTGGCTGTATGGCTGACTTGTTGGGGGTGGCAGTGGCCATGTCAGGAATTGCAAGTCCATTTTTATTGAACAAGTCCGTGATGGAAATTCCGGGTTCACTGATGACCCTTGAGTCCACTGAAGGCTGCTGGTAGGTTGGTTGGTCGTCGACGGTTTCTTCTTCCGACTGCTCTGGCTCGTCTGTGTGCCTCAGCTTTGTTTGATCCATGTGTTTCCTGCAAGTTTGCCCATTCTTGAGCATAATAACAAATACTCTATTGCCCTCCTTGGCCATGACCATACCAGCGATCCATTTGGGACCGTGACCATAATTCAACACATATACAGGATCATGAACAGAAATCTCGCATGCCACAGTTGCGCGATCGTGGTACCCTTGTTGACTCTGTCTTCCGTATTCAACATGATTACTTAAATCTGGGTGTACAAAAGATAACTTGGCCTTAAGACCTCTTTTTATCATAAGTTCAGCAGGTGAGACCCCTGTGAGTGTGTGGGGTCTTTTCCTGTAACTCAGCAGTATGCAAGACAAGCCGGTCTGCAGTTACCCTGCAGTTACTCTCCTCATGCTTTGCTTGATAATTTGTACTGCACGTTCTGCTTGCCCGTTGAACACAGGCTTGAACGGTGCTGACCTTACATGTTTTATGCCGTTAAGTTATACAAACTTCTGAAACTCCTGACTGGTGAAGCATGACCCATTGTCGCTCACCACTATGTCAGGCAGACCATGTGTCGCGAACATGACATTGAGATTCTCTATGGTTGCCGTGGACGTACTGGATGATATCATTATGCATTCTATCCACTTCGAATAAGCGTCCACCACCACTAAAAACATCTTGCCCAGGAAGGGACCTGCAAAATCTACATGGATCCTGGACCAAGGTTTGGATGGCCATGACCACAGACTCAGCGGCGATTCCGCTGGTGCTTTGTTGAGCTGCATGCAGGTGTTGTACTGATGCACGCATGCTTCCAGCTCAGAATCAATTCCTGGCCACCATACATGGGACCTGACGATGGCCTTCATCGTCACTATACCAGGATGTGTGCTGTGTAACTCACGCACAAACTTCTCTCTCCCTTTCTTAGGCATTACAACACGATTGCCCCACAATATGCAATCTGCTTGAATAGACAGTTCATCCTTGCGACGAATGTACGGTTTGGCCTCCTCGCACATTTGCTTAGGTATGGCAGACCAATCCCCTCTGAGGATGCAATCCTTTACCACCGATAATATCAGGTCCTGGCTGGTCCAGGTCTTAACTTGTTGAGCCATGACAGGGGTACCTTCACTCTCAAAAGCATCCATGATTTACATTAAATCTGCCGGTTGTGGCGTTTCCACCTCCAGTGTGGGCAACGGCAACCGGCTCAAAGCATCGGCACAATTCTCTGTGCCAGGTCTGTGGTGAATGACATAATCATAGGTAGATAATGTCAGTGCCCACCTTTGGATGCGGGATGAAGCATCGGTATTGATACCTTTGTTCTCGGAAAACAACGAAATGAGCGGCTTGTGATCAGTCTCTAATTCGAACCTCAGACTGAACAGGTATTGATGCATCTTTTTCACACCATACACACACGCTAAAGCTTCTTTTTCTACCATACTGTAGGCTCTTTCTGCTTTAGACAAACTTTTGGATGCATACTGGACAGGTTGAAGTTTCCCCGACTCATTGGCTTGTTGCAACACGCAACCAATTCTATATGATGATGCGTCACAGGCCAAAACTAAACATTTATGTGGGTCATAATGTACCAGCAGCAGCTTGTTAGAACAAAGCAGATTGGTGGCTTTCTCGAAGGCTCTGTCTTGCAATGCGCCCCACACCCAGTTGTTGCCTTTTCTCAATACCATCATCATAGGCAGTCCCTCGGAATCAAGGAAGACTTGCTTCCATTCTTATCATGAGTTCTTAGGTGGCTGTACAGTCCAATACGAGAACCACAGTCTCTGTCACAAGTGGGACAGATAGTCGTTGAGGGAAAGGGTGGGCAGGGAGCCTGGCTTGTCGCACGCTCCTTCCGCTGCCGGCGCTTGATTTCTGCATGCTCTTGGCGACGATACTCGAGAAGCTCAGCGCCCTCCCGAATGCACTTCCTCCACTTAGGGTAGTCTATGGCCAGGGATTCCCAGATGCAGTGGTTCAAGTAAGGTGCTCAATTTAGGTAGAAAGTTACCAAAGCAGTTGAGTAGACCCAGGAACGAATGCAGCTCCGTCATGTTCTGCGGCTTGGGTGTATTCTTGATGGCTTTGGTTTTCACGTCAGTAGGTATGATGCCATAGCGGCGATTTTCCTCCCAAGTAATTCGACCTCTGGTGCCATAAAGACATACTTCCAGTGTTTAAGTTTGAGTCTCACTCTGTCCAAATGCAGTAGAACCTCTTCCAGGTTGTTCAGATGTTCCTTGGAGTCAGGATGGCATCTTGGAACATGACGGCTCTGGGAACGGACTTCAGTAGACTTTCCATTGCTGCAGCCAAGCGAATTTCAAACGGGCACCTGTGGAAAATAAACAATCCTTTGTACGTGTTAATGCACGTCAGTCTCTTCGACATCTCGACCAACTCCTGCTTCATATAGGCTGACGTCAAGTCCAGTTTTGTGAACAACTTCCCTCAGGCTAGCATTGCAAACAAGTCATCAGCCTTCAGTAACGGGTACTGATCTTGTTTCGAAAATATTGTAGCCTTGTAGTCTCCACAGTTTCTGACACTTCCATCACTTTTCAGCAGAGGAACAATGGGGCTCGCCCATTCATTAAATTCGAAGAGTGATATGATCCCTAAACGCTGGAGTCTGTCCAGTTCAATTTCCACCTTCTCCCTCATCATATACGGCACTGCATCTGAGTCCACGTGGATCTGCACCTTGGCTCCCGTGCAGTTGCCGATACCCGGTTCGAATAGAGAGGGGAACTTCCTCAATACTTGGGCACATGTATCTTCCTCCTCCGACAACGCCTTTATATCGTTCCAGTCGCATCTGATTTTCTCCAAGCAGCTCCTGCCGAGCAGCATTGGGCCATTGCCTGGAACAATCCACAGCGGTAACCCATGAACCGCACTGTTATACGACACATTAATTTCTGCACTGCCAATCACCTTTATCAGTTCTTTGGTGTACTTGCGCTGCTTGGTGTTAACAGGGCTCAGCCTGGGCCTCGCAGTCTTAGTATCCCACAGATTATTAAATGCCCTCTTGTTCATGATCGATTGACTCGCCCCTGTGTCCAGGTCCATCGATACCGGTATCCGGTTAAACTTCACGTTAATCAAAATTGGTTTGCTCTTGGTTATGAAAGAGTACAGTCCATAAGCTTCCTCCTCTGGCATCTCGGATTGCGTATCCGGATCCGCGCTAGTCTGACTCTTATCCTCCACGTGGTGTGTCATAGCTCACTTGCTCATCTGCGGACACTTGCGCTGGAGATGTCCCACTCTCAGACAGCCTTTGCAACTATTTTGCTTAAATCGGCACTGCTGGTGCCGTTGATTTTCTCCACAACGCCAACACGGAGAAGTCGGATACATTCCTGCTGGCGGACTTTGGGTAGCCACAGGTGAACGCACCCAGATAGGCCCTGCCCTGTGCCGCTCTGCCGAACGCCGAATCAATCGCATTTACAGTACTTGCCGAGGTTCGGTTCTTCACCGATATTTGCTTTAAACTCCTGTCCGTCGTCATACATGATTGAGCAATCTGGATGGCCCTTTTTAAATCCAACTCCTCCACCGCCAGAAGTTTGCACAGGATCACCTCGTGGTTGATACCGATAACAAAGAAGTCCCGCAGCATGTCTGCCAACACCGTCCCGAACTTGCATGGTCCTGCTAGACATCTCAGGTCAGCAACGAATTCCGCCCCGCTCTGGCCCTCCGATCGAACGTGTGTATAAAACCTCTATCTTGAGATGATAATGCCATCGTCTGGCTTGAGGTGCTCCCGTACCAATGTACACAATTCCTCGTACGTTTTCTCTGTTGGATCACTCGGCATGAGTAGATTCTTTATCAGACCATAGATCTTCGAACCGCACACAGTGAGAAACACGGCCCGGCACCGATCTGCATCGTCAACCCCCTCCATTTTGTTGGCCACGAAGTACTGGTTCAAACGGCTCACAAAGTCTGACCAATCTTCTCCCTCCACAAATCGCTCTAAAAATCTAATCGTGCTCATTTTGCAAACAAAGGTTCTTGTATTCTCGTCACCAAGTGTTATGTATGCAATAAAGGTTCAAGCTGAGTACTATTTAACTAAGCAAGGTACGACCTTGGCTGTGCTTTATTTAATCCCAAAGTGTCTGACTCACAAAATGGCTGGCCTTTTATACCAGAGCAGCACCATGTGCGTGCTGCTCAGTGGCCTCCAGCAATGACACCATCTGGTGGCTACAAACAGCATGTACATACATGACAGAAAGATTGGAGATGCTGGGTCTGTTTACTTTGGAACAGAGGAGGCTGAGGGGAGACCTGATTGAGGTGTATACAATTATGAGGGGCCTGGATAGAGTGGATAGGAAGGACCTGTTTCCCTTGGCAGAGGGGTCAACAACCAGGGGGCATAGATTTAAAGTAATTGGTAGAAGGTTTAGAGGGGATTTGAGGGAAAATTTCTTGACCCAGAGGGTGGTGGGGGTCTGGAACTCGCTGCCTGAAAGGGTGGCAGAGGCAGAAACTCTCACCACATTTAAAAAATACTTGGATGTGCACTTAAAGTGCCGTAACCTACAGGGCTACGGACCAAGAGCTGGAAAGTGGGATTAGGCTGGGTAGCTCTTGGTCAACCGGCGTGGACACGATGGGCTGAATGGCTTTCTTCCGTGCTGTAAATTTCTATGATTCTGTGGTCGCATGGTTGCTGGTGTTTGCGGAGCATTGGGGCTCCACGCTGCTTCTTTGCACCATGGCTGTACTGGACAGGCTCGAAGGACCAGCTGCTCTTTCCCTCTCCGCTGTTTTTGTATGCATGTGTCTTACTGGCATCCTGGGTCACTAAGCAGCCAAAGACAGCGGGAAATCTGGAGTGCAGCACCGTTCTACCAGCCTCCCCTTCCTCTCGGGCCATTGATGGGCAAAAGAAAGAAATCCCTGCCCCTCGGTGGGAACTCTTATAGGTTGTTCTTCAGGGAGGCAGTGCTGGTGTTTCTAGGCCCCGGCAATTTCCTGCCCCTTTTACACCAAGCCCATCTTTTAAACACCTACAGAATGTCTCCCCAAGCCCTGTGGTGCTAGCCTGTGAGGAATGTCATTGCAGCGGTGATGCAGAAAGGTTGCTGTCGTCACCACATAGCCGTAAACGTCTTTACTCAGTGCAAGTGCAGCAGAAGAACGTGGACCTCCTTAACATAATTTCAAACTTCACAATATTAGCAACTCTATATGTTCAAGTCGCGATGGTATGCAACTAGGAAGGGAACTTTAGTGTGTCTTTATAGGTTTCATCAGCCTACCTCTCTCGCGATGTCTTGACGACAGCTGGCCATCGAAGACAGCTTTGGGAATTCTATGATCAGGCATGTGACCGACATGTCCAGACCAACATAACCGTGATGATATTTCCAGTTATATTGCAGCGCTTGATGATATAAGTATTGGCCCCCCTGACATTTGATGCCAGCGATATGTCTAGACAGCACGAGTGAAAATGGGCAAGGGGCTTGATGTGAAATTAGTCTGTGCTACACTATTGGTTTATTGCACTAATCTCTGAAGTCAAAACATTCCAACTTATATACTGTAACATATGAAATCTAAATCATTACTTTAACAGGACTACCCAATCGACCATTCCTTATCAAAGTTAAAAATCCAGGTCACTGCACAAAGACTCTCCAGCTTTTAACATACTGATTAACTTCATTTCCACAAAGTTCTTACATTTCTGGGTTTTACCCTAGATATTCCACTCAGGGTTCTCATCACAACCATTCAGGTAAACAGACCTTGTGTCCCTTAAGGCCCGGAGTGTATCTTTTACTGCTCATTGTCTGGGTATATGATATTGAGAGCCAGGGATTGAACAGAGACTCCTTGCCATACCAAAGGGAGACTAGAACTAGGGAACATAATCTTAGAATAAGGGGCCGCCCGTTTAAAACTGAGATGAGGAGGAATTTCTTCTCAGAGGGTTGTGGATCTGTGGAATTCGCTGCCTCAGAGAGCTGTGGAAGCTGGAGCATTGAATACAATTAAGACAGAAATAGACAGTTTCTTAACCAATAAGGGATAAGGGGTTATGGGGAGCGGGTAGGGAAGTGGACCTGAGTCCATGATCTGATCAGCCATGATCTTATTAAATGGCGGAGCAGGCTCGAGGGGACGTATGGCCGACTGGTGCTCCTATTTCTTATGTTCTTATGGTACTCCAGATTGCTGCAGTGTACCACATGCTGTTTCTGGATTGAATACACACTTGATCAGACAATGTATTTAACATTGAACAGGTAAATGAAGAGACATCAGAACAAAACTGTTGTGTATGGAGAAAGAGTCAGACTGAACACTGTGAGCTCAAAGTAAAGTGTGACCTTAGTCTTTTATTGCAGGTCTCCAGAGTGCCTCTCCAACCTGTGAAGCCTCCTTAAATACTTGTGCTCCCAAGGGATTATAGGATCCCTTGGGACTCCAGGGGATGAGCCCTCTGATGGCTGTACAGAGTAAATACAAGTCCACATATATAACAACACTCCCCCCCCCCCCGCAAAGTCAATCGTGTAACTATTTACAATGTGAGTCAATCTGGGGCCCTTCTTGCCCTGGTTGATCATCTCAGTGTGAAAGCTGGTGTTGTTGAATCATTTGTTGGGCCCTCGCTGGGCTGCTATGCAGCTGGCCTTGCTGGGCTGCCTGGTGTGTTGGGTCCTGCAGGGCTGCTGTGGATGATGGGTTCTGCTTCGTGGTCAACCGTGGTGCCGGTTGCCACTGGTGTGTGTGTGTTGGGGGATCAAAAAGGTAGGGTCCAAGGTGGGTTGCTCAGAATAGTCCGTGCATCTGAGTTTTATTTGGTCCAAGTGTTTCCGGTGAATGAGTCTATTTGAAAGTGCGCCCATCTCTGGATGCAGGCCGATGCGTTGGTATTTATCCCTTTACTCTCGGAAAACAGGGATATAAGTGGCTTATGGTCAGTTTCCAATTCGAATTTTAGCCCAAACAGGTATTGATGCATTCTCTTTACCCCATAGACACACGCTAACACTTCTTTTTCAATCATGCTGTCGGCTCTCTCAGCCTTAGACAGACTCCTGGATGCATAAGCAACTGGTTGCAGTTTCCCAAAATCATTAGCTTGTTGCAATTCACACCCGACGCCATATGACGCCGCATCACATGCTAGTACCAAACGCTTACATGGATCATACAACACAGCAATTTGGTTGAGCATAACAATTTTCTCGCATTTACAAAGGCATTTTCTTGGCTTTTGCCCCAAACCCATTTGCCCCCTTTTCGTAGTAAGACATGTAGTGATTCTAGCAGTGTGCTGAGACCCGGTAAGAAGTCACCAAAGTAGTTGAAGAGTCCCAGAAATGACCGCAGCTCCGTCATGTTCTGTGGCCTCGGTGCGTTCTCGATTGTCTCCGTCTTCGCGTTGGTGAGCCTGATGCCATCCGCCGCAAGCCTCCTTCCCAGGAACTCCACTTCAGGCGCCAGGAAAACGCACTTTGAGCATTTTGATCTGAGCTCCATGCGGTTGAGTCGACTAAGAACCTCCTCCACGTTCTGCAGGTGCTCGACTGTGTTCCGACCTGTGACCAGGATGTCATCCTGGAAGACCACGGTGTCGGGACCGACTTAAGTAAACTTTCCATGTTTCTCTGGAATATCGCCACTGCTGATTGGATTCCAAATGGGCATCTGTTATAAACAAAGAGACCTTTGAACGTGTTGATGCAGGTGAGGGCCTTCGATGATTCCTCCAGTTCCTGCGTCATGTAGGCTGAAGTCAGATCCTGCTTCGTGAACGTCTTTCCTCCCGCCAGCGTTGCAAAGAGGTCATCGAATTTTGGTAGTGGGTATTGGTCGTGCAGGGAGAAACGATTGATAGTTACTTTGTAATCGCCACAGATTCTGACGGTGCTGTCTCCCATGAGGACTGGGACAATAGGACTGGCCCACTCGCTGAACTCGATCGGTGAAATGATGCCCTCTCGTTGCAGCCGGTCTTGCTTGATCTCTACCCTTTCTCTCATCATGTACCGTACTGTTCTCGCCTTGTGATGGATGAGTCGCGCCCTCGGAATTAGGTGGATCTGTACTTTTGCTCCTTGGAATTTCCGAATGCCTGGTTCGAACAGCGAAGGAAATTTGTTTAAGACCTGGGCACACTAAGTGTCGTCAGTGGGCGATAGCGCTCGGACATCGTCCCAGTTCCAGTGTATCTTTCCCAGCCAGCTCCTGCCGAGCAGCGTGGGACCATCGCCCGGTACCACCCAGAGTGGTAGCTCCATCGTAGGAGACCTTTACGGTAGCACTGCCGATTACAGGAATCAGTTCTTTCTTGTAAATTCTTAGTTTCTTGCGAACTGGAGTTAAGACTGGCCACGAGGCCTTGTTGCACCACAACCTTTCAAAAGTCTTTTTGCCCATGATGGACTGGCTCACCCCTGTGTCCAGCTCCATTGACACTGGGAGTCCATTTAGTTCAACATTCAGCATTATCGGAGGACGGTTCGTGGTGAATATGTGCACCCCATGTACCTCTGCCTCCTCGGTCTGAGGCTCTGGTTCATCGTGATCCTCCATGGATCTGTCCTCCTCTGCAACATGGTGGTTTGCAGGTTTAACAGGCTTAGCAGCTTGCCTGCACACTCGTTGGAGGTGTCCCATTGTTCCACTGCCCTTACAAACGTACTCTTTGAATCGGCATGAATGGAAACGAATGGAAACCCCCGCAGCGCCAACAAGGAGTTAATGGCCTTGCATTCATCACCCTTGATGGTGGACTCTGAGTCGTCTGCTGACGTATAGCTGCAGGTATGTGTGACCTGCCCTGTACGTTATGATTCGAAAACAACATCACTTTGTTCACAGAACTTGTAGCAGCACTTGTGTGCTGAGAGATTTGCTTCGTATTGTCACTGGTGGCAATGAACACCTGGGCTATCGCTATGGCCTTACTCAAGGTTGGGATCTCTACAGTCAAAAGTTTGTGAAGTATGGTTTCGTGGCCAATGCCAAGTATGAAAAAGTCTCTGAGCATGTGCTCCAAATGTCCTTCAAATTCACAATGTCCTGCAAGGCATCTTAGCTCGGCGACATAACTCGCCACTTCCTGGCCTTCAGACCTTTTGTAGGTGTAGAACCGGTACCTCGCCATCAGAACGCTTTCCTTCGGGTTCAAGTGCTCTCGGATCAGTGTGCACAAATCGTCGTACGATTTCTCCATGGGTTTCGTTGGAGTGAGCAGGTTCTTCATGAGGCCATATGTTGGTGCCCCACAGACGGTGAGAAGAGTCGCCCTTCGTTTGGCAGCGCTCTCTTCCCCATCTAGCTCATTGGCCAAGAAGTAGTGGCCGAGTCGCTCTACAAAAGTTTCCCAATCATCTCCTTCCGAGAATTTCTCCAGGATGCCCACTGTTCTTTGCATCTTTGGGTTCGCCATATGTATCTTGTCGCCAGTTGTTGTGTATGGAGAAGGAGTCAGACAGAACACTGTGAGCTCAAAGTAAAGTGTGACCGTAGTCTTTTATTGCAGGTCTCCAGTGTGTCTCTCCAACCTGTGAAGCCTCCTTAAGTACCTGTGCTCCCAAGGGATTATGGGACCCCATGGGACTCCAGGGGATGAGCTCTCTGGTGGCTGTACAGAGTAAATACAAGTCCACATATATAACAAAAACAGTGTATTTATTTTGCTACCTTGGTGATATATCAAAACAATAAGGATGCTGAACCAGCTTCCAACATCCATTGGATCTTGAAAACAGATGCTCACTTGTACATAGGAACAGGAGGAGGCCATTCAGCCGCTTGAGTCTTTTCCGCCATTCAATTAGATCATGGGTTCATCTGTACCTCAGTTCCATTTAGCCGCCTTTGAACCTTACACTTCTGCCATCAGCTGTCAGAAGTATGATCCTGTATCTTGCAGAAACAGTCCACAGAGACCAACATCAAGCTAATGTGTACTATGACCAACAATTCACAAAAACAATCGATAAACCAGCACAGATACAAAATGCTTCATTTTGTACACAATCCTTTATATCTGCAAGTAATTGAACATTAGTACATTACACATTATTGTTGACAAACTCTCTCTAGGATTTAATTCCCGGTGTTGTTTTCCTGCTTTAGGCAAGAAGCAATATCTGCTTTGAATTTCTTGGCCAACAATGTTCACAGAGCATCCCTGCAGAGTGAATATATAATGTGGAGACGTTTGGTACCAAATTTGCTGCAACTTTTGCTATATGTTTGGACAGTCTCTGCCCCCAAAACGTCAAGGCAGCTGGAGGTAACCATTTCTGAAGCAATCAACTCATGGAGCTCTGCGATGACCACCTTGCTCAAACTTAATTTCCTCACACACTGCTCTCCTAGGATCGATATCTCATCTGAAGGACTTATTTTCCAACATTGCACACGTTCATGTCACATTCCTCCTGAGGGATAGAATCATTGCTGTGGCTATCTCAACCAAAGAGATTCTGTGTAGTTCTCAAACACACTCGAAGTAATTAGAAATTCAACATGTGTGAAAGTTTCAACTATGATTGATTATCACACCTCATTCTGGCAAGGTTGGATCTACACATTGATAATTATTTGGATCATATCCCATTTAGCATGGGGATAGACTACTGCCAAAGACCCCAAACAAGTGGATGCTGAAATGGGGGGACTTTAGCATCTTTTTAGGTGGTATGAAGTACAGTGGACCAAATGGTTGACTTGTCAATAATTATCTTGTGATCCTGTAATCTCACAACCAATCGATCAGTTCAGACCTCTGCAATTCTGCCACATCCAGTCGTGAATGGTGGTGGACAATTAACCAACTAATGGGAGGAGGAGGAGGCTCCATGAACATTTCCATCCTCAATGATGACGGAGCCCAGCACACAAGTGCAATAAACAAGGCTGAAATGTTTGCAACCATCTTCAGTCAGAAGTGCAGAGTGGATGAATCGGCCTCCTCTTGAGGTCCCCACCTTCACAGAAGCCAGTCTTCAGCCAATTCGATTCACTTCACGTGATACTAAGAAACGGCTGAGCGCACTGGATACAGCAAAGACTATGGGTCCTTGACAACATCCCGGCTGCCGTGCTGCAGACTTGTGCTCCAGAACTAGCCGCGCCTCTAGCCAAACTGTTCCAGTACAGCTACAACACTGGCATCTATCCGACAATGTGGAAAACTGCCCAGGTATGTCCTGGAACCATAGAATCATAGAACAGTTACAGCACAGAAGGAGGCCATTTGACCTGTTGAGACCGCGCCGGCTCTTTGCAAGTGCATTTCAACTAGTCCCACTCCCCCTTCCTTTCCCCGTAGCCCTGCAATTTCTTTTTCCTTTAGAACACATCCAATCTGGTCAATTACCGCCCCATCAATCCACTCTCACTCATCAGCAAAGTGATGGAAGATGTCGTCAACAGTGCTCTTGAGTGGCACTTATTCACCAAACATGGACAAAAGAGCTCAATTCTAGAGGTGGGGGGGGGAGACTGACTGCCCTTGACTTGAGGGCAACATTTGACCGAGTGTGGCATCATGGCGTCAAACTGAAACTGAAGTAAAACTGAAGTCAATGGGAATAAGGGGGAAAACTTTGGATGACATTAAGGCTTCGACTAATAAGTAGCAAGTAACATTTGTGCCACACAAGTGCCAGGCAATGACCATCTCCAACAAGAGAGATTCTAACCACTGCCCCATGACATTCAACGGCATTACCATCGCCGAATCCTCCCCATCAACATCCTGGGGGTCACCATTGACCAGAAACTTAACTGGACCAGCCACATAAATACTGTGACCACAAGAGCAGGTCAGAGGCTGGGTATTCTGCGGCGAGTGTCTCACCTCCTGACTCCCCAAAGCCTTTCCACCATCTACAAGGCACAAGTCAGGAGTGTGATGGAATACTCGCCACTTGCCTGGATGAGTGCAGTTCCAACAACACTCAAGAAGCTCGACACCAAGCAGCCGCTTGATTGTCACCCCATCCACCACCTTCAACATTAACTCTCTCCACCACTGGCGCACTGTGGCTGCAGTGTGTACCATCTACAAGATGCACTGCAGCAAATCGCCAAGGCTTCTTCGGCAGCACCTCCCAAACCCACGACCTCTACTACCTAGAAGGACAAGGGCAGCAGGCGCATGGGAACACCACCATCTCCACGTTCCCCTCCGAGTCACACACCATCCTTTCAAGTTCAAGAAGCCGGCTCAGCATCACCTCATCAAGGGCAATAAATTAGTGCAACGCCCACAACCCGTGAGCGAATAAAAAAGAATCAGCGTGCTGAAACCCAAGCTTCTGTCCAGCTTTCCAGTCTCCACTTGGTGAAAAATTAGGAAGACTTAGCAACACCTGGAGGATCGTGTTCAGGACAATAGCTTTTACCTAACCTGCCAGTGGGAAACTGGCCAGTTATGCCAGTTGCCTGTTTTACACAGCACGGTTCTATTTTCCATTGAAGTCAGCGGATACCAAAGCTGGACGGGGGGTAAATCAGGCACAGTGTAAATCAGGGTTTTGTCGCCTCATCCTCTTTCAGAATCTGCCCCATTATAGCTGATCACTTACTGCACGGAGCTAATGTCATTTTGCTCGCTTCTAATTGAATTCTCTACACTGGTTGCATAATCTGAGAAACTGGGCGATCTCTCACACTTGGGTTCACATGGATATAATATTTCAATATTACTATTAAAACAACTTATTTTGGATCAGGTGAGATCCTTTCTGTGGATATTATGGGATCAAAGTACTTCAGCTTTTATTTCCTATAATCATATTTCTCTGACTCTCAGATAATTCTATATTCTATAATTCTATAAAATTCTATAGATTATGGAACAGTTCCTGCCGATTGGAGGGTGGCAAATGTAACCCCACCATTTAAAAAAGGAGGGAGAGAAAAAACAGGGAATTACAGATCGGTTAGCCTGACATACTACTAGGGAAAATGCTAGAGTCTATTATAAAGGATGTGATAACAGTACACTAGGACAATATCAACAGGATTAGACAAAGTCAGCATGGATTTATGAAAGGAAAATTGTGTTTGACAAACCTACTGGAGTTTTTTGAGGATGTAACTGATAGAATAGATAAGGGAGAACCAGTGGATGTAGTGTATTTGGATCTTCAGAAGGCCTTTGATAAAGTCCCATATAAGAGGTTAGTGTGCAAAATTAAAGCACACATGATTGGGGGTAATATGCTGGCATGGATTGAAAATTGGTTAATTGACAGGAAACAGAGTAGGAATAAACAGGTCTTTTTCAGGGTGGCGGGCAGTGACTAGTGGGGTACCACAGGGATCAATGCTTGGGCCCCAGCTATTCACTATATATATATAAATGATTTGGATGAGGGAACCAAATATAATATTTCCAAGTTTGCTGATGACACAAAACTAGGTGGGATTGTGAGTTGTGAGGAGGATGCAAAGACGCTGCAAGGTGATTTAGATAGGTTGAGTGAGTGGGCAAACACATGGCAGATGCAGTACAACGTGGATAAATGTGAAGTTATCCACTTTGGTAAGAAAAACATAAAGACAAAGTATTATTTAACTGGTGATAGCTTGGGAAGTGTCGATGTACAGAGGGACCTGGGTGTCCTTGTACACCAGTCATTGAAAGTAAACATGTAAGTGCAGCAAGCAGTTAGGAAGGCAAATGGTATGTTGGCCTTCATTGCAAGAGGGTTTGAGTACAGGAGCAAGGATGTCTTACTACAGTTATACAGGGTCATGGTAAGACTGCACCTGGAGTATTGTGTGCATTTTGGTCTGTTTACCTAAGAAAGGATGTACTTGCCATAGAGGGAGTGCAGCAAAGGTTCACCAGACTGATTCCTGGGATGGCAGGACTGTCATATGAGGAGAGATTGGGTCGACTAGGCCTGCATTCACTAGAGTTTAGAAGAATGAGAGGGAATCTCATTGAAACATATAAAATTCTGACGGGGTTGGACAGACTGGATGCAGGGAGGATGTTTCCCCCGGGCTGGGAAGTTTAGAACAAGGGGTCACAGTCTCAGGATACGGGGTAGGAAATTTAGGACCAAGATGAGGAGAAATTTCTTCACTGAGAGGGTGGTGAACCTGTGGAATTCTCTACCACAGAAGGCTGTGGAGGCCAAGTCACTGAATATATTTAAGAGTGAGATAGATAGATTTTTAGATACAAAAGGCATCAAGGGGTATGGGGAGAAAGCGGGAATCTGGTGTTGAGATAACGGATCAGCCCATGATCATATTGAATGGTTGTGCAGGCTCGAAGGGCCGAATGGCCGACTCCTGCTCCTATTTTCTATGTTTCTATGTTTTTATGTAAGAACATTCTTCTTTTAGTTTATTGAATACTTTACCCAAGTTCTGTAGGCATTTAAAAGATGGGAATAAAAAGCAGTGTTGTCAAGTTGGCAAAATGTTAATCCAAGTGTCAATGCAGTCGATGTTTGAAATATTGGACCAATAATGTGAGCACACTGAAAGGCATCGTGTGGTATCATCACCATCTCCGGTGGGGATCAATGTAATTTTCTCAAATGGAATCACCTTGATTGGTTAGTATCACTGGGTAAATCTCAGATCTTGCAATGCTTAACCTCACATTGCCATCCAGATAGACTGATGTGAATCTCCATCATGTCTGTAACCCCATTCAATTTGTATTCTATACTAAATCACCTCTTTGCTATCAGTCCCAGGGTTTCAATAATGACATGTTTTAGCCTTTCTTCTGTCTCAGCCTGTATCATTATTCCATTTTTAGTGAATCAGTATTCAGGGTGAAATTCTTGACTGCATTTCCTGTATTGGCGCAATGATTTTAGTGTATATATATATTCTTCTTAGATATCAGATCTAATAGTGATTCCAAAGTTATCGTAGTTTCAAGCATGCTTCCAAAGTCATTACTGAAGGTTCAGTTGGTGGCTTATCACAGAGCTTGCTTCTACTTATCGTGGAACCTGTTGTTTGTGAGGGGGAGGTTGTAGACTCATTGTAATGTGACACGTGAATAATCATTGTGAGAGATCATGGTGGGACATGTGGGGATTATACCAAGGGATTTGAAGAGCTTTTAATCACTTGTTATGTAGGAGGGAGGAGGAGCTTGTATTGGCAAGAAGGATTGGGGTAACACTTCAATGAAGGGAACGTTATAAGAACATAAGAAATAGGAGCAGGAGTAAGTAGGCCATTTGGCCCCTCGAGCCTGCTCCGCCATTTAATATCATGGCTGATCAGCATTGTTGTTGGTGCAGCCGTTTCTCCCATACTATCTGCCCCGTTCCTTGCTGCATGATATGTAATACTACTTAGCTTAAGTTGTAATGGCAGTCAGCAATAGAGCATACTATTTTTGAAGACAGGTGGATTATTTTGAACTATACTCTGTTCCTTACCCACATATGGTTGAAGATGATGCTGAGGAAATAATATAGAAAGGAGTGCAACCTAAGCACAGTTGGAAGCAAATATGTTCATTTTCCTAACTGTCATCCGACGATGCCTATTGTCTGTGTCCATGATTTACCCCATGTAACCATGTTCTTTGTTGTAATAAGGGTTAAATATCTTGGGGCAATGTTTAATTTTCCTGTGATGGCAGTACCAATGTGTGGAGACGTCTCATCCAAATGTGATGTGTACCTTAAGGGCTAGACTTTCTACTTCACATCGCCCATACATCGCCCATATATCATAGAAACATTGGAACATAGAAAATAGATGCAGCAGTCAGCCATTCGGCCCTTCGAGCCTGCACCACCATTCAATATGATCATGGCTGAACATTCACCTCAGTACCACTTTCCTGCTTTCTTTCCATACCCCTTGATCCCTTTAGCTGTAAGGGCCATATCTAACTCCCTCTTGAATATATCCAATGACTGGCATCAACAACTCTCTGCAGCAGGGAATTCCATAGGTTAACAACTCTCTGAGTGAAGAAGTTTCTCCTCATCTCAGTCCTAAGTGGCCTACCCCTGATCCTAAGACTATGTCCCCTGGTTCTGGACTTCCACAACATTGGGAACATTCTTCCCACATCTAACCTGTCCCATCCCATCAGAATCTTATACGTTTCTATGAGATCCCCTCTCATCCTTCTAAACTCCAGTGTATAAAGGCCCAGTTGATCCAGTCTCTCCAATACATCGCCCATACATCGCCCATATATCGCTCATACATCACCAAAACTGGCCTGGTATCGCCCATTTTGAGCAAAAAGTGGAAACACAGGCTGTAACATTGACGGAAAATTAAACCCCCAAGTTTCGGCTCACATCACTGAGCTGATTGCCCGCACGTCACCGAGTGGAATTTTCGGCACATCGCTGGGCTGATCGCTCGCCGAGAACATCGCTGGGGAATAGTTGCTTTTCGGTGGAACGGGGCACTACGGACGCCATTTTGAATTTCAGAGGAAGGGTGGAGGCAGCTAAAAAACTCAAACTTATAAATTGTGAGTTATTTAAGGGTCTTTTACAGATGGATCCACGCACATTTATACTTATATTTAATTATTCTAATAATAGCTTAGTAGATTAGTCATTTCTTTGCTAAAAAGTGCATTTATAGCAAGTGAAAATAATTATTGATAGTGATGCTTTCGCTGCCATTCTTTGTAACTGCTTACACGCTGGTTTCTGAAAGGATCAATCGAAGAAGTGGCAGAGTAATGTGAAGACAGAGGAGGCAGAGGAGGCAAGCGTACAGCCAATGAAGGTACAAGAAAAAGCAATCTTACCTCAACTTGTCAGAAAACGCATGTCTTGGGTGGCTGCGCTTCCAGAAGGAGGTCATCGATGAGATTTGCCAGCTCATCAAGGGGGATCTGCAGCCTTCCAGCACCATCAGAACCGCACTGCCCATTGAGGCAAAGGTTTCTGCGACGCTATCCTGCTGCGCATCTGGATCCTTTCAGGCTTCAGCTGGCGACATCTGTGGTATCTCTCAGCATGCCACACACTGCTGCATTCAGCAGATGACTGAAGCCCTTTACGTTCGCAGGATGGACTTTGTAAACTTCCCTATGACCAGGGAGGCACAGACCGGGAGGGCTTTGGGTTTCTCCAGAATAGCAAACTTCCCCAAGGTGCAGGGAGCAATAGACTGCATGCACATCACCCTGAAAGCCCCTTTACAGAACGCAGAGGTGTTTCATAACAGAAAGGGATTCCACTTCCTGAATGTACAGCTTGTTGTCGACCACAACCAAATTATTATGACAGTAAATGCTACATTTCCTGGCAGCATCCATGATGCGCACATCCTTTGTGAGAGTGCTATCGCTGACCTGTTTGTCAATCAGCCGGAAGGTCACGGTTGGATGCTGGGGGATAAAGGATATGGGGCTAGAACCTCCACTTTTGAACTTAGTGCCCAAAAATGGGCATTATTTCTGGCATGGGCGGTAAAAAAATGTTTTCAGATCGCCGGCTTCTTGCCCATTCGCAAAATATCTAGTTTACATTTTTGAAAATCGGCGTTACCGCGAGTGATATCAAATGGGCGGTAGTTTTAAATTTTTCTGACCTTCTGCCGTAAGATGTGGCCGTCCTTAGCAACGGCATAGCAATGCTCGATTCCCACAATTCTGAAGGTCAAGCATCACTATGACATGCGCAGAAGAGGAGACAGAGAGAGAGGGAGCTCAGAGGGACTGAAAGCGTGTGTGGCTGTGGTGTGTGCTTGTTTGGCTGTTGTGGGAGGCACGAGGGAGATTCACCAACAGCAAAAAGCCCACTAAGCACCAAGAATATAGTTGTCACCGAGCTTTTGTCCAACAAATAAGATATAACATGGAAGAGATCGAGGAGGCCCTGGAGCTGGTAGTCAGGAACACTGGTGGCAGAGGGCTCCCAGTGGTCCCGAAGTGCAGCACTGCACCCCAAGGTGATGCACCCCCATTGCCAACCACACATGAGAGCCAGCAGCAACATTTTGCTTATGGCTATGAGCACATTCTCACCTTGGGACCGTCCTCTCCCGTATCCATCCAAGCAATGCTCGGCCTTCAACCTCCCCCACCCCCCTCCTCTCCCACCCAATGAAGCATCGCCTGAGGACCTCCTCGACCAGGCGACTTGGAGTCAGAAGGGGAAGGGGAAGGGGTAGAAGTGGGAAGGAGAAGTGGTTGGGGTGGGGGGAAGGGTTGGTTTGTACAGAAATACTGATGAATTCAGAATAATGTGCGGTTTTAATGTTTTTTATTTAACAAAACCTTGCAGCACATTGGCTCAGATGCTGTACCATTACATGCTGGTGATTTCTTAACATCAAAGGGTATAATCACACTTAACTTCAATCATCGTGAACTTTAACGGTCACCAAGGTGATGCCCACCATTGATGTATGACCTGCACACCCAGCAGTGTGTCAGCCATGGAAATAACACCAACGTTCTTTCAGACAAAGAGATCATTGATGAACTCCTGACGTAAGGCTCTTGCAGCTATCGTGCCACCATGGGCCCTTTCATGCGGTCTACAGGGGGGCGGGGGCATGGCTTCAGCATCAGCCTGATTGTCTGGCACGATGTCAGCATCCGTCTCCTCATCCTCCTCTTCCTCTCTCTGGTGACGTGGACTGTCAGACCCTTCTGGCAATTCTCATCCCCTCCTGATAGTCAAGTTGTGTAGCATGGAGCAGACCACCACGAATTGAGCTACCTGCTCGGGGTGGTGTTGGAGCTCACCTCTTGAATGGTCCAGGCATCTGAAGCGCTGCTTCAGCACTCCAATGGTTTTCTCCACGATATTGCAAGTTGCTCTGTGGCTTTCATTGCATCACCCCTCGGCCTCGGGGTGGGTGTCATGCAGGGGGGTCATCAGCCAGGTGGCGAGGCCATATCCTTTGTCCCCAAGCACCTAGCATTGACCTTGTGGCTCATTGTTAAACAAATCAGATGCAGTGCTCTCACGCAGGATGTGCGCATCATGAATGCTGCCCGGAAATTGAGCTTACACTGCCAGTATAATTTGCTGGTGATCGACAACCAGCTGGACATTCAAGGAGTGGAATCCCTTGCGGTTCCTGAAAACGTCAGCATCCTGAAAAGGTGTCCACATTGCGATGTGCGTACGGTTTATTGATCCCTGCAGCTTGGGGAAGTTTGTAATTCTGGAGAAACCTAGAGCCCTCTCATTCTGTACCTCCCTGGTCATAGGGAAGCTGACTAAATCCCTCCTGTGTGTGTACAGGGCTTCAGTGACCTGTCTAATGCAGCGATGCGTGGCATGCTGAGAAAGTCCGCAAATGTCGCCAGCTGTGTCCTGAAAAGAACCCGAGGCATAGAACGACAGTGCCGCGGTGACTTTGACCTCGACGGACAGTGCAGTTCTGATGGTGCTGGCAGGCTGCAGGTCTGCCCTTATCAGCTGGCATACCTCAGTGATAACCTCTTTGTGGAAGCGCAGTCTCCGAAGGCAGGTGATGTTGGGCAAGTCGAGGTAAGAATGCTTCTTCTTGTACTTGCGGGGGGTGTAACGTCTGGTCTTCCTCATCTGTCTGTCACTTCGTATATTGGGCACATAATGCAGTCCAACATTCCTTCGGCAATATCGAGTCTGCTGCATGTAATTGGTCACCAAGAGAGGCTGAGAAAGGACAGGCCCCATTGCAGTAGCTCTCTGTCTGTCACCGATTGGTCACAAACAAGGAATGTCACGACGAGCACACCTCTTCAATTCCAATCGGTCACAGTGTGGTCAAGATGTTTTCAGAGATGTTCACCTCAACTCCAACGAGCTGCAGAGTACGTCCGAACTCCGCCGAGGTTGAAGCACAGCAGCCTTTTAAAGGACGCGACATGTGATGTAGAACATGGTGTCCATAACGCTGTGATTCGTTCCGGCTAGTTCCACTTTTTGTGGGTGGTTTCTTGAGCGAGCGATATTGTGGGCGATATGTGTGCGAGTTGGTGAAATTGTCGGTGGGCGATCTCCAAGGCCGCTAATTTGGGTAAATATGCTCTTTACGACAAAAAATAGTTGCCGGGCGTTAATATTGAATCTTGCCGTTAATTCCATGAGGAAAGTAACTCTGGGCGATAATATGGACGTTAAGTTTGCCCATTCTGTTTATACCGCCCAAAAATAATGAGCCGGTGGTAATATTTTTTCTCGCCGTTAAGCCCATTGGGAAAATAACGCTCGGCGATAAGTCTCCTAAAAAAAGACGGTCAGTTTCCATTTTGTGCCAAAATGGGTGATATCTGGGCGTTACACGTTTTTACAGGGGTAAAATGGGCATTAAGTGGGCATTAAGCAGGCAAAAAAAGTGCATGAACTTACATTGGGGACAGTCGCATTTACAGTTACAGTTACGGTTAAATAAAAGTTGCATTTGCGTTGAGTTACGTTGACTTATGTTTCAGCCTTGCTTGCACAGGCCTGGCCTGTCCATTGTTGTACAACATTTGCATTAATGTTTAACTTAACTAAACTTATGTTATTATAAGAGAATGCACAACAATTGTTAAATTCAGTAACATTTTTATTGAAAACAAAGAATTAAAAAGAAATATTTATCAACACACCCCAACCACCCCCCCCCCCCCCCCCCCCGCCTCCACAACTATGAACGCACATTAGCAGTAACAATTTAACACTTTAACCTTGACACTAAAAATTTTTACAGTAACAGAATAAACATTGCAAAAACACCCCCCTCCCTACCTGCTGCCACATTTCCCTCCGGGTCCTGTACCCCCCCGTGTCTTAGCACCACCCGCCTGTTTTGGTCGCCGCAGACCGAGCTGACGCTGGTGTGCAGCGGGCGCCAGAAAGAATTCCTGCTGTGGTGGGGGTGTTCGACTGGAAGTCGAAGCTGGCGGTTCATCTTCCGAGTCAGGAGGAAGTGCAGCTTCCGTACTCGCCTGATTGCTTCGGGTTCGACTTTCAATCAACACGACACCTTGGGGTGTAGCGCCGTGTTCAGCCAGCAGTGCATGCCGAAGGGCATTTGTTGCGGCGGTCTGTTCACGCACCCCTTCCAGTGTCTGCCATGCTACCTCCAATAATTCAACTTGCACAGCAGACACCTGTGCAAAGTCACGCACGAACTGAGAGAACCCCTGGAGAAGCTCGCGATCTATCACGACCGTCTCCGAGCACATGGAGATCAAGCCCTCCAACTGATCATCCAAGGGAGGCGATTGCTGACCTCGCTGTCCCGGTCTCCGTGGGGTCAACGTGCGCAATATAATGCGCCTGGCGTTGCCGGCTGCACACCGCTTGGTCCCGGTGCCTCTTCAGTCTCAACTGAGATGACCACAGGTTCATTCCCCTCGACGTTTGTCTGCTACAGCTGCTGCTGGTCCTCCTCATCCTCCTCCTCCTCCACCTCCACCGCTCCTCCTCCTCCTCCTCCTCCTCCTCCTCCTCCTCCTCCTCCTCCTCCACCTCCACCGCTCCTCCTCCTCCTCCTCCTCCTCCTCCTCCACCTCCTCCTCCTCCTCCTCCTCCTCCTCCTCCTCCGCCTCCTCCTCCTCCTCCTCCTCCTCCTTCTCCTCTGCTCCTCCTCCTCCTCCTCCTCCTCCTCCTCCTCCGCCTCCTCCTCCTCCTCCTCCCTCCTCCTCCTCCTCCTCCGCCTCCTCCTCCTCCTCCTCCTTCTCCTCTGCTCCTCCTCCTCCTCCTCCTCCTCCCTCCTCCTCCTCCTCCTCCGCCTCCTCCTCCTCCTCCACCTCCTCCTCCTCCTCCTCCTCCTCCTCCTCCTCCGCCTCCTCCTCCTCCTCCTCCGCCTCCTCCTCCTCCTCCTCCTTCTCCTCTGCTCCTCCTCCTCCTCCTCCTCCTCCTCCTCCTCCACCTCCACCACTCCTCCTCCTCCTCCTCCTCCTCCACCTCCTCCTCCTCCTCCTCCTCCTCCTCCTCCTCCTCCGCCTCCTCCTCCTCCTCCCTCCTCCTCCTCCTCCTCCGCCTCCTCCTCCTCCTCCTCCTTCTCCTCTGCTCCTCCTCCTCCTCCTCCTCCTCCTCCTCCTCCTCCTCCTCCTCCTCCACCGCTCCTCCTCCTCCTCCTCCTCCTCCTCCTCCTCCTCCTCCTCCTCCTCCGCCTCCTCCTCCTCCTCCGCCTCCTCCTCCTTCTCCTCTGCTCCTCCTCCTCCTCCTCCTCCTCCTCCTCCTCTGCTCCTCCTCCTCCTCCTCCTCCTCCTCCTCTGCTCCTCCTCCTCCTCCTCCACCTCCACCTCCACCTCCTCCTCCTCCTCCTCCTCCTCCTCTGCTCCTCCTCCTCCTCCTCCTCCTCCTCCACCTCCACCTCCTCCTTCTCCGCCTCCTCCTCCTTCTCCTCTGCTCCTCCTCCTCCTCCTCCTCCTCCTCCTCCTCCCTCCTCCTCCTCCTCCTCCGCCTCCCTCCTCCTCCTCCTCCTCCTCCTCCTCCTCCTTCTCCTCTGCTCCTCCTCCTCCTCCTCTTCCTCCTCCTCCTCCTCTGCTCCTCCTCCTCCTCCTCCTCCTCTGCTCCTCCTCCTCCTCCTCCTCCTCCTCCACCGCTCCTCCTCCTCCTCCTCCACCTCCTCCTCCTCCTCCTCCTCCTCCTCCTCCACCGCTCCTCCTCCACCCCCTCCTCCTCCGCCTCCTCCTCCTCCTCCTCCACCTCCTCCTCCTCCTCCACCGCTCCTCCTCCTCCTCCTCCTCCGCCTCCTCCTCCTCCTCCTCCTCCTCCTCCTCCACCGCTCCTCCTCCTCCTCCATTGCTCCTCCTCCTCCTCCTCCTCCTCCTCCTCCACCTCCACCGCTCCTCCTCCTTCTCCACCGCTCCTCCTCCTCCTCGTCCTCCTCCTCCTCCTCCTCCTCCCTCCTCCTCCACCGCTCCTCCTCCTCCTCCTCCTCCTTCTCTGCTCCTCCTCCTCCTCCTCCGCCTCCTCCGCCTCCTCCTCCTCCTCCTCCTCTGCTCCTCCTCCTCCTCCTCCTCCTCCTCCACCTCCTCCACCTCCTCCTCCTCCTCCTCCTCCCGCTCCTCCTCCTTCTCCACCGCTCCTCCTCCTCCTCCTCCTCCTCCTCCTCCTCCACCGCTCCTCCTCCTCCTCCATTGCTCCTCCTCCTCCTCCTCCTCCTCCTCCTCCACCTCCACCGCTCCTCCTCCTTCTCCACTGCTCCTCCACCTCCTCCTCCTCCTCCTCCTCCTCCTCCTCCTCCTCCTCCTCCTCCACCGCTCCTCCTCCTCCTCCTCCTCCTCCTTCTCTGCTCCTCCTCCTCCTCCTCCGCCTCCTCCGCCTCCTCCTCCTCCTCCTCCTCCTCCTCCTCCACCTCCTCCACCTCCTCCTCCTCCTCCTCCTCCTCCTCCTCCACCTCCACCGCTCCTCCTCCTTCTCCACCGCTCCTCCTCCTCCTCCTCCTCCTCCTCCTCCTCCTCCTCCTCCTCCTTCTCCTCTGCTCCTCCTCCTCCTCCTCCTCCTCCCTCCTCCTCCTCCTCCTCCTCCACCTCCTCCTCCTCCTCCTCCTCCTCCTCCTCCGCCTCCTCCTCCTCCTCCTCCGCCTCCTCCTCCTCCTCCTCCTTCTCCTCTGCTCCTCCTCCTCCTCCTCCTCCTCCTCCTCCACCTCCACCGCTCCTCCTCCTCCTCCTCCTCCTCCACCTCCTCCTCCTCCTCCTCCTCCTCCTCCTCCTCCTCCGCCTCCTCCTCCTCCTCCTCCCTCCTCCTCCTCCTCCTCCGCCTCCTCCTCCTCCTCCTCCTTCTCCTCTGCTCCTCCTCCTCCTCCTCCTCCTCCTCCTCCTCCTCCTCCACCGCTCCTCCTCCTCCTCCTCCTCCTCCTCCTCCTCCTCCTCCGCCTCCTCCTCCTCCTCCGCCTCCTCCTCCTTCTCCTCTGCTCCTCCTCCTCCTCCTCCTCCTCCTCTGCTCCTCCTCCTCCTCCTCCTCCTCCTCCTCTGCTCCTCCTCCTCCTCCTCCACCTCCACCTCCTCCTCCTCCACCTCCACCTCCACCTCCTCCTCCTCCTCCTCCTCCTCCTCCTCTGCTCCTCCTTCTCCTCCTCCACCTCCACCTCCTCCTCCTCCACCTCCACCTCCACCTCCTCCTCCTCCTCCTCCTCCTCCTCCTCTGCTCCTCCTCCTCCTCCTCCTCCTCCTCCACCTCCACCTCCTCCTTCTCCGCCTCCTCCTCCTTCTCCTCTGCTCCTCCTCCTCCTCCTCCTCCTCCTCCTCCTCCCTCCTCCTCCTCCTCCGCCTCCTCCTCCTCCTCCTCCTCCTCCTCCTTCTCCTCTGCTCCTCCTCCTCCTCCTCCTCCTCCTCCTCCTCTGCTCCTCCTCCTCCTCCTCCTCCTCTGCTCCTCCTCCTCTCCTCCTCCTCCTCCTCCACCGCTCCTCCTCCTCCTCCTCCACCTCCTCCTCCTCCTCCTCCTCCTCCTCCTCCTCCACCGCTCCTCCTCCTCCCCCTCCTCCTCCGCCTCCTCCTCCTCCTCCTCCACCTCCTCCTCCTCCTCCACCGCTCCTCCTCCTCCTCCTCCTCCTCCGCCTCCTCCTCCTCCTCCTCCTCCTCCTCCACCGCTCCTCCTCCTCCTCCATTGCTCCTCCTCCTCCTCCTCCTCCTCCTCCTCCTCCTCCACCTCCACCGCTCCTCCTCCTTCTCCACCGCTCCTCCTCCTCCTCGTCCTCCTCCTCCTCCTCCTCCTCCTCCTCCTCCACCGCTCCTCCTCCTCCTCCTCCTCCTTCTCTGCTCCTCCTCCTCCTCCTCCGCCTCCTCCGCCTCCTCCTCTTCCTCCTCCTCTGCTCCTCCTCCTCCTCCTCCTCCTCCACCTCCTCCACCTCCTCCTCCTCCTCCTCCTCATCCTCCTCCTCCTCCACCTCCACCGCTCCTCCTCCTTCTCCACCGCTCCTCCTCCTTCTCCTCCTCCTCCTCCTCCTCCTCCTCCTCCACCGCTCCTCCTCCTCCTCCATTGCTTCTCCTCCTCCTCCTCCTCCTCCTCCTCCACCTCCACCGCTCCTCCTCCTTCTCCACTGCTCCTCCACCTCCTCCTCCTCCTCCTCCTCCTCCTCCTCCTCCTCCTCCTCCACCGCTCCTCCTCCTCCTCCTCCTCCTCCTTCTCTGCTCCTCCTCCTCCTCCTCCGCCTCCTCCACCTCCTCCTCCTCCTCCTCCTCCTCCTCCACCTCCTCCACCTCCTCCTCCTCCTCCTCCTCCTCCTCCTCCACCTCCACCGCTCCTCCTCCTTCTCCACCGCTCCTCCTCCTCCTCCTCCTCCTCCTCCTCCTCCTCCTCCTCCTCCTCCACCGCTCCTCCTCCTCCTCCTCCTCCTCCTTCTCTGCTCCTCCTCCTCCTCCTCCTCCTCCTCCGCTCTTCCTCCTCCTCCTCCTCCTCCTCCTCCACCTCCTCCACCTCCTCCACCTCCTCCTCCTCCTCCTCCTCCTCCACTTCCTCCTCTTCCTCCGCCTCCTCCTCCCGCCTCCTCCTCCACCTCCTCCTCCTCCTCCGCTCCTCCTCCTCCTCATCCTCCACTCCTCCTCCTCCTCCTCCGCTCCTCCTCCTCCTCCTCCGCCTCCTCCTCTACCTCCTCTGCCTCCTCCTCCTCCTCCTCCT